>NC_051851.1:75834558-76459558 GCF_905115235.1 Hermetia illucens
TAGCGTTTTCACCACTGACTCTTGTAGTCCGGCAAGATCGAACTGTTTCTCCAACGCTTCGCAAACCTCCTCCTTCGTCGTGATTTCATCTATATCTTTGCAGATTATAGTGATCTCCGGCCTGCTCGCTCTTATGTCGGCTTCCTGCCCTAAAGTCTTCTCGATTTGGCTTAAGAATTTGTCCGCGGTTACATTCTTGGATTTCTTAAGTTCCAACATAAGATCTCCCTTCTGGGACCGTCTAATGCGGCTGACGTTGTCTCCCAAATTGGTGAGTTCGGCGTCTGCCTTCATTTTCCTGAGAATGTCGGCGTATGACCCTTCGCCCCGTTTGCAAATGAAAATCACCTCCGGTCTAATCTTCCTCCGATAATTTCTTTTCGGCGGTTCTACCTTCCTCCAAGCTTCACTACATTCAGACAAACTGCAAGTGCGACAAAAGGAAGAACTGGAGTCCCTCGGCCCGTTAGATCACCTGAGAACATTGAAGCAGTGAGAGCGTCAATGTTGCGATCGCCACGGCGTTCTGCGCGCAAACACGCATCTGCCCTTGGACTATCCGATCATTCTGTGAGAAGAATTCTTCGTGATGATCTTCATTTTCATCCCTATAAGATGGCGATAGTGCATGAACTTTCAGAACGTGACTTCAATTCTCGGATGAACGCGTGCGGGTTTCTTCTTGATGTCATTCCCGAGGGTGCTATGGTTTTTTTTAGCGATGAAGCCCATTTTCATTTGTGTGGGTCGGTTAACAAACAAAACATGTGCTACTGGACTGACACCAACGCTCGAGAATTGCATCAAAAGTCTTTGCATTCACCCAAAGTCACAGTGTGGTGTGCAATTTCCTCAGCTGCAATTATTGGTCCCTGGTTTTTTGAGGGAAATGAGATTACAGTGACAGTGAATTCGGACCGGTATGTAAACACGCTACAGAATTTTTTTTTCCCACGGCTAGAAAATTTGGATTTGGGGACACTTAGTTCCAACAAGGCGGTGCAACAGCATACACTTCACGAGCATCGATGGCTGTTTTGATCTGTCCCCTTGTGATTTTTTTCTATGGGGTTTTTTGAAATCCCGTGTTTATGTGAACCGTCCAAGAACACTACAAGATTTGAAGACCATCATCCAAGAAGAAATTGCCAACATAACACCTGCTATGTTAACAAGAGTCATGACAAACGCCAGAAATCGTTTTACGCAATGTATGGAGAATGGGGGACGTCACCTAACAGATTTGATCTTCAAAACAATGTAAATAAAAACTTTAGACATGTACCTACATTATAAAAAATAAATAAATATTTTCCGATGCATACAATAGTTTTTATGTATATGTCAAAAAACCCAAAATATTCTTTAACATTTTTTTCAAACTACAAGAATTACGTACATAATACAGAGGTGGATATTATACTCACGTTAAACAAACAAAGATTGCCTATTACCGAATACTGTATTCTATATGCCTTTATATAAATTGATCGTGTACCTATTTTCGATTTACTTTGTGCATAAGGGTATATACATACATATGTGCATATGAAGTATGTATATTGAATATAGCTGGTTTAATGTTTAATAAAGGTATATCTATCTGAATTAGGTACTACCCCAAAGCTTCATTCGCACATAAACATGTCTCCCTGGAGTAACTGATATTGATATATAAATGGGTTATAAACTAAAACGAAATGTTTCCCTGCGACCTCTCATTCACGTGAGCTCACTTTGTTGCGGTATAGACAAATTTTTATATTATGATGATGTCATACACGTTATAGAATGTACAAAATTCACACCAAATGTAAAAGTTTCACCTTCTACAATTTTGTTAATAATAGCTGTATTCCCTTCAAACTTTCCAAAGTTACGCCTTATGTTATCCCTTATGCTTGTACCAGTATGAACTTAAGAGGGTTCCGACTAAATTTCTAAAATGTATAAATATACTATTATCACCTTTATTTGTGCAGACGTCCGAAGGGAATGTATTCTGAGGCCTGGATTTCGTCTAGATACACCGCTCTGATCTTTTTCAGAAATTTGGGTTGGATAGATTCTGAGAACAAGACGTGCCTTGCGCCTTCCATTCACATGTATGGGGACCCCCTCCTTTAAACTTAACACAAAACGGCGTCACTTGCTGTATGTAAAGAGAACAACAGACTACATGCTGTTACCTATTTTCGTGACTACCGGTCCAGCGGTTTCCAAATAAATCGGGTGTAACAGATGGACAGACAGATATCTACCCAGTTCTAATAACCTTTTATTTAAGTGGTCATCCCGTGTGAAGGCCGTTTTTTGGCTTTTTTTTAGAAATTTCTTGTGAAGAACTGGAGAAAGATGCAAATACGAATTTTTCAACATAGGTTTATTAATATCTTGAGCGTGCATAGTAATTTTTCCGGCCCCCCGTTATTGAAATACAGAGCCATTTATACACCCATCTTCAAAAAAGGTGTTTTTCTGCTACCACGCTAGAGGACGCTGCGATTATCTTAGAGAAAAAAAGTAAACGGCATTTTAAAATACAGACTTAACTACAGTCCGCAAGTTAGGATTATTGAAAAACATTAAAAACTAAATTTTTTTTTTAATATTGGCGTTTTTTTACGGCTTCTTCAATGAATAAAAAAAAACTACTGAATGAATCGTAATTATCCTAGTTTGCGGACCGTAGAAATATGTTCTGAATAAGTCGCGAAAATTTCAAAGAATTTCGTTGGATAAATTTTGGGCTATGGTGGCAGCCGATTTTCAATATGCGGTTTCGAGAAAAATGCATTTAAAAAATAGAATGTGATTTTGAACCATTCAACCTTTACTGACCATTAATCCGCTAAACCTAGTCCATAAACCTTAGGTTTCTTGAAGAAACACATGTACGGCCTTGGCTTCAATTTTTGTCCTTTCAGCGAAGTCATTCCGACCGATAAATACGAGCTTTATTACGGCGATCGACATAAATCTGGAATGTGACTTATCACGTGTCTAACACTATAATTTCCGAATGACTCCGAATATCAAAAAATCACTTTGCCCATATATTCTATACTATATCTAGATACAATTGGTGCAAAAAAAATTCGATTCCGTGAATCCGGCACGAAACCTTAAAAAAAGATTTAAGAAATTTTCCAGGCGGCTATTTGTTCGCCACAATTTTTAAAAAAAAACGTCAAAAATTGACAGCGTGGATGATTTCGGGTCACTGACGTTTAAGAAAAAAAAAACGGGATTTTAATTAGCATGAAATTTTTTCTAGAATGAACCACAATCGCCGAAAACTAACAAAATGGCGGCAATTTTTAAAATTTTTCGGTTTCTGGAGCCAAAAAACCTGATGTAAATCGAAATATTGAGCATCTATCTCCTTCTACTCCTTTATTCTATTGTTTTGAATGTGTACAATGACATATTAAAATTCCAAAGCGAATGGTCAAGTGTTTTTCAGTCCTCCATGCCAATCCAGAAAACCTTGTTTTGAGGAAAATGCGTTTAGAAATTTATTACAGTGTTGACAATAGTGACTTTTCAGTAAACAAGCTGATTCATAATCGGTAAAACCAATTTCCAAAGTGTTTCCCGTGTATCCATCTGAAGCAGACGTTTTGAAATAAAAGGCACGATACGAGAAGTAAGAGGCTTCGAGTGGGGCCTTGACCCTCCGCGCTATATAAACTAGCTACTCATTTTTATTAAAATCGGTATACTGTCTGTCTGCCTTTTTTTTTTTTTTTTTTTTCATCGTTGGAAGGTGGAAAGGTTCAAAACCTACTGCTGGCTCCTGCCAAACAGTTATGTGAGACTTCTACTCACTAAAACCACCTCCTTCCTCTTCCACTCTCCCCACGGGACTGCTATAAGCATTGCATCGTGGGGCTGGATCAGTTCTTAACTGCGGCGCATTATTGTTCGCTCCCTTTCTTGCTTTCTTCGCAGTTCTTCATGCCTTAGCTGTTCATGAATCATTTTCAGCTCAATTACCACTTGATTCCAAGCCTCCGTTGATTCCAACATAAACTCCACTATATTTCCAGGTGTTAAGCGCCTGTCTGCGATCGCCTCCAGCCTAGTTCGCTGTGCTGTGAACCTTGGGCACTCAAACACAACATGCTCCGCATTCTCAGCGACGTTACCACATCTTGGGCACCATGGTGACTCGTCGTGTCCAAATCGATAAAGATAAGCCCGATAACCTCCATGTCCACTTAAAAACTGTGTTAGCTCGTAGCTTAGTTCCCCGTGATTCCTTTCCATCCATATTCGAATGTGTGGAATGATACGGTAGGTCCAACGGCCAGTTTGTGCCTCGTTCCACCTCTTTTGCCATTTTGCGATGGATTCTCGCCGTGCTAGTTGCCGTCGAAGTACAATAGACTCACCGATTGCATACATATACACCGGTCACTTGGTGGCCGTTTTTTTTTCCAATACATTAACGACTGTTAGTTGAAAACATTGAACAAGTTGCACAGGAACAGATTTCACAACATTGAGAACAGCTGGGTGGCAGCGCGGTTGCTCGTGGGCAGGCAGCCCCTGGTTCGATTACGCTCTCGACTTCATTGAGTTTAATGAGAAAGTGAAATAATTACGTGGTCTACACTACGCAGAGCTCGTGTTTTCAAGTAGTGCGCAGCCTAGAGGGAGCACGTTTGGCCCCTGCTTCTCAGGATCGAGATTCAATCCCGGGCTGCAGCGCGGGACGATCCTTTTTTTCTTGAAACATTAAGCATTAATAAACAAACCCCAGTTTAGAACCATTTGCGGGTGGATAGCCCTCAGTTCGATCTGCAACCAAAGCAAGAGCGTGTAGGAATCAACAGACAAATTTGTTTGTAAATTATTTCACTGCAAACAGTGGAGGAAGCCGAGAATTTCGGGGGGCTTCCCACTAGCAAAACGGCTAGTGGGGAGTCGCCTTTGATGGTTTTAAGCCTTAATGATCCTTTTAGGCGGAGCGGTAAATTAGTGCGATCGCCTCCAGCGAAATCGAGTGAGAAACAGATGTCGGATCAAAGGAGCAGCAGCGGTGGAGTCAATTCTTTACATGAGGCTGACGCGTTCACACAGCTGGGAGCAATGATCCAAAATCTGATGGAGTACGTTGGTCAGCGAAATAACGTCCATTACGCTATCAAAGACCAAGTGCGTTCTATTAGGGCGACGTACTTTAAGGCTAAAGAGGATGTAAAAGCACGCGAAGAAGGTATACTGCCGAACAGCCAACAGAAAGTGATGGTTACTGTAGCAACACAAACTATGGTGAAAACATCTCTTCCCAAGAGGCTTTTTGACAAAGAAGGTATCCAAGGTGAAAGAGACATCTCAGCAATGCGCAATAAACGACAAAGAGACCCCAACGAAGAGGTACAATCACCCCAACGGACAGCGAAACGCAAAAAGGAGAAACCAATTCCCGCGCAACCTACGAAGACAGGAGACGGAAGCTTATCGGCCCACCCGGAAAAGGCCACTAACCGCGCCGAAGAATCTACCTGGACTAAAGTAGAAGGTAAGAAACGGTTGCAAAGGAGAGCCAGGCCAGACGCGCTGATCATAACAAAAACTAGCGAGCTGACGTACGCGGAGATTTTGCGTAAAGTAAAAGCAGATACCTCCCTGACTGAACTAAGTGGTAATGTTACGCGTATCAGACGTACGCAGAAAGGTGATCTGTTGCTGGAGCTTAAAGCGGGTGAAGATGTAGGCGAAAACCTACGAAAAAAAATCGAAGTGGCACTAGGTGAGGCTGCAGCAATCAAAATGAGCAGAGATTCAGTGGTGATAGAATGTAAAGACTTGGATGAAATCGCCACGAAGTCGGAGATCTGTGAAGCCTTGCAATCTCAATTAGGAATACAGTCAGTGAGCGAGGCCAACGTGCTACGACTTAGGAAGGCGTACGGGGATACACAGATAGCGTCGATAAGTCTTCCTGTCGAAGCAGCAAAAAAGGCTATAGCAGCAGGTAAAGTTCGTATTGGATGGGTGGTTTGCCGGATACGAGAGCAAAGTCAGGTGCATAAATGTTTTAAGTGCTGGCAGTTCGGCCACATTGCGAAAGCCTGTACCAGCTCACAAGACAGATCTAGTCTGTGTCGTAAGTGCGGAGAGCAAGGCCATTTTGCGAAGGATTGCAACGGAAAGCCCAAATGCGTGTTCTGTGTCGAAATGAAAAATAGCGACAGCGCCCACATTGCAGGAAGCAGTAATTGCCCAGTATTCAGAAAGGCGTTCATAAATAAGCACAAATGAAGTTTATGCAACTAAATCTGAACCACTGTCGAGCGGCCCAAGACCTGCTCTCCCAGAGCGTGTTTGAAAATAATGTCGACGTAGCTATTGTATGCGAACAATATGAAAATCTTCATAGCGGAGTATGGGTAGCTGACAAAAACAGCAAAGCCGCGATATGGAGCTGCGGAAGTCGTGCTATAGAAGATGTAAAAAAACATCCAGAGAACGGATTTACACGTGCCAAAATAGGAGGTATATACATCTATAGTTGTTACGCAGCCCCGAGCCTCACGCTGGAGGAATTCACTTTGTTGCTTGAGAAACTATCTTTTGATGCCAGGCGCTATAATCCCAAAATAATTGCCGGTGATTTCAACTCATGGGCAGAAGAATGGGGAAGCAGAAAAACAAATGCAAGGGGGCAAATACTGCTAGAGGCATTCTCGCGTCTAAATGTCGTACTTGCGAACTCTGGGGGAGCCAACACATACCGGAGGGGAGAATTACAATCGGTAGTAGACCTCACTTTCGTCAGTGACACCCTTATCAAAGACTTGCAGTGGCATGTTAGCGAAGAGTACACACACAGCGATCATCAGGCTATTGTCTTCCAAACCTCGCGTAGGAATTATATGAAGCCACCAAAAAGAATAACGATGAGCTGGGTAACTAACAAATTCGATGAAGAAATGTTCAAGGAGGTACTTCTAGATGACACATTAGTATCGGGAAGCGCACAAGAAAAAGCTTTACAGGCCGCGGAAAAATTGCAGCGGGCATGCGATGCCTCTATGCCACGGCGTAGCGCTTTCCGAAGACGAAATCCTAATTTCTGGTGGAATTCAGAAATTGAGGAATGTCGGAAAAACTGCCTCAGAGCTAGGAGATGCTCCCAGCGCAGAAGAAATCAACCTGAATTCGTTGAGCTGCACATGCAATACAAGAACGCGAGGAAAAAATTGCAAGTAGCTATCACGAAGAGCAAATCCGAACATTTCAAGCGGATGTGTACCGAAGCTGATTCTGATCCATGGGGTGGCGCCTACAGGTCTGTAATGTCATCACTGTCTGTCTGCCTGTCTGCCTGTCTGTCTGTCTGTCTGTCTGTCAGTCTGTCTGTCTGTTTGTCTGTCTGTCTGTCTATCCGTCACACGCATTTTTCTCGGAGACGGTTACAGTAATTGACACAGAAAGGTGGAAACTGTGAACGCTCACGCATACAGTGAGTTAAATCCTGTTACGTCAAATTTAAGGGGGGTTCCCATACATGCAAAAGGGGGGTGTACAACTTTTTTTATTCAAATACAGTCATGTGGGGTATCAAATTAAAGGCCTCGATTAGTACTTTTCGAAGTCGGTCTTAGTTTTGACATTTCTTGGAAAGGTGGGGAGTGCGGGGCTTTGAAACCGTTTCTTTAAGGGGGTCATTCTCAGAAACTACCAAACCGAAAAATCTGAAAAAAAATCAGGAGGCTGCCACTATATAGTGCCTGGGCTCCGAAATACCTTCCATACCAATATATATTCAAATAAAATTAATATAATAATATATTATATATATATTACTATAATTTTTAT
Organism: Hermetia illucens; assembly: GCF_905115235.1. Taxonomy (NCBI): domain Eukaryota; kingdom Metazoa; phylum Arthropoda; class Insecta; order Diptera; family Stratiomyidae; genus Hermetia; species Hermetia illucens. Next base: position 75,842,392 of record NC_051851.1, read on the forward strand.
TAATTGGCTGCCTAACCCTCTTTAAGTGCATCTTAGCACCACGAAATTTTGCAATGATGTAGGCTATAATGCGGAGCCACAAGAGGGACAAAATCAGTAACCATCTGTCAAGCTTGGTCATTCACATAAAAGAAAGTAGAGACCGTTCCGAAAAGCTTGGACTGCAGAACCTTTCAACTTGCAAAAGACAAGGCCTGTATTCCTGTATCTCCAACGACACCTGAGAGGACTTCCTTGCGAAGTCCAAACTTCTGCTTTAAACAAGACTAAACATACTCACAAGAATGACCCAACTTTGGTGGAGCATTATTATTTGCGACCTTCACAGCCAATTTCGTAATTTTTTTTAGGTTTCTGGATAGCTTTCCCAAGATGGCCTTTAACCATCGATTGAACCCATATAGTTATTACAAAATAAGTCAGAAAACCAGAAGCTGGATGCTTCAAATATAGAAGGTTTTGTGTCTTCTATAAAAACCTTTGAGGGGACATTTATCCTATTAGTACCTAACACTTAATATGCATATATTATGTGAGAATTTCCACTTTCGCGTGATTCTGACATTCAAAGTCTTTAATTTGCACAGAAGCGGCAACTTTCACCTATTGTAACTTTGTTAATAATAATGAGATTTCCACCAAACTGGGTAGGATCATGCTCTATATAGTAGCCTACATTGTTGTGATTTTGTGATTCTAGCAAGGTGGGTTTTGCAATCAATTACTAAAAATTATAGTAATATACTATTATTAACTTTATTTGAACAGAGGATGGTATGGAGCCATATAGTGACAGCCATTTTTGTCAGATTTTTGGGTTGGGTAGTTTCCGAAAATGGGTCCGTGAACGACCCCCCGTACTCCCCACCTTTTCAACAAACGTAAAAACTAAGACCGGCTTCAGAAATTACTACTCTTTCATTTAATACCCCACATGAATATATTTAATGAAAAAGAAAAAAAATTACGCATATAGCAGAGAGCACCTACTTAAATTCGACACATAATGATGTGATTCACAGTATGCGGGAGCGTTCGCAGTTTGCATCTTTCCACCAAATTTGGTGACGATCGCTATAACCGTTTCCAAGAAAAGTGCGTGTGACATATTGACAGACAGATGGACGCACAGATGGACAGGCAGATAGTAAACCGATTTCAGTAGAGCTTTGTTTTACACAAAACTTTAAAAACCACTTACAAAAATTATTTAAAGTTAATTCGTGATACATATCGCGGTATGAAAATATATATACCTGAAGGAGCTTGCTCACCACGCACCACGCTTTGCAAGCCTGACAAGCTGGAAACCTGAGTTAGTCGTCTCCTGCTATGCAAGATATTTAGTGAATCGGGAATCGAACTTTCTTGCGCTAATTGCAAGAAATGAAACCCTTTCTGGACAATCAATGAATAATGGCTTGGAATAAAGTTATTAAACATTTTGAATGCAGCCAAGTTCAAGTAAAAACTCAGGCCTGGAATAGACCCCCCCCCCACAAAGGAGTCAATAGAATTCTTTCTTTGACCGTGAAGCACAATTACTCTTATGGCATCAATTCATGTTATACTCCTTTTCGAGAACATTCCACCGAAGTGCACTTGATATTCCTTTTAATTTCGATCTCAAATCAAACCATGCCTAAAAAAATCAGAGAATATGCCTCAACATTCAATATAGTCCAGATTCCAGTGATGCATGTACACAAACTATGGCGATAACTGACCTCAGTTTCCGTAGAATTTGACTTAACGAGAAGCAGGGGCGGTTACTGACTTTCCCGCCAACGTTATAGGACACTATGCAACAAATACAATAGATCCAAACACTCGCAACCCTTACAGTGTTCGAATTGAGTTACCTCAATCATAGCTCGTAAGAATTCAAAGTGCGTGAATTAAAGCCTCCACTTAACATTCCCGTTTTTCGTTGCTCTCGGTCTCTTCCACCTCACCAAACTACAGTCCCCGAAATTTGTCTAGAAGCATCACATGATTACAATCGTGGGGACGTAACATATGGATGGTATGACTAACTCATAACATGCAGATACGGACTACTACCACAAACTTATTTGCTTTCAGGAAGTCTTCACAGTCTCCCTGTTTAACTTTTCCGTGCAGCCCATCAGCTGCAGCAGAGTGACTACTACCACTTATTTCCGATTTGGATCCTCCTTCACTACATTGGGAACCTTCGGAAAATTATAGAACAGCGTGCGGAATTGGTATAACTGCTCATCTCTTCATCTATTTCGAGTACATTTTTGACGGCGTTAAAAGGGAATGCATCTGAAGGGTCCTGCGCAAGAGAGGCATTCGAGAGAAACTAATAGCTACTATCAGAGTGACACTCATTGGATTCGACGATTATCTATCTACGGATCGCCATCTGTATTCGGGGCAGGAAAAAGCTTCCGGGCAGACCACAACTCCGGGTTGTGCCAGGAGATATAAGGCTAAAGGCAATCCGAACCGGCAGCGGTCGTCTGGAGATGACTTAAAGGACGGTAAAAAGGGTTCGACCAGCAACCGATACATCTTAATCTGAAGAGGGTTTCCGAGCTGCCAGCGTTCAAAAAGAGCCTTTCCTAACTACCCGAGGAGGAACGTAATGGTGCCTAAGCTAAACAACTTTACCTGCATGCTACTAGATAGAAAAGCAAGGGACAGAGCCAATAGGCCAGGAATTATTCCTTAACCGGATAGAAACTTGGTTGAGATCAAACGCGTTGGTACCGACACGATGACCTGGCATACCCATTGGAAGTGCTAGACCCTGCTTTTGCATGGCGGTTTTAAAAATATTCCAGGCTATCCTGGTTAATACTACAGCGGCCAAGCTTATCATAAGAATTCAACAGAGTGGCAGGGAGATTCTTTAGTGCTCTACTCATTTCCCTTATGAAAAAGTCGATGTTCGCAGCGGGACATTCATCAAAGCCAAAAATAAATGCATTGAGGTAATAGCAGGAAAAAAAAAGAAAGAATGATTGTCAAATGGCCACGAGTCTTTTGGTGTTACATAATTAATAATCTTCATCAATGGGATGGTAATGGAAAACCGATCGGGTGAAGGGGTATTCTGGGAAAGTCTGGTTATGAAACTTTCCCATTCTCTGGGAAAAATAACGACCATATTCCAGCCGGAGACATTAGACCGTTTTATTGGAGAGAGTCAGAGTCGCACCATTCGACTCTTTCCGAAAGTCGGACAGCGTTATCAGTACTAAATAGCACCAATATATGAAGCCAGTTGTTATTGAAAGTTTGTCTTCTGAACGAAACATTGCTGATGTGAGTGCCAGAGAATTCGTTTTGATCCTGCTCTGAAGGGGGAAATTACAAGGATTCACTGAGCGGAATGAAGAAATTTACATTCCTGTTGGGATACGAAAATCTTTGTGATAGAAGCCGAGAATAGCATTTCATTAACATTAGCATTTTTTTGGTAATTGCGGGGTCCTAAGTCCGCATCAACTTAATTCTGAATCGGACAAAATGAGGAGCAACTTACTCCCTCTTTTTTTGACTCACGGACCCCTCGTTTAGGGCTTAGTACCCAAGCTTTAAAAAAATAGGCGATGGCGGCTTTACGGTTTCTTACCAGGACAGAGGCAAATCGTCAGGAAGCAGCCACACCTCTGCCCTGGGAGCGGCGTGACCGAAGCGGCTCGCAGATGTTGTGCTCCTTTATATAATTCGTAGAACACAACATAAATACGAATTTAATTTAGCGCAAATCCGCCCATACTATTGGCCAAAGCTTGACCAGAGCTGAAAATCAACTTGATCCCGGACCGGACCGAATTGGGGTGGTGATTTCTGCAATATGTAACCGATCTGAGAAGCAGGAGGATACTGTAGCTGTCCAGCTTCCTCATATCCCAGACAAAGTTACCTGATTCGCAAGAGCCTGCGAACACCGCAAGCGGGGTCATTGATTATGCCGTTTTAGGGGATAATACAATGGGCCTTTAGCACGTGAAGCTGCGGCTCCCCACTAATCCAAACTAAACTATCAAAGTGGCATATGATATCATAGAATTCAATTAAAAAATTCAATGTCCACAGCGGAGTGCGGTTGCATCTTGTCAATAATACCTTTTGACGTTCTTCATACTACTAGGGAGAGTTTCCATCGACTACGTCATCATCATCATCATATTGGAAACACTCTTGGAACAGTCGAATTCGAGAATGCATTGAAGGGAGATGATTATATGTATAATCACAGCAATGTGTTTGATATCAATGGAAAAATGCTCCGCTGTCTATTACTGAGGGAAGTCAGTCCGAAAAGGTTAAACGATTAATAAACCTCGACAAAAACTGGTGATTGGAACCCATTTTAGCCTGAAGCAAATAAATTGTTCAGTGGAGCAGTGAAGTGTATGATATTCATAATACCGCTTGATATGAAAAGCTGAAGATCCTATTAACGCTGCACAGTATCCTTGAATTAAGCTTGCTTTACATGCTCTTCATTTAGCTTTAGCTTAGCCATTGTTAAATGTTGAGAGAATGTAGCTACAGATGTAAATGTTTTCCGCCGGAAGGAGGAAACGGAAATTTGTAAGCTAGATTTCGTGAGTATGCTACCTGTCGAGAATACACGCTCGAATACATCTAGAACACGGTAAAGCTGTTGGTATGCTGCGGTTCAAAGGGTTGCAGAGGAAGAAAATGATTTTCTACTCTTACTCTTGCACATAAGGAATCAGAATCCTTTCAATTTCATGCAAATGAATATGGATTACACGGAATAATTTGGAATAAAATTAATTGCAAAAGAATATACCGCATGGAAGTTGCTTGCAGCCAATGTTTTTGTGTAATACTATATGTATAAAGGAGTATTGTCTCAACTAAACTATTCATACAAAGCTTTTCTTCCACCCATGTTCCTATTCTAAAATAAATTGAGAGCTTCATAGCGATGATGGCACTAATCAACGAGCAACTCCAACAAATTCACCAAGAAGACGGACTCGAATATCATCTGCACATCTCACCACTAAAATAATCACGTTCTGGACTCGAAAGCGAATACTCATTCATAATTAATCCACTATCATTGCCACCGACCCGGCACCACTCAAAAGTCTTGCATTACACTATACTAAATTATCTCCTCAATTTTCGATTCGATTTGCGGAAGGATTCTCCAACCCTCCCTTAAGTCTTCATCACTCCGGCACTGGATGAATAGGCAATAGCATGCAATTAGCAGCGGAAAACTCATTGAAATTTTCATCCGAGTTAATTAGAAAACGAACACTTGAACTCTTCCAGTTCTCGAAAAGGACATTATGAAAGAGATCCGTTTCGACGGAGTCGGAGTAACATGGGAAATGTGCTTTGAAAACGTTAAGTGGAAAGTACGGAAAAGACGGTTTAATTAATACCATAATAGGAATATCGAAGTTCCGGCACTTGAGATATTAAAACTTTAATCGACACGATACGATAATCGAGTGGAAAAGTAGAGAAATTTTTTTGTACAATTGGAGTTTACTAATTTTTTCGAAAGTATATATGCGATAGTATTAAGGATTGTTGGTGTTAGTTGTGCAGATGGAGCACAACTAAGAGGATTTTGTGTTATGTGAAAGTAATATAAGCTTAGGCAATAATGATTTCCTATTATGTGCTATGCAAAATGTTTGGGTCTTTTTGGGTTTCTCTTCAACTTGGTGCCATACTAGCTGAACTCAGAGCTTCCCAATAAGTTAACGAGTAAACGTAATTACATCGTTGATTATGTTTTAAGAATTGATTTGAACGTAGAGCGCACAAAGGTCGACTTGGAGGATTTAGCCGGTCAAAAATCAAACTTCAAAAGTCGCCTTAGAATTGCAATTAAATTGCAGAGATATAAGACAATCTCAGCAACAATAATACGCCATCCATACTCTTTAATCTTTTAACATGCACGCATGGTTTTTTTGTAAAAGGAAACCTTGTTCAAATTGGTTTTGTCTGGTTGTCTGTCTTTTTTTGTGAAAAGGTTGAAATTGTCAAGGAACACTGGGCTGGACTGCCAAACTCTATCTCCACCTCCACGTGGTGATCGCTGGGAATTCCTTCTTAACGGGAAACCGTAGACGGAAAGGGATGAAAGCGAGTCTCCCGCTCCTAAAAACGGGACAAATTGTACCAACTGGTCCTCCAGGTTGGGGATTGGGTAGGGCTGACAACGCTACATGGAAAACAAACTGTTACGAAGCCATCCAAGGAGCCTCGCAAAGGATGGCATTTAAGAAGACGAAACTGGCAACAAAATCGGAAAAGCGATTTGGGAACTTTCTCATGGACGGTGCATTCCCTGTACAGGCCGAATGCTGCTTAGCAACTAGCGTATACCCTGTCCTAATATAAGGCTAATGTAACAGCATCGCAACATATACTTTGGACCGGGACCAGAATCCTGGATAAGATCCACTACACCATATATTACAGAGGCCATCAAGTAAACCATGTGCTCGGAGTAAGTTTCTTAGTCAGCCAAAAACTGACAGCAGGTTTCATTTATTGGCTTTGAAAATATTAATGAACGACTATGCACTCTGCGATTGCGAGGCAAATTTAGAAATATAAGCCTCATCAACGTTCACGACCCTATAGAGGAAACTCCAGAGTCAGTGAAGGATACTTTCTACGAGGCAGTTAAGCGGATCTTCGAAGCCTGTCCCAAATGTGACATCAAAATCATACTTGGAGATTTCAACAGTCAAGTAGGGGCGCGTCCGGATAGCTGAGTGGTTAGACCACTAGGCTGTCATACGGAAGGTCGCGGTTCAAATCTCACTGTCAGTGTCAGTCAGTGTCAGTGGGATTTGTATCGTGATTTGACGTCGGATACCAGTCAGGGTAATAATCTCGGCCGAGCGCAATGCTGACCACATTGCCTCCTACAGTGTATTGTAGTGTACCGCTACGGCCTTGAATGAAGTGCTCTAACACACTTCAAGGCCCTGATCCAATATGGATTGTTGCGCCAACGATTATAATTATTAAGTAGGGGCGGAGCCCGCATTCAGGCGATATGTCGGCTCCCATAGTCTACATCAAAATCATCATCATCAACGGCGCAACAACCGGTATCCGGTCTAGGCCTGCCTTAATAAGGAACTCCAGACATCCCGGTTTTGTGCCGAGGTCCACCAATTCGATATCCCTAAAAGTTGCCTGGCGTCCTGACCTACGCCATCGCTCCATCTTAGGCAGAATATGACTCGTCTTCTTTTCCTACCATAGATGTTGCCCTTATAGACTTTCCTGGTGGGATCATCCTCATCCATACGGATTAAGTGACCCTCCCACCGTAACATATTGAGCCGGATTTTATCCACAACCGGACGGTCATGGTATCGCTCATAGATTTCGTTGCTATGTAGGTTACGGAATCGCCCATCCTCATGTAGGGGGCCAAAAATTCTTCAGAGGATTCTTCTCTCGAACGCGGCCAAGAGTTCGCAATTTTTCTTGCTAAGAACCCAAGTTTCCGACAAATACATGAGGACTGCAAGATCATAGTCTTGTACAGTAAGAGCTTTGACCCTATGGCGAGACGTTTCGAGCGGAACAGTCTTTGTAAGCTGAAATAGGCTCTGTTGGCTGACAAGAACCGTGCGCGGATTTCATCATCGTAGTTGTTATCGGTTGTGATTTTCGACCCTAGATAGGAGAAATTGTCAACGGTCTCAAAGTTGTATTCTCCTATCCTTATTCTTCTTCGTGTTTGACCAGTGCGGTTTGATGTTGTTGGTTGATTCGTCTTCAGTGCTGACGTTGCCACCATACATTTTGTCTTGCCTTCATTGTTGTGCAGCCCAAGATCTCGCGCCGATTACCGCCTGCTCGATCTGGATGAATGCAGTTTGTATGTCTCGGGTGGTTCTTCCCATGATGTCGATATCGTCAGCATAGGCCTTTAGGAGCTTGTATTCTTTTCCAAGTTGAACCGATGTTTATCCCTTCACTTTAATGAAAACTTAATAATATCCAGACAATTCGTCCGGAATTCCAGGTAAAATTAACAAACCAGGTACGTTTGAAATAGTTTTCTGGCATGTTTTTTGTATTTTACAAAGTTCTCGTATTTAACAAAGTTCAATACACAATTTCAAAAAAGTACTCCTATTATAAATCCGGGATATTAGAAATTATACTGATTTCCGTCCGTAACTATTTTCTTTCTGCACAAAACTCGTTCTTTTCACAATGACTGCCAACTGTCGTTTTTTACTTATTATTATTATTTTTTTCATCTGACGTTTCTCGTCACTTACTCTGTTCTTCACTCTTGTAGCGAGATCTGAACTGAGTGGAGCGCCGGTGACGTCATCTGCCCGCTGGTATTCGTGACATTCGAAATAAATTTCGAGTGCCGCGAATCCTGCCGCGCCACATCACTCCGCCCCCAGATGAAACCGAGGGGTTTCAGCGACCGAATCCGGAACTGTGTTCTCCATCAGTCCTTCAAGCGAACGCGCCGTTGTTTAGGGTTGTACACGGGCTTCAGCCTGGACAGGGAGATCGCCTTTTTGTGTCGACCGATCTCGAGCTGGAAGGAATGTTCTCCCCGCGGTACGGGCCTTCGTAAGGAGGCTGCAGCGGCTTCCGGACGGCATCCGTCCTGACCAGGACGTGCGTACACGTGTCCAGTTCCTTAGGCGCACAGACAGGTGCGGACGAGTGTTGGGAGGAACGAATGGCCTTGATGCGTCGGAGATTGTCCCTCAGCAGACGCACCAACCCCGATTCTGTGAGACCCGATCTTTTGTCGAAGACCGGATCACTTGGAAGTCTCGGGTTCTCCCCGTATACCAGCTCCGCGGGGCTGGCAGCAAATTCCTCTCGGCGGGTTGTACGTAGGCCGAGTAGGACGAGAGGCAAGACTTGGGTCCAGGAAGGATCATCGCGTGCCATAATGGCGGCTTTCAGCGTCCGGTGCCAACGTTCTAGCATCCCATTGGATTGCGGGTGGTATGCAGTAGTCCGCTGGCGTTTAAACCCTAGGAGTTTGCCTAACTCCGAGAAAAGGGTGGACTCAAATTGCATTCCCTGGTCAGTGATGACCACTGCAGGGAGGCCAAAGTGAGGTATCCACTCTCGACAGAGGGCTTCGGCACATGATTGCGTCGTAATGTCTCTCAGAGGTATTGCCTCAGGCCACCGCGTAAACCTGTCGACGATTGTGAGACAATACCTATAATCGTGGGAGTCTCGCAAAGGCCCTACTATGTCGGGGTGTATTGTGTGAAACCGCTGGGTAGTGCGGGGGAATGAGCCCACTTCTTTCGTTACATGCCTGGAGACTTTATACTTCTGGCATGCGATGCACTCGCTGGCCCAGGAATTGACATCCTTGCTCATGGAGGGCCAGAAGTATTTCTCGGTGACTAACTGATTTGTTGTCCTGATGCCTGGATGCGCCAAGTCGTGAACTACGTGGAACATTTCGTTGCGAAATGTGGCCGGAATGTATGGCCGAGGTCCCTTTTCCGAGTCTTCGCAGCAGAGAGAGAGGTTTGAGCCGAAGATGGGCAACTCCCGAAATTTGTATTTGGGTTGGATTTGAGGCTCTGAAGTGCTGCGTCATCCTCCTGCGCCTTGGCAATAGCCGAGAAATCGAGTGAGGCGGGGATGTTAACCTCGGAGACATTAGACAAAGCGTCAGCGACTATGTTGTCCTTGCCGGACACGTGCTGGATGTCTGACGTAAACTGGCTTATAAAAATCAGGTGTCGAAGCTGACGAGGGGACGCTTTGTCGGGCGTCTGTTTCAAAGCATACGTGAGAGGCTTATGGTCCGTGAACACTGTGAACGGCCTGCTTTCTAGGGAGAAACGGAAGTATTTGATGCTCAAGTACGCGGCGAGCAGATCGCGATCGTAAGTACCGTAGTTCCGTTGAGCGGAATTCAACTGCTTCGAGAAGAAGCTCAACGGCTGCCAAACTTGATCCACCTTTTGGTGAAGGGCAGCACCTGCTGCGATGCCAGAGGCATCAACAAAAACGGCTAGGGGTGCATCTTGCAGAGGGAATGACAAGAGTATAGCGTCGGCCAGTTGTTGACGGGGTTTGTCAAACGCGCGGATAGTCTCTTCAGACAACACGATCTCTCGTGTGTCCTTAGTTTTGGGGCCAGACATGTGCGCGTGCAAAATGGACTGGTGATGGGCGGCCTTGGGCAGGAAACGACGGTAGAAGTTTAACATACCCAAGAACCTCCTCAACTCCTTCACTGTCTTTGGACGCGGGAAGCTTGTTATCGCTTGCACCCTTGTCTGGGTCGGGGTGTATTCCTTCAGGGGAAATGAAATGGCCGAGAAATCTCATCTGTTTTTGAAGGAACTTGCATTTCTCAACGTTTAGGACTAAACCGGCCTCAAGGAGACGTTGAAAAATGCACTCGAGATGGGCTAAGTGCTCAGACTCAGTGGAAGAAGCGACCAAAACATCATCCAAATACACGAAACTGAAATCGAGGTTTCGTTGGACTGAGTGAATGAACCTTTAAAAGGTTTGCGCCGCATTGCACAATCCGAAAGTCATTCGGGTGAACTCGAAGAGTCCAAAGGGTGTGCATATTGCCGTCTTTGGAATGTCTTCAGGAGCTACTGGGATTTGGTGATAAGCCTTGGTTAAGTCCAAGGTCGAAAAGATGCGACAATTCGCGAGGTGATGCGCAAAGTCGTGGATGAGTGGAATTGGATATCGGTCAGGAACAGTCTGTGCATTTAGCCTTCTGTAGTCCCTACACGGGCGCCATTCGCCATTTGGCTTAGGGACAATATGCAGTGGAGAAGACCAACAGCTGTTTGAGGGCCTGCAGATACCCTGTTGAACGAGTTGTTCAAACTCTTTCCGTGCAATTGCCAGTTTCTGAGATGGTAGAGGACGCACCTTCGAGAAGATCGGGGAACCAGTAGTGATAATGTGGTGCTGCACATTGTGCTTCACTGGTTTGGAGAGACTACACTCGGTAGTAATCTGGCTGAATTTTTGGTAAGGTCTTTTAGTAATAGTCTTTTTCCGCACTTGTAGGAGACTGACCGATGGAGCCCTGAAACTCTTCAAACTTTTATCAAACAGAATTTTTCACACTTCACGAGGCGGAATCGAAAATTGTCCGTTCGCACGACAAGCTCGCTCTTGTGAGATGCCCGGGGAATTTTCATTGTAACTTTCGGGTGTCGAGGACAGTAAATAGAAAAGTCGAGATCGGAGCGAAAGCAAAGGAAAGGTTGGACTTGTAATGATTTGACTTGATTTATTTTCACTATTTAACTCTTACTTTTGGTTATAATATTTTTTAATGATCGCGCTGAAGTGTTCCGTGTCGCGGTTGGGAACAGAAGAGACCGACTTATTTCCATGCGGTCCTTACTGTCCCAACCAACGGCACTTTTTTACCGCTGGCTCTCCACTTCCCCGGTGCGTTCTGAAAACGCGTGAGTGGAGAGTTTCCACGTTCAGCGCCATCTACCCGTCCGCATCCGCAACATCCGAAATAAATTTCGAATGCTGCAGATCCTGCCGCGCCACATCACTCCGCCCCCAGACGAAACCTAGGGGGTTTCGGCGACGGATCCCCGAACTTCGTTCGCCGTTAATCCACAAAGCGGACACGACGTTGCTTCGGGGCGCACACGGGTTTCACCCTGGCCAAAGAGACCGCCTTTTTGTGACCACCGATCTCGAGCTGGAAGAAATGTTCTCCCCTCTCGAGGACGCGGTACGGGCCCTCATATGGAGGCTGCAGCGGCTTCCGGACGGCATCCGTCCTGATCAGCACGTGCGTGCACGTGTCCAGTTCCTTGGGCGAACAAGCAGGTATGGACGAGTGTCGAGTGGGCGGTGGCGCTTTGATGCGTCGGAGATTGTCCCTCAGCAGACGCACCAACCCCGACTCCGTGAGACCCGATCTCTTGTCGAAGACCGGATCGCTTGGGAATCTTGGGTTCTCCCCGTAAACCAGCTCCGCGGGGCTGGCAGCAAATTCCTCTCGGCGGGTTGTTCGAAGGCCGAGTAGGACGAGAGGCAAGACTTGAGTCCAGGACGGGTCGTCGCGTGCCATAATGGCGGCTTTCAGCGTCCGGTGCCAACGTTCTAGCATCCCATTGGACTGCGGGTGGTATGCAGTAGTCCGCTGGCGTTTAAAACCCAGGAGTTTGCCTAACTCGGAGAAAAGGGTGGACTCAAATTGCATTCCCTGGTCAGTGATGATCACTGCAGGGACGCCAAAGCGAGGTATCCACTCTCGGCAGAGGGCTTCGGCACAAGATTGCGCCGTAATGTCTTTCAGAGGTATTGCCTCAGGCCACCGCGTGAACCTGTCGATGATTGTGAGGCAATACTTGTAACCGTGCGAGTCTCGCAAAGGCCCTATTATGTCGAGGTGTATTGTGTGGAAACGCTTGGTAGTGCGGGGGAATGAGCCCACTTCTTTCCTTACATGCCTGGAGACTTTACGCTTCTGGCATGCGATGCACTCTCTGGCCCAGGAATTGATATCCTTGTTCATGGAGGGCCAGAAGTATTTTCCGGTGACTAACCGGTTTGTTGTCCTGATGCCGGGATGCGCCAAGTCGTGAACTGCGTGGAACACTTCCTTGCGAAATGTGGCCGGAATGTATGGCCGAGGTCCCTTTTCCGAGTCTTCGCAGCAGAGCGAGAGGTTTGAGCCGAAGATGGGCAACTCCCGAAATTTGTATTTGGGGTTGGACTTGAGGCTCTGAAGTGCTGCGTCATCCACTTGCGCCTTGGCAATAGCCGAGAAATCGAGTGAGGCGGGGATGTTAACTTCGGAGACACGAGACAAAGCGTCAGCAACAATGTTGTCCTTCCCGGACACGTGCTGGATGTCTGACGTGAACTGGCTTATGAAGCTCAGGTGTCGAAGCTGACGAGGGGACGCTTTGTCGGGCTTCTGTTTCAAAGCGAACGTGAGAGGCTTATGGTCCGTGAACACTGTGAACGGCCTGCCTTCTAGGGAGAAACGGAAGTATTTAATGGACAGGTATGCGGCGAGCAGTTCGCGATCGTAGGTGCTGTAGTTCCGTTGAGCGGAATTCAACTGCTTCGAGAAGAAGCTCAACGGCTGCCAAACTTGGTCCACCTTTTGGTGAAGGGCAGCACCTACTGCGATGTCAGAGGCATCAACAAAAACGGCTAGGGGTGCATCTTGATGAGGAAATGCCAAAAGTGTAGCATCAGCCAGTTGCTGTCTGGATTTATTGAACGCGCAGACAGCCTCTTCAGACCACACAATCTCTCGTGTGTCTTTTGTTTTGGGGCCAGACAAGTACGCGTTCAAAACGGACTGGTGATGGGCGGCCTTGGGCAGGAAACGACGGTAAAAGTTTAGCATGCCCAAGAACCTCCTCAACTCCCGCACTGTTTTTGGACGCGGGAAGCTTGTTATTGCTTGCACCTTGTCTGAGTCGGGCTGTATTCCTTCAGAGGAAATGGAGTGGCCGAGGAATCTCACCTGTTTTTGAAGGAATTTGCACTTCTCAACGTTTAAGACTAAACCGGCCTCAAGGAGACGTTGAAAAATGCACTCGAGATGGGCTAAGTGCTCAGACTCAGTAGAAGAAGCGACCAAAACATCATCCAAATAGACGAAACAGAAATCGAGGTTTCGCAGGACTGAGTGAATGAACCTTTGAAAGGTTTGCGCCGCATTGCACAATCCGAAAGTCATTCGGGTGAACTCGAAGAGTCCAAAGGGTGTGCATATTGCCGTCTTTGGAATGTCTTCAGGAGCTACTGGGATTTGGTGGTATGCCTTGGCTAAGTCCAAGGTCGAAAAGATGCGGCAATTCGCGAGGTAATGCGCAAAGTCGTGGATGAGTGGAATCGGATATCGGTCAGGAACAGTCTGTGCGTTTAGCCTTCTGTAATCCCCACAGGGACGCCATTCGCCATTTGGCTTAGGGACCATATGTAAAGGGGAAGACCAACAGCTGTTTGAGGGCCTGCAGATACCCTGTTGAACAAGTTGTTCAAATTCTTTCCGCGCGATAGCGAGTTTCTGGGGTGGTAGAGGACGCACCTTTGAGAAAATCGGGGAACCAGTAGTATTTATGTGGTGCTGCACATTGTGCTTTACTGGTTTCGAGAGACTACATTCGGTAGTTATCTGGCTGAACTTTTGGAGGAGTGTCCGAACACGAGAGTCGGAGATGTCTTCCAAAAGAACGGAAAGGTTATTGTCAGCGTGAGATACCATTTGGCCCGACGAATTTAGTTTGGTTGTGGGGTCTATAAGGGACTTATGTTGCAAGTCCACCAGCAACCCATAGTGACACAAGAAGTCTGCGCCTAATATGGGGAAGCTGACATCCGCCAGGATGAAACGCCACGGAAACGTCCTACGCAAGCCAAGACTCACGTCCACTTGCCTGTACCCGTATGTATTGATGCGGGATGAATTTGCTGCCGCCAGTTTGAGGGGTTGTGGATATAGTCGATGATGCTGGGGTACGGGAAGAACCGAAACCTCCGCACCCGTGTCGACGAGGTAGTTGCGCCTGCTGAGGGGGTCGAAAATAGTTAGGCGACGTGGCGCTGCGCTCTGGGTGGCCGTCGCCAAGACCCCCCGCGGACCTAGTTTTTTGTGGTAGGCGCGAATTTGCAAAGTAGCGTACATCTTGTCGCTTTATCTCCGAAGTTACGATGATACCAGCAAATACCCTGGTCCGCAGGCTGTCTTGACGACCTGCTACCCGAACGCCCTTTTCGTGTGGCAGACCGTGAGCGAGCTCGCGGCCTGGCACTCGAACGCTGAGCGTCCAACGTCGCCCGCATCTCGGCCACGCTGGCAGTTAAGGCCGCGATCTCGCGCCGTAAGTCGCCGACCTCATCCGACGGTGATTGAACGGCCGCTATGGTTGGGCGAACGTACACCTCCTGTACTTGATCGGCCGTTGCTGCTAGTTCCTCCAAGGAACCGGAGACGCAGGCTAGGATCGCCTGGGTGCCCTCCGGGAGCCGACGCAGCCAGAGCGACTTGATCAGGTCGTCGCCGATCTTGCTCCCACCCAATTGCCTCATTTCACGAAGCAATTGGCTGGGAGTTCGATCACCCAACGTTAAACCCGCCAGCAAGTGGTCTAATTTTGCCGACTCGCTTGCCGACAGGCGCCTGATCAACTCGCTCTTGAGCTGAGCGTACGATGCCGACTTCACCACGTCGGACACCAGAAGTATGGACTCTTCGTCCAAGCCGACCACCGCGTAGTTGAAACGGGTCGCGTCCGATGTGATACCGGACATTTGGAACTGTGCTTCCAAATGCACGAACCACAGCTCGGGGTTCCGACGCCAAAACGGAGGAACGCGTACGGCGAGGGCGGTCACTTGTGGGTCCGATGGGCCTGCCGCGTCTTTATTGTCAAACGACATTTTCCTACCGAGAAGTACGAGATTGTGATGCAGACGCGGTGAGTTTATACTGAAACGCGGTGAAATTTACACCGACACGGCAGGCCGTACCCACAAATGCACGCACGAAACGAGAAAAAAGAAAACGACGACCGAAGCGGACGCTCTCCAGCGCAGACCAAAAACACCGGGAAAACAGAGAACTTGCGACTTGAAACACCTCAACGCCGTCTCTTGCAGCGGCTTTAATTTTATTGATTTCCGTTTTTTTTTTTTTATTTACAATATTTAAATTAATTTGTTGTAACAATGTATGCACGAAATCACTTAATTTTGCAAATAGTAGTAAATGTAGTATAGTAGTAAATAGTAATTTAGTAAATGACCTAATTGTCCGCTGTGGTAGCGGTGGCTACGGCGTCTGCAGCGGCTACGACGTCTGCGGTGGCAACGATGGTGGCTATGTCTGAAGAGACGAGGACGACGATGATGATGATGATGAAAGTGTTGGCGGTCAGGTTGTTAGAGATGTCGATGCTGATGATGTAGAACTCTGCTGCTCTAGATACTTCGGCGGCTTCCAACAGTGTAGTTCCTGGGGACGTCCGTTTGCTGCACAATGACGACGGCAATGACGCGGCCACTGACGGCGAGGAGACCGGGCGGTTGTTCAACTTATCCTTTCCGAACGCTGCAGCGCCCAATTGCTCTGAACCTGATCGCGGGCTGGGCACAGACTCGGAACAGCTGCGAGCGACACAGCCACAATTCAAAGCGATAAGCAAAAATGTCTGGCGTTTACAGGAATTCAATGTGGAGATCTCGTCGACACTTTCTTTTTGTTGACGAACGTCGTCAGATTTTTACGCCCTTAATCCGCACACACACATTGGGAACACTTCTGAAGCGCGGATAGTATTTCCTGCAAAGATTGTCGGAATCTCGTGGCAATGATGGCTGGTCCGGTGTGTGAAAGGCGTTTGAAAGTTCTATTTCTGCCGTGTTGCTCGGACGAATTTTGTCGTCAATAGAACTTCACCAATGGCGGCGATGGCGGATAATTTGTTACTTGTTCTTTATCGGGGTCACCACTTTAGTAATAGTCTTTTTCCGCACTTGTAGGAGACTGACCGATGGAGCCCTGAAACTCTTCAAACTTTTATCAAACAGAATTTTTCACACTTCACGAGGCGGAATCGAAAATTGTCCGTTCGCACGACAAGCTCGCTCTTGTGAGATGCCCGGGGAATTTTCATTGTAACTTTCGGGTGTCGAGGACAGTAAATAGAAAAGTCGAGATCGGAGCGAAAGCAAAGGAAAGGTTGGACTTGTAATGATTTGACTTGATTTATTTTCACTATTTAACTCTTACTTTTGGTTATAATATTTTTTAATGATCGCGCTGAAGTGTTCCGTGTCGCGGTTGGGAACAGAAGAGACCGACTTATTTCCATGCGGTCCTTACTGTCCCAACCAACGGCACTTTTTTACCGCTGGCTCTCCACTTCCCCGGTGCGTTCTGAAAACGCGTGAGTGGAGAGTTTCCACGTTCAGCGCCATCTACCCGTCCGCATCCGCAACATCCGAAATAAATTTCGAATGCTGCAGATCCTGCCGCGCCACAGTCTTCTAAAAGAACGGAAAGATTATTGCCTGGGTGCGATACCATTTGTCCCGACGAATTAAGGTTGGTCGTGGTATCTATTAGAGACTTGTTTTGCAAGTCTACCAGCAATCCATCGTGACACAGGAAGTCTGCGCCTAGTGTGGGGAAGCTAACATCCGCCAGGATGAAACGAAACGAAAACGTCCTACGCAAGCCAAGACTCATGTCCACTTGCCTATACCCGTATGTGTTTATGCGGGAGGAATTTGCTGCCGCGGTACGGGAAAAACCGAAACCTCCGCACCAGTATCGATGAGGTAGTTTCGCCTGCTCAGAGAGTCGTAAATTGTTAGTCGACGCGGCGCTGCGTTCTGGGGACGGCCACCCAGGACCCCCGCGGACCTAGTTTTTTGTGGTAGGCGTGAATTTACAAGGGATTGTACACTTGGTGGCTTTATCGCCGAATCTGTAGTGGTACCAGCAAATCCCTCGGTCAGTGGACTGTCCTGACGACTTGCTACCTGATCGTCCTTTTCGGGTGGCAGACCGCGAGTGAGCTCGTGATCTGGCGCCCGAACGCTGAGCGTCCCGCATCTCAGCCACACTGGCTGTTAAGGCGGCTATTTCGCGCCTTAAGTCGTCCACCTCGTCCACCTCGTCCGATGGCTGTTGAACGGCTGCTATGGTCGGGCGTACGTGCACCTCGTGCACTTTGTCGGCCGCAGCTGCCAGTGCCTCCAAGGAACCTGAGACACACGCGAGGACCGCCTGGGTGCCTTCCGGGAGCCGACGCAGCCAAAGGGACTTCATCAACTCGTCGTCGATCTGATTCCCACCCAATTGCTTCATTTCGCGCAGCAATTGGCTGGGAGTCCGATCTACCAACGTTAGGTCTGCGAGCAAGTGATCCAGTTTTGCTGACTCACTTACTGACAGGCGCCTGACTAATTCAGTCTTGAGCAGTGAATATGAAGCCGATTTCACTACGTCAGACACGAGGACGATGGACTCCTCGTCCAGGCCGACCACCGCGTGATTAAAACGGGTCGCGCCCGCTGTGATCCCGGACATCTAGAACTGTGCTTCCAAATGCGCGAACCACAGTTCGGGGTTCCGCCGTCAAAATGGAGGGACGCGCACGGCGAGGGCGATCACTTGCGGGTCCGATGGGCCTGCCGCGTCTTTGTTGTCGATCGACATCTTGACTAATAAAAAGAAAACGTCTTTTCGACGCGAGTGTTAAAGCGAAGACGCGGTGAAACTGATCTAGTCGACACGGCAGACCGAACCCACAAATGCACGCAGGAACGAAAAAAAATAAAGCGACACCAACGACGCACCCAAAAGCAAAAACTCGCTAAAAGAGCGGAGAGCAAGCGAAAACATGCCGATGCAAATGCCTCGACGCCGTCTCTTGCGGCGATTTTGTTTTATTCTTACCACTTTTTTTAAAACAACAAAATTTTAATAAAATTATAAATAATAATAACGCGGCGGTGTCTGCCTTGTTGATGGTTGTGGCGGCGGCTACGGCGTTGACGCTGGTCTTGACGGCGGGGGCTGCAGTGACGGCGGCGGCTTCGAACCCTGCGGCGATGGTACTGGTCTTGAGGGCGGGGGCTGCAGTGACGGCGGCGGCTTCGAATCCTGCAGCGAAGACGCTGGTCTTGACGGCGGGGGCTGCAGTGACGGCGGCGAAAGTGGCTGCGGCAATGATGGTGTCTAGTGCTTCGGTGATGGCGTCTGGGGCTGCGGTGTCTGTGACGACAGCGGTGGCAGCTGCTGCGTCCGTAACAACAGATGTGGTGGCGACGGCGACAGCGGGGCTGCCGTGACGACGGCGACGAATCTATTTTAAAACGGCAGCGATAAAATGCACATCACACACTCAGGATTTGCATCACGGAATCTTGCTGGCAGCACGAAAGGCTTCTCAAGATCTCCTCAATTTTCCCGATTATTCTGTGGTACAGTGGCTGAGCTGGTGCTTTGACTCCTGGGGCGATGTTCGCTCCGGGGTCACCAATTTAGGAGCTTGTATTCTTTTCCAAGTTGAACCGATGTTTATCCCTTCACTTTAATGAAAGCTTAATAATATCTAGACAATTCGTCCGGAATTCCAGGTAAAATTAGTAAACCAGGTACGTTTGAAATAGTTTTCTGGCATGTTTTTTGTATTTTACAAAGTTCTCGTATTTAACAAAGTTCAATACACAATTTCAAAAAAGTACTCCTATTATAAATCCGGGATATTAGAAATTATACTGATTTCCGTCCGTAACTATTTTCTTTCTGCACAAAACTCGTTCTTTTCACAATGACTGCCAACTGTCTTTTTTTACTTATTATTATTATTTTTTTCATTTGACGTTTCTCGTCACCTACTCTGTTCTTCAGTCTTGTAGCGAGGTCTGAACTGAGTGGAGCGCGGGTGACGTCATCTGTCCGCTGGTATTCGCGACATTCGAAATAAATTTCGAGTGCCGCGAATCCTGCCGCGCCACAGGCCAGTAGTTGGGTGGACTGGAAGAGGATCGTACCTCTTGCATTTACCTCATCATCACAGATCACTTTCTCGAGGGCCAGGTTAAAAAGGACGCATGATAGTGCATCCCCTTGTGGTAGACCGTTGTTGATGTCGAATGGTCTTGAGAGTGATCCTGCTGCTTTTATCTGGCCTCGCACATTGGTCAGGGTCAGCCTAGTCATTCTTATTAATTTTGTCGGGATACCAAATTCTCTCATGGCCGTGTACAGTTTTACCCTGGCTATGCTATCATAGGCGGCTTTAAATTCGATGAACAGATGGTGCAACTGTTGTCCATATTCCAACAGTTTTTTTATCGCTTGCCGCAGAGAGAAAATCTGATCTGTTGCTGATTTGCCTGGAGTGAAGCCTCTTTGGTATGGGCCAATGATGTTCTGGGCATATGGGGTTATCCGGCCTAGCAAGATAGTGAAGAATATCTTATAGATGGTACTCAGCAACGTGATACCTCTATAATTACTGCACTGTATGATATCTCCCTTTTACATCAAAATACCAATGATAGCAAACTGCGGATTATTGAAAAGATATTCTGGAGATGAAGCATCAACAAAGATCTTCACAACCACCTGAAGAACGTTATCATTGATACGGCCACAAATATACTTGGCCCCAGTCTGAAGGAAAGTCGGAACGGCTGGTTTGACGATGAATGTACGCTAGCAATGCAATGGAAGAATGCTGCATACCGAGTAATGTTGCATTCTCAAAGAAAGTGGGCACCGCAATGACCTACCAAGAACTCTGTCGAGCGGAGAAGGTACTTCGCAGATGGAAAAAGGAAACCTGGGAGAAGCAACAGGTCTGTGAACTCGAAAAGCTCAGGGAGCAACCGCACCAGCCGCAGAAGTTTTACTAGCAAGTCAGCAGATGAAGCCTTACACACATTGATATTTGGTATGGGTGTGCGAAATAAATGCTCAATATTCTACAATGGATTAAATTACACTTAACTGTAACGTAGGCCCAACGGCATGCAACTGGCCTCCAACGCCTATTTTGTTAAAACTAGCCGGTCTTATGAGCAAATTGACGCTGCCAGTATCCACTAATCCACTATCGCACTAATTAAAAACGTTTTCTTTTTAATTAGTTTAGATATGAAACAATGTATTTAATTTAGATAAGGCACCGACTGTGTGCCTTCTCACCGACGGCTGGAGCAGAAGAGACCGGTTGGTTTTCCAGGTAAGACAGAGGGACCCTTTGTCTCCAACCTACGGAACTTTTTCACGGAGCCACGGAGAGCGCTGGTGGCGTCCTCTATCCGCTCGCATTAACAGCATTCGAAATAAATGTTGTTAATCCTGCTGCACCACACCACTCCATCCCCAAATGAAACCTAGAGGTTTCAGCGAGAGAACCCGGAACTGCGTTCTCCATCATTACGCGAAGTGAACGCGATGTTGTTTTGGAGCGCACACGGGCTTCAGCCTAGGTAGGGAGATCGCCTTTTTGTGTCCTCCGATCTCGAGCTGGAAGAAATGCTCTCCCCGCTCGAGAACACGGTACAGGCCTTCATATGGAGGCTGCAGCGACTTTTGGCCGGCATCCGTCCTGACCAGGACGTGCGTACACGTGTGCAGCTTCTTGGGCACACAGACAGGTGGGGACGAGTGCCGGGTGGGAGGTGTGGCTTTGATGCGTCGAAGATTGTCCCTCAGCAGACGCAGCAATCCCGACTCTGTGAGACCCGATTGCTTGTCGGAGACCGGATCACCTGAGAGCCCTGGGTCGTCCCCGTATACCAGTTCCCTGTATACCTCTCGGCGGGTAGGAATTTGCTGCCAGCGGTGAAAAAGTTCCGCTGGTTGAAGGCAGAAAAGACCGGTTGGTTTTCCACGCGGTCCCTCTGTCTCCAGCCAACGGAACTTTCTGAGCTCTGGCTCTCCAATCTCGTCGCGAGTTTTAAAAAGCCACGGAGAGCGCCGGCGGCGTCCTCTATCCAGTCGAATTAACAATTGTTAATCCTGCTACGCCACAGATACTCATCCTGCCGAGACAAAGAGAGAAATCCGATTTCCGACAGAATGGACTGGACTGGACTGGATTAGAGCGATGGGTTGATTATTGCAATCCACCGTCTTAAAAGCCATAAGTCGCCAAGACCCGATGAAAATACAATCGAATTGGTTAAATATGGAGGCGAATAATTACACCAAGTGGTTTATCAACTTTTACTCAAGGTGTGGGACAGCGAATCAATGCCTGACGACTGGCAACGAGGCGTTATCTGCCTCATACATAAAAAGGAGATATTATGCCGTGCATCAATTAAAGAGGTATTACATTGCTAAGTACCATCCATAAGATATTCCCCGCTATCTTGCTAGGTCGGATATCTCCATATGCACAGAACGCCATTGGCTCATACCAAAGAGGCTTCACTCCAGGCAAATCAGCAACAGATCAGATTTTTTTCTGCGGCAAGCGATGGAAAAACTGTTGGAATATGGACATCAGTTCGACCATCTCTCTCTTCAATCAGGAGTTTCCTGAGTATATGCTGGCTAGTGGTGTAATTACTATAAGGATAAGTGAGCAAACACCTTATTTGTCAGCCTTAAAACTAACTTAGAACTAGATAAAAACCGACGAAGAAAAGATTAAGATTAAGCTACTTAGGGAACACGTTTACTAGGAAAGAAGGCTATATGCTATAGGATCGTTGAACCTATTGCTTTACTGGTGAGAGTAGATGAAAGTTTGGCTATTGTCTCTTGAATTATTGCAATATTGGCAATTTAATGAAGGTGGCTTGTGGAGTGACGCCAGGGTTTGCTTAGAATTAATTTTGGGCAATTTGAAGCTTTGCAAGATGGTAATTAGTGCAATGATGACGCACTGGGGCAGCATAGGTAATTATTGTGTAATGACAAGATGCGATTGCGATGGTCGATCGACCTAAGTAGCCGGAGATAACCAGGAGAGGAGAGTTATTTCATCAACCTAAACAGATGACGAACTTGATGGTAAATGTCCGACACGTGCTTGCACGCCTCTGTGCGGATGTTTTTGTTAAGTAGAGTTTTGCGGGGTTAATAAGGAATAGAAAAAGAGGAAGTTTTGAAATTAAGAAAAATTTAGCTCGAATTCATTTCTTTATAATTAATTCTTAAACTGCAAAGCAGTAGTACAACAGAATCCAAAACAGAATAATAATTCCCAAACAAAAATAAATAATGAAATATTAAATTATAAATAAAATAAAGAAAGAAACTTATATAAAAGAAAAACGTAAGAATGAGTTTAGCCAAACCAAGATATGAACAAACCGGGAAACCGGAAGCTTTACGGTCCTGAGTCTTGGCCGACTATAAAAGACAATGAACGACGTCTTGCCATAATTGAGACGAAGGTGTTACGTTGGACTAGTGCCGTGGCACGTTTTGATCACATCCGAAATGAGGATATCTGCGATCGATATGGGGTTGAACTGATCGTGGAAAAACTGCGAGAGAGGCGTCTTCGATGGTATGGTCACTAATTCGTGCAGATTGGTCTGAAAATCGAAGTCGATGGTGAGCGACCAAAAGGCCGACCGAAACAACGGTGGCTTGATACGCTAGTTGGGAATTGAAAAGCCTCGCGAATACATCAAAATCAGGCATTTGATAAAATAAAATGACGAAACCGATCATGTCGAGCCGACTCCGCTTATGAACCGGACAAAGGCTGAAGGAAAAAAAGAAGATGTGAGGAGCGATGAGTGCCTGACAATTCCGTGTTACACACACTATCGGCCTCTATTTCTAGAAAGCGATTTAAATAAATCATTTAATGGAAAGCATTGTATTGATAATAGTCAACCTCATACGTTTCATACTCGGAATTTAATATTATTAGCAAATGTGAAGAGCTTAACCTACATCAGATACAAACAAGTCGAGAAATCGGAAGCTGGACACTTCAGCTACAAAAGGTTTTGTGTATTTCTTAGTACGTAGCACGTAATAAATGCAGATACAATATTATGTAAGAGTATCCACTTTCGGGCGATATTGACATTCATAGTATTGAATTTGCAACGAAGCAACAAAGAAGCAAAAACCTAGTATGAACTTAAAGGGGGTTTTGATGTCAATTTCTAAAAATTATAGTAATATACTGTTATTGACTTTATTTGAGCAGGTATCGTTGTAGAAGGTATTTCGGTGCCCAGGCACCATATAGCGGCAGCCTCTTGACTTTTTTCAGATTTTTCGGTTAGGTAGTTTCTGAGAATGGCCCCCCTAAAAAATGATCACTTTCAACCCCCCGCATTCCGCACCTTTCCAACAAATGTCAAAACTAAGAGCATAGTTTAATTTGATACCCCACATGACTATATTTGATGAAAAAAAATGTACACCCCCCTTTTGCATGTATGTTCCGCTTTAATTTCGTCCGGATTGGTTCAGCCGTTTTGGAGAAAACTGCATGTAACAGACAGACAAGGAATCGATTTTAGTAAGGTTTTGTTTTACACAAAATCTTTGTTTTACACAAAACCTTAAAAACACATAAAAATAATAAAATAAGAAGAGTTGCAGCAAAATAGACACAAGTCGGAAACCGGAAGCTCGGCGCTTAAGGTATCAAAGGTTTTGTCTGTTTCCTATGTGAGTATGCTTCAGTGTAAAACTATCCCATTTGTTGCATACAAATATATATGCGCTTAGCATGTCAAACTGCTTATTTTCGGGTTGCGATAAATTTACACGGAAAAGACAACTATGAGCTACTGTAACTCTATCAGTAATGGTATGACTTTGATCAAACTTGGGAATGTCATGCTATATACTATCATTTATATTACTGCAATTTTCATAATTCTAGGATAAACCTAAGGAGGATTTCTATTCAGTTTCCTTAAAATATATTATGATAATATGCTATTATTAACTTCATCTGAGTAGATATCGATAATTTAAGGTCTGGACATCGTATAGAGACAGCCTGAAGATTTTTTCAAATTTTTGGGTTGAGTAGTTTCTGAGCAAGGATCTGTTAAAGAAGTAATCAATTTCGACTCCTCGTTCTACCCGCCTTGTTAACAAATGTTAAAACTAAGATTGACATCCAAAACACACATCGGGGCCTTTCATGACTATATTTGGTGGACAAAACTTTTACTCCCTCTTTTTGCATGTATGAGGACCCCCCCTCCCGCTCCTTCAAGTAGGGTTTAGATTCCCACCTTTTCACAGAATTTCGTGTCAATCGCCTTAGCCATTTCTGAGAAAAGTGCATGTAGCGGATAGACAGGGAGGCAGACAAACATTGAATTGATTTTAATAAGCTTTGATTCTACAAACAATATCTAAAAAAATATAAATGTTGGAAAATATTCTTAATGGTCGCCAAGAATTTATTGATAGAAAACAGTCCCCCTTGTAAGTTTTTGCTGAAGGTAAAATAGGTGACAGCGCCCTCTGCGTGCACTTCAATGAGCACATGAGTAACGTAGACCACATAAACCAAGAACGAATTTTAAACTAGGTGGGTGTGCCGATGTCCTTCCTTGGTATTGATTTTTGCACGAACTTTTCATTAACTTTTCCCAAGAAACAAATCTGGAGCATCCTCTTCAATGGAAAAGTGATTCGAATCCCTAAGAGCGTACAGCCAAACATAATACATCCATAATAAAATGGAAAGCGACATATCTCATTCTGGGAAATTCATCAGGCTCAGATCGCATCAGGTCGCATAATACGTTACGTACACATATTCCGCTCCTTCGACTCTGTCCAAGCAATTTCTGAAATTAATTTCGAGCACTTGTAACTGCCATCATTCCTTCTCCAAGCATCCATAAATTAAATTCCCTTTGTTCGAGTTACACCTGATATTAATGCTCTCCCCGCGTTAGGTAGAAAGCATGTGTCATAGGAATGTTTTGTGTACATATTACAATACACAGGGCTTAGAACGGCTTGCTTGCTGCCACTGCTGCAAAAACAACCCTGGAAGGCATACTTAGGATTTTTCTTTGCCATCTTCCTGCGCTCTTTACTGTTTACATTTGAATTATGAGCTTTGGCCTTGGCGGTATCGGGCGGGATGGAAGCGGCTGCATGGAATTCAGCCCCTCAAATTGGTCTAAACAATGGGAAAACAAGCAAAGCTACTGTACGGTGTGTAGCGTACCCTCTTGGCGTCAAGGTGGAAGGAAGCCAAGATTAGTCGTGATTTTATTTATTTATTTCTTCCTGTTTAGTTTATCTTTTTCGTTGAGAGACGGGACGAGGTGAAGGTGTAGGTGAATGAATTTCCGAGTATTTTATTAGCTTTGAATGGAGAATTCGTATCTCTCCAAAAATATTTTCGGATATTTTCCGGTAGATTTAAAGGATGATTTATGGTTGACATCATGTTTAAAGTATTTCATTTTAGGGAATTTGATTATGTTTCCGTTTAAAGTTGGTATTTGATGGAAGGGTTTTAGGCCAGGAAGTTGCGGAAGTACGGGAGGAAAAAATAAGCGTTGTAATGTAGTTTATCACCAATAACGGAAAGTCGTTAGTTCCGCCAAAAAGCCCAGTCTGAAAATGGGAGGAAAAGTACTACCTTTAGAACAGGCAGATGCTAATCGTAATCGACGTAATCGACAATGAATCAAATCTAGGAACGACTTTAGGATCTTCGGAAGTTCTCCTGTAACTGTTGAATTTTTGTTCTTTAAGGGGGTCATCACGTGTGGAGGCTTCTATTTTTTTGCCTTTTTTAGAATTTTTTTTGTGACGAACTGAATAAAGACACAAATATGAATTTTTCAGCATAGATTTAGTAATATCTTGAGCGTGCATAGTAATTTTTTCAGCCCGATCGCATAGTTCATTATTGAAATACAGAGCAATTTATGTACTCATCTCCAAAAAAGGTGTTTTTCTGCTGCCACGCTAGAGGGCGCTGCGATCATCTTAAAAACAAAAGTAAATTTGGGTGAATTTGGGTGTTTTTTCCTGGCTTCTTCAATGAATAAAAAAAACTATTGAATGAATTGCAATTATCCTAGTTTGTGGACCGTAGAAATATGTTCTGAATAAGTCTTGAAAACTTCAAAGAATTTCGTTGGATAGATTTTGGGCTACAGTGGCAGCCGATTTTCAACATGCAGTTTCGAGAAAAACACATTTAAAAAGTAGAATGCGATTTTTAGCCATAAAACCTTAATTGACCATTAATCTGCTATACCTAGTCCATAAACCTTAGGTGTCTTCTAGAAACCCATGTACCCATGTGCCTTGGCTTCAATTCTTGTCCTTTTAGTGAACTCACTCGAATGTCATTCATTCATATATGAGCTTTATTACTGCGATCGACATAAATCTGGCATGTGACTCACCACGTGTTTAATACTATAATTTCCGAACCGCTCCGAATATCAAAAAATCACTTTGCCCATATATTCTACACTATATCTAGATACAATTGATGTCAAAAAAAAATTCGATTCTGCGAATCCGACACACGGGATGAGCCCCTTAATGCTGACAGATGTGGTCAGGGTTCTTTCCCTGCAACGCAGGAGTAACTGCAACACGTATCGCATAAATGAGGAAAAAAGATACTTAATCAAATACTGCGGTTAGACTTTCACCAATACAACAAAGTGGAAAAACAACAGCCCGACTCAGATATGGAAGATTTTTGTATTCCTTATGTTAGAATATTTGACCGTACATTTGCGCCTGGGTCGTAACTTCGATGTATTTAGTATATCAAATTATTTAGTCCTAGATTGCAGTAAATTTGCCCAAAACCGACAATTTTGACCTATTATAACTTTGTTAGTAATAGCGCGATTCTAAAATAAATTTAGCAGGGGAGGGGGTTGCAGCCAATTTCTAAGTAAATATAATGTGCTATTATTAACTTTATTTAAACCGATATCGGCATAGAGGGTATTTCGTGGCTTCGACACCATATAGTGACAGCTTCCTGTTTTTTTCTGATTTTTCGGTTTAGTATTATGGTTCCTGAAAACCGGTCCCTGAGAGAAATTATCAGACCCAAGTCCATGCCCTACCCTTCTTGCATCAAATTTCAAACTTTGGAAAGTGCTAATCGAGACCTGTCATTCGATACTCCAAATTACTACATTTGATGAAAAAAAAATGTAATATTCTTTTGCATTAATGGGACCCTCCTTAAACTCAACCTTGAACGATTTGCTCACTACATACAAGGGGATCCAATGATCTACCTTCCCGCTAAATTTCATATCAATAGAAATAACCATTTCTGAAAAAAATGGGTGAGACAGATAAACAGGCACTAAATGGATTGTAATAAGGTTTTCTTTCACAAAAAACCATAAAACCGTTCATGAGTGGGTTGCACCATGCTGATCAGAGGGATAATGCATCCAGCGCTATGGCAGGTGAAGGTGGCCAGTTTTCTTACGGCCGGATGTAAGATTTTCAAGGAAGGTTTCTCATCTAGCAATACGGCTAATTTAGAAAGTAGGGTGCACATAAACGCCTGATCATAACATCCTTCCATCCTAACCTTCTGGCTTTCGGCTGGATCAGACTAGAAACAGGACACTGTTCTTGTTTCAAAGAAGGCTTGCCTGAGTCTAACTGGAACAATGAGGACATGCCAGATGGTACCCTTGGAACCCTTTCCGGAATTTACCCCTCTTTATCTGTACTTATAGATGCTGACAAAGAATATTGGGGAATATGAGCGAAGAGGAGGAAGATTCGTATTCTATTTAGGCGGATTAGCATGCCAGGAAATAACCATATGAGGAAGATGAACACAAGCGCCCACAAGATTGTCTAAATCTCGCCAAGATGAACCTTTGCATCATAGCAGGAATAGTCACTCATCCCTTCAAGCTAAATTGCCACCTGGGCCAGCTAGAGGCTGCTGCGGACGCTGCCTACAGATTCAGTGAGAAGAGTGGTGAAACCAACATACAAATTTTGGGACAAAGTTCAGAACTGGTATAGTGGGTTACCTCACCTGGGAGAATACTTAGCATCTTTCCTCGAGCAGGGTTCGGAAACCGAGCTACCCTGCAGTATCCGTGGGTTCAGCACGATATGATGGGAAGGTTAATTTGCATATTTTTATTTTTCCTTTTTCTTTTATCTATCATCTTTTAGCACCCCCATTAATTTTCTTCCTCCTCATATCGACATTATATCATTTTCAATATTTATTTACAACTGATTACCTATCACCTACATATAATAATAAAGAATTTTTCGAATATTCGAAAACTATTACATTATCAATGCTTTCCTTCTGTTGTTTTCTCCATGCATTGCATGGTTTTTTCATGTACATGCCATGCCGTGCATTAGAAAATGCATTTTTAAGGTTTTGTGTGAAACAAAACCTTATTAGAATCGATTCGATGTCTATCTGTCCGTCTGTCTGTCTATCTGGTTGTCTGTCCGTCTGTCCGTCTGTCCGTCTGTTCGTCTGTCTGTCTGTCTGTCTGTCACACCCAATTTATTCGGAAACGGCTGGACCGATTGTCACGAAAATTAGTAAGAGTATGTGATCTACCGTTCCCTTTACATGCAGTAACTGGAGCCATTTTGCCTTAAGTTTAAGGGGGGCTCCCCATACAGGTGAAAGGAGGCTGCAAAATTTTTTTTCACAAAATGTGGCCATGTGGGGTATCAAATGAAAGGTCTCAATTAGTACTTTTCGAAACTGATTCAATATTTGATATTGGGTGAAATATAGGGGAGTGAGGGACCAAAATATGACCATCAAAAAGTGTAACAGGTCTCGTTCTCAGAACCTGTCCAACCGAAAAATCCGAAAAAAATCACAGTGATGCATCTCTACGAAATCTAGGCCTCAAAATATATCCGGTTCTGATATCTGCACAAATAAAGTTAATAATAGTATATTTCTACATTTTAGAAATTTACCCGGCACCCCCCTTATGTTGTACAAAAGTATGAAGTACAAAATTTAGCATAGGTGTAATGAAGAATATGGTGCATAATTCAATCAAGTTTGAAGAAAATCCAACTATTATTAACAAAGTTATAGGGGGTGAAATTTTACAATTTTTTGTGAATTTCGTGCACTCTACAACCTGCTTGACGTCATCATCACATATCAATTCGTCAATACCACAACGAAGTTAGTTCGCATGAATTGGGTGGAAAAGGATTATTTTGTTTTAGTTTTTTATTCATTTGTATGTGAATATCAATTATTCCAACGGGACATGTGTGTATGTAGGTATATAGTATATGCGTGCTAATGGACTTTGCGGGTAGTGCCTAATTCAGATAGATATAAGAAGTAAATCGGAAATATGGGTACGATCAATCTATATACGTGCCTATATGTGTACAGTATTCGAATATAGGCAGTTTGTTTGTTTAAGGTGAACGTAACATCTACGGCTGAAATATGTACGTATGTCTCGTAGTTTTGTAGCTGTATACGGATAGAAAAATGTGAGTTGAAATTTCTTAGATAAGATGAACACAAAACCTTTAGACCCGAAGCGCGAGCTTCCGGTATTCCGACTTGTTAGCGTTTGGCTTGAGCGAATGTGAATTGTTTATGTATATGTAACTATTGCTACCAAAACAGCCGATATTGCTGGGATTTTCATTATGGGTATGTTGAGGCTCGTGTTCAGAAAATATGGTTGGGCCTATTTCTTGGTTCTTGTGCAGGAATGCGGTATTGGATGAAATGGGAAACAGTTTCGAGATGGGGATTGCACTGTCAAATATTGAGAAGTGAGGAACCTGCAGTTGGAGATGGACTTGTCATATATGTTTTTCTGTTTAAATTTAAAAAAAAACACAAATTTTAGGAAATTTGCTAATTTGAATTTGATCCAAAGTTAAAAACCACGATTATACAAACCCAATTTGGAAATCATTTGCCTGATATAATGGCGAGGAGCAAGATTCACAAACCGTGCTAAACATCAATAGGGAAAACTTGAATGACTCTTCCTCTTCTTCTGTCGTTCTATCTTGTTTGACCTAAATTATTACCGGAAGTTATTGCATACTCACCGGTAGTTTTTCACTCATTTGGTAAGGATGATACTCCACCGAAAAAAGAGCCGACTGAGCAAATCAGACATCCCTCTGCTCGCAGACAAGTCACTGTCAATCTCTCGTGTATATAATGTTTTAGATGAAGAAACCGAAATTTCATTCTGCGGTCTCAGGTAAGAATTAGTTGTCGTTTCAGGTGTTTATAAAGCCTTTAGGTCTGTTTAAGTTTTATCATGCAAGAAGTTACATCAAATTACCGTGCCTGCCTCAACGTCGATGAAACGCTAAGTTTAAGCATTCCAACTCGTTGTCAGACTCATTGAACTATGTCCTACGAACTGGAAACCCCGTGATTAGTCCATCGTTGAGGATATCAGCAAATAGAAGACTATTTTAGATCTGTTAAGTAAAGAATAATGAATATTTATATTATATTTCTCTTCGCTGTCAGTTTTTGATGAATTTTCAAATAATAATAATCGAACAGAATAGAACTTCCGAAAACACGTTTATAGTATTATTTCCTAGACAAGATATTTGTGCGGGCAGTGAATAGATCCTTGGGCAGTGTTATCGGATTTAATTCGTTTCTTTCTTAAGATTTTTTAATATTTACCATTTCTTCATTTACAATTCTTTATTTTATTTCGTACCCATTTTTCAAATTTTCTTTGTCGAATTTTCTTTGTTTTTCTTCTCTATCTTTCCTTCTTTTCAAGACAACCGGAAATTGTCTAGATTTATTACTAAATTTTCGTTACATATAGCAATGAAGCGGAGTCGAAGTCTCCGATTTGAGGACGCTATCTTTCCTTTTCCAGCGAACTCACACCAAAACCTTCGGGCATGCAAAATTTGTATGAACCGAGGATGTCAAGGAATGTACGGAATTCCAAATAGCGCGCCTCTTGAGGATTTGATGCTAGGAAAACATCGTAGATTTTTTTCTCTCGATCGCGGCACATGGGTAATGAATTTTTTGGCTACACGTGCGGTCGAGCCCGTATTTGTTTAAATTTTACTTTCAAATTTAGTTGTGCTCGTTTTTAAGGTTTTGTGCAACAAAAGGTTTTGTGGCAAAACTGTCTGTTTGTCATACGTATTTTTCTCGGAAACGGTTATAGTGATTGACACTAAATCTGGTGGAAAGGTGGAAACTGTGACCACCCACGAAAACAGTGAGTTACATCATTCTATGTCGAATTTAACGGGGGTCCCCATGCATGCAAATAGAGGGTGTACATTTATTTTTCATCAAATATCGTTTATTTCACGGACTCATTCTCAGAAACAGAAAAAAAAAGACAGGTTGCCACAATATGGTGCCTAGACTCCGAAATATCTTCCATACTAATATCTTTTCAAATAAAGTTAATAATATTAGACTACTAAAATTGTTAATAATTTTCTGTAAAATTCCCCTTAAGTTCATCTTAGAATCATACAATTTTGCAGTGATGTAGGTTATAATATAGAGCATCGACCGAGTTGGTGGAAATCACAGTGACAGGCCCCGCGACAGGTCGACCAAGAAAATGCATAGAATGTCGTTACAAACATGATGATCGGATTAAGTCACAGGCCTCGGAGAAATGCTAGGACGTCCACCTCAGTCGACGCGGCAGGACGGGCCCCGGTCCTGTCGAGAAATGGGCAAGGGTTCTTGACGCATGGACGGCGTCAGGACGTAAGCAAGTTAGTCCGCACACAACGAACAAAACAAATACGTGTCTGCACGCTAAATGTTGGTACCCTAACTGGCAAGACCGAGGAACTCGCAAGAGCCGTTCGGAAAAGGTGCATTGACACCTGCGCTCTGCAAGAAACCCGATGGTCTGGTTCCAAAAGCTGCGACATTGAACGCGAACGCGGTAAAAATGGCTACAAACTTCTCTATTTTGGTAACCCACACACTCAATATGGTGTTGGCATTGCCATCTCAAAGGGTTTCCGTGATGCCATTAAAGAAGTCGTACGATTTGATGATCGGCTGATGAAGCTCACCATTATATCAGCTGATCGCACTATTCACTTCTTCACCGCGTATGCACCACAGACAGGCCGACCTGATGCCGAGAAAGATGCCTTCTGGCAACTTCTCGATGAAAAGACTTGTCACGTGCCTGCTGACGATTACATAATCATTGCCGGCGACCTTAATGGTCATGTGGGTAAAAAGGCAGACGGTAACAGGTGCCATGGGGGAAAAGGGTTCGGAGCGCGCAATGAAGGTGGCGAGCGTATAATCGATTTTGCGGACACCTATGACCTTGTACTTATGAATACATGGTTCGTCAAACGATTGTCTCATCTTCCCACATTTTATAGTGGGAACAATAAAACGCAAATCGACTATATTCTCATAAGACGTCAACATTTTACCACTGTCACTGATTGCAAAGTCGTTCCCTATGAGACCATCGCACCTCAACATCGGCCGTCTCACTCATACGATTGCCAACCAATACGAATGTGGAAGAATCATGGAACCAAATGAAAGACACGATCCACAAAGCGGCCTCTGCAACCCTCGGGGTCACCAAGCCGGGTAAGCGGTACATCAACCGAGATACTTGGCTTTGGAATGATGATGTTGAAATGAAGGTCCGTGAAAAGAAACGCCTCTACCACAAATTTCTCGACGATAAAACGCCTGCTAATTGGCAAATTTATAAGAATGCCAACCGGGAAGCAAAGAAAGCGGTCGCTGTCACCCGAGCGAACCATTTCAAAAATCTTTACGATAAACTGGACACTCGGGATGGCGAGAGAGATTTGTATCGACTTGCTAAAAGCCGTGATGAACGCCCACAGGATATCGAACATTTCTGTTGTGTTAATGACAAGAACGGTTCTTTGCTTACCAACCGTCGAGCCGCAACGGATAGATGGCGAGAATACTTCGAGCATCCTCCACTTCCACAATCATTCCCGACATTTGGAGCAGTTCCACCAGTCAGCGCAACTGAAATCGAGGAGGCAATAAAACAAATGAAATCGGGGAAAGCAACAGGACCTGACGACATCGTATCTGAGCTCTGGAAAGCGAAGAGCTGGGACCCAACACTGTGGCTCAGTGAATTCTTTAACCGGGTTATTCAGGAAGGAAGAACACTTCTGACTGGCAAGAAAGTACCACTGTCCCAATATGGAAAAAGAAAGGTAGCCCAGCAGAATGTTCAAATTACCGTCCGATCCGGTTACTTTCCCATACCATGAAGATTTTTGAACGCATTACTGACAACCGTATTCGCGAAATCGATGAAATAACCGTGAATCAAGCCGGATATGTCAAAAACCGCCGAACTACTGACGCAATACACGCTGCGCGGTTACTCATGGAGAAAAACCGTGAGAAGTATCGCCCTTTTCATATTTCATTTCTGGATCTGGATAAAGCATTTGACCGTGTGCCACACAAACTCATCTGGTATGCTTTACGACAACACTTCGTGCCAGAAGAACTCGTGCGCTGGGTTCAATTGCCTTACCATGATCCGAAAAGTAAAGTTCGAAGTATGGCGGGTGTATCAAAACCGCTTCGTGTCTCTGTTGGAGTTCATCAAGGAAGTGCCCTCTCACCACTCCTCTTTGTCCTTGTTATGGACACCGTCACACGGGATATCCAACGTCCAGCGCCCTACACACTGCTTTATGCAGATTATGTTTTCCTAGCATCTGATAGCAAAAATGATGTCGAGCAACTTGTTCAAAAATGGAATGAGCGCCTCATGCAACATGGTCTCAGATTGAATTTAAACAAAACTGAATTTTTGACGACGGATCCGATCCCCATGAAACAGGCACAATCACTGTCAGCGGCAGTGATCTGCCCAGAACTGAGCGATTTAAATACCTCGGGTCAACGCTATCAGCCAATGGAGAACTGCGTTATGAAATTGCTTCACGCATTAACGCAACCTGGATGAAGTGGCGTTCCACAACTGGTGTCCTTTGTGATCGACGTATCAACGAACGTCTCAAATCTAAAATTTACCGCAATGTCGTCCGTCCAGTCGCTCTCTATGGTTCTGAGTGTTGGCCGACCATAAAAGACAATGAACGTCGTCTTGCGGTAATGGAGACGAAGATGCTACGTTGGACTAGTGGCGTCACACGTTTAGATCACATCCGAAATGAGGATATCCGCGATCGTTATGGGGTTGCACCGATCGTGGAAAAGTTGCGAGAGAGGCGTCTTCGATGGTATGGTCACGCAATTCGTGCAAACGAGAATTCACTTGCCAAGATTGGTCTGAACATTGAAGTCGATGGTAAACGACCAAAAGACAGACCTAAGCAACGGTGGCTTGATACGCTGGATGGGGCTTTGAAAGCCTCGAGATTGCACCCAGATCAGGCATTCGATAGAGCCAAATGGCGAAGCCGATCACGACGAGCCGACCCCGCCTGTGAACGGGACAAAGGCTGAAGAAAAAGAAGATTAACAAAGTTATAATAGGTCAAAGTTGATCTCTCGATGATAACAGAGCTCTTTTTTTCTGGCCTCGCATAGTGGTTAGAGTCAACCAATCAGTCTTATTAATTTGGTGGAAGCGGCGAATTCTTTCATGGTCGCGTTTGGTTTTAGTCTCGCTATCCTTAGTGCTATGCAGCTTTGAAATCGATGCAGAGATGGCAACTGATCGCCATACTCAAAGAGTTGTTCCATCGCTTACTGTCGAGAGGAAATCCGATCTGTTGCTTATTTGGTATTAGCTGAAGAGCCTATCCGGTCTAGGAGGATAAAGGAATATCTTACCGATGGCATCATTATGCTTCTATAACCACTACACCATATGATATTCTCTTTTTCGCATGGGATGGGCATTACCACCTTGTCAGTCATCATGACAAAATTTACTGGCTTAAATCTCGAGCATAAAGTGATAAACGATTCGATTCGCCTCCCTATTTGACCAATACTGCTGTAATTCTATCGTTTGATAGCGACTTTGGATTTTTAAACAGGTGAATTGCTTGAATGATTTTTTAATTTTTTTTTGAATAATTGGTGGTTCTACCAGGCTTGCTTTTTCTGTCTGTAAAGACAGAGAGTTTTTAGTGTACCTACGATATGCAGCATTCTTCCATCTCGTTGCTTACAATCATCATTATTGTGAACCAGCCGGTCCGACTTTTTTGCGACTGGGGCCAAGTGTGTTTTTGGCAGTACCAATGATAACGTGCTTCAGATGGCTGTGAAAATCATTTGGAGAACAATCTCTAGAATGTCTAATAACTGCAGTGATTTCGGCACCTATAAGGTGTTACCTAGGACTATGTTATATATGACTTCAGTATTTACTCTCGTCTGATTGTCAGAAGAGGCACGAGCTGGTGTTTGTTATTCGAGCTCGGAGCGCCATATCAACAAAACAATCATTCGGGTCTATATTGGTCCCCTATATGTTCTTATATTTATCAAGACTGAGAGGTTGCAACGTTTCTTTAGAACGTGGTCAACCTGGTTGAAGGTATTCCCGCCTTTTTGTAAAAATTAGGCAATTCTAGCGATATTATTAGTCGGATAATCCGCATTCCGTTGTCGCTGGTAATTTTGCTCAAGTTATGTGAGATGGCAGCTTCAATACTTGACTCTTGAAATCTGCAAGTGTGATTTCTTTAGAGGCGCCTTGGGAAGTATAGAGTAATTCTCCTATATTGTCAAAACCTTTAATAGCAGAGTTCAATGTTTTCTGACTAGGAGGGGTCCGAGTCCATCCTTTCGTCCTTTTCCATCAGCATATTTTTATTAAGAAAGAGTTTATAACAATCAACTCGTGTTGGTGAAAATAAATTTGGTTGCAGAACAGTTGATGTTGTCTCACCAGGTGTTTCCCAAGGTTTTGTTCTCCATCATAGGTCTTTCTTCTGAAGAAATCCTATTTGTTCCTGCCTGATTATCGTGATATAAACCACATATTTTGAGTGACAGCGTGGAATTTTGATCCTATGGGTTGGGACTTAACAATATACTCAAAATCTTCCATGCTTGTCATAAAAGCGGACTAAATAGGATAGGAATTCGGGAGTTTGCAAACTGCAAATTTGGAAATTTTACTTCTACTGAGCTCACGCTATCGAAAGCGCCTTCTGCTTCGTTTTTGGAATATACGCTCGAGTGGGAATTCCAACGATACAATCTGGAAGCAAAGTAACATGGTGGGATTCTGGCGAGTACTCCTCCTCCGCTTGCTACAATAACAGCAATGTGCTTTTATTTTCTGGAAGCTGAGTGGTAGCACATGTAAATTCGGAGTCAGGTTATTTGTGACCGCCGCCGCAAGGCTCGCTGTGTTGACCTGGAAGCCGGTTTCTGAGAATATTATGACTGCGAGATTTTGGTCCAGGTTAAGGAGCATTACGATTGTATAGTGTTATATACCAAAGGAGACTTCCAATATTGTGGAGAGAGATGTTTTCTACGAACAATTGCACGCAGTCCAGGACAGGTTTCTTCAAAGTGACATTGTGATCGTGTTAAGTGATTTGAAAGCCAAGGTAGATTCTGACTCTAGGGAAACATGGTTTAGATGACCGTAACAAATATGGTTGAAGAAAGGGTTTCAACTGGCCAACACCATACGAGCAATCAGATTAATCATTTTGCAATCAGCAGTAAATTAAGGGGTTGTATTCTAGATGTGCCTAACAAGAGGGTACTGGTATGGTACTGTAAAGGACTTAAACGATTGACTCGTCATCCACGATGACGAGCAGCTGAGGAGGTGAAAGGAGCACTACACCAAGGACTTTATCTATATCACATCTGGTGACCTCCCGCCTTTTTTGGACGAAATGGCTAGCCACAACATGATGTGGATACAAACTATTAATTCAAACAGAAGGGAAATCATCTCAACTATCAATGCATTCAAACGGAGTAAAGCCGCTGGGCCCTCACAGTCTCGCCCTCAGAGTTGTTTAACGTTGCAACTGTTCTTTTTGTAGATCTGCTAATTGTACTTAATGGAAATCCTGGAATCCGTGAAATTTCCTAGGGAGTGAAGAAGAGGGTGGTCGTTAATATTCTAAATAAAAGCACCCCTTTTGAATATGACAATTTGAGGGGTATGTGCGTGCGAATCATTTTGGAGCAGCGTGCGGAGTCCGATTTCTAGAAGGCTTTCAACAGCGTGTTTCTGCTTCTCTGCGCAGGAGGGGTATTCCGAAAAATCAATAGCCCATATGGTGACGCAAAATACCATGTGATGCACCGATATAAAATCTCAGAGGATTTCCAGGTCCAAAGCGGAGTCCACCAGGGTTGCTTCTTGTCACTGAGTAAAAATTGGACTACAGATAAACGCCAGCAAACCCAAGGTTCCCAGTTTAGACGGATATCGCACTCCCCGAATTCGCGTTAATGGGCAAAGCACTAAAGATTTGTATATCTGGGAAGCGTGGTTTCTGCCAACAGTGGCATCGAACTGAATGTAACTCGATGTATTAGGAGATTATATCCGCTTCCTCTGCCTTCTCTAAAATGTGGAAACGGAAAGACCAAGTGAAGTCTGTTCTGTGTTAATATTCTTTCTCTGTGCTATACGCCATTCCGCTTTCAAAGTACAGATAGAACTGTACATGTGCATAATTAAACGTTGGCCAATCAATTAAATTGCAACTGTTTTATCTCCTGGAATGCAGAATTGGGGATATTGTTCCCCAGTGACACTGAAACGATCATCTGACGAGTAGGAAAAGGAGCCTTGAATATGCGAGCCCGAAAAATTAGCAACGCCGGCTCAAGGATTGCAGAAACAAGCATCATCTCTTAACCGACGTATAGTTAAATGTTACTACGCCATATTATTGTATTGTAATCTGGAGAGAATCCCACTTCCAAGTCTTTGACTAGATTCATTCCACTCATCGGGAAAAATGTCCAGGTGCCCTCGGATATTACTATACATATTTAATAAAAGTATCTTATGAAATAGGGTTTGAATGGGTTCAGCTACACAGCGTTGGTGCTACGGATTCTGGGGAGGAACTTTTATTGCATTGGATAGGCCCTTTTTGTGGGAGTTCGAAGGCTACAAGATCACCACCATCTATCAAAAACGTATCCCAAATAACAAAATAAGTTCACGAACACCAAAGGAGGGAAAACCGAAAACTACAAAACCAATTAGTAATGTACCGAAAACACCTCAGCAAATGACAAATATGTAAATTGACCGATATCGCTTATATAATAAGACAACTGAAAAGGGTAAACCCAAACAACTTCCTAACACAGAGGATACCTAAAGGTACAAGCCACTGAGAATAGTCAGTTCCTCAGCGAAGCCAGCCAAACTGCTCGGCTGGGCCACAGGGTTCTCTCCCAATTAAAACGAAACTTTGGATATTTAGCAAAGTAAGGGAAAGTTAATTTTAGTGGGAAAAAAGCCCATACTCTCAAGGATAGTGAACCCTCAGGTAACTTTTTGAAAATTTCCACCTCTTAAAAAAACCTCGAATCACGATTTCCAAACAGCTAGTCGATACCCTGTCCCAATATAGAGCCGATGTAACAGCGTTGCAGGAAATGCGTTGGACAGGGACCGGTTTTCTGGAGAAGAGCCACTATACCATATATTATAGCGGACATCAAGTAAACCATGTGCTCGGAGTAGATTTCTTAGTCAGCCAAAACACGAAACCAGCTGTTATCGAGTTTGAAAACATTAGCGAATGGCTATACACTCTGCGCTTGCGAGGTAAATTTACAAACATAAGCCTTATTAACGTTCACGCCCCTACAGAGGAGACCGCAGAGTCGGACAAGGATACCTTGTATGAGGAGGTAGAACAAACCTTCGAAGCCTGTCCCAGATATGATATCAAAATCACACTTGGGGATTTTAAGAGACAAGTAGGGGCGAAGCCCACATTCAGGAGATACGTCGGCTCCCATAGCTTACATAGGGATACCAATGATAACAGACTGCGGATTATTCAGTTAGCAGTATCGGACAAAATGACTGTTGGAAGTATATGGCTTACGCGGAAATCGGTTCGCAAACATACGTGAGCCTCTCCAGATGGGAGCACTTTCAACCAAATTGACCACGTGTTGATCGAACCCCATACCTCTTAGCCCTCATGTATGTCAGAACGTTGGTGTGGTGCTCGGAACTCAAAAACCAATACCACCCAAAATCCCCTTTGACAATCAGGTGAGAGTTAACACTGAAGCCATTCACAACACAACCCTCCGTAACACCTATAAGGGGGAAATGGATGCCACAATAACCGTAGCTAACAAATGTCCTGGAGATGAAGCATCAACAAATGATCTTCACAACCACGTTCTTATCATTGATACGGCCAGAAAGATACTTGGCTCCAGCCGCGAAAAGAGTCAGAACGGCTGGTTTGATGATGAATGTAAGCTAGCAACGGAACGGAAGGATGTTGCATTTCGAGCAATATTGCATTCCCAAGGAACGCGGGCATGCTCAGAGGCCTACCAGGGACTCTGTGAAACGGAGAAGCGACTTTGCAGACTGAAGAAGGAAGCCCGGGAGAACCAACAGGTCTATGAGCTTAAAAAGTACAGGGAGCACCAGGCGCGAGTTTTGCCATTAAGTCAGCAGGATCAAGCCTAATACATCTCGATATTCATCCTGACGGGACAAAGAGGGAGATATGATTTCCGACAAATTGGGCGCTTTGGAGCGATGGCTTGAGCACTTTGATGAACTACTGAACAACCAGAACATCGGCCAGTTGAATGTTCCGCCAACTGAAGACGACGGACAAATACTGCGACCACAGAGTATAGAAGAAACAGTCCGTTTGAAGCTTAAAAATCATAAGTTACCAGGAACCGATGGGATTACAGCCGAATTGGTTAAATATGGAGGCGACCGACTACACCAAGTAGTTCATCAACTAATACTGAAGGCGTGTGACAGCGAATCAATGCCTGACGACTGGCAACGAGGCATATGTTCCATACATAAAAAGGGGGATATCATGCAGTGCAACAATTATAGAGGTATCACGTTGCTGAGCACCATCTATTAGATATTCTCCGCTATTTTGCTAGGTCGGATAGCCCTGGAGGCTTCACTCCAGGCAAATCAACAACCGATTACATTTTCTCTGTACGGCAAACGATCCAAAAACTGCTGGAATATGGACATCAGTTACACCATCTTTTCATCGACATTAAAGCCGCGTATGATAGCATAGCCAGGACAAAACTGTACACGGCCATGAGAGAATTCGGTATCCCGGCGAAATTGATAAGACTGACTACAAGGTCAGATTAAAGTAACAGGATTACTCTCAAGACCATTCGATATCAACAACGGAGGGGGATGCCCTATAATGAATCCTCTTTAACCTGGTCTACGAGAAAATGATCCGTGATGCTGAGGTCAACGCGGGGGGTACGATCCTCTTCAAGTTCACCCAGCTACTGGTCTATATTGACCATGTCGACACCATAGGAAGAAGGACCCGAGACGTATATACTGCCTTCACTCAGATCGAGCAGGCGGCGCGAAATATTAGGCTGCATATCAATGAAGACAAGACAAAATATATGGTGGCAACGCCTTCACCTAAAACCAACCAACCAACAACATCAAACCACACTGGTCAAACGGGAAGAATAAAGATAGGAGATTACAACTTTTGAAGCCGTTGAAAATTTCACCTATATAAGGTCGGATACCACAACCGATAACAGCTATGACGATGAAATCAACGCACTTTTGTTGGCTGTTCAGCTTACAAAAACTGTTTCGCTTGAAACGTCTCACCATAGACTCAAAGCTCTTACTGCACAAAACCTTCTTACCAGTGCTTATGTGTACCTCGGAAACCTGGGTACTTAGTAAAAAAAATTATGACAACTAGTCGCGTTCGAGAGAAGAATCCTCCGGGGAATTTTTGGTTCCTTACATGAGGATGGACGATTCCGTAGCCTACATAACGACGAAATTTATGAGCGATGGCATGACCGTCAGGTTGTGGATAAAATCCGGCTCAATAAGTTACGGTGGGCGGGTAATTTAATCCGTATGGATGAGGATGATCCAGCCCGGAAAGTCTATAAGGGCAATATCTATGGTAGAATAAGAAGACGAGACAGACTCTGCCTGTGATGGCGTAGGTCAGGACGTCAGACAGCTTTTAGGGATATCGAATTGGTGGACCTCGGCGCAAAACTGGGGTGTCTAGAGTTCCTTATTAACAGGCAGGCT
This sequence comes from Hermetia illucens, assembly GCF_905115235.1. Taxonomy (NCBI): domain Eukaryota; kingdom Metazoa; phylum Arthropoda; class Insecta; order Diptera; family Stratiomyidae; genus Hermetia; species Hermetia illucens. The sequence goes on from NC_051851.1 coordinate 75,884,137, forward strand.
TACCGGTTGTTACGCCGGATACCGGTTGTTACGCCGTTTATGATGATGAAAAAACACCTTGAAATTCTCATAAATAGTAAATTTCTTGCAAAGGACATATCTAGAGAATTTCAATTAATTCGAGAATCAGAGTTACTCAACTTGGACGTGAAATTGTGCACTTTAGCACTACGCGCCTATGAAACAGCAAATATCTAAGAGTAAAATAGTCGAGAATGCCAAGAACATCACTTCCGCATCTCATCATGTAAACGTGACCGATCCTATCAATTCAATATTATGAATTTTCGACAAATCGTGTCAACTGCGCTAATGAAGTGTACATGCGGGTCAGACAAAAACTTGAATGTGTGGTGCCTAAGCATGATGACGTACTTTACATCGCCCAGGGGCATGCAGCAATATAAGTCGCAGATACACCTCCAATATTCATTGTTTGTGATTCCTTTCACATGTAAGCAAAAATTTGCTGATGACTGGAATAACTATTATATTTGTGAATTAACTTTCATTGTAATCCTGACGCCCTGCAATTCTAACCATGCACTTGGTGAGGGTGAAACCACATTTTTTATAAGCATTTTATACATTCCTGAACATTACCCATGACAACATAATTCCGACATTCATTTTTCTGTTCTCTCCTAAGTGAGGAGTCATTTAGTGAAAGTAAGGGATGAGATTAACAGTGAAAGGATATCTTTACCACGTTTTCACCAAAATTAACACTGCTTCCAACTATGTATATATAAAGCCGAATGAACACAATGACTCTTCCGTCATATATTTTCGCGCAAATACGTTACCTCTAGTTATTTGGATGCTAGAAGGGGGGCTGGGGAGGAATATGTATGTTCACGGGGTATATAAACATAACGTCCTGTACTACCTATGTACATATATGTATTCATACAAGCATATATCATAACGACAGAGCACTGAAGTACCTATTTTATAAGAGCGCTAATAATGAAGCGATGCCAGGTCTATGCAGAATAAAATTAAATCTAGGAAGGAATACTTTGTGTTCTGTGTATTTGGAGTTTTGCAGAATGTGCACATAGTAGGACGCTTTCTCCGATCCAGGTATCAGAGAAAGAGGAGAATATTTTTTTGACTCCTTTGAATATTTAGGTACAATAAATTTATATTGTCTACTGTTTTATCCTATGAGTATGCTCGTACTGTGACTTCCGTAGTTTTCACTCTCATCTTCAGGCAAGTAGGCCAACGAGAAATTCAACAAAAGAAAACTATTCAGATTGCTGTGTAGCCAGTAATACAGAACAGAACAATCAAAAAGTACCGGTCAGTTTAGCATATAGAAGCGGCCGGTGATTGACTGAAAAACGATTCTGTCATCCGCCTGACTTGAAAAGAGGGAGGCCGTCTACGTAGTAAGCGTTCGTTCATCAAATTAATTTTATGTCCACTTTATGTTCAACTGCTAGTACTGTCCGGGTTACCGATACATGTATGCAGTTTTGAGTTAAATGCCTGATATACTATTTGGGAGTAACTGACAGGGTCTCGCGGAACGTGAGGGCTGCCGTTATTTTCCGCGAAGCGGCAATGCTGCAGATATGATGTCATGTTAGTAATTTTAATCAATATCACTCGCTATGGTTGGTACGCTAGACAGCTTACAACGATACCATTGCAAACACGATTGGTCGACTAACTTCTTTTAAACTTTCGCTTTTCGACTGGGGCATCCAGAGTCCCCAGAATGCTTGCTTTGCCAAACTTGAATGAAAGTTCCATTAGATGGTAGATTTCAATATCATTGTACCGCACACCAATGGAGATTTTCAATTCAGAAGAAAAGGACATTTTTTGTTAGCAATTGAATGTAATCTTGGAGAGGTTTCCTTAAATGTGACATTGTGATGTTGATGGACGATTTGAATCATAAGGTGAGCTCTGACAAAACATTACTCGGGCAATCCGATGTGGAAACAAGAGGTTGGTCATGGGAATGATAATGGAGAAGGGGAGTTGTACATTGCCGTACATTGTTCGGACACTGTGTTTTCCATAAGATCGGTTAGCTTTCAACTAACCGAAAACATACCACCAATCAGAATGAATTCAAAAGAGGCGCTGACATCGGCCTCGAAAGGGATCATGTAATCGATACTTGGCTTCGATTGCTCAACAGTGAGAGTACTATCCTGCAGATCGTAGGACGTAGGCATTGCATAATCCCTCTGAAAAATATTGATTATGAGAAGTCGAAGAGGTGGATCGAACACTTCACTGGGGAGCTGCTACTTCTACTTATAGAGAAATCCTGTGAATCCGAGGTCGATCTTAGAGAGTGGAGAAAAGGGATGACCATTTCAATTTCGTAAAGGGCAACCATCTTTAGTGGGACAATCTGTATACTCCCTTGTAGAAGCTGGCAGAACCCCGGAACCCGTCCACGAAACATCTGAAAACTTGTTGGAGACAGAGCACAGGCAGAACCGCTCTGGTTCCTCTCTGAACACCGCACCAATATCTTATGGATCTGTGCTGAACCTGTGTGCGTTCGTTGTTTTTAAGGTAGTCCGCCCTTCGCCCACTCTGGAACTTGGGTTCGTTTGCCATTTCAATTTATCAGAGTGCACCGATGAGACTTTCGATCTGTTACTACCCTATAACAGCCAAGCGAGGACATTAACGTGAAATAACTTCAAATTGTCGTTGGTGTTAAGGTATCTGTATTCTCAAAGTTGTGACAAAACAGCGAAGATAAATCTAGTACCATTAATAAATCTGGAGACACCAAGCTCAATATTCTGCCCGTTAATAGAGACAAGAAGAGTACGATGATCCGTCAGAATCTTGCTTTGTGTTTATCTCCAGCCCGATTTGACTTTCTTTTCTTTCCAAACCATTTGACTTGAAGAGGGAACAGGCAGATGTTAGCAGGATAGTCGAGGCATTTGGGAGAAGATGTCATAGTGTATCGAAGGAATAGTATCGGCGACAAGATGCAATCTTTCTGGACAATACCTTTTAAATCATCAGCGTGGATGGGGAGTCTACCACCAATGCCCCCCATAGGACCGTGATGAAATTGTAATTATTTCCGGCAGTTTCTCCTTCCTTAATAACACAATATCAAATTCCCTTTTCCCGTGGAGTACGCTACTTTTCATTTCCCGTGCTGTAATAATTTACTATTGCACTAAAAGTGTCCAAAAATACACGAAGATAAAAACAATGGATTGTAACTCTTCACGTGGTAAGGGGTCACAGACTTCCAATGCACCTGCGATTTTAAGAAATTAGGTCATGGCGGACATATGGATTTTGCAGGCTCCACTAGAATCAACCTCTCCTACCAAAAAGATCTTTAGAAGACAGGTTTCCCACTTTAGTCAGTGACACCGTTGCCTAACTCTTTCAGAAAACGAACGAGGAAGGCTCGGCGAAATGAAACTTCAGCCGTAAAGAGAAGGGACTACAGGCTTGTGGGTCAGAACCGTTTCCTCCACCTCTACTAGGAAAAGCGGAAGAAAGGCAAGTTGGTGATATGGTTGCAACTGGTCTTATTCCAGTATGTGGAAACAGATCCATGCAGTCCGGACACGGTGAACCTTGGGCGGCTTCCAGCCAACGACAACGGGACGCACTGCGAAAGAAGACAAAGTTTCTTTGGAAGGAGAGCGTGGGCGTTGCTACACCACCAAGTGTAGTGACATCGAGAGAAATCGGACGCAAGAAAGTTGGACTTTCGGAGGAAGGTGAGGACAGCCTAGTAACCCCGACTAAACCCACACTGGATACAGCAGAATCTTCCACTAGTTTTCACGTTAGACTACACTTACGTATACAAACATTGAGGCTAGACGAATTAACCTGCAGGATGCCAAAATCGCTGGGGGGACTAGGATTTTTTTCGATGGGACATCTTCGAAAACAAGAGTTTGCGTTTGTATGTCAAAATTGTTAGAGGCAAACATACTGAGACAATTCTGATCCCAGCACCTAGTTGCGGTAAACTTACAATATCAGGTTAATGGCAAGAGAATAAAAGTCAACGTTACATCTGCTTACTTAATAATAATAATAATCGTTGGCGCAACAATCCATATTGGATCAGGGCCTTGAAGTGTGTTAGAGCACTTCATTCAAGACTTACTTACCCTATGATTTGTGTTCCCTTTGATACAAGAACTAAGGGATCTGGTTGCATCTGCGGAATCAAGTGGCCTTAAGCTATTAATAGGTTGTGATGCGAAAGTTCACAATATTTGTTCCGAAGGTAGCATGTGCAGGAGTAGGGGAGTAGGAAGTATGCAATCCTAGAGAGGAGCTTGATTTGATAATTTTAGCTGGTCTGATAAAAGCAAACATAGCATATGTTCCTACGTTCACGTGGCCAAAAAGAAGTGAAGCAATTGCGTTAGCAATCTACACTACAAAATTGTTAGAGTTAATTAGAGACTGGCGAGTAGTAGATGAAGTCTCACTCTCAAATCACGATTACTTAAAATTTAATTTGGCTATTTGCGGCGAACAGTTTATAATCCTAGGAAAAGGGAATCGACGGAGTTCAATAAACTTCTTGGTTACAAAGGGGAGCATTCTCTGAGGAACTGGAAGGAGAAAGGGAAACCAAGTTGGATTGTCTTGGAAAAACAATAGCACTTTCGCGAGCTCCAGAGTTGAGTCTATATAGGCTTGAAAGTACTCCATGCGAGAGGAAAGGTGTCAGAGGTTGGAGTGGGAGAATTTGTGGTTTCTGCAAACCTTACAACATATAGGCGTTGCGAGAAAAATTGAACACTTCAACCATATGGAATAGATGCGTATAATATAGAGCACTTAGAGAAACTTCTAAGAAATATTTTTCGAGGATGTCTTGTTCTGGGCTATGTACTTACCTTGGCAGAAGCTTAAGGTAGTTTTCATAACTAAGCCTGGGAGGATGACTATTAAAATCTAAAATATCAAAGAACAAACGGCTTAGCATCATTTCTGCGATTCACATTCGTGAGAAGGCACTAAGGTCCCACCAACTAAATGAAAACCAACACTCTTGCCAGCGTGGGAAATGCTGTGAGTCTGATCTTTATTTTTTTCAAAAATAGAGGATGTAACTCTGAAAGCCAGGTACGCGATGGGGTGCACGTTGAAGGGGCGTTTGGCTACCTTTCCAAAAGTTCTATAATGCCGCTAGCGAGTGTGCTCTAGATGTTCGTCGAAATATCGGAAAGTTTTGTAGGAATATATAACAGGCCGTTGATTTGATTGACAATTGGTGATTCAGGCATGGACTTTCAGTACATCTAAATAAAACCAAAGTGGTATTATTTACAAAATGGACGAAACTGAATGGGCTTTGCCTTCCTGAGATGAGAGGTACAACCCTTCAACTCTCCCAAGAAGTGAAATATTTGGGAGTTATTCTAGACAAGAAGTTGCTTTGGAATAAACAGGTAGAGGTTAAGATGAAACGAGCTTTCACAACTTATAGGTTGTGTAGGCGGAGCTTTACTTCAACATTGTTTGTTTGGTAGAAGATATGAAGTTATCTTGAAATGGAAAGAAAATTGGGATGAACCAGAAAAAGACATCTCAGGATATACTATATCTTCTACACCAATGGCTCAAAAGCAAAGCAGGGTTCCGGAGGAGGAGTCTAACTCTCGAATAAAAACGAGAAGTGGGCTTTTCCCTTGGGAGAATATGTAACGGCATGATTGACAAGCAATTGAAGGACAAGCGCATCGCAATCTGTTGCGATAGTTAAGCTGCATTGAAGGCGTTATGCAGTCCTTCGATTTCTCCAAAAATCGTTGTCCTCTTCCATAATTGTTAAGAGAAGTACCGGTTACCTTTAGTGAGTTTTTAATTTTCGACTCATAGAGGATTTTTCATCTAAGGGTAGAATAAGCTGTGTGTAATTACATTATAGTGAGCACTGTCGGCGGCAAGCGAAGTTCGCTTCGCAGGGAGCCACGGGGTAAGTCAGGTTGCCGTGGCTCCTCTTTTCTCCTTTTGCTGAGAACTGTTTTTAGCCTACATACATACATACATGGCATTTACAAGAACTTTTTTTTTAACATAAGAAAAAAATTTACCGAAATAAAATAAATTGCAGACGACGAGCAGAAACTCCTAAGAAGTGAATTTTCTAAATATCCTCAGAGCGTATTCCATTTTCGCCTACACATATCTATCTCCATAAAATGCGCCAATGTTAATACGTATAACTGGCAGGAGAGGAATAGAACCTTCAACGACTTTCCATATATACACACGTTTACTCTCCAGTTTTTCCATTCGGGAATAATTTCTCCGGCAACACAGGATATTTTTTAAGTAGAATGAATTTCACCGGATAATGTATAATTAGACATTGTCGTAATTTTTTATGTAACGGCCTAGGTGCTTTCTCTTGACGTGGCAAACTTTTTGTGCACTAATGCTAATACCTTGTGCTGGTACTCTCAACAAAGAATTAACATTATCCATGTATGGTTGCTATTTTTTGGAGGCATTACTCCTAAAATTCATGATTTTTATTATGCTCTCCATTCAGTTGTTCGTCGGTTCGCTTAATTCGGGGTGGAGCGCCTCCCTGCTACGGAGGGTGGGAACAGAGATACATGAAAGTACACTCGAATTTTAATTCGGCATAATGTATTTGGCTGCAGAATTAGTGCCGCCATTATATCCTTAATAAGGTATTGCTTGACATAGACCTGTGAAGCACATAGGGGATGTAAGTTGTTGTATTACAATTGATGGTGAGGGAATAAAGACCAAGCTAAAATCCACAGGTTGGTTAAAATAAGGAAAAAGAGCCCCCTCCACTAGAGTAGTTGGAAAATATTAAAATGCTTTAATGCCTAGATAACTGCTTTTAATGCAAAAGTCAACTTATCCGTATATCCCTGTAAGTTGGGGGTAAAAATTCGCTTATAACATAGCGTCATTTCTCTTGCCTCCGTGTACCTAGACTATCCTTTGGCGACGCTAGGACTAAAGGATCTGGTAGCGTATGTGGAGTCAAATACTCGTGAACTCTTAGGCCGGGCGTCGTTATGTCACTCTTTGGGACATTTTGGCAACCAGTGGATGTTCGCACGCAAAGTGCCGTTATGAAGTTTAAGAGCGCCCATAAGCTACGAAGGTTTGTATTCATAATGCACGTCCACGCCTTGAGTAAGGACTAGGAGTTATTAACTAGAGGAATCCATGTTATTCAAAAATTATTCCGAGTTTGCTTAATGATAGTTTTTATATTTTCCATTAGAAAATTTATCCTTAACAATAAAGTCACAATTCTAGAGGGTACTGTTGTTTTTTCCTTGGTATTCATAATAGAAACAGATTTTCAAGTTAAAAACTAATCACAATAAATATATAAGCAGGAAACCCGTACATTATTTGACACAAGGACAATTGAACTGGGCCTCAACTTTCGCTCTCCCAGCTCGCAGACGATTTCAACTCCTACCAGCCTTAATAGGTTGTGATGTGAACATGTTTGTTGAGGCACTAGCAAATGCAACCGAGAAAAGAGAAGCCATTTAATTTCCTCACTTCAGCTGATCTCATTAGTACGGGGTGTTCCACTACGTTCCTCGGGTTAAGAAGAGATGAAGTAACTAACCTAACAGTCTGCACTTTAAAAATGTAATTAATTAAATACTAGTGGGCACTAGGCGAAGTCCGTCTGCCAGACCACCTTTATTTAGGACTTAGACGCGATCCTAGAAAGTAGACTGTCGTCGCCCCCTTTGTCGACAGAAATGAATACTCTGAATCGTACACTTTTAGAGGATTCTGAAGAGGTTAGCCCTATTAGCTGACGTAAATATGGAAACCTGGCGGAACCGAGAACCGCAAAATCTCGGGAAGCCAAATGACTTCTGAAAAGCAATGAGAATGGAGACTGATTAAACTTCCAAAAATCCCAGCGTAAATACAAGGGAAATGTAGAAAGTTCAAAACGAGACTCTAAAACATTCTGCCAGGAGCTCGAAGGCGAAAACGAAGCTGTGCAGAGTCCTTAAAAGCAATGACTCGGCATTTAGTTAGAGTTTCGAAGAAATCCAGATGGAATTAGCGGTGTCTGGAAGATGGAAGCGTTGCAAGAACTCATATAATATGCCTTGAGAATTTCGAAGTACCAAGCATAGATAACACCTAAACAGCGACGCCAAAGGAAAGCATATAGAGAGGCTCCTAGGGAATATATTTCTAGCTTGCTTTGCTCTGGTTTATGTGTCCTCCTCTTCGCACAACTTTAAGGTAATCTTCATACTTAAGCCTATGAAAGTTAACTGTTCAAACTGAAAATATTTCCGATAATCAACTTACCACCACTTCAGCATAATCTCCGGAGTGAGAAGGTGCTAAGTTCGTTTCCGCTTACTGAACACGTATACTAGCGTTGAAAATCTACACCATGGATTCCAAGATTAAAGCGCAACTCCGCAAGGCCCGGGCGCTATAGGCGTGTTTGCCTCTTCGCCTTTCCAAATTATTTGTTATATTGAGAGCTTGGCATTAATGATACGAAAGAGTAAAAGTAAGGGTGGAAGGGTGCTAAGGAAGTATTTTACCACCACATCTCAGAAATATGTTGGTCGACATGTGAACAAAATCTGTCAGTGAACGGTGTCGATTGAAACCTCGGAACGGTGTATAGAAATGCTGTTGATTTGATTGACAATGGGTGAAGGAGTGAAATATTTTGGACTCATTTGAAATCAGAAGCTTCTTTGGCAGAAACATATCGATATGGGGACTTCGACTCAATGTGAATATTCGCTGCTATGACTTTCAGGATAAGGTAAACAAAGGCCAGGGTGCACAGAACTGGGGTTCCACAAATTCTCTCGGAGGAAACATGCGTTGCTGAGTAATACGGTCCGGAATACGATGCTTTGGTACCATTTCCAATCGAGAATAAAAATAATCAGACGGAAAAGATAGTAGGGGAAAAGAAAAAGTTGGCTGTATCTGAACGCTGAAGCAAAGTATATCGCTCACCACAGCAACCAACTGCTGAAAAATGAGTCGTGACATCGATCAATCACAGAGGAATATGCAGTTGTCGTTGCGAAGACGACAACCCTATAGCTTTTTAATATTTCAATTTCTGAAAGGCTGAAAAAACGGGCTGATGGAAGTGGACTCCTGGGCCGGATTTCCTTATACAGGCGGACATGGACGACAGCAGAATACGCGAAAAAATATTGTAGAAGCAACCGCATCTTTTACTGAAAATACTATAAGTGCGAAACAGCCGCAAATAGACTTAGAAGAAACCGAAAAGAGAAATATAGCTCTAAAGGAGGCTTCTCCCAAGTAATTCCCAGTTCCCAACTATCTATCTGCGGGATCCGCTATAAGATCAAGCCAGATAGATAGTGGAGCATAAGTAGAGCAGAAGTAGACGGAATGCAGAAAGTAACGAGGTCCCCGCGCAGGTCAGAAGGCAATAAAATGGAACCACTAAGGGAGAAAACTCTGGTTTCCAGTCTAAAGCCAAGGTACTCCACAGGAATTAGGGACGTTGACTGTGACCAACATAGAAGAGGTCATTAAGCGTGAATAGCTTAAGATAATTATTTCCCAGGTAGGTATTAGCCCTGCGAATTTTCGAGACTAAAAACTGAGCGAGAACTGAGCAACTTCTTGACGGCAGGAAAATCAGAATTGGTTAGATAGTATGTAGGGTCCGAATGCGAATAGACTCCATCAAGTGTTACCGATGTTTAAACTATGGGCGCACGTTTACAACCTTTTGGGGATCGAATAGCAGGGCAAAATGTTGCAGATGCTGACAGGTAGGAGACAAAGATAAAACTTACAACCAAAGGGAGAGTTGTGTCTCTGTGGAGATTGTGGCGCATCTGCTGAGAGCATTACACAGATTGAGGGCCGGGGCGGTGTCTGGTCTTTAGGGCGAAATTGGAAAAGGCTATGATATGGCTGACATCATACAGACCTACAGATGAACATTTACCGAAGTGTAACCGTTCATTAGTTGCCGGCGCAATTGGCTGCGGCAGTAAAAGCTGTTCTAATCAACTAGCAGAACTGGAACAAGAGCCCATCTTAATGGCGTCTCGACACATTCGGCTTTAGGTTCTTACCTAAGGCTAAGGATGACTTTTTATGGATTCAGCTTTTTTGGATAACGTTTTTCGACGGCTATCTAACACTGAATGTGAACATTCAGGATTTCCGTAACTAGTGTGATGCCCTGGTTAGGGCGTAGCTTTAGGTAGCGAGCTGAAAACCCTGGTATCCGTTGCCAGGCTTGTCGAGCTGGGCATTCCTCAAACAGACTCCAAAGGGAAACCAATCCTACACATGGCGATAAGAAAGAGGCCCGTAGTTCTAAACAGCGAATCGACGTCAACTTTTCGGCGCCCGGATTGCTAAAGAAGCAGTCCCTACGTAGCATTCAAATCGAAATCACAGGTGTTCTTGGTGGACAGCTGGCGAATTCTGGAAGATTTCTAGGCATGTAACCATCAATATTTTGCCGTGGAATGGTTGACACAACCTCTTTGTGTGCAACTCCCTGCGCCTGAATTTTCGCGAAGATGAACACCTTAGAACAGCCCTGCCGGAAGAAACATACAGGGATGGTGGTGATACAGCTGATACTTTTATTGATTCAGTTACGAGGCTGATAACTATAACCTTCGGGGCTTTCATTCAATGAAGGGTATCCTGTCGAGGCTAACCTTCTCCTGGACATGCATTTCAGTGACAGATTACAGATCAACTAAACGAGGACTCCGCTCAGTAATAACGACGCGGTGAATATGGATCCATGGGGACTCGGTTATAAACTTGTCGTGAGGAAAATTAAGGTTGTTTGGAAACACTGCTCCATTAGTGCCATGCAGATTAATCGCAGAGTACGGATATTATCGCCTACATTACCAGTGCGTGTAGATGGTAACATCGTGGAAGGCACCGAGGATTGCCCACTTTCCTCCATTAAAAAGCTAAAAGAGATCGGCCTCTCTATAAGGCGCCAAAACGAACTGGTATTTTGGCAGAAGTGGTGGTATTATATCCTCAATTAGACGTACAGCTTGGCGCAGGCAACGTTTGCCCGAAGGGGGCATTTTTCCTTTCCGCTGAAAAATAATGAAGTTTGTGGTGATTAGCAATGCGAAAGGAAACGCTGAGCTGCCATCTACATACCTACTACTCTGTATGCCCACACGGTCCGTTGACTGTGTATTCTGCAATGGGTCTGGACCACGGTGATCACATCTTCCTATGAAAGAAGAGAAAAATAGAGCAGGATTCAGGAGCAGGAGTCTGTCTTCAGGATAAAAAGGAGAGGTCGATTATTTCACGAGAGGATATACGACAACCTTTCAGGTTAAAATGTATGCCATGCTGAGGACTGCACTATTGGCGATTGGCAGGTGATTGGAAGATATGCGTATCGTAATCTGCAGCAAGAGCCAAGCTGCCCTCAGAACATTGACCAGGTACTATGCCTTTCTCCCACCCGAAGAGATAACGAAGGAAAAAAGAAAACACGTCCATATATTGCAAGTTCAGAAAGGGGGAAGGGGTTAAACCACTGATTAAATAACAATACGGAAGTCCAATGTCAGCTGGGTTAGCGTTTAAGATACGTATTGCAGATTCTCCAGTAAGAACAAGAGGGCAAGCTGGGACAATCAAGTATTTATCGCGGGAAATCAATCAATCGATTGCCACCACTTAACAGGCAGCACCAGGTGTCCAGCCAGAGTCATCCAGCTGAATCTAAATCACTGCCAACCTGCCCAGAACCTGTTAGCACCTAAAGTATTTGAATAGGAAATCATGTTACTATTGTCTGCGAACAATACAAAAGCCTCCTTCAAAGCGTTTGGGAACTAGACGTAAGTAGAAAGGCTGCGGTGTGCGCTTGCGGTAATCGAGCCTTGCAGCAATCAATGAAGCATTGCGAACACGATTTTGTGAGGGTTAAGATCGATGAGCTCTACATTTTCAGCTGTTATGCCGCCCCAAGTATGACAATACTAGAGCGTTCCCAACATGCTCGATAGACTAGCGAGAGACGCCAAAGGTCGCAACCCCAAAATTATTGCTGGGAACTTAAACCCTTGGACTGTGGAGTGAGGAAGCCGGGAAACAAATAAAAGAGGAAGAATCCTACTCGAGGTTTTCTCCTGCCTAAGCGTCATTCTGACCAATGTGCGTGAACACTTTCGGGCGTGGTGAGCTAGGCTCCATCATGGACCTTACCTTCGTAAGTGATTCGCTGGTCATGCGTCTACACTGGCATGTTAGCAACCATCACCAAAAGCAAAAATTATTGCTTCGAAGGGAAATACTGGTGCGAAGGGAAATACTGTGCACTGGTGACTCTCGACATCGAAAACGTGTGCAATTTTGTTAGACGGAACCATATCATCGAAACGCCCCAAAATATATAATAAATATAATCTTCGAATACTTCCGACAGCGGAAGCTACTATAGGATTCGGATGAAGGGCTGAAAATGTTTATAATAACGGTAGGAGTCTGTTTTGGGTCCTCTGCTATGGAACTTAATGTATGACGGCATTTTACTGTTCCCAGAAGCTAAGCAAGCCGTTGTCGTCGGATTCGCAAATGACGTTGGAGTGGTCATAACATTTAATCACGCCGATGAAGTAGAGATAAATGCGAACAAGACTACCAGGATGATCAAGTCCTTGTTTAAAGATCACAGGCTGGAGCCTGGCAACACAAGGCGGAGTTTTATAAAGCGGCGGCAACAAAAAACTATTGAAATTTGTATCGGAGCGCATATTGATAGCTCTCAGCCATCGATGAAATACTTGGGAGTAACATTCGACTCCAAGATGAACTTTAAACCCCACTTGAAGCTTACTGGGCAGAAAGCGGCGACTATCAGCTCAACACTGGCAAGGATGTTTCCGAATAAAAGCTTCCCGACACACAGCCGACGATTATTTTCATCGTAAATCGTCAGCTCTGTCCTTTTATACGTGGCACCAGTGCGGGCTTGGCAATAAAACTCGGACAAAATCGCATACAGCTTCAAGCTGCATATCGGCTGAGTGCTCTCTAACATGTTGTGCATACCGAGCAACATCTTATGAGGCAGTATGCATGATTACGGGGATGATCCCAGTGGATATTTTAATCGAATAGGCAAGTCGTCTGTACGAAAATCAGGAAGCGAGCAAACAAAGTCAGCGTATGAGGTTATTGGCTGAATGGCAAACAGCATGGGACCAGGTGGAGAATGGCCGGTGGACACACAGGCTTATCACCGACATAAGTATGTGGATAATGCGGAACCACGGAGGGACGAGTTACGATCTGACTCAGTTCTTAACCGGGCACGGTGGGAAGAGGAAGTACCTCTACAGGTTCGGTTTCGATGAGTCGCCCGGTAGTACTGAAGATGCAACCGAAAATTGCAATATTTAAAAGCTGAACGAGAAAACTTAAAACAAAGGTGGAAAATCTGATAAGATATATAATAATAATCGTTGGCACAACAATCCATATTGGATCAGGGCCTTGAAGTGTGTTAGAGCACTTCATTCAAGACCGTAACGGTACACTACAGTAGACTGTAGGAGGCAATGTGGTCAGCATTGCGCTCGCCCGAGATTATTACCCTGATTTGACTCAGGTACTCATTCACAGCTGAGTCGACTGGTATCCGACATCAAATCACGATACAAATCCCACTGCCGCCAGCGAGATTTGAACCGCGACCTTCCGTACGACAGCCTTGTGCTCTAACCACTCATCTATCCGGACTACTATATATATATAAGATATATGGATATGGTATATGGTATATATGGTATATATGGTGCAATCAAATACAGCATGTGACGCGGTAATTGCAATGGTGAAACGGATCCACTAGCAACAGAAAGAAGCAGAAGCGCAGCGGAAGCGCAGAAGGGAAGCTACTGCAATTAACGCCACGCAAAGGAGCAGCAGCTCATTTGGAGTGAACGACTAAGACGACAGACAGACACACCGACAGACGGACAGACAGACGTCAATTCTAATAAGGTGTAATTTCACACAAAACCTTAAAAATGCATATTATTCTTCCTTCTATCAAAATAACGAAAAATTTTGTGTTTTTGTAATTGAGCCGCAGTTTTCAGAAAAAAACGTTAACTGAATGTGGACACCGTAGTACAGTGAAAACTCTCTTAGCGGACAGTACTAATAGGCGAACGCCTCTCTTGGGCGGACAATTTTCTTCTGCTGATGATTTTTTTGTATTTGTCAGACCAATTTGCCTTTCTTGGGCGGACAGCCCTTTTGATCCGAAGCAGACAGTAGATTTTATAATTTTTATTTTGGAAGAAAAACCTCTTATAACCGGACACGAACCTCTTAAAAGCGTACACGACGCACAAAATGGTACGTAGGATTTGAAACGTAAAAGTTCGCAAACTAGTTGGAGGACTCGCCTGATAAGCAATGTGTGTGCTAAGTTCGTTTATGAGCGCAACATATTCTTATTCAATCGCAACAACTTGAAGTGAAAGGTCTAAAAGGTAAAATAATCAATAATGTCAGGGAGGAAAGTGCTTTCTCTAAAAGAGAAAATACATATTCTCAATCCATATGTATATGCGTATGCTAGCCACAAGGTAAAATTATAAGCAAATCATCTAAAACAGTTTCAATATTGATAACTTAAATTGACTTGTCTCAAGCAGATTTGACATAAGAAAGACGCAGGCTTCCTTTATTGTGCCTAGAGGCATTAAAAGCCGAATGGATTGCTGGTGAAAATATCGACAGTAAAAAAAACTTTATTAGTTCAAAAGAGAAAAATATTGATATCATATTGTTGGGATTATTCCGTTGAAGAAGGCACCATGAGCTGCCGAAATACGTATTCAGCAAAATAAACTAAATTAAATTCATTGACTAAAAGGAAAGTAGAATTAGTTTGTTTGTTCCGACGTTGATGCTATGGTTTATGAGTAATTTTTCAAGGTCCGGAATCAAAACGCTCCATTATCGTGGCCAATTGTTCAAGAAAAGCTCAGGAAATAGCTTTAAGCCTTGGATGATTTCACTGCACCTAACGGTTGAGTGCAAAGATTTCGCAGTAAACACAACAAAGCATTTCGATGTGTCTCTGGCCCCTGCTGTTAACCCAGAAGACGTTGAACCATTTTTAAAAACACTTTCAGCACTTCTAAGTGGTTATAGTCCCCAGGACATTTATAATGGCGACGAAACAGGTCTTTTCTTTACAGAATTACCTAACAAAACACTTGCTCTCAAATTGGATAAGTGTAACGGTGGAAAATTGTCCAAAGAATGATTAACAATTTTACTGTGCGCGAATTTAGCAGAAGAAAAAGAAAAGCCACTCATGATTGGGGAAGTTGGGCGTCACAGAGCATTTCCCTTCATGGACATCAAACGGTTGCCAATAATTTGGCATTTTAATAAAAAGGCGTGGATGACACGTGAGCTAATCGCTCAGTGGCCAACGGAATTCGGACGAAAAATTAAGCAGCAAAAAGGGAAAATTTTGCTTTTCCTAGACATGCATACAAATTATAAATTATTTTTCTTACAAGTAACACGACATCTCATTAGCCGTTAGATTAGGGCGTTATTAAAAATTTCAAAGTTCACTACCGGAGCATGCATCTGAAATACATCTTAGCAAGCATTGACACTTCTTCAGCGAAGAAACCAATTAACGTTTTGTAGGCTGTCCATTTCATAAACCAGTAACAATTATAAACTGCTTTAGAAAAGCTGAATTTGACCAAATTGATTCTGAATCGGAAATATTCAACCCTGAGGATGACTCGCCCTTAGTAATGTTGTCTGCTATTTTTCATTTGGCAGAAACACTTGAGGAGGGCTATTCCGGCGCAACAGAATTGCTCGAAAGCGATGAAGAATTACTCACTGAGTCCCCATCAACACTCCCAGAGCGTGAGGTGGACTGTTCCTGTAACGAAACCTGCTTACATGAAGAAGATTCCGACCATGAACAGCTTGAGGAAGCATCATTGGTGCTGTCAAATCAGGCTGCTTTAAAACTAATTTCAACCTTGAAGTTTTTTATAAAAACCACTATATTGCTTTCGAACACTTAAAAAATTTAGAAGGACGTATTCAAACATTTTTCTTGGAAGAAAAACAGAAAATGTTACGTTTGTCTACAATCTCCGAGTTTTTTGAAAAACGAAATGTAAATAAAAATTGAATAACCCGTGGCCTGGTATTTCATAAAAATTTTGTCATATCTTTAGATAGTGTCATCATTTGCTAACAAAGGTACGTCTCTCGACCGAATTGAATATTTTATTATTCCTCCTTACGGACGGATACCCCTTTTGAACGGACAAAAATTTCTGGACAGTTGGTGTCCGCTCATAAGGTGTATATTCAAAAATCGAAAAATTAAATAAAGGCGTATGTAGAAGCTGGATAAAGCAAGCCGAAGTAATCGAAGACGCAACACTTACCTGGAAAATGTATGATTCCTATTTGATAATGATCTTATGTAAAACTTTTTAATGACAAGACGTGACAACCCTGGAAAGGACCGGATGTGCTAGATCGCAGTAGTATATAGGACCTCCTCACCACACGAACCTGCTAAAGAGCAACCTTGGCGAGAAAATCAGCACTTCAAGCTCTTCGTATTTTCTTTGCGTACACTAACTTTCTTTCGGTTTCTAAATTGTCCGGATAATATCGCCATTTGCCATCAGGATATCATAACTCACCGCGGCGGCTTGCCATTGAATCACCTATTTATTGCAAGTTATCCTCCTATTATCGTAAGCTATCACGCCTTATTTATACATACTGCTTTTTCTGAGGTTACGCTGAAAACGCTGGACCTCCTTAACGTTAATAAGCAGTAAAACTTATCATTTTTTTCTTTAATTGCTCCCAGAATACTTTCTCGCAGATCGACAGCTTTAAAAAGGGTTCAGCAAACTACTCGGATTACGAGTAGTTTGCGAACCCAGCGCTACATATGTGCCACTTTCTCTCCTGCGTAATCTAGATGTCCCTTAAAATTTAGATTCGCACCATTCATCAAACACAGGTGCTTGATAACAAATTTGTTTGTAGGGATGGTCATCATCATCATCAATCCTAATGCTGAGGACATTTCATTTCCTGCAGTTGGCAATCAAGGCCGTCTAGGCTTTCTATTTCAGTAGGTGGCGCAAATGGTCTCCTTTGGATACACTTCAGTTCGGCTCGGTTCAGAATACAGAATTCAACCGCAACAAATTAGATTCGGCATAACTGCTTTCTCTTAGCACAAACATCCAAATATTTTTCTGATGAGTGACTCCCCTCTTAACTCACTCATATTACCGCCATGTCAACAAAGTAATCATTTATGTCACTTTATTAAATATACCTAAGAGAGCATGAAAGAACTGAGGAGCATCCCGAAGCGATCAATACAAAATGTCACAACACCCGAAAATTTCTTGGCCCGTGTAAGATTAGAAGATTGATACAGGCATCAATCAATGTTGATATTTTCACTGGGCGATTCCATGACGTTTCCTTTACAACGAGGACACGACCAAACGCTTAATGTCCTCAAGTGGCACAAAGTATCTTCGATGTGTCAATCAATCTTCGATGAAGCGTCTCTTGTTGGCAAGGTACGAATTTCAGAATTTTATTTTATCATTCCCGTATCCGAGCTGGCAATTTTTAAAGAAGCGCACGGAGATAATGATAAGCTTGGAGCGAACAATTTTCTTTTGTTGGATGCACACTTGCCTCCTCTTCTGGGAGCAAAATTTAGAAGACGAGGAAAAAAATAAAGAAATAAATTACTCTAAGAATGGGAGGAATTGTTTTGTTATCTGGGGGTGATATGCAGCCGTTTGTTCAGTTCGAAATATACTGGAAAGCAGGAAGGATGAGCAAAGCCATAGAACTGGGTATTTATTTCCGTTTGCCAGTAAATATATTTGATTTCCTTCATTAACCATGGAATCAGATAAATTTATATACTTTGCGAAATAACAGGAGTATAATTGTTATGAGGTAATTAATGAGAGGAATATCAAAATCCTAAAAGATTTTATTCTATAGTAGTTTTCAAATAAAAACGGGAAAACACCATGAATTAGTGGGGTATGTTTTGCTTCACAACATCAATTCAGTAATTTCCTAATCTACTTTGGTTATATATATTTTTATGAATCCTTGCGTTTAACATGTTGCTGTAGGTTCATCCTCAGCTCCATATACCATAATTGATAATGATTAGAAACAATAAACAAATTAGTTGATAATGGGGAAAGGATTGCTGGGGGTGTTCAAATTAAATTCGTCGACGAGGTGGATTTTCATTATTCATGGTCGAAATTAAAAACTGGAGACGGCGAGTAGTTTAGGACATTTAGGAAAAGAGCTTCACTTTGAATTAAAAGTGGTTTTTATTTTTGAAAATTGAATTGAATGAAAGAAAGAACCAAAAGTTGTTAAGTCACTGATTACCTGAGGCAAATCAAGTGGCATCTCAATACTGCATTTTGGAGCAACAACGGGGACTACTGATGGAGGGAGAGATTTTCCATGGGCAATTATTGCAATCCAAATTGGCTCTGATAACACCTTTATCGGACCTGGAATAAGGAAACCCGATTTTGGGGACCGAAATAACCATATGGTCTCCACCGGCTAATCATTTTTTTAGGACGGAAGCTGCCAACAGGCCAGATGGTCTTCAAATTACTGGCAAAATACTTCTAATCAGATCGACTACATCGTTATTATCACTAGATTTACGAGTTGTCTTCTGAAATGCTGACAAGCGAGATCATCACTTGCCTTCTTTTGGATATTGTATCCGCATCTTCGGTGTTGAGAGTTTTGACTTCGGAAACTAGGCTGGCAAACGTCTTGAACAGTTCGCCAGAGAATATTAGCGAGTACTGAGCCGCTATCACTATGAAATCAGGCTGGCTGGTGGGACATGGTGTCGGATCGGATAATAGCGCCTGGAAGAATGGTCAGAATGGCTACGTTACGGTTAGGGTTCGGATCATATCACAGCAATCGACAGGCTGCTAGTATCGCCTGTAATACACTGGTAAATTTTAGGGGGCCGAGATACTTCGATTAGGATGTTACTATGGTCAGAAAGCTTCGCTGTCCTATATCTGGACTCACTTAGTCTGACAGCATTGTACGCTATGGCGTATTTAATATTGAGGTTCAGGAAGGTCCGGATAGCTGAGTGGTTAGAGCGCAAGGCTGTCGTACGGAAGGTTGCGGTTCAAATCTCACTGGTGGCAGTGGAATTTGTATCGTGATTTGACGTCGGATACCAGTCGACTCAGCTGTGAATGAGTACCTGAGTCAAATCAGGGTAATAATCTCGGGCGAGCGCAATGCTGACCACATTGCCTCTTAGTGTACCGTAACGGTCTTGAATGAAGTGCTCTAACACACTTCAAGGCCCTGATCCAACATGGATTGTAGCGCCAACGATTATTATTATTATTCAGGAAGGAGGTGAATCCTATTAAACATCGTTATGTTTATTGTACTTTTTGCTCAGCGTCTTCCACCACAGAATAGAATCGTACGTTCAGACGAAACCTACCACGGCTATGTACTTTGAGAGGACCGCCCTTGACCGAAGAACCCTTTTTTTATAAAGGTCCTCTTGCAGGCGTAGAAGGCTATATGGGCCTTCTTAATCCTCAATTCTGTGTTGAGCCTCCAATTTGAATTAGGATTATCTTGGGATCACAACCGGATATTTTACTTTGGCGGAAAGAACCAATTTTTGTTCCTTTAAACCCGAAATTGGATTTCGGGTACCCTGGTCTTGGTGGTGAATAGCATCAGCTCCGTCTTAATTGGATTTATGCAGATCCCGTATGTAGCCTACACGCACACGCTTCTTCTATGATTTCACTTATAACTCAGGAAAACATCCCAAACACCAATATCACTAAGTCGTCTGCATACGTCACCACTTTCGTTCCGCTCCTGCCAAATATAGCAGAATTTCACCCGTCACTATCATCATAGCACCGGAAAGATGGTAACATCCTGGTGCGTTCCTAGGCTCAGAGTTTTGGTCAAGTGGCACCTTCTAGGCCAAACTGGATTAACCTAGCTCATAGCATGGATATTATCCAATGTGCAAGATGCCTCTCTAATCCCAAACTGATTAAAGATTCCTAGATGACGTTGGTACCACTCTATATACAGAAAGGCGGCAAAACTACATTCCTTGTATTGTAACGAAAACTCAGCTCTGCTAATTACCCCACGAGGTAGACCTGTTTCTATGGATTTGCCTTTGAGGTAGGCGTACTAAGGCTTATAAAGATCTCCTTTCGATGATCATTCTTAAATAGAAGTCCAGGCCGCGGTATAAGGTCTTCAGTGAGAAAAAAGTCAGGCTGATTGACCGGAAATCCTTGGCGAACTTGTGACCGCGCTTGCCCGCTTTCGCTATGAAAATCACGTGCACATCTTCAACAGTGTGGTACGTACCCAAAGAAACACAGCTTCGGTTAAGCTCTACTAGCCATGGCCCAATTATTTCGACTGACCTTGCATTCCCTTCAAGCAAGGTTCTGACTCACAGTTAGGGAATCGCGTCTAGCAGGTCCAGGGTTTCACTAGAAGATTGCGTCCAATTTTTAATAAAGAACGCGGTACTATTTTCATTGTCTAGAATCTTACTGAGTCTCTCAAGTTCGCTGGTACTTTCGAAGTTCTGAAAATAGTTGAACCAGGGCAGCTTCTTGAGTATCTTCGTAGCCGACTTATACCACTTCAGGCAGTCTTTGTATGGCTGCCAGTACTCGCGAATGTGTCCCTAATATATGTAGCTTCCTGAAGCAGGACAAATCTTCATTCCACCACGGTGGCGTTGTGTTCTTCCCGTATTTAAAAGGCTATGACTCTTCGCGGTTTCCAATTCCTTTTCCAGAGCTCTGGCTTTCGATTTCAGTTTGCCCCTTATGCCAATGTTGCCTAATAATGCACCGCAGGGTTTGTTCTTGATACCTTGCTTAGAGTTCCACCAGTGGATCCTCCTACCTACATGAACCCGCTGCAGACCCCCCCAGCGACCTTTAAACTGAAAAATATCGAACTGTAATCTGAGAAGTATCTCAAGTCAGACACTTTCCAGTTCTTCGCCTTAAAAGTCCCATTGTTGGTTAGTAAGACAATATCAAAGGCCTTCTCCTAACCGTTACAATACTCTAAAATATAAAATAATACTACTATTACTACCCTAGCTACACACCGATCGGTTTTTGTAATAACAAAATCAAAGAAAGACTTATCTATTTCGTTCATTTCTGATCGTATGATTCGCATTGGTGTCGCAGCAACAAGTTGGCCTTCTTTGCTGCAATGGTGAACGTCTAATGTTGTAGTATCTTTAATTGAATTGATCAGTCGTGAGCCATGTAAGTCGACTCGAGTCGAGTCCAGTTTGCCCATGGTTAGATGAGGACACAGATAAGTCTGCAGGCTGATGCTGGCCATAATACATGTTCTAGGTCTATCCCGATTGTTCCATATTGTGTCGTGGAACAAATTGTAATATTTGTCTTCCTCTTGGAGAAAGGCCAGGAATTGCAGATTTATCTGCGCTAACCTCAGCGTGATCTGTTTACGTAAGTGGTTCATCAGTCTCCGTTGGACAGCCGATCTTTATCTCGTGTAAGACCTCGTTGGCGGCGTTGACTAGATTCAGGACGTAGTCCGGCTTTTTGCAAATGAACACTTTTACCTTGGCGGTCCTGAAGTCTCCTTCATAACTATCCAGTTGTCTATGGGAATTCTGGAGTTATGAAACCGAATCCTCAGCAACCAAGGGCAAACGACCGGTCCCCTGCGAATTTCGTCGTATGGGATGATCTCGACCTTTACGGTTTCTCAGGTGCCACTGATCTTAGCTACGGACGAACTGAGAAATTCTCTGAAGAAGTGGTTCTTATATGCTATGACATTGAACCCGCGTACCATCTGGGAGAAATAAAATACGGAGATACGTTCCTCTTGCTTTCCTTTACTGTTCGAAAAATGCTCGATGGATATCTGGGACAGGCTGGTCTCAACAATAGTTCTCACCTCACACGCCAGTATGTCGCTAGGGGATTTACTGTCTGCCCCAACCACCCAGAAGTGATTGTTGGCTACATCTTTGAATGGTTTCGCAGTTCTTGCCACGACGGCCGCTCTTGCTACTTCCCTGTTTGCAGATCCTTCTGTCGCCTCGTTCCCAGAGGCCCGTGTTGTTAGTTTCAGCACCACTGTGCACCAGCAGTATTACCCTCGACGGCGGATGGCTATTTCTCTGATGATGCCCCAGATATTACCATCTCTACTTTTTTAAGGTTTTGTGTAAAACAAAACCTTACTAAAATCGGCTTGCGGTCAGTCTGGCTATGGGTCACACGCATTTTTCTCGGAAACGGTAGTAGCGATTGACATCAAATTTGATGGAAAGTGAGAACCCTGTACGCTCACCCATACAATGAGTTACATAGTTCTACGTGGAATTTAAGAGGGGTCCCCATACATGCAAAAGGGATTGCACATTCATGAAATATAGTCATATAGGGTATCAAATGAAAGGTCGGCTAGTACGTTTCGGAATCGGTCTTAGTCTTGACATTTGTTGGGAGGAGTGGGGTTGAAAATGATCATTTCTTTAACGGACCCATTCTCAGAAACTACCCAACCGAAAAATCTGAAAAAAATCAGAAGGCTGAGACTATATGTTGCCTAGGCTCTGAGATACCCTACATACCAATATCTTTTCAAATAAGGCTAATAATATTACTATAATTTTTAGTAATTGGCTTCAACTCCTCTTAAATTCATTCTAGTACCATGAAATTTTGCAGGCTATAATATACCAAGTTTAGTCGAAATGGCATTATTATTAACAAAGTTATAATAAGTCGAATTTGTCGCTTCTTTGCAAATTCAAGACTTTGAATGTAAATAATACTAGATAGTGGATATTTTCACATAATATATGTGTATATTACATGCTATATACTAACGGGACAAATGCACACTCAAATTTCCTTATATTTCCTTCATACTTGGATCGTTTAGCTTCCGGTTTCCCGACTTATTTATTTTTCTTTTTGTTGATTGCATGTCTTAGTCCCAGGAGTAATTCGTGTCCACCGCGGGGAATTCTATCACCAGAATAAGGGTCTCATTTGAAATTTAAAGTGGATAAGCACTCCGTTGGGGTCCTGTGAGCTCCTTTCCCAGTGCAGGGAGGGAAATCCTTGGACTGTTTAAAAAAAAAGTCAAGCGACGACGGCTTTACGGTTTCTTACCAGGGCAGAGGCAAATCGTCGGACGCTGCCTCACCTCAACCCTGGGAGCAGCGTGACCGTAGCGGCTCGCAGATGTTGAATGCTCATTTATATAATTCGTAAAACACGACATGCCTACGAATTATATTGAGCGCAAATCCGCCTTGTTGACGAGAGCTTGGCCAGAGCTGAAATATTCGTTTTGATTCCGCATCAACTTAATGCAGGACCGGACCAATTTTTAAAAACTTTGGGTGCAAGCCCTAAGCGAGGGGTCCGTGGACCAGAAAAGAAGGAGTAAGTTGCTCCTCAATTGGTCCGGTCCTGCATTAAGTTGATGCGGACTTAGGACCCCCTTCATTCTCAAAACGAACCTTGGACTGTTGTTTCGGTTCATCCCTCCACCAGATCCGCTTGCCCCTAACACATAGGCAGGTGCCAAACAGATCCTCATTAGTTGGATGAAACAATTCCTGCCCCGCCAAATACGTCCTTAGACTGTCCGAAAGTAGTTTCCAGTTGCCGCCGCGGAGAAGTCCTGTAAGGGCTTCCATCAATTCAACCTGAAGCATAACCATAATAGACCGCTGTTTACCACACAAGGTAGCATGAATTTTTCTAGAGAACGAGGCCATCAAAACGCTTGGCAGCCAGAATTACGACAAATTCAACTGAACTATATTGGCAATGTGAGTGTGTTATTCCAAATGACGCTATAACTCGGCCCAGTTTTTTGTCCTTACTGACAGTCTTTTCTTTTTTTGGCGGGGGAAATCCATCGTAGATACGCATCTGGAATCTTAGACACGCATGCCGGACTCTTACCGACTAAAACCTCCCATATTTTCTCCACACTCTCCCCGCGGGACCACCGTTTCGGTATTGCTTCGCGGGGCTGTTCACTCTAAACGAGCTGCTACCGCTTTGCGTGGTGTTAATTGCAGTAGCTTCCCTTTTATATCTCCGCTGTACTTTTGCTGATTTTCGTTGCTGATGGATACGCTCCACAATTGCAACTACCGCGTCCCATCAGATTTTCCACCCTTAAACGGGTATTTAGCTTTGTTTCAAGCTTTTTCCTTGAGCTTTTAAATCTTGGGTAGGCAACCAAAACGTGTTCGGAATTTTCGGCTGTACCTTCACACGTAGGACAATCGGGCGATTCATCTAGACCAAACCTATAGAGGTAACTCCTGTATCCACCGTGTCCGATTAAGAACTGAGTCAGATC
The DNA here is from genome assembly GCF_905115235.1 of Hermetia illucens. NCBI lineage: Eukaryota > Metazoa > Arthropoda > Insecta > Diptera > Stratiomyidae > Hermetia > Hermetia illucens. Next base: position 75,908,692 of record NC_051851.1, read on the forward strand.
GTAACTCGTCTCACCGTGGTTCTGCATAGTCCACATGCTTATGCCTCGGATAAGCCTGTATGTCCATCGGCCATTCTTCGCCTGGTCCCATGCTGTTTGCCATACAGTCAGTGAACGCAAACGCTCATTTTGCTGGTTTAGGCTAGCTTCCTGATTTTCGTACAGACGGCTTACCTCATCTGTTAGAATATCGACCGAGATCATCCCCGCAATCACGCATGCCGCCTCATAAGATGTTGTTCAGTAGGCGCAACATGTTCGGAGAGCGCTTAATCGATATGCAGTTTGAAGTTGTCTGCGATTTTCTCCAATTTTTATTGCCAACAACCACACTGGTGCCACGAAAAAAGGACAGAGCTTACGACTTACGATAGAAGTAATCGTCGGCTGTGTTTCGGGGGGCCTATAGTTGGAAACATCCTCGCCAGTGTTGAGCTGATAATCGCCGCTTTATGCCCAGTAAATTTCAAGTGGGGTTTAAGGCTCATTTTGGAGTCGAATGTTACTCCCAGGTTTTTCATCGATGACTGAGAGCTAACAAAATGCGCGTCCTTTCCCGCCGCTTTGTAAAGAGCACCAACTCCATCTTGTGTTCGGCAAGCTCCAGCCTGTGGTCTTTAAGCCAGGACTTGATCGTCCGTATAGTCTAGTTCGCATATATCTGTAGTTCGTCGGGGTGATTGGATGTTATGACCACTCCAACGTCATCTGCGAATCCAAAGGCAATGGCTTGCTGAGCTACTGGAAGCCGTAAAACGCCAATGTACATTAAGTTCTATAGCGGAGGGCCCAGAACAGACCCCTGCGGAACTCCTGCCGTTATTACATACATCTTGGGTCCTTTGCCCCTATCATAAAGTAGTTTCCGCTGTCGGAAGTAATCGAAGATTATATTTAATATGTATTTTGGTGTTTGTGCCGCGATAAGCGCTTCGATGATATGGTTCCATCTGGCAGAATTGAACTCGTCTTTGATGTCAAGAGTCACCAGTGCACAGTATTTTCCTTTATCGTAAGCTTTTCTGGCTAGTTCAAGAAACAGTGTGGTAGCGTCAATCGCGGACCGAGCCTTCCGGAAGCCAAACTCCCTATTCGATAAATAACCTTCACTATCAGTTAATGGATATAACCGGTTATAGATTACTCGCTCGAGGACCTTGTCTATTTTATTCAGAAGAGAGATAGGCCTATAGGATGTTGGTTCACCTATCGGCTTACCTGTCTTCGGGGTCAATACAAGCTTTTGTATTTTCCGCTTTGCGGGGAAGGACCCTTCTTTTAGGCAGTCTGTAAATACCCGTGCAAACATGCCTGGTGTCATTTTCATTGCCAACTTTAGCGCCTTATTGGGGATTCACTGCTTCCAAAACTTCGTCTGCGGTTATTGGAGGTATGCCTTCGGCGCTCATTGGTATCATTGGGAAGATTGTTTACGATGTTAGGGTAACAATGTCGAAACTATCTCCCACAATAATCTAGGGCACATAATAGGAGAGGACCTTTTGCCTTTTATTGCTGACATAACGGACTTGTACGCTCCTCCCCATGGATCTGAGTCTGTCTCATCATAGAGTCGCTTGAAGCATTCCGTATGACACTTCGCTATTTCAGCGTTCCACCAGTAGTTAGGGTTACGCTTCCGAGAGTGTGCGCGTCTTGGCATGGAAGCGTCGCATGCTTGGTATATCTTACTGACCGTCTCTCTTTACTTGTACTGTATTGACAAAGAAGACGTCAGGTACCCCAGCCACTTACCTTTAAAGGTTTTCTCACTCGATGGATTGGACGCTATGTGGATAGAAAAGTTTTTTGAATGGATCACAATTCACAATGCATAAAGTTGAAGCAGCGGTAGGATGACGAGGATTGAGGTTAACATCTCCTAACAAAGTCGCTGATATGATGGCAATGAAACGGAGAAACCTGCTTTCCTGTGAATGGGAAATGCACACAAAAATATTAACCGGGAGGTCGCCTCAGATTCTCCTTGAGTTTGGGGTGGCCAGAATACTCCAACACAACATGGTGGAGTTGAATCTGACTCCTGTTTATATCTAATTGAGAATATCAACAAAAACATGCTTGAGTTATTTTCAAGCACGAATTGATTTTCTGAGGTTCTTTTAGATTACGTAAACCAATGGTCTGTTAGAGAAGGCGGGGATAGTGTTGGGAAATTCTTAATCCATGTTTCACAAAGGAATCCCCACAACTACTGAGCACTTTCTGTACTGAAATTATTGGTGCACAAATCTTATTTTACTCGAACTTTCTCTTAGAAGCTCATCCTCTCAAAAGTTAATTTCTTAGTTACATTTCCCTTATGTATTTTCAAGTGCACTTCCTACGGCCTTCGATGCAGTTATCAACTGCTTACATTATGAGTTTCAAATATTGTGTTCTTTTACTTTGTCTTTAATCAGATTTGGCTTCAGTTCCATTATGACTACCAGTTTTTGAACTTGTGAGACAAGGAGTGGATGAGATATATTCTTAGAATGAATCTAAATACATTTTTGGAACTACTCCCCTCATGTCATATATTTGTGCATTCAAAGGTTGTGTTCCGAACCACTGAATGCCACGTTCAACACATTTTTTTTTCCTTCGTGACCTTCCAGTGCAAGTAACTGAAATGAAACCTTTGTAGATGTCTACTAAGAAGTCGAAACTTTTGAATAGTAAGCCACATGCAAAATTTATGTAATGCCTGCAAAAGCCTCCAATCCAGTGCAAGACTACGGCATAAATGCCAATACAATTTCGCTACTTCTGCCCAAACTTTACAAACGAAAACGCACTAACTTTACGCATAACCAACTTTGCATTAATTAAATTACAAAAACTTTCATTTTGAAGTAAAGAAAACAGCGTGTAATTAAAACATTTCATTTTGTGCAAAATGTCTCTTCCTTGCTTGCCGGGTGGCTGGAGTGGAGTCGTCGTTGGCAGTAAAAACCTTCTCGCCAAGCTGAATTTGCAGATCAGGAGCAGATTCGGAGTTTCTTGTTCTGGCAAAGCTGTTCTTAAGTATAGGGAAGTTTTACGATTTCCTCAAAATTAAGTGCACTCTCCGCCACATCTTCAGTTCACTCACAAAGAACGGAGCGAAACGGAAGTGCCGAGATTTATTCTCATAGATATCTCGAGGAATGAGAAAAAGACAGGGACCAAACTCCGAGATGATGGTTTGTGTACAACTGTAACTCTTCTCTGATCCTAAGATTAGCTCCATAATGCTAAGAAATACACAGAGCCAGATAAAAAGAGGACCGAACGGGCGAACATTCAACACACTATCTATCGTTTGTCGTCGCATTTGCTTTTATCTTATCTTTAATGCATTAAAGGAAGTTTCCGTGTACTGGTACCCACTACCTCTCCTCCGGCATCGCATGTTCGAGTAATATGGAAAAAGTACAAGCGAATATCCTTTTTGCAATATGTCGGCGATACTCGCGAGCATGTTCGTCCGCTTTCAGTTTGTGCAATGTAGCACTATTGCAGTTAAGAGCTTGTGCTTTTCATTTTATTTTTATGGCGAAAATTCTATACAGAATGCACAACCACCCGAAGATTTATTATCTCGAGATGGGAACGTGCAGCTGAGTATCGTCAGGCATTGTTATTGTAGGGAAAATGTGAAACGTTACGAAAAATATATTCATGTCAGTAATGGAAAATGATATTTATTTAATATGACACATATAAACTCGGATCTGTTTATTCTGTCTGGATCGTACAATCCACAGGAGAGAAGAATACTCGTGACGCAACGGATAGATGGAACAACTATGGTGCCACGTGCCTGTCTGGCATTGAAAGTCGAATTATCCAAAGTTCGGCCGATGGGACATTCTCCGAAATGGTTTCATAAATGTTGCAATACACATTTATCCCCATGCCGGCATGTTTCCTTCAATAGTCCGAACATTTCGCTAATGGGAACCAAAGAGAGAAAGCTCAGCAATGTACGAGCACAGCTTCCAGCCGGAAGAAGTCTATGAAAGGATGTTCGTAGATTTACTAATAATGGTCTGCCAAGTGCCAATATCAATAGAAAATCACTTACTTGAGTACACAATTCTACGGTGTAGCCACATATCGGTGTGTCTATTTGTGGTCGGAGTCGATGATGCTATGATCCTAATAACGTTTAATCCAAAAATTAGGTGAAAACAAAACTGATTCTATCAAAGAATATCATAAATGGCTGGCTATGTTACCACAATGCGTAACGCAATTATGACAAGAACCGGTCTCTGAAAGACTTCCTTGGAGTTTCGACTTGCATAGTTGTAATTTGAACTACTCTAGCAATTGATTCCGATATTAATCACAATTATCAATGCAATATTGGTATAATAGGGATACATCGTAACTCCAGAGCACGCAATCATAAAAGCGAACTGTTTTTCGGTGAGTAGGGAAGGCAGATAACTCTACTACGTACATCTACAGTGGTTCAAACGTACAACCGAAGAAATATTGATACATGGTCATGTTTTTTGTACAAATTTATCAATTTTTCAGGTTTTGTTTGCATTTTCTTACTTTCTCTTTCTTCCTTCCCGAACCGCCGCCAAGCATTCCGTCGAGGCGTGGGCTGCGCTTTAAACGTTGAAGCCTTCCATTCTTCAAGTTCCTCCTGTATTCTTTTGATTGCCGAGTTCACCGTACACCAGCTTCCGTCCGACTTTAACATTTCTACCAAGGATGTTCTGCAGGCATAGGTTGGTTTTCAGGGAGTCTTTCAGACTTCTTCTCTCTGAGAAAAATCGTGGAGAGTGGAATATAATATGCCCCGGGTCCTCAGGTGTGCAACTACATTCAAGACAAAAGGGAGAATCATCCAGCCTGAATTAGTGTAGATACTTCCTGTAACCACCATCTCCTAACAGGAATTGCATCAGATGGTAGTTAATCTCGCCGTGCCACCACTGGATTCACTCCTCAATACGGAAAATTGAATTGCGTTGCTGACACTTCTCCAACAACTCTCGTATTTCGGTATTCTGTACCCATTTCAGGAGGATTATTTTTCCCTTTCTCGTACAGGCAGCGTATCTCACTTGCCAGAATGTCTATCTGGATCATTCCCGCAATAACACATGCTGCGTCGCCAGATTTTGTTCTGAAGGCGCTCCAATTACTCTTACACGCTAGTGCTTCTTCCCAAACTGGCGCCGTGTATAATAGTGTGGAAAGAACCACTCCGGCCACAAGTAATCTGCGACTGTATCTTGGACCTCCAATGTTAGGCATCATCTGCATAGTCCAGATATCCTTTGAAATTGATTTTAGCGCCAATCATCAACCCTAGGTATTTGATCACCGGTTTCGAAGCGATGATGTGACCACCAACACGAATATTAACCGTATTCCTCTTCCTACGGTTGGTAATCAAGACGACCTCAGCGTTTTGCTCCGGAAGGTCAACCTGAACCATCTCCAGCCACACTTCTCTCTCCACAGGAGAGGACCCAATACTGAGCCTTATGGTACTCCTGAGATGACGGTGTAGTGTCCTCTCCGAAACGTAAGTGTCGTGGGGCTTTGTCAAATAACTAGGGATACCTGATTTAGCCCGTGAGCTTTTCATCCACTCCCAATTGAACGCCTTCACGATATCAAGCAGAAGATGCGTGCAGGTCAGTTATGGTGTTCTCCTTCTCAGCTTCTTCATAGCCGTCCTGTACACTGTCTTCCAGGGGCTTTGGTTTATCTTTTCTCTAGCCGCACCACCGGGATTTTTACCTCCCAATAGCATCTCTGTGAATGCATCCTCTTCAAACTTTTCCACGGAGCAGCCCTGGTGGTTGCTGTTAGTATAATGCTCACCGACAGACCATGCCATTCTCCTCACTAATGTGGTACTCATGTATGTCAGATTCACTATTGAACCCGACCCTGTCCCACGAAAAGTGGAAACGTTTTCCGTATCCACAAGCACCAAGTCTAGCTCCGCGAAAGCCTCGAGCAGGATACGGCCCCTGACGTTCGTAGTGCGACTGCCCTAATCCACGGCTCACGCGTTGAAATCGCACGGTATGACCTTGGGGTTTCGACTTCTTGCATCCGAAACTAGCATACCTAGCATTCCTTCTAATTCTGCTGTCGTCGCGCTTGGTGAAACATAATAATTACATATATAGATATCAGCTACTTTTGCTCTGACTAATCCAAATTCTGGAAACGTCACTACTTGAATGGCTTGATTTCCATGCGCGTGTGTGCCGCCTTGCCAGTTATATCTGCAGTGAAGGCATCGCTCTTATTATTGCGATAAGGCTCGCTGATTATGACAGCTGCGATTCCCTTCTCATAGATGGTCTTCGAGAGAAGGTCTTGCACTCACCTCATTTTTATTGCATTCAAGGCTCTCCTAAGCACTGGGCATCTGCAGCTACCTGCAACATGCCGACAGTCGACACTCTTTTTCTCCTTGCAAAGCATACATTCAGGCTCAGCCTTATGATTTTCAGATTATCAAATAGCTGCTGGTTCTCTCCACTAGACTTGTACTTAACCTTGAAAAATGGAAATTCCTTCAATAACAGGTAAAGTTTTTTGGGAACACAATTTTTCCTGCGGGAATCCACCTGCATACAGACTAGGTTTGGACCATAGCAGACTTCCCACAACCTAAAATAGTCAAGATCTGTGAAGGTTTTTGGGCATGTTAAACTTCAATCGTCGTTTCATGTCCAAAATTGCACCTCATTGAGCGATCGTCAACATCTACTTGTTTGGACCCAAGACCAAAGACTCAAGTGTGATTGCATGGTCTACATAGGCCGTACAGGTATTTAAGGTAGCTAAACGACAGCTGGCGGACGCTGCACTCCTCCCGCATACCCTCAACCAGATGCACCCGTAACCATATTCGTCAATGTCTCGGACATCACAGAAGGTGCTGCCCTTCACCAAAAGGATGACGCGGTGCTTCAGAGCCTCAGGGACAAATACAAATTTCGACAGTTTCCTCTATTCAACCCAACCTCCGAAATACTCTGCGAGACCTCTAAAAAGGGACCTAGGCTATAAAACTACTAAAATGTATTCATAAATACAAGGTCAAATACTGGCCTATGCTGACGATATCGACATCATGAAAAGAACGACCTGAGACGTATAATCTGCCTTCATCCAGATCGAGCAGGCGGCGCGAGATTTTGGGCTGCACAGCAATGAAGGCAAGTATATTCTGGCAACGTCAGAACCAAAACCTAACCAACCAACAACATCAAAGCGCACTGATGAAACGGGAAAAATGAAGATAGGAGACTACAACTTTGGGATCGTTGATATTTTCTCCTATCTAGGGTCGAAAATCACAACCAATAACAGCTACGATGATGAAATCCGCGCCCGGTTGTTGGTAGTCAATAGAGCCTATTTGAGTTTCCAAAACTGTTCCGCGCGAAACGTCTCACCATAGGGTCAAAGCTCTTACTGTAAAAGACAATGATCTCACCAGTCCTTATGTATTCCTCGGAAACTTGGGTTCTTGGCGAGAAAAATTTGCGAATTTTTGGCCGCGTTCGAGAGAAGAATCCTCCGAACAATTTTTGGCCCCCCACATGAGGATGGACAACTTCGTAGCCTGCATAACGACGAAATCTATGAGTGATACCATGACCGTCAGGTTGTGGATAAAATCCGGCTGAATAAGTTAAGGTGGGCGGAAAGTCTATAAGGGTAATATCTATGATAGAAAAAGAAGACGAGGCAGACCCTGGTCAGGATACCAGACAGCTTTTAGGGATATCGAATTGATGGTTCCTTTTTAAGGCAGGCCCAGACCAGGTACCGGTTGTTGCGCTATTGATGATGATGAGGGTCATGCTTCTCCGCAAAATTGACCCTCCCACGCCACCCTCATTGCGCACTCCAAACAGTTTCCTCCCATGGCACTTACTGCCGTCTGGTTTTTTCACACATATGACCATTAAGATCGCCGGCAATGATGATATAGTCGTCAGCAGGCACGTTGCATATTTTTGTATTCAAAAGTTGCCAGGAGGCATCCTCTCGGCATCAGGTCGACCTGCCTGTGGTGCGTATGCGATGAAGAATTCAATATTGCAATCAGCTGGTATAATAGTGAGCCTCTTCAGGCGGTCATCAAATTGTTCACCTTCTTTAATGGCATCACGGAAACCCTCTGAGATGGCAACGCCAACACCGTATTGAGTGCGTGAGGGCTAACAAAATAGGGAAGTTTATAGGCACTTTTTATCGCGCTCGATTTCTAAGTCGTAGCTATTGGTCGTGCCAAAAACGTTTCTTGTAGTCCACAGATATTAATGTGCTTTTTCCGACGGGCTTTTGCGAGTTCCTCGGTCTTTCCATTGAGATTCGCTCATTCGCAATTTAGCGAGCAGGCACAGGTTTGATTTGCTCGGACTAATTTACTTACGTGCTGACGCCGTCCATGCGCCAAAACCATTGCACATTTCTCGACAGTACCAGGGCCCATCCTGCCGCGTCGACTGAAGTGAACGCCCTAAAATTTTTCGTAGGCTTATGACGACCATTTTATTTTTAATGACATTTTATCCATTTGCTTGATCGACCTGTCATGGGACCTGTCAGTAAAAGAGATCAGGTAGCATTTAGTATGGTAGAATAACTCCAAATATACACTATTTATCGTTTTCGCTGATCTCATCATTTCATTTGTTTTGTTGGCTTTTTTCTTTTTCTTCTTACGAAATATTTTTAATTATTATATTTTTGAATATAAACTTAATATACGTAACAAGTAATATTATTTTCTCCACTTAAAACCAAAGAGCACCGTGATCATTATACCCGCCGTTTTAATTATTGTCTGTCTCCATGACAAACTTATCTTCTTCTTTATCACTATCTGATATTGCCAAATCATCATGAATGACATGCCTGCCAATTTGATCACCTCATCGTATATCCCGGTTGTGAATAATCGATATTAGTTGACTTCATTTCTAGATCAAGTATATGGTTGGTGGAGCTGGCTGAAACTCATACTGCGGTTTCGACATGCCAAGGAAATCTGATGGAGCGTAATTTGGGTCAACATAATTCAATCCATCTGCTTGGGATGGTCTCGCTACTGTAAAAGTTGCGCATTTCCTTTCGTTTTGATTCTGAACCGTTTTTGTGTCCGGTACATAGCGCCGACATTAAGATACCATCATAACCACCCTACATTGCACCGTAGGATCTAGCAGTTTTCATTTCTTTTCTAATTATTTGACGCTTAAAATTCAAGTTCAAACGCTGAGGATAGTACAAAGTACATTGCATCAAAGCCTCCTCCTTTACTTGGCCTTATGACCAGAATGCTATGTAAATAACATGGCAGAGTTAGTGCCATCAGCGTTCATAGGGCTATAATTCACAATGCTCAACTACAATCGTTGCATCCAATTTTGATAATACCGCCTGATGACTTGTCAGTTAATCTTCTATGCAACTCATTCGCCGGTCATCTTGGGAGAGTGAGCTCCAGTGCATAGAGTAACCAGCAATATATGATAATTGTTGCCCACCCTTGATGTATGAACTATCCAGTGCCATTTCCCCTTCGAATACATCGATAACAGGTGACAGGCCTATGCTTGACGCAAAGCTTTCCGTTTAAAATAGCTTTTGGCCAGGGTACTCCCATGATAAGTCGCAGGCAGATGTTCACAAAGGCCCGAAGGTTTTCAGGGATAGTGGTGGTCGCGTTCTATGTGAGACTCCCATATAGAAAAACGAAAAGAGCACCAATCCAGAACAATCCCAACTTTATCCTTGTGTCAGCAAATTGATCGACGCTTTCAATGTTCCGCCCGTTAGTGCACTTGCCGGACTGAAAACATTGGTTTTGTCAGTGCTTACCTTCAATCCAACATGCTTCTCTTTCCAAATCCAGAGCCAGTTGGCGAAGGTCCATGACCCGGTGAGAGTGCAAACAGATCATGAGCGTAGTCGAGGTATTCAAGAAACATGTCATGTTTCATTGAACACCTTCCGAGATTCGTACAAGGCAGCATGAATAAGGTCGCCGATAGCAGCCAGAAATAATATCGGTGAAAAGATGCAACCCTTTCAAACTCTGATTTGGACCCCGAATTCACTAAGGTCTATTGGTGTGCTTTGGTTACGACAATACGACGAAGATACGACAGAGCAAATGGGGAAATCCTTCAAATTCCCTACCAAAACGGGGCAATTTGTAACAACCCGGAACGCCGGCATTACACAAACGAGGGTTATATAAAAGTACTTGCTCCTGCGGAACAATCTACATAGGAAAGACTGGTAAGAGGATACAATAACGGATTAAGGAGCACCAAAGCGATGTGAAACATAACCGTTTAACAAGGTTTGCCCTTGCGTAACATAGATAGGCATTGGGTCATCATAATCATAAACGAAGCCGAATACAGTTAACCTTGACCAAGTAGAATTCTAATCTGAAACAACAAGATTAAGAGTGATCTCCATTCGGTACACCCAAGATGAATCAATATTGAATATCACTGAGCTAGGCCTGTTCACTCAGACCAATAAGTTTCGCTATCAACTTTATTGGGGAAGCAAATTCAGCTAATCCAAATAACCGAATATTTAGAAATGCATGTTGACTCCTAACTAATACGTCTAGGTTAATTATTATTTCCGTAGAATGCTCTGCTATTGTATCATAGTTATAAGGATTTCACTTGACGTACATATTTACAATAAAGCTAATTTGGATATTGCCGTGCATCTTTACTAAACATTGTCCGGTTGCCAATACTGACTCACTGACTGACTGACCATTACTTCTAGAACATAACGCCTCCACCACGCCCACTCGTGACGGTTGGCGTTTCGCCGAAATGTGCTTCAGCTCTCTTAAGATCGCTGTCTCATTAATGTATCTACTTGGTCCGAATCTACAACTCCTAAATCTACTGTTAAATACGATGTAGTTGACGTGTTGTCTGAGCAAGATATCAGACCGTTCAGATTATCTGTCACCATCGTAATGACACCTTTAGAAATTCTCACCTGGGCTGAAATGAGGTGGAATTCCCGTAGGTATGTACATTGTAATATTTAGATATTCCTCAGTCAGGATCGGAACAATGACACAAAAGGAAGAGAAGTACTCTCCAGAATCCCACGATTTAACCCCATAATGTACAGCCTGTATATCTGAAATTTTCGCTGAAATTGAGCAAGTAAGAATTTCAGGGAGTGTAAATACCGTCATTGAGACACGTTCCCACACTCCAATATCCAATCATAAACCATTGACGAAAGTGAAAGGTCGTAACGGAAACATCAGCGACTTTCTAAGGATGTTAACGATTTACGAAGCATAAGAACATTTGAGAATTGGAAGCTGCTAATCCTCAAATCTCTATCATGTATAGTCGCCCTTTATGACAAGTAAGAAAAACTTTGAGGGAATTCTAAACCTTCCAGCTCACACTCCCGTTTTAATAGTAAAGACTGCTCTTCAGAGTGAAATTAGACACACTTGCTCCCTGAGAAGTCCAGTTTTTAACTGGCATTCAGAATATAGCGATCCTTTTCTCCTTCTCTCTCTCTAACTGGTTTGACATTCCCTTTGGTGGACGACAACAAAATATTGGTTATGAATAAATTTTGAATATTAATTTTGATAAAAGATTCTGAGAAAGGAAGGCTATGCATTCGACTAGAAAAGTTAAAATAGAGGACTACCTTTAGAATAACTGCCTTACCATCTTCCAGATAGCTATAATAAACCAACGGAATAAATTGGAAAACTAATATAATTTAGGTTAGGAAACAAGCACTCTTCGAATATCTATTTCAATGGAATTTTTCAGATATGTATGTTACCAAATGGGCCTAATTAGTGCGAGACTCACTGATGCATCCACCACTTTATCATCGGGGATTCAATATTACAGAGTTCAGAAGAACTTCTATATTTACCTTTATACCATTACATATTTAACTTTCACAACCCGGAGTAGAGGAAAGTCTTCTGGAGTACCAATGCTCGCCGTAGGGTTGTGATACATATGCACATATGCAACCGGAGTTTTCTCGCGAACCGCCGTTTTCCTTACATTCATTTGCATTTAAAGTAAAATTAATTTCGCTCATTAATTTCGGTTAAGTTTATTTTATTGCCTTCGATGCAAACCAAATGAGTACTATCAGCTCCCGCAACATATGTGTAACTAGCTATGTATGCTTTAGATTTGGGTATAGAAATGCCACATGCCTAAGTTGGCAGAAACATTGGCATAGCATTTCCACAAACTAAATTTGCATTCAATAGCAGAAGGGCCTGTGAATGTTCTAGTGATAGTGTAATGGTACTTTAACCCTGCCAGTTTTACCTGAACTTTAAAGAATCCTTAATAAGGATAATTAGATAAAGTGTTCCAATATCATTCATCATCATCATCAATGACTCAATAGCCGTTATCTGGTCGGAGTCTATCAATCTAGGAACTCCAGACATCCAGATTTTGAGCCGAGGCTCACCAACTTGACCTCCCTCATATTTCTCCGGCGTCCTGGCCTACGTGTCTACCACAGATATTGTCCCTATAGCCTTTCCGATCTGGATCACCTTCACTTTCTTGCCGTTAAAAGCAGGGTCGGCTCGTCTTGATCGGTTGCACCATTTTATTCTGTCAAAAGGCTGATATGGATGCAGCCGATTGGCTTCCAAATCACCACCCAGCGTATCAAGCCACCGATGCTTTGGCCGACCTTTTCGCCGTTTCCCATCGACTTTAAAAATTACACCAATTTTGGCAAGATCATTGTTGCATACAGTAATAATTTTATACTTACGATCAAAATGTTCAATCGGAACAGTTTCTGTAAGTCGAAATAGCCTCTGTTGGCTGCCATGTTAGCTGTCACCGGTTGTGATTTTGTGATATATATTGATCTCAATTGGCCAGTGCTATTTGATGTTGTTTCTTTCATTTTTGATGTTGACGTTGCGATTTTGCCTTGCACTTATTAATGACCTCGCCCCGGATGAAGGTAGTTTTCATATCTCCGGTGTTCTTACAAGATAACGTCAGCATAAACCAGAAACTAGTATTTGAGTGGAATTGAAGAGAATGGTTCCTGTCTCATTTATATCAGCATAACGGATCACTTTTTCCAAGTTTGGGTTATGTGGTGGTGATGGTCACAATTCAACAGCTTTACCATTGACTACCCCAGGGGAAAAACAGATCTGCTGTTGTTTTGCCTGGAGTTAAGTCATTCTTGGTATGAAGCGATTACGCTCCGAGGTATGGGGATATGCCCCCAAGATAGTCGAGAATTCTTATAGTTGGTACTCAACAACGTGCTACCCCCATAATTGCTGCAGTGGCTGCAGACACGAGACAAATAATGTATCGTTGGCAGTCATCAGGCATTCTTCATCCCATTCCTGGCGCTTCCATATTTAACTCGCTTCACTGTAATTCGATGGGTTCCTAACGAGGTATGATTTTTCAACTGATAAATTACATGGTGGTAGTTTCATTCGTCTTCAATTGGCAAGACCTTCAAATCGTGAAAAACCTGGTTGTTGAGCGTTTCTTCAAATACTCAACTCAGTACCCAATTAACCTATATGATTGAAAATCATATTTCCCTCGTTATCATAGCAAAATATCCACCGAAGTGTATACAACTGGCCTATGCTGACGATATTGACATCACGGGAAGAACAACCCGAAATGTACGGTCTACCTTCATCCCGATCGAACAAGCGGCGCGAGATCTTGGGCTCCACATTAATTAAGGCAAGATGAAGTACATAGTGGCCACGCCACCACCAAAACCAAAACCGAAAGAACGAACAACATCGAATCGCACTGATCCAACGAAAGCAACGAAGATAGCAGTCTACAACTTTGAGACCGTTGAAAATTTCTCCTATCTAGGGTCAAAAATCACAACGGATAACAGCTACGATGTTGAAATCTATACATGGTTGTTGGCTGCCAGAGAGAGAGCCTATTTCAGTTTACAAACTAGTCGGAATACCGGAAGCTCGCGCTTCGGGTATAAAGGTTTTGTGTTCATCTTATGTAAGAAATTTCAACGCATATTTTTCTATTCGTATATAGCTACAAACCCAACATATTGCTTCATATTTTTCCAAACTACGGGACATACGTACATATTACAGCCATAGATATTACGCTCACCCTAAACAAACAAACTGCCTATTTCCGAATACTGTACACATATATGCACGTATATAAAGTTATCGTACCCATATTTCCGATTTACGTCTTATATCTAGCTGAATTAGGCACTACCCGCAAAGTTCATTAGCACGCATATATTATATACCTACATACACACATCTCTGGTTGACAAATAACTAAAAAACTAAAACAAAATAATTGTCTGCGACCCAATTCATAAGAATTCATTTCGTTGTGGTATTGACGAATAGATATGTGATGATGACGTCATGCAGGTTGTAGAGTGCAGGAAATTCACAAAAAATTGTAAAGTTTCATCCCCTATAACTTTGTTAATAATAGTTGGATTTTCTTCAAACTTGACCAAACTGTGCATTATATTCTTCGTTACAGGCATGCCAAATTTTGTACTTCTGGGATGAACATAAGGGGGGTGCTGGGTAAATTTCTAAAATGTGGAAATATTCTATTATTAGCTTTATTTGTGCAGATATCGGAACCAGATATATTTTGAGGCCTAGATTTCATAGAGATGCACTACTGTCATTTTTTTCACATTTTTCTGTTGGATAGGTTCTGAGAACGAGACCTGTTACACTTTTTGGGGGTCATATTTTGAGCCCTCACTCGCTTATGTTTCACGCAATATCAAATATTGAAGTTTCGAAAAGCACTAATTGAGACCTTTCGTTCGATACCCCACATGGCTACATTCTGTGAAAAAAAATTGGACCCCCTTTCACTTGTATGTGGAGCCCCCCTTAAATTTAACACAAGATGGTGCCACTTACTGCATGTAAAGGGAACACCAGATTACATACTCTCACCAATTTTCGTGACAATCAGTCTACCCGTTTCCGAATAAATCGGGTGTGACAGACAGACAGACAGACAAACAGACAGATAGACAGACAGACGGACAGACAGAGACCGTCTCGATTCTAATAAGGTTTTGTTTCACACAAAACCTTAAAAACTGTTTCCCTCGAAACGTCTCACCATAGAGTCAAAGCTCTTACTTAATTTCGTGTCAATCGGTATAACTGTTTCTGAGAAAAGTGCGTGTTACAGACAGACGAATATTCAGTAAACCGATTTTAATAAGATTTTATTCTACACCTTACAAATAACCAATGGGTGACAAGGGACCTGAACTGCTTATAATTGGAAAGGGTAGATGGTGGTGCAAAAGTATTCCCTAGACTTTAACGTTTGGATTTGGCGGACATACTAATCTTATCCTCTTAATTCTAACCTAGATCCATCATTCTTGTTAATTTTTAAGCTTTTGCGTGAAGGAAAACCTGTCTGTCTGTCACACCCGGTTTACTCGTAAACGGTTGAACTAATTATCACGAAATGTTATGAGAAGATGTAGTTTGTAAATCCGTTCACATGTGGCCAGCGGCGTCATTTTGGAGTGTAAATTTTTTTTTACCGAATATAGTCTCGTGTGGTATCAAAAGAAATGACTGGATTTGAACTTTTCGAAACCTATTTCTGATATTGCGAAACATACGCCATGAGGCTCAAAATGTGTGCACCGAGAAGTGAAACTGGTCAGCAGAGCAGTACAAATTTCTCCTTCCTATGTTACTTCATTGGGTAACATATACATCCTTTATTTAATTCGATGTGGTATTGATATTTTATCTCTTGGGGAGCAGTAATTTGATGTGAAGTGGAAAACTTTGACCTACTATACCTTTCTTAAAAATAGTAGGATTTCCACCAAACTTTCCAAAGTGATGCTCCCTATCAAAGTCTATCTACCTGTAAAATTACGTGAAACTAGGGTGAACTTGATGGGGTTCACATTAAGTTTTCAAAATATAATAATATACTTAAATAGTATAGTATAATAGCAGATATCGTAACGGAAAGTATTTTGGAGACTAGATACCAAGTCCCTGGACCACCATGATTCTTTTCAGATTTTTGGGTAATATTGTTTTTGAGAATGGCTCCATTTCGAGTCCAGATACCCCTTCCTTTGTAACCAATGTTAAAATTAATATGTGCTTTGAAAAGTAATGGAGACCTTTCATTTGATACCCCACAGGGCCATATTCGGTAAAAAAATGTGTCTCATTTTTTAGGTATATGGGGATCCCCCTTTGAGTTAAACATGCAACAAAGTAACTCACATGTGCGGGGGATCCGCAGTTTCCATTTTCTGCCCAAATTTTGTTTCAGTCGGTACAATGCATGTGACAGACAGACAGACGGACAGACAGACAGTGAATCGATTTTAATCAGGTTTTTTTTTCAACAAAAAACTAATCAAAAACTTTTCTTCCTTCAGGGTATACAAGTAAGTTAAAAAGTAATTAAAGACCTCTTCTTCTTTCAGCATATTCAAACAAGTTCAAAAAATGATAGAGTAATGTAATTAGCTTTAATTGGAATAGTGGTATAGATTTAGAATAGTATATAAGTTATTAATAAACCCAGTTAGGAGCATACTTGAAGCACTGATGAAGGAAATAAAGGGCTCCTGAAACATCGGTATATGCAAGTATAATACTGAACAACACTAGCAAAAAGCAAAAACAAGTCTTAATTATTTCAAATAGTCCCAAAATTGCTGGTATTTATAATTGCACAGCTTTGTACTTGAAACTACCAGGTACATTCAGCTGTTCAAGCGGAAGGCTGTTGTCAACAGTACGACTGTGCGTCGCTAGCACTTCTCATGTTTAGGGCCAAAGCACGAAATGAATTTGGATGATGCCTAGAGATTTCGTTGAAACTTCGACTCTTTGACTGATTCAAATAAACATTTCCGTCAGCTCTGTCTTAACAAAGACCATTTGATTCTTCTTATCAAAGAGTTGTCCTTTTCCGCGTTTACAATTATTACCCTCATCAAAGATCATCTTGGAAGTTTGATCGATAGAGAGCAGCCTAGTCTCTGCTCCCAATCCTCCTGTATTGACCGCATCAACACCCTGCGGATCATTTTGGAATAGTGCGCGGAGTTTAGGTCTTCGTTTCGCTTGCTCTTCATCGATTGCAATAAAGCTTTCGATAATGTGAACAGCGAGTATATCTGGCTTTACATAGGTGGAACATACCGCTAAAATTAATAGCCAACAAATCATGCTGAAAAACGTCATGTGCTGCCCCGAAATAAAATTTTAGAGAGAAACCCCAAAACCCCACCCAGACGTAGGCATTATGATCACCCTTTTTAAGGTTTTGTTTGTAAAACAAAACCTTATTAATATCGGTTCAATGTCTGTCTGTCTGTTCGTCTATCTGTCTGTCTGTCGGTTTGTTACAGGCACTTTTCTCAAAAACGGCTATACCGATTGACACGAAATTTTGTGAGAAGGTGGGACCTGTGGACACCCAGACATGTGATTAATATCCTTCTACGTTGAGATTTAGGGGGGTCCCAACACATGTAAAAGGGGGGTGTAAAATTCTTTTTCACCGAATATAATCATGTGAAAAATGAAAGGTCTTAATTAGTATTCGTTTTGAGCTCTGGCCAGCTTTGGTCAATAAGGCGGATTTGCGCTCAATATAATTCGTAGGCATGTCGTGTTTTACGAATTATATAAAGGAGCATTCAACATCTGCGAGCCGCTACGGTCACGCTGCTCCCAGGGCAGAGGTGAGGCAGCGTCTGATGATTTGCCTCTGCCCTGGTAAGAAACCGTAAAGCCGTCGTCGCTTGACTTTTCTTAATTAGTACTTTTCAAAGCCGGTCTTAGTTTTGAGATTTCTTAAAAAGGCGGGGAGTGGGAGGGGTGGAAAGTGATGATTTTTTTAACGGACCCATTCTGAAAAACTACCCAACCGAAAAATCTGAAAAAAATCATGAAGCTGACTCTATATGGTGCCCACGGCTCAAAATACTCTCCATATCGATGTCTGTTCAAATTAAGTTAATAATAGTGTGTTACCATATTTTTGGGAAAATTGAGTAAAACCCCCCTTAAGTCTATCTCAGAGTTATAAAATTTGGTAGTAGTATAAAATATAATGTGAAGCATATTATCTCCAAGTTTGATCAAAATCATACTATTAGTAACAAAGTTACAGTAGCTCAAAGTTGTCTTTACCGTGTAAATTTACAACTCGAAGTACTAAATCTGACATGCTAAATGCATGTTCTTAACGGGCTCCGTACAAATGGGATAGTTCTACACTCAAATATACTCACAGAAGAAGCAAACAAAACCTTTCATGCCTGAAGCGCCCAGCTCCCGGTTTCCCGATTTGTTTCTGGGTGGAGGTAGAAATCTCAAAAAGACGCTGCTAAGCCAAGTTGCAGCAATGTGCGCGATTCTCAACGACTAAAACCACTCCACTTCTCCACCTATATTCACGCGGAACACAAGTATTACTCCACGAAGAGGGCTCTGGTTTGCACCAGCGCAACTGAGTCACGCGTCCGTTGCGCTTGCCCACCAGTTCCTGAAGCTTTTCCTGTATCGCAGTTACTGTTGCGTTTATCGCACTCCAATTTACTACGGACGTCAGCATCTCCTCCACGAAATTATGGGGTCCGATAACTGCGTTGAGGGCGTGGTTCAACCTCCCTCTTTCATACGCGAATTTTGGACACTGAAACATAACAGTTTCCGGGTCCTCGGGTGTAGCGACGTATTGGGGACAGTCTGACGTCTCGTCCAATCTAAAGCGATGCATGTACTTCCTGTATCCACCGTACTCCGTAACTGCGTTAGGTGGTAATTTAATTATCCATATTTGCGCTCGATGCATCTCTCAATACACGGAATCAATGTATAGGTCCAGCGGCCTTTTTCGGGATTATCCCACCTTTGCTGTCATCTCCTGTACAGCACCTACCAAGTGGCCTTTCAGAAGCCCGTAATCCCTCCAGACGGATTTACCCTCTTTCTCTGGTAGAGACATTCGCTAAAAGATCCAAAGGAATCATCCCCGGGATGACACACACTGCATCACCTGATACCATCCTATATGTACTGCAAACCCGCATCGCGATTGGCCGGTATGTCGAACTTACTCTTCTCTGGTTCACTGTGTTATCCAGCTGAGACAACAGCCGCATATAGCAGGATAGATTTCACCACTCCTGCGATAAGTAGCCGGCGACTAGATTTTGGCCCTCCAATTTTACGCATCGTCCTTGCAAGAAACATGCTAACTTTTGCTGCCTTTTCGCGCGTATTGTTTTGGTGTACCTTCATGCTGAACTTGGCATTTTGAAGCAACCTCGTGATTACCAACCCGGATGTTGACAGTGTTGTTTTTCCTTCGATTGATAATAAGAGTCGCATTCGCTTTATCTATGATGGTGAATGGTTTCACTTGCATGCAGTTCCACGTCTTGGTCTTCACTTCTACTTTCAGGTTGTCTGAAAAACCAATCAATCTTGCCTTCCTTTGGCACGCGAAGGCCAAGCACCCCGTCATGCATTATGTTCCATAGCGGGGGCCGCAGTACGGGGCGTTAGGGAACCCTACAAAATATTCCTTCAGTCCCGTCCTCTGTATCGTACCAAAAAAATGCATCCAAGGGGTGACTCTCCATTATCCGAGCTAGGTAACAAGGAACACACAGTTGGCGGAGTTAAAGAGCATTCCTGGCATACAGTGTCACTACTGCGTAGACTTATCGGTGGCTGATGCCTTCCGGGCCAGGTCTAAGATCGGTGCAATGCATCGAACGTTAACCGCCCTTTAAGAAATCCATACTGCCGTTCCGAGAGCTCACTCGCTAGCTCGACGAATGAAGGCAGCCTGTTTTATACCACCTTCTCCAACATCCATCTGGATGCAAGATAATAGAACGATTTTTGAGTGCTTCAGTAGCAGAACCAACCTCTGCCTTTTCTAATAAGCGGGAAGCACTCCTTCGACCAAGCCCGATTCAAATATACTTATGAATCATTCGAGCCTGATTTTAGCAGCCTACTTTACCGATCCCGGAGCATTATTTTCCACAATTCTTCCACAGACCTCTCGTAGTTCCTCCTCGGTCACCCCGGGGATTGAGAAGACGTCATGTTGAACTATTGGATGAGGTGGACTTTCTTCCTGTTGTGAGAAAAGATTTGCGATTATTTTGAACAAGAGTCCCGGGCACGTCACTTGGGGTGATTTATGTTCACGAATCTTGTTCATTACAACCTTGTGAGCAGCGCCCCACGGGTTGGTATTTGCCTCAAGACATAACTGCTTCAAGCAATATCGCTTACTTTCCCGTATAACCTTCTTAAGGCTACTTCGAAGATCGCGAGAAGAAATACCTTCTCCCTATGATCTCATCAACGAGATTTCTTGATTCCACCAGTAGGTTGGTTTCCTACTGTGATGGAACTTGCGTCGCGGTATTCTAGAGTCCCATGCCTCATTTACTCGTTGGCATAACTGGCTCAATTTTCCCAGCGCCGTTCCCTACGGGTAGAAAGCCGCCAGAAATATCTCTTCCTCGAAAGCTCTAGTGGACAACCCAGCTATCCTGATTTTTCTTGCTTCTGCCGCTTGCTGGACTGTCTATTGTTCACTCGCTCGTCAGACCATCTTTAGCACCAACGAGGTACTGAGGTAAGTGAGATCGGCGATTGAGCCTAGCCGTTTGTCTCGGAAGGTGGGAACGCATCCAGTGTTGGCTAGTACGATTTTCAGCTCCGTGAAGGATTTGGCCCTTGGTGTTCGTCACTCGTCTTTCTTAAATCTGAGGCTCACGTGTTGAAATCATCGGCAATGATTTTGGGGCTGTGGTCTCCAGTGTCCAACACCAAGCCGTCTAGTATCTCCTCGTATTGCGCTAATGTTGCACTAGAAGGACTCTAACAGCTATAGATATGGACCCCGTTGACTTTCGCCCGTACAAAGCCGGCTCCTAGGAAGACCATTGTTTTCCAAATGGCTTACCGTCCACACGCTTATATCGCCGCGTTTCCCCATCAGTCTTTTACTCACATAACAATAACATAATTTCAGTAAGGTTCACATATTGCCGCCACGTCCACATTCGACTGTCAAATGGTTTGCAAAAGGAAGTCTTGAGCTGTTTCGCAATATTTGAGGTTGATTTCTATCAACCCCATTTAGCCCTACGACTCAGCTCCCTCCTATATGCCGGGCGTCTTCCACCACCTACAACGTGCCGGTCGTCCAGTCCGGTTTTCCCTTTGTACAACATACATCGTGGATCTCCCGTGTAGTCTTTAATAAGGTGGCCCTTGCTGCAAACTACCCGAAATCGAGCCATTTGAAGCATGTTTTGGGAGACACTTGCTCTCTAAGTCGGAAACACGACCGTTCCAATTCTTACCTTGCCCGCAATAATCAGTTGAATCCCTAATTTCACGAGCAAGCTAATAATAGGGGTCTGTGTACCTCCATACGCCTTCTTCATTGTGAATCGGAATGGGATTGAATTGTTCCCTTAACGCAGCACAGATATCCTCTTGGGATGTGATCTCGTCTCTAGCATCTTTCCTACCTGACCCCGAAAACTATCCATTGTCTTCTCGCTAGATTTGTTTAACTCCACCACTAGATCTCCCTTTTGAGTACTTCTGATACGACTCACATTGCCGCCCGAGTCTGTCAATTCTGGATCAGTTTTGAGTGTCCGAAGGATATTGGCATGGAGACATCTCCTTTCTTGGAAATAATGATTATTTCCGGACAATTTTTTTATCTCTCTCTGCCGCTTTTTGCCGCCCACTTTTGTCTATTCTTCAGATTTACGAGCTTTAGACACTTCCCCTTTTGTCAAAGTTGAAGCCGTAATCGAAGAACCACCCGGAACTTCCGTCGGCTCAGCCTTCTTCGGCGAAGATTTTTTGTAGCATTAGATGCCAAAGTAGCCAAGGTTCTCACTACTGAGATACTGTGGTTATGCTCACCCACTCCCAAAAGCAGCCGGTGCTAGGTTTCCGAAGCCCTGCACCGTAGGGTTTTGTTTGACACAAAACCTTAAAAACAATCACCGCCAGGAATATTAGAATAGAACATTTGGGGAATTATGATTTTTGAGAACATCTTTTGGGTAAAGGGTTAATAGTCGAGTCTCCAACGAATAAATTATTGATGAACTACGATTCAGTTGGGTTGTAATATCCCATTCGAATTCGCCATTCACCTCCACCATTGAAATTCATACGTACAGAAGTAACAGAACTGCTTTTATTAGGGAAGTTAAACATTTTCAGATCCTCCATATTGATGCGCCTACGAGGATATCACCGATAGAATGGAGCTAAACCTGCAAGCATATGTACTGTGCAATAACGAACTACTGAATTCCTCCCTTTTTAATGGGTTGATAACCATAAATTGGCATACCCACTACATGGATGAATGTAAAAAAAGCATCAATTAGGCACTGGGTTAGAAGTTTATTCAAAATGAAATGCCTAAAACGTATTTTGGAAATTCGCTTCAAATTAATAATAGAAGTTGGGTTTAGCGTAATTTCGTACTCATTAATTCGAAATTTCCTGATCCATGCATTCGTTATACTTGTTTTTGCTAATGGAGGCTATTTTTCGGGATTTAGAATTTAATCAGCTTCTAATTGGGTTCCCGCAATAATGGGAGTATTTGCATTATTTTAATGAAATACTCTATCAATAGAGTATCCAAAATTTGTTTTTAGTTATTTGCAATATTTCCTGGTGAAAGTAAGGCACAATTAACTAAAAATAAATTTAATTACTCTTGACAGAGGCGCAAAACTGCAGTGTGCAGACATACTGTATATGGATTCTACAAACTCCAACTACAAATTCAAATAAGATTTTCGACTAGTCGTTATCGGTAATTTAGTTTAAGTTTTATTGCTTCCGAATAATCAAAAAATTCTATGTAAACTCCGTTATACTGGCAAATCATCCACTTAGATAGGTCGCTCCTACGGATTCTCGGGAGCAATCTTATGTTACTTTGGATCGATCCTTTAAGTAGCAGTCCAAGAGTTGCAAATTCACAATCAGCACAAGCACGACACTTGAGAAATGCAGCTTTACTGCTGCTGCTATCTCCACCTCCTCGTGGTGTTGGCTGGGACTACTTTAATGATAAGCTGCAAATGGAGTAGGATGAAGGGGAGTCCCACAATTAAAACGGGGCAAACTATACCAACTTGTCCTCCAGGTTGGGGTAGGGCATACAACTTTAGAAGGAAAACAAGCTATAACGAGGTCCCAGAAGGAGCGGCGGATTAGATTTACCGGGCCTGTCAAAAGAAAAAGACAAACAATTTGCGGATTTTCTTAAAGAATGTATCTTCCCGTATAGATCGGAGGCTACCCATCAGCCAGCCAAGACTTTATCACAATATAGGGCTGAATTCAACAACTAGGAAAAAATGCACTGAACAGGGATTGGTTTCCTAGTAAAGGGCCACTAAACTAAATGTTATGTCGTCATTCAGTAAGCCATATGCTCGGAGTAACTTTTCAACTCAGATAGAATCGGCATGAAAACTTTAGCGAACATTAATGCACTTTCCGATAGCGAGGCAAATATGGAGACATAAGACTGATTAACGTCCACGACCCCACAGAAGACAAGTAAGCACTGCGTACGTATTTAGGGGGTATACGGTGTCCTACAGCTTGCTTAAAACTACCAATAATTACGGACTGTGTAAAAATATCATATGAAATGGTCGTTGTAAGTGCTTGGATTGTGAGAAAAGAGATATACAAAACAAGCTACCACTTTGAACTAAATTTGAACTGTGGTCATCGAACACCCCCACCTCTCAATTTTGATGAATGTCAGAACATACAAAGGGCCCATGTACACTCGACTCGCCCTGAGCATTAGCTCGAATAACAGCACCAAGTCGAGTCCCTTTTAAAAATTAGGTGAAAATGAACACTGGAGCCATCCACTTGAACAGCGTTACGATTGGTAAGGCCAACTTAAGAATGTTACATTCCGAGCAAAGCAATCGAAAATATCGCGGGTTCGTCGAGCGGAGAAGCTTCTCCACAGACAGAAAAAGGAAGCCTGATAGAACCAACAAAGCTGGAAATTTGAGAATCACAAGGAGCAACCGCACCAGGTGTGGCAAGTTCACCAACAAATCTGCAGGATGAAGATATACAACTCCGCAAACAGCGAACAAAGCGGGAAACCGGAAGCTGAACGCTGCAGGTATGAAAGGTTTTGTGTATTTCTTTTATAAAGACGTTTGAGTGTGCATTTGTCTCATTAGTACGTAGCAAGTACTATATGCATATATTATCGTAATATATGTATATATTGTGAGAGAATATCCACATTCAGTCTTGGATTTGCAAAGAAGGGACAACTTTGACCTAATAAAACTTTGTTAGTAGTAGTGCGATTTCCACTAACCTAGGTAGAATCATGCTCTATATTATACCCTACATTGTTGCAATTCCGTGGTGGTAGAATGAAATTAAGGGGGTTTCGCAGCCAATTACTAAAAATTATAGTAATATACTATTATTAACTTTATTTGAACAGATATCGGTATGGGAGGATATTTCGGAACCTAGGCACCATACAGTGGCAGCCTCTTGATTTTCTTTTAACATTTTTCGGCTTAGTAGTTTCTGAGAATGGGTCCGTTAAAGAAATGATCAATTTTGATCCCCATCACCTTTCCAATAAATGTCAAAACTAAAACTGACTTCAGAAAGTACTAACTGAGACCTTTCATTTGATATCCTACATGACTACATTTCAGAGGCAGTACACTAACCTTCCAGTTCCCAAACTGTGACCACTTAGGGGAGGCCCTGATATCACCGAACTAACCGACAAAGCGGACAACAAATCCTTCTCAGATCACAGTTGTATACTTTTCAATACAAATCTGGCTGTAGAGATTTCCTATCCTTTTGGAGACCTCAGCAAGGCACAAAAAGAGTAAAATGGAAGAAGTTGGCTCACGATATGAAGAACGAATTCTCCCGGTCTTACCGGTAACATGGGCATGATAGACGACCTAAAGTAAAAGATCGTGGAAACGTATTTGAAACCGAACTGTGGTTAAATAATGATCTGTCCAACCATAGGAAGCTGACCAGGGGCGTCTTCAACATTTACACCGGGCAGAGATACCGGCATTCGTATCTAGACTCAAGAAGTGCAAATCGGCCATTAAGACCAACTTGGAGCTGCTAGTCAATACCGACTTGCCCACTAGCAAAGAGGGCTGTGAGCGACAACCTTCCTTGGAGGGTTTGCAGCTTTATGAGATTATCAAATGAGTAATTACCAAAGATAAAATCGGCTGGGCTATAAACGGCTTCTACGTAGATGGCATATTGCCAATCATGCTACCAAAGGAGCAAGAAAGGGTCCGCGAGGGACTTTCGGCTAATCAGCCTTACATTCTTACCTGTTGAAAACCCTAAACGACATCCCCTTAAGGACCCGTATGGAAAGAATGATATGTTTCAAGTCCCAGGGCGCCTACCGCAAATGCAAATGAACAGAAACTATCCACGAGGTAATCAGCACGGCTGAGCGGTCACTGCAGTGCACTTTAGTTGCATTCCTGGACATTTATTATTACTGAAACCACCAAAGAATTTCTAACCGAAAGTGAGTTTGAGGTGCGTCTTACGCAATAGATTGTACAGATGCTAGGAGTCAAGATAATGCATCCTGATGTGGAGGTGGTCACTCGGCAAAAATTCTTAGCAAGGGAGCAACGCCCAGTGGCGGCCGAAATTTCTTTTTGTCGAAAAAGCGACTTTTTTCTAAATCTGGCCATTTTGGGAAAAAAATTATAAAATTATAATTGTATGTACTTCGCTAGCTACACTTATTATGTTTCTAGGTGGTGATCCAAAAGAGTTCTACTGCACGCCACGCGTAAAAATCGTGTTTTCTTTGTACAGCCCAACAGCCACCATTTTGTAAAAAATGGTAATAATAAATTTTTCTTTCACTCCTATCAAGTTTTTTACTTGATTGGTATCTTACTTGTGGACTACAATTTAACATGTCGGGAAACCGGAAGCTGGATATTTCAGGCATGAAAGGTTTTATGTATTTCTTATATAAAGATATTTGAGTGTGTATTTGCTCTATTAGTACGTAGAACGTAATATATACATATATTACGCGAGAGTATCCACTTTTGGGTAATATTGACATTCACAATCTTGAATATGAAAAAAACAACAACTTTGACCTATTATAACTTTGTTAGTAATAGTGCGATTTCTACCAAACTTGGTAGGATCATGCTCTGTATTCTAGTATATATTACTGCGTTTCGTTATAAAAGGCTATTTAACCCTAGATCTTTGTTACAAGAGGAAGAAAATGAAGAATGTAATAATTACACAAATATAAATACCTGGGGTCGTTTTTATAAACGCCTTGAAAACTTGAATCGTTTAATTGGATGCTATTTTGCTTGTATATGATGTAGTTATCATTATGTTCATATGCATTTTGTGTTTATAGTTAATTTTAGTGTTGATTTAGAAAATATTCATACTTCACAAGATCACCACATTTCGTTTTATGCTTACTATTTCTGCAATATTTTTACTCTCAGTTAATTGTTCTTAGATTACTTATATTTCGTTTTTTTTTCATTGTGCACTTAAGTGTGGTACCTATTAGTAGTAATTAAATTACACGCGTAGTAATTAAATTACTAGAAAGCGATTCAATGCCTAGGGAATACTTTATCAGCTCAATTTCACGATGACGTACCACGGAAAAGAAATGTGATCCATCAGGCATTGACTTTGCATATTTGAAAACAGAGCACCGGCTGCCCCAGACATTGAATTACTTTTGCACGCGTCTGCACTCATTTTTGCTTGCTCTCATGCTACCAACAACAACACAAACCAACATATCAAGCGACCAAAAAATCGAATTTGACCCAGAAATGCTTCTGCAGTTCCTGGATCTGAAGCCATTTTTTGGTTGCTGGGAGACTTTCATTTAGACCTTCCCCAGCCGGAGGCGACAATAGGCTTCTTTGAATGATGAAATATGCAGGAGTTAGTACCTGTAGGTCATGACTATTATCAGCCAGCGGATACAATGGTCGGCTGTTTAATATTGCTTCCCATGTGCAGACGGCAGTTTGAAAATTTTCATATGTCAGGTTGGAAATTGAAGGCATCCGCTTTATCTAGCGTTTTAGACTCCCACTGCTGCCTCAAACAGCCCTCCGTAGTGGCTGGCTCTTGGGGGGTTGTGATGCCATACGATCTGACGCTGAGCCAACCTCTCCTCGCATTCACTGGTCAACTTTCCCCAGGCTTCCCTGAGCACTTTGGAAGCCCCTACTAAGTTTGTGCCGTTGTCGGAGTGAATCATTTTCGGCTTGCCTCGCCGGCTTACGAACCTTTGAAACGCAGCCAAAAATGCATTTGTGGTAAGATCCGTACAGAGCTCTAAATGCATCGCTTTAGTAGACATACAGACGAAAACCACTATGTAGACCTTCATAGATTTTGTGGTCCGTAAATTTGATGCTTTTATTTGAAATGGTCCGCACAGATCGGTTCCCACATTTTCAAAAACAGCGGATGACCTGATTCGTTCGGGACGGAGGTCTGCCATTTTCGGGATTATAGTGGCTCCTCGCATTCGCACGCACCTAACGTATCCCCTAATCCACTTCTTCACCCTCTGTTGCAACGCTGGAATGTAATATCTTACTCGGATGACAGCCATTGTGAGTCCTGTCCCACAATGTTGGTGAAATTTATGAACATGTTGAATTATGAAGTCAGCTAGGTGACACTTCCCGAGAATTATAGAGTGTTTCTGCTCAAACAGGATGAGCGCCTGCTCTAACCTTCCTCCCACTCGGAGAACCCCAGATTCCTGATCGACAAAAGGGTTTAGCGTGGACAGCCAATGGTTTTTCTCGATATTCAATCCCTTCTGAATTCTGAAAATTTGCCTCCCGAAGAGTAGTTTTTGTTGATACCTGACGACTGTCCACTCCGCTTGCTTCAACTCCTGAGCTGAGAACGTACCGGAAGTTCCCGATCTCCATCGATGGCATCTCGCGATTGTGTTTATCAATCGAGGTAAACTTGAGAATCGCTGAATGAAATCCGGTTCAAGCGCAGGCTCGGAAGCAACTTCTGCTAGATGAGTCACTGTCTCAGCACCAGAACTGACGACCTCCGTGCGAGGGAACACATTTTCTAGTTGCCTTCGGGACGGTTCCTGAATGTCATCCCAGTCGTATCGTTAGGATCGAAAATAGAAGCGGCTATGCTAAGCACTCTTCGTTTGGTATACCCAACATTTAAAATTGGCTTGATACTGTACAGGAAACAGTCATCCCTGGGACTATAGTGTAGGCCAAGGATCTTAAGGTCCTTATCTGCCTTATCTACCTCAACATATGAACTAATTCGGTGATTTTCGTCAATATATTTTAGGACTTCAGGGCAATTCGTCGCCCACTTCGTTAGCGGAAGTTTGCCTTTTCCTAGAGTTTTTGTGATTTTTCGGATGACCTTTTGAGCTTCTTTTATACTGGACGCCCCGTACAACAGATCATCCATATAGAACGCGTTCTTGATGATCCAGTTGATCTCCTCATCAGGAGCATTGTCGTCTGCCACCTGGTGAAGCGTTCGAATTGCTTTCCGGGGTGCACAGACTAACCCGTAGGTCACCGTTTTCAAGTAAAACTCTCTTATCGGTTCTTCAGGCTTTGTTCGCCAGAGAATCCTAAGCCTGATCTGATAATCCGGTCTCAAAAGTATCTGCCGATACATCTTAGTAATGTCACTAGAGTATACATACGCAAACCTGCGTATTCTAGTGAGAATGTCGAAAATATGGTTTTGCAGCTTTGGATCGGGATGGATCATCTCGTTAAGGCTCACACCATTTGATGTTGGACGGAAGCATTGAAGACATTCCGCAATTTTGTCGAAGTGGCCTCTTGGCGAACCACGCTTAAATACAGGATATAATATACCTCGTCCCTAGTGTCAGATTGATGACCCTTTGGAACTTCAGCCATGTGGCCCAAATTAAAATATTCTTCCATAAACTCATCCGATTTGAGCTTGTGGTCAACCACCTTTTCTCCTGACCGAGATAGTGCTGCACAACCTTGTGGTAGGAGTTTCCTTGTTTAATATTACCTTGTCACCAAGGGGTCGGTACCACGTATCGGCCATCATTCTTTCGGTAATGACCCTTTACGAATAGGTCCTCACAAATTTCGTCATCTATGCGACTAGATTCATCTCTACTTAGGGGCATATCCCAAAAAGCCCTTAAGTCCTGTCCCCATTCCTTGATAGTGACATGTGTTGAGGTGAACTTCGATACCGAAGATTCCGCCGGACCAGACACAATCCATCCCAATTTCGTGTTCTGGAGCAGGAAACTATCTACGGTTTCTACTCCATTCACGAAAAGTTGTGGAAGGATACTAGACCCCAATAAAACTGGAACATGAGATGCATGTTCCGTTACGCGGTCCGCCAACTTCTTCCGTTGAAACAACGCCTTTACTTGCGGCGGTACCTGTGGAGGGAACCTTTAGTTACCCGTCTGACTACTAGCGCTTTAGTGCTGACCTCGGAACCATCGTCCAATTTAAGCGTGAGACACACAACCGCTGACACTTTCCCTGCTGACATACCACCTACCCCTGAAATTTCGATGTTGGTCTTTTTCTTTTTTAACCGAAGTTTCTGTACTAGATTTTCGGTTATATAGCTGCTCTGACTGCCTTGATCGATCAAACACCGAACTGGAACGGCATGTCCTTCTCTTGCCTCTAGCTTAACGACAGCTGTTGGAAGAACGGTTCCGGACCATGACAATGCTATCGAATTTTTGGCATGATGAACAGCAGAAGACGGATTATCCCCTTTGCACGGATGCATGGCAGTAAGATGTTGCCCTTTGCATATTTCGCATTGGAGATTCTTGCGTTTATTGCACGCTTCCCCCCTGATATATTTGTGGAAGAGACAGTAAATGCAAACATGATAACGGCGGAGCAGTTTCTCCTTATCAGCACTTTTAATGAATTGAGGACACTGGGCTGTGAAGTGCTTCCCCATACATAAGAAGCATTTAATCCAGTTTCTCTTTTCACCATCCGACTTGGAGAGCAAGGCTATCTCCTTCTGGGTTTTTCTCTTATTCCCAAGATCCTCCGCCTTGGATATCCCACTTAGACCATCCCAACCGGGGGACATGAACACATATCTATTTTCTAGGAATTGGTCGATGTCTTTTATCGTAACGGGCATTTTTGGATCTCGTAACGTTAAGTCGAACTCCCTCCGAGTTGTCATATCCATTTTCCTCGTCATGACGAACGGAATGAATGGAATACCTTCATCTGCATTGAATCCTGCTTTCCGTAGGTTCTGAACTGCGGAACGCATGGTATCCAATGCTCTTCCCAGCGATCTAGCCTCCCTTTGGTTTATCTGAGGTGAATCAACTAACGCCTGAATTTCGATTAAGGCCCGACGATTACTGTATCTTCGGTCAAGAAGAACCCATGCTTGTTGGTAATTCTCTCCGTATATCCCTAAATGGTCGATTACACGTTTTGCATCGCCTCTTAACTTGCTCTGAAGCATCATTAAGCGCTCCGCAAAACCGATTTCAGAACCATCGTATACAGAGTTAAACAGGCTTTTGAATGGTTCGTATTGACTGATATCCCCACTGAATATTGGAATATCTGGGATTGGTGGGGCGGGTCTAAAACGATATCCTGAGTTCCAAGGGGAAAAATGGCTCGAAGGACCAAAATGGTTTGGCCGGGTCTGTTAGCGGTTAACGGGTCGACCTCTGTTTGTCTCTCCTCAGGAATAAGAGAGGGATGAACTCTCTCAACGAACTCCTTTGCTTTCAAATAAACTGATTGCATGAGTCCCAGCTTATTCTCTCGAAAATATATTAAATCTGCCGAGGGATTCAATAATAGAAGCCGTTTATGTTCTGCAATGAACTCTAAATAGATCTGCCGGACCTCACTCCACGCGGTTTCTTTGAAACCGTTCCTTAGTTCGCTTCTCCTGCCGCAGTTTGCACAGCGTCTCCCGAACCTCTTCAATTTTCAAAACCCGCTTTTGCTGAGCTTCAATGATCTCCTGGATCTCCATTTTTTGGTTCTATTTCAACTAGTGTTCAATTAATTGATTTAAATATTTCCGTTTGGCACGGACGATATATTATGAATGACACACAGAATACGTGGGAGGCGCAACATTATAAGGATCTTTCCTTTGGTCTGAACGCGCCCACGTAACAACAACAATAATAAAAATGCACACCAACGATGTTAGAGGGTCGTTTGAGAAACGTGGGAGGCGCAACACTATAAGGACTTTGCCTTGGGTCTGAACGCGCCCACGGATCAACAACACCACAAAAATTCACACCAACGATGATAGAGTGTCGTTAGAGAAACGTGGGAGGCGCAACACTATAAGGACTTTGCCTTGGGTCTGAATGCGCCCACGGATCAACAACACCACAAAAATTCACACCAACGATGTTAGAGTGTCGTCAGAGAAACGTGGGAGACGCAACGCTATAAGGACTTTGCCCTGGGTTTGAACGCGCCCACGGATCAATAACACCACAAAAATGCACACCAACGATGTTAGAGGGTCGTTTGAGAAACGTGGGAGGCGCAACACTATAAGGACTTTGCCTTGGGTCTGAATGCGCCCACGGATCAATAACACCACAAAAATTCACACCAACGATGTTAGAGTGTCGTTAGAGAAACGTGGGAGGCGCAACACTATAAGGACTTTGCCTCGGGTTTGAACGCGCCCACGTATCAACAACACCACAAAAAATCACACCAACGTTGTTAGAGTGTCGCTAGAGAAACGTGGGAGGCGCAACACTTTAAGGACTTTGCCTTGGGTCTGAACGCGCTCCCGGATGTTTCGGCGATATCCTAAACGGCCTCTTCCAATGGGCTACCCTGCTTGGGCGTTGGCCAAGCTCGCGCACTAGCTCCTGGATTTTTAATTAGAGGACCGTGGTTGCTCTCGTTCCGGGCTGCCGAAACTTAACTTCGGAACGATGGGGTAATCAAAAACTACTAGAACAGAAAAGGCTAAAATGTTAGGAATTATACTTACGTAGATTGACTTGGATTTAGTTAAAAAAAACACGATGTCGATGTCCAAACACGCCATTTGCATAGCATGTGATGTAACGACGGAAAAGGTTAAATGCGCAGGCAGACTGGGTTTCATGGGGCTAGCTCCAAAGATGCGACTGCTGGAGAAAATCCGGCGAAATCGCTTAAACAATAAACATGCAAGATTTTATCCGGTAGGAATGCGGCATTCGCATTCTTGATTTAAGATGCGTATCCGTATCCTTCCTAAAAGGAGGAAGATTGACAGACAGACAAGAAGACTGTACAGTTTTGTTTCACACAAAATCCTCAAAACTATAAATTCTTCGTCCCTTTGTGAGAAGAATTCTCCCAAAAATATTTTTGGTCATCTGGAAGTGGGGTGACCATTCTGTAGATAGGCTATGAAGAAATTCAGGAGCGTTATAACAACGGTTTGGACATTGATCAAATCCTGCTCAGGAGGCTATGGTGAGCACATCATCCAACCCGTAAGTGTGTAGTTGATTCAGTGCGAAAAGTATACGAGGGCAATATCTCTTGAAGAAAAGAAGACGTGGCGGGTCCTCTACAAATGGATGGATGATGTAGGCCGGGAATCCGTGCACTCCCTATGGATATCGAATTGGAGGATTTCGCCGCTAGCCGTTATGTTCACAGTTCCCTGTTAAGGGTGACCTTGACCACAAGCTGTTGATGATGGTGATGAATAATATATTCGAATGGTAACGCTCCTTGCGACTGATTCTCAAAAGTTTAATATATTTCAGGTAGCGCATTTGGATCGAAAATCATTTTTTACATAATGGTAAGTTGGCTAACATGGAACCATTGTAAGCTTAAATTTCACTAAATAGCCTTAGCAGTTGTACAACATACCATACCCCGAAGGTGAAGATCAGATACCAACGATTTACAACTATGTTGGATAGAATGAAATAAGGATTGAATACTTGATTATTTAATAACAACATGCAGTGGGGCTGCAAAGTCATTAATTCCTGGGGATTCCAATTTTCCATACGATTTCAATTTCTGATTTCATGTTCTTCTCAGATTAATTAAGAAGTAAATCAGAAATCATTATTCTCAGCATGAATCCAAGCCAGGGTCTCCCCAACAGATAGGACATATGCATGTACACTCAGTTGTTCTCTTTGCATCTATTGTCTTTCCATTCAATGAAATTACCATATTCTAAACTACCAAGTCAGCTCCTTAAGAATCCTTACAAACACAACCAAAGATTCAACTGAGAGTCAAAATTCCAAGCTTCCTACTCAATTCCTCTCATGGACTTGACTAATGACAAATTTAAATAAAGACCCATGAAGTATGTTGTTTGGCTAAAATTCCGAATGAGATAAGCCCTGGATAATTAAGTTGAACGTAAAATATGCAAATATTGTTTGAGATAAATCCTTCCATTATACGCAATGACAAAACAAAATACCAAGAACTGAAAATCCAACTGTGGGGGAAGTGGGATGTATGGCATTTAGAAGCACAAGTAACTTCAACAACTTTAATTCGTATGGAAAAAAGTGTCTTATTTGGAGTAAACCTTAAGGTTTTATACTTTTAAGATTGGTGGAGTCCAACAGCATTCCTATTGATAGATCCTTTGTACTGGGTGAATAGAATTACCTCAAGAACCAGTGGAAAAGTCAGACATGCAGGTCAACGTTCAATAATAAGGACGATGGATGGTCCGAAGTGTTTCGGTAGGATTAGATTAAGTTACTCCACAAAGTATCCTGTTGGCTTAGAACGTATCCTACCAGAGCTAATTTATGTGAAAAGTACTATCCTAGTCGCGATCAGTAGGAAAGAATGCTGCTAGGTGCACCTTATGAATCCTTCTTTAAGATTTGGTGCTTGCCAGGTGATGTTTTGCCACCGTGAGAACGCAAAGTCTTAATATTGGAAAAAAATATTAATTCGGCAGGAAAGCGATTTCATCAGATGCAGTCTCAGTCCCCCTACCTTGCGGAGCAGCGTGACAGAAAACGATTACAGGAGGCTTTCATCTGGTGAGCCTCAGGGCCCCTCATTCCTAAAATTTTCTTACTACTGCACCTTTATTAAAGATCCTCGTTGTCGTCAGATGTTTTTGTAGAGGACAGTGACCGACTGTTAAACCTGATACCGGTTGTTGCGCCGTTGATGATGGTGATACATGATTACAGCCACTTTCCAAAAAGAATGCGGTTTTCAGTTCATTCAGTAGATGCCAGATGCTATTAGCATATCTTTAGTATCATGTTAGGCTCTATTTAATTAGGCACCAGTTGGTCTACTACAACTTTCGAAAATGCAAGTGAAACTATTAAAAGGAAAAGCTTCCAGTTGAACTATAGATTTTATTTAAGGATTGCAGACATGTGTTTCGGACACTGCTAACTCTATAGCCTTATATACCCTAGCCTATTAAACCAATTAACCTGATAACTAGTATTTAATTAATTTTTCTGAAATTATAATACCCCCTTAATTACTTACTCTAATTACATGGAATAAGCTAGATGAACAGTTGCCCATATCGGTGTTCAACAACGCGCGGCATCTAGCTTGTGGCTGTTGTGTCTTTTTTGTATAATATCCACGTTGTCCCAGGAATTGTTATGGCCGCTATCAACTATGTGTATTGCGACTGCAGACTTGACATGTCGGAGTTGGTTTTTTGCCACTAGTTCCACTTCTTTAGGGTGTTCCTCGAATCGTATTTTTACTAATCGCTTAGTCTGCCCTATATATATACTGGTGCATTCCGGGCATGTGATCTTGTAGATCCTGTTGTCTTCCTTCTCGATTTCGAGTCCTTTACGTTCCTAAGTCGAGTTTTAAGTTGCACATGTCTGCTTGTTTTGACAGCCTCTATCTGTCTATGAAAATTATAGCGGCCTGAGGGGAAAATTTTGCGGACCACCTCATTATTACTTTTTTCATTAAAATTTCTATTCAAGTTCCGGAGGAAACTCCAGACCGGGGGTATCCCTCTCTACCATCCAACTCTCGTCAGGTTTGACTGTACTTTGATAAAGACAAGCTGAAGCACAAGGTGGCAACGTCAACACTGAAAGCGAAGACAACGACAGCATCCAATGACATGGTCGTCAGTGGAGCCTGTTCCCAGTTTTTGAAGGCAGCCTTAGCCAATGCTACTGATACTCAAATTGCTGGTCTTTGTGCTGGCATGGGGGAGACTGAACCCCCTTTTACTAAAACATCCAAGATTTCATTTTCCTCTGCGCCACAGTGACCCAGAGTAGTTCCACTGTATTGAATTTTGAAATAGAATTCAAATGCTTTCTGCATTCCTGAACGATTTTCGAGGTGATCAAAAGACTACTCAATGCAGCCTAGCTATCACTGCAAATTGCAATGGGTCTGCTTTCAGTCGCTTGTCAATCACCCAATTTGCCTCAAGAGCTCTGTTCTGTTTCTGACCTAACGGTGTAAAAGACTGCCATATATCCCGCTACTCCTCTGGAACTTCTCAGTCCCCTCAAACGTCCCTTCATATCTTCAACCAAACAGATGTCTGGGATCCCGAGAATCAGAGGGCATTGTAAGAACTGGATTCGGTACTCCCTAAAGCTCTGTGCCCCTGACGTCCATTGTTTTCCCATAGATATAATCGAATTAGCCCATGAGCTGCTCTCAATGAAGTGAATAAATATATCCAAGTGCTGTAAATTGAGTTGTGCATTTGAAGCAGCGCCGGATGTCGTGTTCATGGCACCGGGAATACCCAGACACATAGTTCTTTGCAATGCGGCTAATTTACGATGAAAACTTTTGTCTTACCTTAACCCACCACACTACGTATGCCAAGGGGGACATCGGCTTAATGATAGCAACATATATCTACATTACCACAGGCCTGAATCACCATATCGAGGCAAAGGTCCCTCTGCGCAGCTGATAAGCTCTGAGAGCTCGTTGAAGCGTTTTGCCCTTTATCTCGGGGAGGCAATGTTTATTCAGTTTTCTGCTGTTTGTAAATAATACCAGTGTCCTCTTGCCTCATTTAAATTAATTAAAACTCCATGTCTGAAGCACCAACTGTCTGCCAAATCAACGGCACCTTGTATATTTCTGCATGCCATTCCAAGATCCCAATCAACCGCAAGCACAGCCACGTCATACCATAAGCTTGAGTGTATATTGGCAAATTTTGCAGGTCACATAGTAGTGAATCGATCAGCATACTGCACAGAAGTGGCAATAATACATCGCCTTGGAGGCAGCCTTCCGTTGCTTTTGCTGTTAGATAGCGATCAACACCCAGCTCAATCTCTGCGTTGGCATAGGATAGATCCACTTACTTAAAGTATCATCAACTCCGTGCGCCCTAACGGGGTCATAAAGTTTTTGTAAAGACGCACAGCAAAACGCCCCTTCAATTTCCCAGAACCGCCCGATCGCGTACTCACCCTTCAGAGTTGCATCCTGTATCTTTGAAACCAAAGAAGAGCAGGCTCTCAGGAATTTCTTTTCACGAAGTCAATGCAACCTAAGCTCCTTTCCACGAATGTGGGAAGCTCAATCAGTCTTTTCAAACTTTTTTTTCAAACAACAAGCACGAATACAAGCTGGTCTCTCTAAAGTTCTTTGGATTAGAATAGTCACCTTTCCTATGAATAAAGACTATGAAAACTACCTTAACTTTCTGCCAAGAGGGAAGCACATAGCTTACAGCAAAACATGCTAGAAAAATATTTCTTAGCGCTCGCTCTAAGTGCCTCATATTTTCCTTTGGTATTGCTGGATAGATGCCATCCATGCCAAGTGCTTTGAAGTGTTCAAAGGACAATATGGTAGCGCTCACATTTCTAAGAGAGTTCAACTTGGCCCACTCATCCCTTTTAAGGACTCTACACAGTCTTGAAGTCTTTGTTTCGCCTACCAGTTCCTCACAGTTTACTCTAAAGGAGCCTCGTTTCGAACACCTAACGAGCCTCTTATATTGTAAGTTCCCGAAGTTTAACCAGCTTTCGATCTTATTGCCTTTACAAGCACGGTTAGGAAGTCACCTGGTTGATTTCCTGAGTTTTTGCAGTTCCATTAAAAAACCGTTCACCGCGTTGTCCTCGGGAAATAGACCAAGCTCCTTCATATCACTCTAAAAGAGTGCAATTCAGAGTTTCCAATTCATCTTCTATCACCAACGAAGTCCTTAGTAGCCCAGGGAGCTAAACTTTATTGTCAAGAAGTTCATTAAACTTTGTTCAACCCGGGTTCCATCTTTGTATTAGAGACTGCTCGCCCGCAATAGTCAGATTGAATTCTAGTTATCGGTTATTTGACAGTGAAACTTCGTCTAGCACTCATCAGTGTGTAATCAACTCTAACGCTTTTGAAGTATAACTTGTTAGGTCAATTACTTCACTTTTTCTGGGTTCCATGAACGTTGAGCCGCACCCTACGTTTGCAGTCATAGGACCAGTAGAAATAACGAAATCAAATAGCTTGTCTTCTCTTGGATTGCATTTGCTATTGGCCCAATAAATATGTTGAGCATTCGCATCGCAACCTATTAAGAGTTCGAGACCACTTGATTCTTCTGGTAGCGTAACCAGATCCCTTGGTTCTTGCGTTGGTGGGGAACACAAAGAATCATAGGTAAATAAGCAGACGCAACTATTATGGTTTTCCTCTCCCCAATAATCTGGTACTGTACGAGTTCTGGGAATAAAACTATCTCAACATGGTTGCCTGTAACCGTTTTGAAATCAGGACACAAGGTATCGGATCCTAGCCCCCTTTATCGATTGAATGCCACAGATTCTATTAAATCGAACACGTGGCTCTTGCAGCAGAAAAATGTAGAGGTAGTCCTGCAGCCTTGTCAGCCTCGCTGCCAGCAGATAGGAGAAGGCTTTGGCATGCTGCAGGTTAATTTGACCAATCTTTACGTTTTTCGATATAAAGTTAGTCTAATGTGTAATGGAAAACAGTTAGAAGCGCATACTGCCGTCAGCATGTGACGAGGTTTCCCCCCACACTCGAATTCCTCGTGTTTGATTTCTCTGAGAATAACCGCACTTGGGCAGTTCCCGTGTCCTCATCCATTAAAGGTCTCATCTCATCACACAGAGCAGTCGACTGTTTTCCACTTAACACTTTCACTGGTTTGCGGTGTGCGGTTTTCATAGATTCGATCACTCGAACTGGTATCAAGTCAGTTTCTTTCACGTCTCTGGCTTCCTTTTCTCTCGACTGTTCCGTTAATGGCGTAGGAGAAGTTACTAGCAGGCAGAATTCACTTTGTAATCCCTTCACCAGCGCAAACCGCCACACGGGGTTCAAACACTATATGCCCTATCCTCCGCACGCAGCTCCATTGTGTGAAAGTGCACCAAAGATGCTGCAATTTGCTCTATATTGTCTGAGTCGAAGGCTATCATTGTTCTTCGCTCTTAAAATGGAGATGATCAATCTTGAAAAAAGTAGAGCGTCATATAATGACTTTCTCTGAACACTTTCAGATCGTTTTGCTCCAGCTTATACTCTCCACGTTTGTAGAGTTTTCCTTCATGGCATTCACAAACTTTACTCTCCATTGTCCGAAGTCCGAATGATGTCCGCTGCCCTCCTTCGAGGGCCCGGTAACCAACATCCGATAGGTTCTAACTAAGTAACTTGGGCCGACAGCCATAACTCAAGCCGAGAAAACCTGCTGGAGCCGCTTTAAGGCAACCTCATCAGTGTAATGCAAATGGAGAAGTCCGTCGAGAAAACCTTGATTGTTAAATTTTAGCTTCGCTCCAAGCTCCAGTTCCTACTCTTAGGGTAGCAGTCCGAAATGAGGCTGCAGCTAGCACATACTTCCCCTTCCTTCGTACCTTCGAGTCCGTATTCCTATGGGAGGGACCAGCTTTGTTGAGACCCTGGAGCACAGCAAAACGTTACCCACCACCGATGTGGTGCTCTTACGATTCTTGCGCTCATTGCTGGCAGAATAGTCTGGTGCCTCCAGTGTAGGTCTCACCGGGATTACCAGTTTATCCTCACCTTCTGTAGAAGATTCCGCTTCCTTGCGTTCTATTTCTCTGGATATTACCACAGATATTAGTACAACCACGTCCATGTCCTCATTCCCAAGATGCTTCATGTTCCTTCGCAGTGTCCTGGCCGCTTGGGTCCATTTCCGCATACCGGGATTAAACCAGTAGCATCTAAGTCACCAGCTTTCCATTCTTCAGCTCCTCCCGGTAAGGGCGAAGGAGAAAGTTCTAACAGGCAGGACTTACCCTGTAGTCCGCCCTCTTTAGTGACTGAAGTTTCCTTCTTTTACAGATAGAATTTCATACATATCTTGCTTTAGAAGCCCTTATTTGTGAGTCTTATTTGAAGTTTCGCGCTACCGGCAGAAACTCACTCACTTTACTCCATCAGCTCAACTGTTAATTGAGCTTTCATTAAAGCAGATGTTTAATCGTTGTACTTACTACCGCTCACAAAAAGCTGTGCGACTTGAGCATGCACCGGCAACCAATTAGTAGACGACAGAGCAAGAGCGTAACCTTCCAGCGGCATTTAATTACTCAAACGAGTTCAATCGAATTTCCCGAAAAGCCAGAAAGCCTACCAACGAAGTGAAAGGAAGAAAATGTGACAAATATTAATTATCTGACGCTAAACGTTAATGGATTTCAACCGAGAGTAACTTGAGAAAATACAAGAAAATGTAATTTTAATGCTTTTGGATCCAGGTGGGGGTTAGGAGAACTAACCATTTGATATTGAAGGAGTAAGTCAACTGTAGAGCCTTACACAGATAAAAGGTTGAGACTGCCTTGATATTGGTTTCCCTTCACTCTGAAGGCCGATGAAAGAACGAAGGCCCTCTATCTCATGAAAGCGCCCGAGACTAAAACTCCCATACCATTCCCTGGAGTTTACGAAAGCTCACCATAGCGTCAAAACTTCTACTGTACAAAACAATGATCCTACCAGTTCTCATATATTCTTGGAAGTCTTGCGTTCTTGGCAAGAGAAATTTACAATTTTTAGCCGCGTTCCAGAGGAAAATGCTTCAAAGAATTTTTGGCCCCTCCAGGAAGATGGCCGATTCTGGAGCAACTGTTTAGAGTCGGTTTTCTAATCCGTAGAGTGAAGGTAATTCAGTTGGCAATGTCTGTAAGTACACTGCCGTTGGTAGAAAAAGAAGCCATGCCTACGATGGGGCAATGGGGTAGGTGTCAGAAAGCGTTTAGGGGTATTAATCTGGCGGACCTTGGGATGTTTGGAACTCTTTCTTAAAGTAATCCTAGACTGGACACCGCGTTTTGCACCCTTACTGATGATGACTAAAATGTGGAAGGTTGGGCATTCAAACCTTTTTCTCTGAAGCACCCAAAGTATACTTCTCTTCCACCGTGTCCTGAATGCACCAGATCTATAATAAAGTGGAATCAGATCCATTAAATCTTAAAGGCTATCTTATTAGAAGCCTATACTTTTACCATTTATTAAATTAAATTTGGTTTTGATATTAGGAGGATATCTGAAAGAAATGATGTATAAATCCCCATAATATTAGAAGATGTTTTCATTTATGTATCACATTCAAAAGCTCCAACAAATTAGACCAAATAATCATCTCATTATCTCTTCACTCCTTAAAACGTTCCCACCTAGCTGACTGGCTGTTCTGGCTCCATTTCTCTAGCTTCTTGGGCACAGTATTTACGCAATGCTAATTGTATCGCTGGGGGCTATTATACCTAGCTAAGTATTTTGATTAAAGGGCAGATATGGAGATTTGATTATCCTGCTTACAACAATCCACGGATCGTTCTGAACCCCAGGAGAATTTCAACGAGACAAGAAGTAATGTTATAAATTTCTAGTAATCTTTTTTATAGTTCTACATTAAACAGGCTAAATGCCGATGTTATATGGTGAAGTACGAAATGAATTAAGTCATAACTCATATAATTAGCGATAATTTAAAGTAACGATGAGAATGCGTAGATCAAAGTTAACTTGGAAAGAGTGGAGAATTGATTGGGTTGTTTGAGAGCTCCGGGGTAGTTGTGTAATATTATTAAAGAAGAGTGGCTGTCAGAATTTGCCAGAATATATAGCAAACCAAAATTTTATTTAGTTATTAGATTATTAGTACGTAATTTACCCAAAGTGACAATATCGATGAAATGTTATTCGCACCTACAGTAAAGATAATCTTTTTGTTGCTGGCTCCGTGCTGCTATATAGATAATCGTAGGCGCAAGAATCCAAATTGGATCAGGGATTTGAAGTGTGTTAGAGCACTATATTCAAGACCATAACGGTATAATATAGTACACTGTATGAGGCAATGGGATCGGCATCATTGCGCTCGCCTGAGATTATTACCTTGATTTGACTCAGGTACTCATTCACAGTTGAGTCAATTGGTATCCGACGTCCAATCACGATACAAATACTACTGCCATCAGTGAAATTTGAACCGCGAGCTTCCGTACGACAGCCTTGTACTCTAACTACTATGCGGATACCACGGATATGGATTCGCTGATAATAATAGCAAAAAGTGAGCTGACATATGCGGGAATTTTAAGGCAAGTGAAAACAGATAGTTCCTTCCTGGACTTGGATGAACACGTTAACTGGATAAGTTGCACACATAAATGCGCTTTACTGAAGTTACCACAAAAGTGGAGAACTGTGAAGCTTTAACGACTCAGCTTGGGCTGAATTCGATCCATGAGTGAAATATGATAAGACTACGTACGGTATGGTGATATTCAGACAGCCGCAATAGTCTGGCCATTCAAAGTATCGAAAGAAGCTATCACTGTTGGCCAAATTCGCATCGAAAAAGAGGTGTTTCAAATGCTTGGGATTCGGACACATTTCAAGAAACGGTTTAAGCAAGTTTGATTGGTCTAAGTTGGGCCGAAGGTGCAGAAAGAAGGATATATTGTGAAAGAGTGCAAAGGGAATCCTAAATGCCTGCTATGCATCGAAACATTGGCAAGTAACATCGACCATATCACAGACAGTTGTCCGGCGTTAATGAAGGCCATTACGAGCATTCACCCAAAAAACGGATTCACACGTGTTACCGTAGGCAGCATTCCCACATTCAATTGCTACGCTACACCAATCCACAACCACAACCCCGTCATAATAGTTGGAGATCTTAATGCTTGGGTCGAAGATTGGGGTAGTCGCTGAACAAATGCGAGAGGCTGCATATTGTTCGAAGTGTTTTTGCATGTGAATGTCGTTCTGGCAAATAAAGGCGGCATCAATACGTCTCGGAGTCGGGATATGCGGTCGGAAATGGACCTTACGTTTGTTAGCGCTATATTATCTAAAACTCTCCAACGACAGATGACCGAGGAACATACGCATAGCTAACATCAGACTATCGTCTTCGAGATGGAGCGTAGCACAGGAGTAAATCATATGAAGAAAGCTGCACTAGCGGGCTGGATACTCAAGGAACTTGATAAGCAAATGTTTGCGGAAATTCTTCTGCAAGAAGCGATGCCGACTGGAAACGCAGAAGTAAGGTGATGGTACAGAAAGCATGCAAACCACGGCACTGTACCCAAGAAACGGATGCCTCACATGTGGTGGAATGCCTAAATTCAATAACTTCGCAAAGTTTGCCTGAAAGTCAGGAGACACAGTCAACGTTGGAGCCAACCTGAGTCTGAAGGGTCGCACAAAATGGAGGAAAGAAATGAACCCTCCAGGAATAAAAACGCAACGTTCAGGAGGTTATGCAAGAAAGCGGACTTCGACCCTCCAAGGCAGTCATGGCATCGAGGGTAAACGCCCCCCACTAATCACCAACCCTGATTTCCTGCGGAGTATCATTAGTACTCTCTTCCGACAAGTGAACCAAACCTACGCACTGTCCAGATACATCTCGATGAAATTCCCGAGGTAATCACTAAAGAAGTCCTCGAAGCCGCCAAGAAGATTGAAAGTCTCAGATATAGACGGCATTCAGAATAAACCTCTGATGGTAGCCAGTTTTCAGGTGATTACCGGAAACATTTAGAACGTACCTGAATGAAGGAGTTTCCCTGAAAAGTCAAATAAAACTTTTGGTGATCATTCATCTTAATTTTTTGAACGCATCATCTTCAGAATGCTTGTAGGGATAGAAGAATCCCTTTTTTTGGTGGAGGTGATCTCACAGATAAGCAGTTCGGATTCCGAAATTCAAGATCTACTGTCAATGTGATCGGTATGGTGCCAAAAATCTCTGGGTAGGCAATCATCATCAACGGCGCAACAACCGGTATCCGGTCTAGGACTGCCTTAGTGAGGAACTCCCCAGTTTTGCGTCGAGGTCCACCAATTGAGTAAATAATGGACGCCAATATATCCTGCGCGGTAGTTACTCTCGATGTGAAAAATGCATTCAATACGCAAAATGGAGCAAAATAATTGCAGGTTTAGCCGAATTAGGAACCCCCAAATACCTGGTACGCACATTCATTGAATTTCTTCGGGGGGACTATTGTGTTACCATTCGGACGATGGGCTTAAGACGTACAGAATAACCTGTAGCGTACCATGATAATCGGCCATCGGCCCTCTCCTGTGGATAATAATGTATCACGGAACTTTGAAGTTGCGTCTACCCAAAGGATTGACAATCATTGGCTTCGCAGACGACATCAGTGTGACAAGATATTGAGAAAATCAAGGTCAACACAAACGAGGAACTTTTGAAAATTAGACCTTGGCTATAAGACACTGGTCTGATGACCGCAGAGCATAAATCCGGGGTACGCTCGCAACCAATGCTTAAATACCTAGGGGTCATGACTGACGAAAGGTTGATATTCATGCCGCATCTTGAGAATTTAGCAATAAAAGCTTGCGGGATTGCTACATTGTTGGCAAGAATGTTACCGAGTGTGTCTAGGGCTCCTTCCCTAGGCAAAGCTATCAGCCATCTTTCTTGTTCTTGCTCCAATCTGGGCATTTTCATTCAAACTAACATACAACCAAATACGAGAAAAACTGCAGTCCGATAAAGATTACCGTACAACGTCAGGCAAAGCGACATGGTCCCTATCGGCATCCTGGAGAATGAGGGTCGACGCCTCCATGATCCATCATATGCAGTCAACGGGGCCTCTAACTATAGTCGACAATTAGTGCGAGGTGAAACTATTTTGGACTGGCAAAAAGGATGGGATGGAATCTTGTGGCCCGTGGTAGCATTTGCCTGCACTACCAAACATTCACCTGTTGGTCCCAGGGGGGGACATGCATATCGCTTGCAATTCAGCCAGAAAAACATTTGTATAGCATCACATTCAGCCCGAAAAACTTTTGTGACATCATCACTAAGTATCCGCATGGCTCAAGTGGTTAGAGTGCTGGGCTGTCATAGCGGAAGACCATTCGACATCAACAACGGTCTACGAGAAGGGGATGCCCTGTGATGTGTCCTCTTTAACCTAGCCCTCGAGAAAGTTATTCGTGATGCTGAGGTGAATGCAAGAGGTACGATCCTTTTCATGTCCACCGAACTACTGGCCTATGCTGACGATATCGACATCATGGGAAGAACCACCCGAGACG
Source organism: Hermetia illucens (assembly GCF_905115235.1). NCBI lineage: Eukaryota > Metazoa > Arthropoda > Insecta > Diptera > Stratiomyidae > Hermetia > Hermetia illucens. The sequence continues at coordinate 75,953,533 of NC_051851.1, forward strand.
TACAAACTGCCTTCATCCAGATCGAACAGGCGGCAATTGGGGTGAGATCTTGGGCTGCACATCAATGAAGGCAAAACAAAATATATGGTTGCAACGTCAGCACCGAAAATCAACCAACTAACAACATCAAATTGCACTGGTCAAACGGGAAGAATAAGGATAGGAGAATACAACTTTTAGCCCGTTGATAATTTCTCATATCTTGGGTCGAAAATCACAACCGAAAACAGCTACGATGATGAAATCTCCGCACGGTTGTTGGCAACTAACCAAGTCTATTTCAGCTTGCAAAAACTGTTTCCGTGTTCCACTCGAAACGTCTTACCATAGGGTAAAAGCTCTTTCTATACAAGACAATGGTATTGCCTGTCCTCATGTATTCCTCGGAGACCTGGGTTCTTAGCAAGAAAAATTGCGAACTCTTGGCCGAACGGACGGACGATTCCGTAGCCTACATAACGAGGAAACCTGTGAGCCCTTCCATGTCCGTCAGGTTCCGGATAAAATCCAACTCAATAGGTTACGGTGGGCGGGTCACTTAATTCGGATGGATGAGGATGATCCAGCTCGGAAAGTCTATAAGGGCAATATCTACTGTAGAAAAAGAAGACGAGGCAGACCCTGCCTGAGATGGAACGTAGGTCAGGATGCCAGATAACTTTTAGGGGTATCGAATTGGTGGACCGCGGTGCAAAACCGGGATGTCTGGAGTTCCTTATTAAGACAGGCCTAGACCGGATACCGGTTGTTGCGCCATTGATGATGATGATGATATGTGTTTCTAAACTCCAACTCCGGCATTCATATGAGTTCTTCTTATTTGATGACAATGTCGTACACGTCTTAGAATGTGATAAATTCACGTGAAATACACAATTTTGGCCTTCAGCAACTTTTTTAATAACAGTTGGATTTTTGTCAAACATCCAAAACTATGCATTATTTTATTACTTGCCTTACCATACTTCTATGAGGAACTTAAAGGGGTTTTTGGGTTAATTTCTAAAATATAGTAATATGCTATCGCTAACTCTATTTGAGCAGGTGTCTGAATAAGATTGTACTTCGTATGGCTGCATAATTGTAATTTTTTCAGATTTCTCGGCTGAATAGGTTCTGAGACCTGTTACACTTTTTGGGCACACTATCCTATGTTTCACCCGGTATTAAAAATATCATCAATTTCGAAAAGTACTAATTGAGCCCTTTCACAATCATAAGCTCTGAAAAATAAAATTACCCCTCTCTTTCACATGTATGGGGAACCCCCCTTAAGCAAAGTGCTATGTAATGCCACCTATAGCATGCAAAGGGATTCACAGACCACAGTTTCTCACAAAATTTCATGAGAATTCGTTTAGCCGTTTCAGAGTAAATCGCGTGTGGCCGACTGACAGACAGATTGTAATAAGGTTTTGCTTGTCAGAAAACCTTAAAAAGAGAGATATTACTCAATGCAGCAACTACAGAAATGATACGTTCCTGGATAGCACCGATACACAGAACGTAAGATATTCTCCACTGTTTTGCTACGTTGAATAAACTCGGACGCCGAGAGCATCACGCACTGATTTTTCGAAATGCGTACTCTGGCACCAGAATCACTTTAAATTACAGCAAATTTCATTTTTCATCGTGAACATGATAACCCTCCCAAACGTGCCCTGTCTCATAGTTTGATAGTCTTATTCGACATCATCAAGATATTGGAATATCCGCGTGTCTTTTTTTCTTAAGCCTTTGTCCTATTCACAAACGGGGTCGGCTCATCGTGATCTCGTAATTAGCTTTTTTTCGATTCGACTTCAAAATGACAAGTTCATATGATTTCTGTATCACACTTTATCAGGGTCATGATCATATGCTCCATATATTTGCACATAATAAAGCAGCGCCGCCCTGACTTATTCGTCATTTTTGGAGATGTGAGAAGTGACCCAAACTGCTGATGTTGTCCAATTCATGACTTATCTCCGGACTCAAGTGGTGGTTTTGTGTAAAACAAAACATTATTAGGGTCGATTAAATGTCTATCTGTCACACCCGATTTATTCGGAAACAGCTAAAGCCATTGTCGCTAAATTTTGTAGGAATATACGGTTCTTTTACATACAGCAAATGACGCCATTTTGTGTGGAACCTAAGGGGGACTGGACTCTCCGTATAAATGAGAAAGAGCGGTATAAAATTTGAATACGGTGTGGATTTTCAATTGAGAGGGTTATCGATTAGTGCTTTTCGAAATTGATCCTATTTCTCACATTGAATGAAACATTGGGAAATGAGGGCTCAAAATGTATGCCCCAAAGAGTGCAACAGATCTCGTTCTGAGAACCTCTCCAACCGAAAAATTTGAAAAAAGGCCAAATGTTGTAGCTATACAAAATCTAGGCTTCCAAAAACATCTCACCCCCATACCTGCTCAAATGAAATTAATAATAGCATATTACCATATAAGTTGAAACAAGTCGGGCAACCGGAAGCTAGACGCTTCAGGTATGAAAGGTTTTGTGTATTTCTTTAAAAAGAGATTTGAGTGTGCATTTGTCCCATTAGCATTTAGCACGTGAAATATGCATATACTATGTGAAAATTTCCATTTTCAAGTGAAATTGACATTCATAGCCTTGAATTTGCAGAGAAGCGACAGTTTTGAACTAGCGTAACTTTGTTAGTAATAGTGCGTTTTTCACCAAATTTGGCAGGATCATGTTCTATACTGTAACCTACATCGCTGCATGATTCTAGGTGAACATAAGGTGGGTTTTTCTGTCAATTACTAAAAATTGTAGTAATGTACTATTATTAACTTTATTTGAACAGGCATCGATATGGAGGGTATTTCGGAGCCTAGGCACCATATAGTGGCAGCCCCCTGATTTCAGGGGTTTGGATTTTTCAGTTTGGTAGTTTCTGAGAATGGGTTCGTTAAAAAATGATCACTTTCAACCCCCCGCACCACCTTTCCAACAAATGTCAAAACCAAGACCGGCTTCGAAAGGTACTAACCAAGACCTTTAATTTGATACCCCACATGACTATATTTGCATGTATGGGGACCCCCCTTAAATTCGGCAGGACCGAATATGAGAAACCTTATTTTCCATGACTTTCGAGCAAACGTTCGTCTCTATTTCGTCAATTGAACGTTCAAGGTTGTCGCGAAGCTCGTCAAGTGTTGCTGGTTTGTTGGAGTAGACTAAAGAAAGAAGTCTGGCGGTGTTAAATCCTGCAAACGTGGCGGTCAATCAACAGCCTCGTCGGTAAAGATAATTTGCTTGTGAAATTCCGCATCCGCGACCCGTTGGTTCAGGGCCCAATTTGCGAATTCACGCATTTTTACGGGTCAGACGGCGACAATTCTTGGGCGAGGAGAATCTTGAAGGGATGTAGGACAAGATCCTTGCGTAAAATATGCTAAAATGTCATTTGTGAGAACCAACTCTTGAGATCGACGTGGAAAGGACTTATTCTCTTCCTTGGTAACACTGGCTGAAACAGCGGCGATATTTTCTTCGGATCGCTCCTTTCGCATTCTATTTGGTGGCTTTACATCCAAAAGAGTAAATTTAGATTCAAACTTCTCCACCACCAATGGTCTTCTTATCTGGACGATTATGGCGACCGTAAATTCTGCGTAAATCACGTAAATAATCCGTAACGTTACTTTTATAATAATTTTTGATTAATTGCAGACGTTCTTGTTGCGTGTACTTGGACATTATTAAATGGCAGACCTTGGCTGTCAAAATGTGTAAAGAAAATTCTCACACAAGATGAACACAAAACCTTTACACCCGAATAGCCCAGCTTCCGGTATTCCGATTTGTTCTGGTTTGTAGCAAATAGCTTTATTTGTGCTAGAGATAGAAGAGTTTTCAGATGATTCAGTATTTATCATGCGCTGATGCGTTTTATGAAGAGCCCTGCAAAGCGCTCAACAATATCATTCTCTTGCTACTGAACGACTACTGAATTTGAGGGATGACTTTCACCACTTCTGCAGATACATTCGTTGTTAAAGATATGTGATACTGTCCAATGTTTGTTCCCTTCCAAGACTACTAAACACGTACCATACAGAACCTTCTAAATTTCTCCCGATCGGAATATCGATAATTACGGCTAATTATTTTTTGCACCATGTGGTACTCAAACTGCCTCTTGTTGTTCAACGTTAGTTTTCGGAAAATGGCGGGGTAATCAATTTTGTTATCGTTCCTGCTACAATCCTCCGGACTTCATCTGTCTGCCATACGAGTATATCTCAATAACGTCTCATCATATGCCACTTTCACGCTCAAATTGTACATTGCACTTTTAATATTGCCCTAGGAAACTTATTCTGGGATGCGCTTGTTTACACAGATAACATTATCACCTCCTCTGCAGCAAAAGTCTCCGCTCGTGTCCATTATATTGCTGCTCTGATAGGTTGGATTCTTGGCCCCAGAACACAAAAATATTCCTAGGGGGTCTTTTTGGTGATAACAAGAAAATTATTTTGTCCCGGCAGCTAGTAGGGTATAATGGCACTCGGTTACATAAGAGAAAAGAATGTCCTTAAAGTTCTACAATCCTACCTCGCTGTTCAACCTGTATCACTGCAACTCTTGCTCAAACCATCATAAGCATATATCCTAATAATTCTCATTCCCCCATTCCACCACGAAAGCCAATGAATCCCAATTTACCTGTCTTGGGTTCCCATGCAAATGATTATTATGCATGGCACAATTATATTGAACCCCCATTAAGTGCAACATGACAATAGCCATTACAACATCCAATAATGTTCCGCTCATTAGAATTTGTGTAGACCAAATGTTGTTAAAATTTAATAAAATATTTAATTGACAATTTCTATTGCACACGAAGACAGAGTCCCGGCACTGAAGAGATGTTAATGCTTGCACAAGTGGGCGCTTAATGCATATGCTTATTGGCACGTAAACGACTTAGCTAACCTGTAATTGACTAATTCACCAAGTTGTAAGGACCAGAGGGACAACAACGATCCTTAGTGCTTCCAAGCATGAAATTTATACAGGTAATGACTTGACTTCCTGCACATTCTACCACACCTTGTTTTCATGCAGACAGGCACCAATCGATGGTTGAGATGGTATGGGACCAAAAACTAACAGCATCCTATTCTACTTTGTGAATATATATCAGCAGTTTAGATGCAGGCAAGTTTTGATCCTTGATTGGAATGAAATTCAGATAAATTTGGGTTTGTATGCTTGAATTTGTGGATTCCTGGATCGTGAAATATTTGGTTTGGACTAAACAACAAAGTACGAGGACGAGAGAGATTGGGACTTATAACAAGTTTATGTTTATTGCAACTGACGTCCTTGGTTAATACAATATTTAGAAGGAGCGCGTTTGGAAAGTTTATACTGAGCAGAGAGCTAATGGATGGTATGTATTAAGGACGAACATTCGAGTTAAAATTTATATGAAATTTGGAAGGCTCGGATTAGAATACAAGTTCAAAAGTTGAAAGATCCAAATAGCAACGATGCTTCTAATTCACTGTATTGGCTAGTTGCTGAGATGTTGGACTGATACTGAGTTGATATTGATGAGCTTCTTAATTTTCATATTAGTATCCAATTCAAATCTAAATATACCAGTTGCAAACTTACGTATCTTCCTTCGGTTTAGTAAACAAGTTGGGAAATCGAAAAGTGGATGCTTCAGGTATTCAAGGCTTGGTGTTTCCTTATGTGGAGAACTTTCTTTGTGGGAAAATCTTATATATATATATACTATGTACATTTCGAAGGTTTAACTAATACATTCATCCTAAGCATGGAAACATTGTTAACTGGCTGTTACTGGGTAGGTTCTCCGCTAGTATACCCAGGACTGGATATGCTCCCAGAATCTGCGGAAAGTGTCCTCATATATCTTTAGCTTTACCAAGTGGTGATTTCGCATGCAATGACTAGTGAGTATTTCCACTATGATCCTAAGAAACAATCTTGCCAGTGCAAAGTTTCGTTTCCCCTCGACTGCACCATAGGCTGTTCCATTTTTGTGCAGATCGTTTTGCATAGTTCCCTCTTCATTACTAAACGTCGTGGCCATGAACCTCTTCCTGATTCCTGTTCCTGCTCCTTTCATTGCCAGCCCATACCGGTTCAGAGTTCACCTAGTTGGACAAAAATTAGAATCGCAATGTTCTGCCCCTTATAGTTAGCGCTTAGAGACTAAACGAGGCCCACCTATCTGAAGCGTATGTTTCCAACGGTAATATCCTAGGGTGGTTACCCAGTAGTTAAAAGTATCTTTTCAAAAGATTTATAACCTCTCTGCCCGCTCACTCCATTATGAGGGACCTGTCAGTGTATCGGGAGTCTACCAGGTAACCAGTTGCTATTTTAATCTACACGGGCTCCCAGGTTACCCTGTCGTTTCATCGTGTTTCAAACTTTCTGTAAAAGTGGAACCCTCATTACCATGGTCCCTTAATATAAGCGATTTGAAATACCGCCTAAAAAAATGTCAGTCTTCTTTCGCTTAATCTCCGCATTATTGATACCCCGAGCTATGGGTCGCTCTCCTTACCTGAATCTGTTTGTAAAGATAATGAGGAGCCAATCCTTAAAGAACGAGTGCAATGCTGACCACATAGCCTCCTACAGTGTACTGTAGGTTACTGTTACGGTCTTGAATGAAGTGCTCTAACACACTTCAAGGCCCTGATCCAATATGGATTGTTGTGCCAACGATTATTATTAATCTCTAAAGGACCTGCCGTTGGGCATGTTCTGATTGAGTCTCTGATACACACATAAGCCAGGTTTGAACTTTCACTAACTCCCCAACTGTTGCAATAAGTTCGGCTTTATTAGTCCAGATTATCGCAGTCTTTTTGCTATTGCAGTATATATCCAGCATAGTATAGTCGTGTGGAACCAATATCCTCCCTTCTATAATAATAGTTTTTTAGAATTCGGGTGTTTTAATACTGGATAAATTAAGTGATTTTCACAGCTAAACTGATGCTTGGCCTTCTCATCCTCAATTCAGATTGGATTCTATCTCTTAAGATTATTACAATGCCATCAGTGGATCTGGATCTGTATTTTTATATTTTTTAGCTCTCTTGGAAGTTCATCAACTATGAGGAATATAATCCATTTTAGCGACAATAGTACCCCACCCTGTGGAAAATACTTGGGACATTGGTCCAAGGAAAATGTACCTTGAAACAAGGGGTAAACATATTTCAGGTGGAAATCTACGCCGTAGACAGATGTGCCTCCTTCGACCTCAAAAGGGATTATAAGGGGCAAAACATTGTTATTCTAACAACGGTAAATTCTAAACTGTTGTAGAAATGCCTTAACAAACTGAACACGCTTGGCTCGCTCAAAATGGTATGGATATCGTGAGTTCCAGGTTACATTGGTTAGAAGTCAATGAAGCAGCGGACGAGCTGATCAGGAAAGGAGCAGCGACGCTGCTATATGAACCCGAACTATTCTGTTGAATCAGAACTGGGTTCATGGCTACGACATTGAAAGTGGAAGAGGAACGGCTGAGGCAATTTTACTGGACTAACTTACAAGGAATGGAACAGTCTAGAGTGTTCATGGGATGTACAAACCCCGCTCAAAAAATTGTTTAAACTTCACCAAGAAGAACCCCGGATCATAGTAGGAATACTCACCGGTCACTGCAGGCTAACTATAATATGGGAAAATTAAGGATACTTACAGACACTGTCTGTAGAATCTGTGAGGAGCGAAGCCTCCACTTATATTCTGAGACAGTGTCAGGCACTTGTGCAAAGTAAGTTTAAGCGCCTACTTAATAACAAATGCCAGGTTAAAACACATAGGTATAGACGACACACTATAGTTCGTAGTTATAATATACCCAGTAAAGCAACACAATATTATTCTTTTATAACGTAGTGCGATATCCCTTGACGATATTATTATTAAGGTAGAATGAGCGCTTCGAACTATCTTAGAATGACCTTTCTTAATTATCCAATGATTTGATAGTTGGTTGGTGCCACTCGACTAAAAGCAAAGTTAAAGAGAGAGTTTTTTGAATGATTGAAAGGTTAAAGGAAAACTTTTCGGTTTGAGGTCTATTCTTTTGTTTGTCCCACCGCCAAAAACTAGATTCGTTCCTGTCAGCTTTAAGACCCAATCAGCATAAATCCGATTTATGGCGCAAATTCTGCTTCAGCTGAATAATTATGTACACGGATAAATCCCTACATTAGAATTATTTTGTGGTTAGAGCTTGTAAGCTGGCAAAGATTCAGAAATGGTGAGACGTGGTTCAATTCCTTATGTGATTGCATCGTAGACAACATGTTGAGTGTCAATCGCGTCAAGTACAGGAGATAAACTGAGTAAAAAAAGTCACTAAAAGTAAGTTGAATTTTGGAAGACCACGGTTACAAATGAAATCTGCATTCCGGCAGAATTATAAAATTTGTTCACACTATTAAGAAATAGTGTGTCTGGATTTTCGAACCTAGGGAGCAAAGAAATAATAGAAATCTAGCTGGCTGCGTGTATGTACAGACAAATTCAATCAATTAGCGAACTCGGAGTTGTATTCAGAGCTAACATATGTACATCGTTTGCCTCCAAGCACTGATACTGACTTTTGTTCTTTATATGTAGTTTGCGGTGAATATTCATATATCAGGGAATATTCTGCGGTGCCACGTCACAGTTATTATTAACCATATACATTTTCACCCTGAAGTACTTTTATGTAACCGCAATATACACCCAATATACACCTTTCACTTCTTTCCTAGGTTAGCTCCATAAGCAGTCGATTTCACGTTATAAAAATTCCAATTTGTCACCGAGGATATCTCAATTTGACAGTTAAATCTTCCTGGAAATGTCGGTATTCGCTTGAATCAGGGTGAGTTTGCATAATTCGATACGTAGTTACGTTCAGCTACATATCTTGATTTCTAATGGCACGAAAAATATGCAGACATGTTCATCTAGCAAGGCAAGGTGAGATAGTACATGAGGACCACAGATCCACTACCTGTTACATGAGCCTCATGTGCTAATACGGTGCACTTTCATCCTTGTTCAAATGCAAATTTTCGTCGGTCGTTCCCATAGTCCGCACTTGACTGGAGCTTCTCACGTGACTAATATGGCAAAGCTGTGGATGAAAGCACATAGAGAGGCAGTCAGGAGGTAGCACTTGGTTTAGCATTTGGGAAAATTTGATAGTAGACTATGTGGTTGAGGCATCTGGATGGTCTATTATCGACCAAGGTTCTTTACCGTTTGTGCACTAATTGGTATGAGACAGGAATTTCTGGGTGATACTGCTCGAAACTTTTTAGTATGAAGTAACTAATACTCCTGATGAACTATCATAAAATATTTAACATAATATAATATACAATATGCAAGGATATAACTGATATACTCATCTATATACAAGCAGATACTTGCTGCTGACCAAAATCGTTAGGTTTATTGCAAAAATGAAACTTTCATCTGTTTGGTTAGATGAATTAATCAGAATGAGCTGGATTCATAGATCCTGTGACAGGCGCCCGTCAAGAATGGAGAAATTACGATTGGCGTTGCATCCTTGTTTAAAATCATACGACAATATTACTTTGGGCACCAGGTTACAGGGTATTCTCTCTCTTCTATTCGAAGAGCCTTTCTTTGAATGTTCTCTATAAAGGAGTTGATTAGTGTGAGATAAACCTAAGCTTGCTAGTCGATGAATTGTTTTTAAAAACCGTACTGCATCTAGTTTTGCTCGCAACTGGACCCCAGAAGAAGGATAAAGAAGCATGCTTTCAAAATATTCTGAAATGGTGCCCGTTACGGCGCGTCCTGCTACTATTTCTCTGCAGCATTAACAAGAGTGCAGTTTCTTCTATTCCAAAAAAAAAACTATTGTAATCTTTCAGTCACTTCCTAATGCTAGGGGTTGCCTCGAATGCAACACAACATCCTCATGGTGTTTGACAACCATAAATACTGCTGTATCGTCTCGAAAACCAACTATCGTAGCTTACTCAGCAACAAAGTTGAATAATATAAACAGAAAACTGGGTATGTAACGGACAAAGACCCCTTATATGGCTTCAATTGTAGTACATCTATGGTGATCACTACACATTCATTTGCACCTACAATTAGATCTGAAAAGCCTTCATGGTTCCCAGCAGTCAAACAAATTACATTTTCTCCCAGATGGCAGTCATTTGCCTGGATGGGTTCATGACGTAGATAAGATTCCATTCAGGAAGCATACCTCGGACGAGGAATTTGGGGTGTTTGATTTAAGCGCTTCCCCAAGGAGAGGCCGCAGAGTTGTCTTTGCCGTTGCACACCAGACTTTAGGTTTTTGCAAGCTCCTTTACTAATATTATTTTTTACAATATGATCAGTACTCTTGGTTATTCGATTAGCAGGCCGGCAGGCCGATGAAAGTCAATTTTAACTTCCTTCTTGGTGTCATAGGCTTCAGTTCTTGCTTGTTACGGGAGATTTCGGCTACCAGCGCGTCGGCTACTTTCTCAGATCAAGGACGATTGCTTGATGATCGCCATTAGTTTTATGCCTAACGACATTTTAAGAAATATCGCGAGTAACTGCAGGAAAGTTAGATTTATAAGCGAGCCCAAAGATTTTTTCTAGTATGTATTCATTTTTCTTGCACTAGCAAGAATAAAGTTCAATTACACGAACGTTTAAATAAGGCAACAATCTTTTGCAAGGAACTTTCTTATTCTACACCAAGTGCCGGCATTAGGTTTTGATCACCGTTCGTTAGCATCCAAGACTCCTTGTTCTCCACTATATTTTTTTACCTTCGGCAGGTTTGAAAGGGCACAGCAACTATGTTTTTCTACAAAAACAGATATTGACACATATTGTCAAAGAATTGTATTCTTTGGAACGATAGGCAACCAAGACTAAATTTTCCTGAACCTAGAAGACTGTAAGCCCCTTTTGCTGGTAGCCGTATAGCTAACATCTGTGCCACCATACCCTCCTCTGAATTTGAAAGCAAACAGGCTCCTGCAGCGTAGGCAACCATTATTCGTTGGTCTGAGCAAGTACTACGATATACGTTTCAAGTATGTTTAGTTTTTTGGTTGGCAGTGATCCAGATTCATACAGCTTCATACAGATCCTGAAATATTTCTCCATAGGGCTTTTGAGAAATGTTAATTTCATCCGAATGAATTCTCTTTTTTTTATCTTCTTTAGTTTAATCCTATTCTAATATTTATATTCGCTCGGTTGCTGTTCCTTATGCTTGGAACACAAGTTCAGCAAACCTTACACCTTTTCTAGAATGGCTAACATACTTTTTCATTTTGTAGGCACTTGCTTATTGCCTTAGAGGTTTCCTTTGTTTATCCCGTATCCTTTTCTTTGTCAAGAAATCGTATATCCACTGATTTCTAAATCTAGACTTAATGCCACCTATATTGAATGCCCCTTATTGGGGGGTACCCAGACAATTTCTACCACCTTCCTAGTCGCTTTGTATACATTAATCCTGTCTTGAATAAATGCAGACCCTTTTCCAATTTTATCTACAAAGAGAGTTAAGAGTGACTCTTCCATATAAGAATTACTTTTACTTAGAACCGATTTTGTTTGTTGAGGCACGGAAATTTTACCATCAAGTCAGCAGCATAAAGCCTTATACACCTCAATGCTCATCCCGCCGAGACAAACAGGGTATTCCGAACGTAACACCATATTACAGCGATGACTTTAGTACTTTGATGAACTGTTCAACAACCAAAACGTGCACGAGTTGGAGGTCTCGCCAAATGAAGACGACGGACAGATGCTGTCACCGCCAAGCATGTAGGAAATAGTCCATGCAATCCACCGGCTTAAAATGCATAAGTCGCCTGGAAGCAATGGAATTACAGTTATGTTATCGAAGCTACAAAATACATCCGACATTTCGTCTTAATGGCCGATTTCCTGTCTTTAAGGAACTATAGGCAGTTCCCGTTCATCGGAGCTAGCACCTTAACTATCACAGCGGTAGTTCAGCCACCTCAAGCTAGCGTAAAGATGTTTTGGCAAAAGTGAATGTCCGTTGTACCAACTTTGGCTAATCAAAATTCTCCTTTCTAAGATGCTTAACGCATGCAGCGCGGATGCCTGACGGGAGGTGCTTATGAAGTTCCCATATTAACACCAAGATTGAGGGAGATTACGATGAAGTACTTGATTTTTGCGTTATACGGGAAGTGTTGCCCAAAGCGCTACTGATCGCACAGGTATTGAAGACTATCTTGTGGTTTCTTCCTGCGCGAGAGTTGTGGTCAATACTGGTAACCAAATAAAATGGAGAGTGGAATACCGAGCAATTCCGCTGACACTGCGAAACGCACTACACACTTTTCGCTTTATTTTTTCTTTGAAACGTGGAAGGGGGCCATCGGAAGTGGTAGGGAATTTCCCGGACTACAAAAGGAAGCAATGATAAACACGGGATAATTTCGAGACTTATAGAGTGATACCATATAATAGGAAACTGGTCGAGCGAAGGAACGGAATTAACACAGCTTCTTTAGAAATAAGGCGAAATTGGCAAATATTTCTATGAATGATTTATATGCGAATTTTGATGGTCCAAAGGCAATCCTGAGTAGCCGAAGACGACCAGGAGCGGAGGGCTATTTTAAAAGATAAAAGAAACAAAAGAAAGCTGCTGCCGGCAAACACTAAATCTCCATCGAAATGTTGCGTATACACGTGCGTGCTCAGCATATATTATTGATGTCGCTATCCTTCATAATAGAAATTTAGTGTTTCGAAAAAGTTCCCATAATATTGTCAGCTACAGGTATTATACTTAAATCCCTCATGGCCACCCTTGATGTCCTGGAATTCTCACACAGTCTTGTTCAAAACATGCGGAATCACACCATTCTCCAAATGTGTTTGATGTTGCGGGGAGTTCTCAACGGATTCTCCCATTAGGTTACCACCGGCCACTACCACCAGAGCCTCGTTATCTTGTAAGTAAGTAGGATCGTCCGACCTTAAATGCTTTACGCTTAGTGTAGTATTAGATAAGATCCGGCATCTGTGGAGATTGTGATAACTTATTTAAATTAATAAACTAAAATAATAAGATAAAATAATACCATGAACTTTTAGCTTAATTGCTTTTTTCTTGTTATCGAGGAACTATGCAACAAACTGGCGACGGCCATTTGCTCGCCGGAGCTTGTTCTCAACTGGCGCTCCGTAGACTAATCCACTCGAGCCAATTCAACTGCAAATCGAATTGCACTCCACACTAGTGCGCTTTAATTGCACTTTTTCAAAACAACAATTTATGGCAATCCGTCACAATAGCGAATGAATTTAATTTAATTTGGACCTTATTACAATAACCACCTTTTCCAATTTTGGGTTTAATTTTTGTAATTCAATTTACAACTCAGCACTCAAGTCCAAAAATGAAAAACGTGTCTACCCTGGCCAGCGGTTGTGAACTCAGTGAATTTTCACAGTCCGGTTGCTTCGAACAAACAGATCTTTTTACCGTCGGTTTTCCCCTCTCGTGGCGAGTTCAAATACATCACGGAGAGCACCGGTGGTGGCATCTGTCAGTCGCATTAACAACATTCGAAATAAAGGGGTTGACAGCCAACCGTTTTTGTTTTCAACAACCTTAAAAAGTAGAGAAAATATTGAGGATGTTCAATCTTCGTCAGCAAAGTAACTATGCTATCTTTTTCTAACTGAGAATATTTCCTTGACTCGGTGCTTGAAGATAACGCCTCACGTACTTCAGGTCATAGTGGCTAGGAAAAATTTTCGCTGGGAGTGGTTTTTGTTTTGCAAATACATTCACTTACCTAATTCAATTTCGGCTCGGTAAACGTAAGCAATACAAAAATACTTTGATGATTCTACTGCAGGCGATCTTTATTCTTCTGGAGATTTGCATACTATGAAAATAGGTGTTGCGTTTGTAGAGTCATCTTCTTCAAAATTCTTCGGTTGATGCTAGTAATCGTGGAGGCGGTCCAAATTCGATGTGCATTCGTTGCCTGCTTAAATCAATACAAACGCTTGCAAATATTCTTTCTGGTCATGTCTAAATCGAAAGATATTGAGAATATGGAAACAAATTCATATTGTCAAATAGATAGAAACAATCAAAAACCGGTGCCACCTCCCTTGTTAGTTCAAGAGACGGAGAAGAATAGACGCAATGGAATGGGTGGAGTGGGGCATAGTATATCAATCACTTTCTTCCTTCACGATTTTCTCAGAAATTTTTACTCTTTCTCCATTGTTCTGGGCCAGGAATGTGCTGTGTGACTAACTCGCCGCCAATACGAGGATGGTCTATACCACTGGATTATATAACAAGCAATGGAGTTATCACTCCCTTCCCTGACATCATCGGGCCAGTATATGGAGGACCCCTCTAATGTGTATGAGTTTTGCGGGGTCAAGGGGGAGGAGAAAAGAAAAAAGTCCTCAAATCAAAGAGACCTAATTACAATTCATCGCCACAGGTATATTTTAAACCCATGGATCAGACAACGTTATAAAGGAGAATAAATTCACATCCAAAAAATAAAAGAACGAACAAAAATAATAAAATTTAAGCGATAAATTAGATAAGAATTAAAGGAAAAGAATTAAAATACAATTAAAAAAATAAAAAATAAGTGAATAATAAGATTAAAATGATAAATAGGAAATGCGTTAAAAGAATAATAAAGCTAAAATGATGAATAGACGTACGGTTACATCTAGAGCTCTGCGTGATGCGTGACAAAGTTCAGCTCCTAGAAATCCTTTTTTTTAAATTCATTTATACCGTAAAAATTTTCACTATTGCCGTAAATACAACATATAATATAAAACTTTACAAACAAAAAATATATATGAGAATAATTCTTTGGGATATCCCGGAAGTTAATGGGAGATTATCCGTTGTTGAATTTTGTTATTAGGACGACGACTTCTTGATGTTTGCTGTAGGTGAAAGTGTTTTTTTTTCTCAAAAGAACCGCACACTGTAGCCTTTCCCGCGGACAACTTTCCATCCCTTTTCGCTCTCGGCTCCTCGTTCAACGGAATAACAAACAATCCTGCGCCTGGTTGGCGATTTTCTTAATTCTTCTTTTCGAAACAAATACTAATTTAATAACAGAATTCAAACGTCTCGCGCTGTGTTCAAACCTTCAGTTTCCTCACGTACCTCAACTTTCTCGGAATTTGTCAGCTAATGAAACATTGAACGAAGAAAATGTCAATCCCCTCATCTTCTCCTTTTTAGCACTCTTTGTTTATCCATCGCGAGCCCTTAATCCCTTCGCAACTTTCACTCTAATAAATTCACAACGCATCAACTAAAATATAATTATATGCACTTGCGAACAATTGAACCAAAACCAGCACTTCCGCTGCCAAAATACCTCCATTCTCCATTCTCCATCGCTAATCAAGCTGCTATTTGGCCGCGGTTAATCAGCTGCCCCCATGAACCACCCCGGTTGCCGCTTGCATCGTCTTCAACTTCTATAGTTCATGTGTCCAGCAAGATACGCAGTACGTCGGCAGATGCGGCAGATCATTCCCTCTGTCAAGATCAATTTGCCCGAACGTATTCAATAGCGCATAACATGTGGCGGTAAAGGTATCTTCACGGGCGAATAGCTGAGAGATTAAACTTAAGTTGGATATTAATAATGGAAAAGTGCATTTTATATAATTTTTGTTTTTTGCTTTATTTTTTTTGCAACGAAAGCCAGTTAATCGAAATCACTTTCGAATGTCATCTCAGGCAATTCAGACTTGAGGAGGCGAGAGAGGTCGATAGTGGAAGAAGTTGAATCCTCTTCTTATGTCTGATATCTCCATTATAAATTAAGCCATAGTCTGTCCAGCATACTATGAAAATGAACCGGACGTAATCATCATGCTAAGTTCATGGATGCTTGCATCTGCTCTCATTCAACTTGCACACAGTGTAGTCCTAATTCGTCTAGTCTATAGTCACTGTCCATTTTCCACGCCACACTGATTCTGCCATGCATATATCCTTCAGATACGTGCATATGTGCAACGAAATGGCCGACGGTATACGACATTTTAGTGGAGAGATATGGCCGGGAATCGCTCACGCTTCCTCTTCCATAAATGCAGGAAGTTGAAGATTTTTTCATTGCACTTCTGGCGATTGTTGTCATAGCCACTTCTGCCTAGGCGGGCGGTATAATCATAGGGCTGCTGTCACGGCGACAAGATATATTCACTAAGGCAACACTAGATTGGATAATATCCACTCTGAATGATGATGCAACGGACGCCTTTTTCTGCTCATTTAGTGAGCCGTTTTATACATTTTGACGTCAGAATTTCCTCGTCGACGTTATATCACTGGGAAGCCGCCTTTTTTGTTCACTTATTTGTGAAACTTTATGAGGGAAATGACATGTAGACAGGATAAAACTCTAAAATTAGGATGAATGTCGGTAGATAAGGGAGTTTTTCGCAATTGTAAAAGGGCTTATTTACGTGCGAATTCTGCTAGATGAGACAGAGAAATTAAACAAGATGTCAAATAGACTTTCAGTCCTGAACATATTAAGGAAGGGTATTTTATTTGATGTTGGGAAAAATCCACCCCCTTCATTTTTACCAACGTAAACCACGATATTCCTATGCATTCATTTCATGGTTCCAATACTGGAATAATAAGCTATCTCGATCAAATCAAGAAAATAACAATGAGCACTGACAAGCTTGTTTTAAACTGTCAGACTAATCTATATAACAATTCCCGATAGAACAAATTGCTTACACACTTAGTCAGTGAATGTGCCCTGACCTTCAATCGTAGAAAGTTTAGCTCGATCATCACCCTAACATACCTCCGTACCTTGTTCGTGAGAATAATGGCCCGCAACGGCGTGGGCACTTGACGAAAAGCGACCACCATAGCATCTTTGCTGTCGGAAACAGAGGAATGGGTAATTAAATATATTCTTGAAGGGTCCGAATTTGAAATGTCAGCTTAGCATTTGCTATTTCTTGGCGCATTATTCTGTTTTTCAAAAGCGCTGGATTTTACCTCAGAATATGTATGGAGGTCACTCTTCTTACTGAACATATCAATAGCTTCCCTTGGTAGTCATTTAGTCTGCGATGACCAGGAAATTTTCTTGGTGAGGTTTAAACAACCCTACGAAGGCTTATATGTTCCATTACTGATAAGTTCGCCTGGTATTCTCATAACCGTTTCTCTTTGTTCCTTAGTGTGATAACCAAGAAGCCCTTTCTGATTCCCTAGACGGGTTCTGGTCCATATAATGGCGTTTCAGTTCCTTGCCTGATCAGCTCATGCGCTGCATCATTTCCTTCTAACTTCAGTGTATCAACGCATTCCTAAATCAGTTTATAGTTCACCTGATTGAACCTATGTTTCTTAATAGTCCCCTGACTGTTGATTAGATTATTATCCTGTTCCTTATAGCTCCTTTAGAGGTTGAAAGATACACATCTATCTATGGCGTATATTTCGGTCTGGTATATTTATCTTTTGGTTTGGCATACGTTTTCCTTCGACCATTGACCCCTCCGCCCGTGTGAGGGACCCGTCAGGGTACCAGAAGTGTACTTGTTGCAATAAGTCAATAAGGCCACAATTGGCCCTGTTGTTCCATCGTCCTTGTTGCCCAGTGATGCACACACAAGTCAATCTTTGATTTCCGTATAACTACGGATTAAACAACATCGTGAGTGCAGCCCCGGCCCAGTATTCTAATACTTTTTAGCTTCCCCAAAAGTCCGTCGATTACTATACTCCCCATTACAGATGACAGCACTCCGCCCTTTGGACATGGTAATCGAATTATAATCTGTTGATACTTCTACTTGCCAGAAGGCTTCGGGACCAGAGATATTCATGGGTTTCCATGCTATATCCTGTCGAAAGGATCTTCGATATTCAGAAACGCCCACAGGAATGCTTCTTTGGTATTTGTTTTATTGTGCAATATATCTACCAGCTTATATAAGGCAGTTTTGGTTGATTGTCCTGACCGGTAAGCACATCGGCAAAGATGCAAGAAATTAAGCACGGAAAAGGTTATTTTAACACCTTCCCTGCTGTGTTCAGTGATATGAGGTAAACTGGTTTGCAAGATTTGGGGTGGAAAAAGATCCCTTTTGACTGCTTTGGGAATGAAGCCATTTCTTGCCCCATTCCACACCTTTAGAATAAGAGAAGAGATCGTATGATAATTTCCAAGCACCTCTGAAATTGGGTTTGGAATATGCACTCCGGGTTATTACAGTGGTTTGAAAGACCTCATTGCCTATCTTACTATAACTTCTGACGGTACCACTTCTACTATTCTTCAATTTTTTTCCTTTTGTTCCTTCTTTTCTTTTGTTATGGCGGTGTCAGAAAAAAATGTATTCCCTTCCGCAGTGGGACAGGACCCCAAGAGTCGAGTTTTGAAAAGCTAGTATACTCTGTCTTGCTCATTCTTGATGAATGTTCCATTATCTTTTCTCACGCATCCTTGGCAATGCTTTTATGATTTATTCCATACTCCAAAATCGCTTTGTTTCTCAGATCGCGTTGCTGTATGTCAGCGCATTTTTGTACCTTGGTCAGTCCCTCATTTGTTAAACCCGGTTAAACAGTTTTCGATATTCTCCAATTACTTATTAGCCATTTCATAAGCATATTCCTTTGGGATATGTTTAGAGCCACTTGCCTCATGCTGGGAGGATACATCCAAGGAGGTATTGCTTCCTCGGTTATTGCGGCTACTTCCCTTGATTTCATTATTTGTACCGGCCTTCCTCTCATAGTACACCTTCAGTTTAGCGTTTTGTTTCGGTGGCGGTAGCCACGATTTCCTCTCGAGTTTCCTTGTCGCTGTTCAAAAAGACATCTTTATTTAAAAGTCGATCGAATAATAATGTACGCTCTTGGTTTTTCAAAAGAAGATTATCTACTTATATAATTCTTCTTGCATATCATGAGTTGCAGTTTCTGCCCTACTTCAAATGCAGCGCCCTAAAATAGTGAGTGCCGTGTTTCCTAGTTTCTAATTTCGCTCTTCATCTATCCGAGATTTCGAAGCATTCCCGCTTGTGGGTAATCTTCGCCCATTCTTTGGCTACATTCTGAGCCTTCTTCCGGTATTAGCTCTTTTTTATATACCACAGATGACATTTAGCCCTACGTCACTGAGGTCTATCTGCGTTATGATGTCTGATATGGTAACCATAGACGTACTTAGGTTGGACTATGCCTTCTGATTAAGGACCTGATTTTTTTGTGGTCGTCACAGTTAGCCTCAACTCCCAAATTCTGCCTTCTTGGACATATTATGGATATGTACCTGCGCCTCATGGACAACTTTGTCTGCAGTATGGGGTCCTGCTTGTTTGTTGTTATTACCCTGATGGTTCGCTTTGGTTATTTTGTTTACACGAGTATGGAGGTTAGGAGATCTGCCGTGCCATAATCCTCCAGAGCACTGTTGGACGAAGCTTATTGACTGTGGTGATTAAATATCCATTCCAATATTGTCAATTTCCGCCGACTATAAACTGTCCAGTGGGTTCGGTTCACATCAGACTACGGGGGAGGTATTTTTTCAGCAACAATGCATACCGCTAACGTTTTGTTAATAACTGCGTCACTTACACTGGGTAGTAATATATATGGTTGTCATTTACCCTTTGGTGAGGTTTAACGCATCAAACACACCTGCGCATCGCCGTTCTTCGTTTGAGATGGTGCCAGGCTAGTGTACTACCACGGTACGACGTCGGCAGAAACCACGCTTCCTACATATTCAAATTGTCCGAAATGTTGTTCCGATTAATGTAAATGGAGAGATGTAATTACTTGTCGTACTGGGAATCTTCGTTTTGTTGATTTTTATCTACTCTCTTTGCCTCTCTTTCCAAATCTAAAACCATTTGGCTAAGGTCCATGAATCGGTAAGAGAGCAAACAAATGTCATCAGCGTAGTCAAAGTGTTCGCGGAAAGATGTCATAGTCGATCGAATTCCTTCACGTCCGCCGGGCAAAACAGCATAAAGAATGTCACCAATAACGAGAAGAAATAACATTCGTGATAAGATACAATACGGCGGACTCCGCTTTGGATCTCAAAACCTTCTGAGATTTTACCACGGTGCAGTACGAGGCATATTTCACTCTAATAATGGCTATTAGTTTCTCTGGAATGCGCTTCCTACGTAGGGCACTCCAGATACATTCCCTGTTCAAGCTATTGAAAGCTTTCCAGAACTCGAAAGCTTCTAGAATTGGTGCAGCGAAGACCTAAACTCCGTGCAATGCTCCAAAATGATTCGTAAAATGTCGATGTGCTCAATACAGGAGGGACCGGATTGGAAACTAGCCTGCTCCTTGCCGCCCAAGCATTCAAAATGGGAGGGAGGACGCAGATAGCCTTTCAACTGTCTCAAAACGGATGCCCTGCTTTGGAAATGTAACGGTCACATCCCTTCTTCCCTTCTTTGGGAAAGGTCTGGGATTCGGGATATTTCGGTACGGGTGGAAATAGCGGATCTGAAGTAACTGCAGGTGCAGCGATAAATAACTCTATAGGAAGACCAGATTTACTCCATTTAAGTGTATTGATGGCCGAAATAATTTCCCTTCTGCTCTTCATTCTTCATCACGGTCAAGATGGGATAACAAATAAATTGTTCAATATTCGACTCAGCTTTTTACATAGAATTGCAATTTGCTGATTTAGAAATTAAAGTAGGAAATAATTTGTATAATATATGATAATGATAAAGATGATAAAGAAAATGAATAAATTGGACTAGCAATAATTAATCATGGTGTTTTTCATTACTCCTTTTTACTAGCCTCATTACACGTGCCAAGGATCGGTAATCTTTGTTGTGGCTTAGAAGCCTTAAGCAAATATTCCAAGGAATTTTGTTCCACCCAACACCAGGATTTCGCTCGGCATCCTCGTTCGAGCGCTTTTCGCCCACAATTGCTCGCTGCAGCCAATAGAGCTTTCACTTCCTTTCGTCCATCGATGCGGTTCCATGATTCTCCAGTCAGCCAGATCAGGGCAGGCATGCAAAGTAGTATCACTGGGGCGAGTAAAATGGGCATTTAACTCGTTCCATACATACAAGTGTGCAGGTCCGGATGGCATCATTTCTGTGCTATTCGGAATATATATTGTGCATGCCTAGCACACGCTCATATTCCAATTAACTGGCGTGATGTGTTATTCGTTCCCAAACCAAGGAAACCCGTCTACACA
Organism: Hermetia illucens; assembly: GCF_905115235.1. Lineage (NCBI taxonomy): Eukaryota > Metazoa > Arthropoda > Insecta > Diptera > Stratiomyidae > Hermetia > Hermetia illucens. The sequence goes on from NC_051851.1 coordinate 75,974,861, forward strand.
GACACAAAAGCATCTGACTGATCAGTCTAACGAATAGAAGACTAACAAATGGGTTCATAAGGGATACACACATTCTTAAGTAGCCACTTCACCATAGGCAATACGCCTACCAGAAAGGCAAATCCACGGGGGCAGCACTCCATGAACTCACGCAAAAATTGAAAAGGCGATGTCCGAAAAAGAATACGCCTTAGACGCATTCATGGATATCGAAGTGGCCTTCAATTATGCCTCATTCGCGGCGAGTTGTGATGCAGCAAGACAGCGTAGAATCGAACCGCTGTAAATCAGTTGGATCCTTTACATGCTAGAGTGGAGAAAAATCCTCATGTCGGTTAGCCAGAGGACTATTGAAACAGGATGTCTTAGGGGTCCCACAGGGTGGATTCGCTCTCCGCTGTTATGGATCTTGGTAGTGGACACCCTGCTGTGGTTCCTGGAGGACAGAAAAGTCTTCGCGCAAGCATTTGCGGACGACCTAACCGTAATAATTACTAGTAAGTTTGCGGACACAGTATGTGATCGCTTGAATGCAACTCTGCATGAAATCCACAGTTGGTGCCTCCGCAATGGACTCACGGTGAATGCTAGCAGCACTGGACTAGTTATGTTCACTAGGAAAGTCAGGTGGGGCAACTATACGCTACCCACCTTAGCAGGGCCGGAAATCGAGCTAGCACAAATAGTCAAGTATTTAGGAGTATATTTCGACTCAAAGTTAACGTGGAAGCACCATATTCAGGAACAGTATCAGAAATCCTGCGATTGCTCTGCTATTGTAGGAATGCGATAGGTAAGACCTAGGGACTTTCAACAAAACGAATACACTGGATATATACATCCATAATTAAAACCCATTTTGAAGTATGCTTTCATCATCTGGTGGCCAAGACTAAACTTTGCTAACAGCAGGAAGCTGCTAACGCAGATTCAGTGGCTTGGTTGCCTAAGTGCCACTGGAGCAATGAGTACCACGCCGACTGCAGCACTTGAAGCTAACCTAAATCTACCTCTCATTCACGTGTAGGTGAAACGGAAAGCAGCCAATGACGCATATAGACTCGATACCATTGGAGCGTGCAAAGGCGGCCAATCACACGGTCATGTGTCTATCTAGAAATTCCTTGGCAAACATCCGGTAGCTCTCTTTGAAAAGACATACACTTTTTGAAATAATAAAAAACTTGTTTTTCTTATTCGTTAGTGTTGATATTTTTATTTTTGCAAATACCGATATTTCCGAAACCACCCTTCATCAGTGCTAACAAGTCTACATACATACATCCATACACTGTCGTAATTCCCAAAAGAGAAGAATGGTCGATAAATAGCCATGAGTCTCTTCAGATTACAGGCTTCCCCGACGGGTCAGTTATGGAGGGTGGATCGGGCGGAGGGGTGTTTTCGGGGAATCCGATTATGGAACTGGCCTGAACGCTGGGAAAAATTAAAAATTCCAGGCAAGCATATATGCCATTTCATTGGTAGCAGAAGAATGTCTGCGACAAAAATGGAGCAACGACATATCAAGCCAGTTGGTGTGGAGTTGTCATCAGGTGCTGCTGAAACTTGGCCGACTGAACGAAACATTCCTGATGTGGGTGCCGGGGCTCTCTAACATCGCTGGTAGCTTTTGGAATCCGGCCATCCACTATCATGTCTACTCTGAAGGGTGAAATTGCAAGGATTCACGCAGCCGAGTGGAAAAATTTGAACTCTTGCCGGCAGGCGAAAACCAGTCACTAGAGCAGGATTTTTGTTGTCCCTTTTAACGGGACACTGCTCCTTAAACTGCCATATGGAAAAGATGGGGGTGGTGGTTTCGGCTAACCAATGTGAGGAGGAGGCAGCCCTACACTTTTTATGCAGCTGCCCAGCCTCCTCAGATCTCAGATGGAGACACCTTGGTAAGGTTTTCTGCAACGAAGAATCTGCGCACCCTCTGCCTCTGGAGAATGTTCTCAGATTCGCTAAAGCCTGCGCACGCCATAGGCGGGAAGCCATTGAATAGGGGATTTAAGGGAATAGTACAATGAATAGTAACGGTCGTCAAAGGCGAGTTTCACCGCTTTTCTTCGCTATGGCCCAGAATGTCTAGCTTATAATGTTGGGATTCCCACTTAAGTTGGAAAAAACGAGCATGCTGAGAACCCAACTTTGTCGAGAAGCGAGCGCGCATTTCAGAAACCAATCAGAATCCTTTTTCGGTAACTAAGGTTCTTCGGCGTGAGGTTAGTCCCTATCCGAGGCGTTGTTGACGTTTAAAAGTTTGCAAGTTACCAACTCACAAATTTGTAGTCTGTTAATCGCGTCTTATCATAAACAAGGATAACTTTGAGTATCTTCATAAATCCTAACTCACAGGGGGTACTAAGGATTTTCGTAAAGGAGCCTTGGATCCTGGCGAACCATATATCAACTGTTCCAAAAAAATATCTTCCCCATCAGTCTACCCTGCAGTCCACTGGTTGAGCTCTACGTGATTGCAACTGATTTTACATGCTTTAAAGAAAATTATCATTGACCCTTTTGTTTTATTATTACAATGCTCAGTTTCCGCAGGGTCCTGAAATAGAAATCTCAATGATAAAAAGTATAAATAGTGTCCCCGCATAATTTCCACTACAGGGGACCCCGTGACCGGATTTCCTCTTTACGGTCCTAGTGGTGATGGACCACTTTGGGATAGCTCTACCTTTGTTGCTAACCATAGTCAACCCGAATGTTCATTTTGTTCATTTGCAACATCTACGAATATATTCCGTATTTTGTATATTACCGAAGCAATCGAGTTATTCTATTAATCACAGGATTTCATATTTTTGCCTATTGATATGCTGTTGTCAACGTTCATGCTCCAGAAAGTCCAAAACAACGGTTTATGCCTACTCAAAAGTGGCAGGAATGGTCCTAGCTTAACGGAAATAGAATGGCTTTAAGATATTTCCTAGTAACTCGTATTGGAAATTGTCATTTTCATTCACTTTAAAGTCCTTATTCTCCACGTTACTTGGACCATTTTAGGTTTAACTCTCTCTTGGTCGTCCTCAGTTCTGCGTACGTTGTACGTCCAGTCCATGGGATTGTCATAAACGATAGGCTTTATTCTGAGTTCTAATCACTTCCATGCATTTCATCTGAATAGGTGTAGTCATACCTAACCTATATGCACATCTGCCTAATAACATGCGGAGCAACTTTGAATTTTGCAGAACAACAAGGACGATATCAGTGAAAGCATATCATGAAAACGAGATATCACAACTGGAGCATAGATAAAATGTTAATATCAAATATGTATAATAGACAATATTATATAGAGCGTTCACGTGCAAATGTCCGCCTCCCCCTCCTCTCCATTCATAAGTTGATGCATTATATGATGCCGATATTCCTCCGAGTCCTAGAAGTTATCTCATGCGAAAATTGCAGAAATAATTAATGCATCATCATCATAATGGGGAAAGCTCGTGCTCGAGTCTAATTATTACATGCCGGTGTCAGTGCATTGTGTTATTTAGACTTGTATCTGCATATGCATGAGATTGTGCACGAGTTACTAGTTCCCTAATATGTGGAGCGCACAAAAGCCAACTGTTCAAATAAGTTCAATGAATATTACAAGTGGGATGAAAAATTAGTGTAATGTGAACTGGGTTACATAAATTTCCCACTTTAATATATGTTAGGGAAATTCAGGAAAAGTAGGAATTGATAATGGAATAAAACATCTATTTTGGTGGTATTTGCCAGCAAGACTTTGACTACCACCATACAATTCAGTAGCCATTGCAGTTGATTCATTTCCTAAAAATAGTTAAAACTTTCACTTCAGTTATTTCTGCATCCAAATTTAAAACGCTCCTTACAAACTCGTTCCTCTGGCGGTGTCCCAAAAATTAGCGTCATTGAAGCAGTGGCCACTTGAAATTACTTTCCCTAATGTGCTTATACTGGAGGAGTGATTCAATCTTGAATTTCGATGGAATGGTGGGCCAGTTGGTTGAGCGTTAACCTCTGCTTTTTCTTGCCGCGGTTTTCTCAGAAACGATGAAATCTATGACCAAGAAATTTAGTTGCAAGGTTAGAACTGTCAAGCCAATTGCGTGCAGGAATTATAAAGTGAGTCGCCAACCATGTAAAGCGGGGGAGTAAAATTTTGTTCAACGAATCATGTGAGGCCATGAAGTCATGTGCGGTGTCAAATGGAAGGGTTTTATGCAACAAAATTTTCTATTTCACGTGAATTTATTGCACTCCAGGATGCCGTATGCACTCATACATAGAATGTCAGTATCGCTCCCCCTTGGACACCACCTTGTTGTGGGGGGAGCTGTAGAAGTTTACTACTACACTAAGGGCGTCCAAAATATGAATATGGAAACGAAGGATATAAACTCTCCAAGTGGTAACAAGTCACAGACTTCGAATCCACCCGCAACAATGAGCAATCATGTCGCGGCCGAAGCGCGGATTTTGGAGGCCTCACCGCATTCATACTCGCCTATAGATAAATCTGTTGAAGGCACGCTTTCCGACTCAGTGGAAAGCTTGCATGTAGTGCCTACGGCGAAGTTAGCCAGAAAGGAAAGTACGGAAACTCTCAACTTAGGAGAAACTGGAAATCTACCCGCAAACGGAATAGGAAGGCCCGGCGGAAGGGAACTTGGGTCACTAAGGAGGGGCGACTACAGGCTGAATCCTGCCTGTCAGAACCTTCTCCTTCATCCTTACCGGGAAGAGCGGAAAGCTGGTGACGTGGACGATACTGGTTTAACACTAGTATGTGGAAATGGATCCAAGCGGCCCGGACACCGTGAATCTAGAAAGGTCACAAGCCGACGGCAGAAGAGAGCACTGCAAAGGAAGATGAAGCACCTTAGGAATGAGAACATGGACGTGGCTATACCACTAGGCGCGGTAACACCCAGAGAAATCGGACGCAAGGAAGCGGAATCTCCGGCGGAAGGTGCGGATAAACTGGAAACCCCGGTAAGATCCACACTGGACGCACCAGACTCTTCTGTCAGCGGTAATGCGCGCAAGAAGCGTAAGACCAACATATCTGCTGTGGCCAACGCTTTATTGTGTTCCGCACCAGGGCTTATATCCACGCGTCTCACGGCGATCAGGACCGGTGTACCGGGAGGTGATCAAATCAGCGAGAGAGATCTCAATGAAGCTGGTTCTTCCCACAGGAATACCAACACAAAGGCGGGAAGGAGTTTCCTCCAAGGATGGCAAAATGTCAGAGGGACAATTTACCATCCTCCTCCATACTGGAGCCTGGAACGAAGCCACAATTTAACAATCAAGGTTTTCGTGATGGGCTTCTCCATTTGGAGTGCACTCACGAGGCTGCCTTAAAGTGGCTCCAGCAGGTAATCCCAGATTTGAATTCCGGCGGTCGGGCCAAGTTCACTATTGTGAACACTTAGCTACGCAGGACAGAACATGTCGGATGTTGGTTATCGGGTCCTCGAAGGAAGGCAGAGGACATCATCCGCATGCTGGGTGAACAGAACCCGGGCATGAACTTTGAACACTGGAGGGTAAAGTTCATGAATGCCAGGAAGGACAAATCTACAAACGTGGAGGGTTTCAACTTGGTATTCGAGCTGGACCAAAAGAGTCTGAATGTGTTCAGGGGAAGTTTCCACTTTTTCCTATATAGACTGAAATTCAGTCATATCAGGAAACTGTAGGGCATCATCTCCATTTTGAAAGCGAAGAACAATACATAAAACATAGAGCAAATTGCAGCATCTTCGGTGCGCTCTCCCACAATGGAGCTGCGTGGAGGATAGTGCATACAGGGGCGGAACCCCCGCATGGGGGCCCGCACTGCTAAGGGACTACAGAGTGAATCCTACCTGCTAGTAACTTCTCAAACACTTTCCAAGGAAGGGAAGCCAGAGACGTGAACGGAACTGACTTCATGCCAGTTCGAGTGATCAAATCTATGCAACCCGGACACCGCAAACCAATTAAGGTGCTAAGTGGAAAACAGACGAATGCTCTGCGTGATGAGTTGAAATCTTTCATGGATGAGAACATGGGAGCTGCGGTGCTTCCAAGTACGGCTTTTCTCAGAGAAATCAATCACGAGGGAATCGAGTGTCTGGCGGTGCGGTGACTGCAGCATACGCTTCTAACTGTTTCCCATAACACAATAGACTAAGTTTATGTTATGGTAAAATCAACCTGCAGCATGCCAAAACTCCCTGCTACCTGTTGGAAGCGAGAATGACAAAGCTGCGGGATTTCCTATATATCTTTCTGGTGCAAGAACCGTAGCTTCGATTTACCAGAATCTTCTACGACGAAAGATCCATAAGACCGGGAGCTTGGTCCTGATGTCAAGATGGTTAGAGGCAACTATGCTGAGACAGTATTGTTCCCAGGAGTAGCTACGGTCATCATACAATACCAGATAAATGGCGAGAGGAAAAATATCGTAGTAGCCTTCGTTTATTTACCCTATGATTCTTTGTATCCTCCACCGACGCAAGAGCTTAGGGATCTGGTGGCGTATGCAGAATCAAGTGGTCTCGCGCTCTTAATAGGTTGCAATCCGAATGCAACATATTTCTTGGGGCAGTAGCAAATGCAATCCAAGAGGAGGGAAGCTATTTGATTTCATCACTTCAGCTGGTTTTATGACTGCAAACGTTGGGTGCGCCCCTACGTTCGTGGGATCGAGAAGAACCGAAGTAATTGACACTCTGTACCTCAAAATTTTTAGAGTTGGTTACACACTGGCCAGTGCTAGACGAGGTCTCACTGTCAGATCACCGATATCTAGAATTTAACCTGACTATTGCGGGCGAACAGTCTGCAGTACAAAGACGGAACCTTAGGAAAACGGATTGGGCAAAGTTCAATGAACTCCTTGGCAATAAAGAACAGTTCCCTAGGCGGCTAAGGACTCCTTTAGCGCTGGAAGATGAATTGAAAACTCTGAACTGCACACTTTTAGAGTGCTATGAAGGGCTTGTCCTGTTTCCCGAGGCCAAAGCAGCAAAACGGTTCCTTGGTGGAACCGAGAACTGCAAAAACTCAGGAAATCAACCAGGCGACCTCTAAATCGTGCTTGCAAAAGTAACAAGAACGAAGACTGGTTAAATTTCAGGAACTCACAACGTGAATATAAGAGGCTCGTGAGGTGCTCAAAACAAGACTCCTTTAGAGCGTACTGTGAGGAACTGGAAGGCGAAAGAGAGACTTCAAGGCTGTGCAAAGTCCTCAAAAGGGATGAGTCGCCCGAGTTGGATTCTCTTAGAAAACCCGACGGTACTTTCACGAGCTCCAGACTGGACTCAGTACACCACCCGGGAGAACGGGTGAGAGAAGTGGTAGGGGGAGAGTTGACGGTTCTTGCAACCCCTTCAATACGCAAGCGTTGCAAGGGGAACTGGAACACTACGAAAGCGGTTGTTACCCATGAAAAGGTGAGAGCTGCCATACTGTCCTTTGAACATCTCAAAGCACCTGGCATGGATGGCATCTATCCGGCAAAGCTAAAGGAGCCTATGGATCATTTAGAGCGACCTCTAAGAAATATTTTTCGAGGATGTCTTGCTCTGGTCTACGTGCCTTCCGCTTGGTAACAGGTTAAGATAGTCTTCATACCGAAACCTGGGAAAAATGACTATTCTAATCCAAAGAACTACAGACAGATTAGTTCGACTTCATTCTTGCTGAAAGGTTTGGAGAGACTGGTGGAGCGTCACATTCGTGGAAACGCACTTAGGTTACCAACGTGGAAAGTCCTGTGAGTCTGCTCTTCGGATCGACCTACTACTATGCGAACTGCAAAATTTGCCAATACACGCTCAAGTTTATGCTGATGACGTGGCTGTACTTGCTGTTGATCGGTACCTTGGAACGGTGTGTCGGAATATACAACGTGCCGTTGATATAATAGACAGTTGGTGCCTCAATCATGGTCTGTCAGTTAATCCAAATAAAACCACAAAAAAAGGGAACTGGATGGACTTTGCCTCCCTGAGATGAGGAGTACTATCCTTCAACTCTCCGAAGAAATAAAATATCTGCGAGTCACTCTAGATAAAAAAATTCTTTGGAGCAAACATGTAGAGGTAAAGATGAAAGGAGCTCTCACAGCTTATTGGCTGTGCAGATGGACCTTTGCCTCGACATGACAACTCAGGCCTCATACGGTAATGTGGATATACGTTGCTATCATTAGGCCGATGTTCGTGTATGCATCCGTAGTGTGGTGGGTTAAGGTGAGAAAAAAAGGTTTTCACCGTAAACTAGTCGCACTGCAAAGAACTGTGTGTCTGGGTATCACTGGTGCCAAGAGCACGATATCCGGCGCAGCTCTAAATGCACTACTCAATTTGCAGCCCCTGGATATATTTATTCAAAGCACAGCAATGAGAGCAGCTCATAAACTAATTTGATTAGATCTATGGGAAAACAACGGATGTGGGGGGCACAGAGCATTGGAAGAGTTACTGGGAAGACTGAATCCAGTTCTTACAATGCCTTCCGATTCTCGTGTCCCCATACATCTGTTTAGTACCAGATATGTTACCCTGAAGCGTAGAGAGGACTTGGAAGACCCAGAGGAATGCGTGGCGGGATATACGGAAGTCTTCTACGTCGATGGAGACAGAAGAGTCTTCTGGAGCCGGAGTCTACCTTTCGAATAAAAACGAGAAGTGGGCTTTTACTTTGGGACAATATGCAACGGTTTTTCAAGCCGAAGTTTATGCGATCCTAAGAGCGGCAAACTGGGTGACCTCAATCGTTCAGGAATGCAGAAACCGTTTGAACTCTATGTCTAGATTCAATACGGTGGAACTACTCTGGCTACCTGGTCACTGTGGCGTAGAGGGAAATGAAATCTCGGACGCTTTAGAGAAAGAGGGGTCAATCTCCCCTATGCCGGGACCGGAGCCAGCAATTGGGGTATCAGTAGCATTGGCTAAGTCTTTTTTCAAAAACTGGGAACAAGCTTCCCATAATGGCAGGTGGCAGAGTCTAAATGCTGCTCGACACACCAAACTTTTCCTGCCAGAACCGAACATACGTACCGCAAAGTTTATCCTGTCGAAAAGCAGGAGGACTTCCAGGCCATAATTCACTAGCTGCGCTTATGTTCAGAATAGGAATTACTCAAGATGATACGTGTCCCTCCTGTAATGAGGAAGCGGAATCCACGGAGCATTTCCTTTGTGAATGCCCCGCCTATGGGCGCATCAGGCATTAGATCTTTGGTGCCAGTGTTCTCCAATTGCGACGGGTAGCATCATATCCACTAACGGAAATCCTACGATACGTTAACGAATCCAGAATATTCCGTTAGACGGAGGTAGCGAGTACAATGGGCCAACACGGCCTGAGTGCTCAGAAGCTGTAGCTTCTCCCCCACCATACACACACACACACACATGCCAGTATTAAGTTAACGCAAATTCTTACTTCACGTGAACTGGCACATAAATGTCGATAAATGAAACATTCGAACAATATTCCCCGAAATTTTAAAATTTAAATTTAAAATTAAACGAGCGATAGTGAATCTCCGAAAGCACATCGGGAAATAGTTACTTTGCGGCGTACACGATACCTCGCAATAGAATCATCTGAAACACAAAAACTAAAATGCATTTGTTAAAGGAGATGCTTCTCGCAGTAATCCTGCAAGGATTTTTTTGGTTGATTTTTTAATTTTTCGTAGTACTTGGAAAACAAAAACCTGATTTTAGGTAAAAAATGGGCGAATTTGAACAAACTTAAAATTAATAAATATTTAAAAAAAATACAGAAAACCTCCCAGGGTTATCTGGAAAACTATGTGAAAAAGAATTGCGCTAAATTTCAAAATGATAGGTACAGTACATTTTGAGTTATGGAGTACACCAACTTCAAAAATAGCAAGTTTCAGAAAAGACATTTAAAGTTTTTCCCACTAAGAAACTCGACCTGAGGTTCGGGACAAATTCCACAGAGCGTGTTTAGCATCTTCGGAAATGGATTTTTTACGTAGACTAGACTCTATCCCTCTCCAGCAACTCCCAGAATTGTATTTCAAATCAATGATGAGATTGTATCTTGGCTGTGTGCTGATATGTCGATGCGACTATAATCACTCACTAAGGCATGGCATTTTAAGGCTGACTCAAATCAGTTCATTCAATGCCAGCAAACGGATTTACCGGTGCGCAGGATTTACCGGAACTATGCCATCGCCAGTGTAGTACCCGTAATTGCTATGCGGGACACAACTTTCTACCGTATGTAGTCAGTTAGTAGGTTACGAAATTTTTTCATATCACTCAACGAATCCCAACAGAGCATCCAGACAGTACAGTTTTTCGTGAAAGAACCCAAAGAATATTAAGGTGGACTTGAGGCTTACCAGCCCAGAATGTTAAGCATGCTGAGTGGATCATCGCCAAGGGAACCCGCACGCCACTACGACTTGCATGAATTTTGCGGATGTTATCGAAGAGGACGTACGACGAGCCATAAATAGCTCGAAGAACTGGAGGGGTCCTCTTCTCGATCGGGTGCAGAATTTCCGTTATAAAAAATTTACCTGTATTCATAGTCGATTCACACATAGCATAAATCAGGTCATTAGTCGACCGGAGGAATTTCCACCTGTCTTCACTGTGGGAGTTATCTACCTTATCCCTAAAAAAGACACGGTACAGGATCTTGCAGATACAAAAACGATTACTCGCTGACCAACCCTCTACAAATATAACAAAAAAATTCTGTTCGAAGAGCAGAAGGGCTGCAAAGTTGCGTCAAGGAGTTGCAAAGAGCAACTAAATAACAACTCGTTAGTAGTAGGACAACCACCTAGACGCCAACGAAATCTATTCAGTTGTTATATTAATTATGCCTTGCGTCCTGCATACCTATCGACAGTCATTGAAGGGTGGCATACCTTTTCAGTGCATTCATCTGAGGTTCTCAACACCTCAGAATCCATCCGTATACGGCGGGGCATCTTCCAGGGGATTCGTTGAGTCCCCTTTGGTTTGGCATGGCACTGAACCCCCTTTTATGCCTACTGAATGATGCAAGAGGGTTTCAAATTAAATATGGCTTACGTTCAAAGTGCGAGTTGACACATTTGATATACTTAGAAAATACCAACCGGTATTCTAGTACCGATGATCACCTTGGAAGTCGGTTACGAATAGTAGATATATTTAGCCGTGAAATGCGGATGGAATTTGGATTAGACAAGTGTCTGTCACGAGCTACATGCCGGACATAGCATCGGTGACCTTCACATCCAAGCTTTGACCAGGACAGGCTTTTATCTAGAAATACTGCAAGCAAATAATGTTTGAGTTAGCGATCTACAGGATGCTCTGCCTTCCAAATTTCTACGACGTGTAAGGCTGGTACTAAATTCGCATCTCTTGGGGAAGAATAAAATAGGCGAACTGAACATATTCACTATCCCTTCTCTGGGATATGCATTCGGAGTATTGCCGTGGACGAAGACCGATCTGAAAACTGTCAAGTGGTGGATACGGGCTACCACCAAGTCGACTCACTGCGCGCTTATTTTAACAGCAAAGAGCAAGAGTTCCTTGCATGGGGCTGTTTGTAGGGCAGTATACGGGCTGATTGTACTTAACTTGAAAGATCGATCTATCAATCCTCTGAGTGTGATGAAGTGATAGTCGCCATCTGAGCTTTTAAAAAGCTCGTAATGAAAAAGCGGGTGGGGAACGGCCAGTGCAGGATGTGTGGTTATGCTGAAGGTAAGGTGATTCATCAAACCATGTAGAAGTACACCATTTTTCATACGTATTCTATATTGCGGGGACTTCTCGACGGATCCTCCCATTAACCTACCGTTGACCACTACCACCGGCACCCCTTTAGTTTTTAAGTTGGTAGGATCGTCCAAGCCTAAATGTTTCGCACTTAAGGGGGTGCTTTATTACGGCGATTGACATAAATTTAGCATGTGACTTATTACGACCGAACGACTTCGAATATCAAAAAAATCACTTTGCCCATATATTCTACACTGTATCTAGATACAATTGATGCACAAAAAAAAATCGATTCGATAATTATAAGCCAAAAATGAAAACAAAAAATTTTTAGATACGCTGCGCCCCCAACTACTAGCCTACTCTAACGATATCGACATCATCGATTGAAAGATGAATTCTAAGAAAATTGTTTGGCCTCTATATTAGCGTGGACCATTCCCCCGCCTATATAATAAAGAAATTTATGAGCAATGCCATGACCGTCTGGTTGTAGATAAAATCCTGTTTAATAGGTTGTGGTAGGCGTATCACTTAATCCATTTGGGTGAAGATGATCCCCCTTGAAAAATCTGTAAGTGGACATGTAGGCTTGGAATAACTCTAGAGTTCACGGTGAGTTCGAGGACGTCATTCGATATTTTGTCCAGACCCGGTGCTTTGTTGTTATCTATTCCGAGGGAGATTGGCAACATGTCCGGTGTATAAATATGAACCGTAGGTAGTACTTGACAATTCTATTGATATAATATATTGGGATCGGCAAGTTCTAACTGATCGCCATACAACACAGAGCAAGCCTGACGTGCAGTTCGTTGACAAGACGGGTCGTTCCGCGTATATTACTGATGTTGCTACCCTCCGGTGAACTATGAGCCACTGGCTCGGAAAATCAAAGAAATTTTGCGTCTTTAGAAAATACATTCATTTTTTAACAGAAAACATTTTTGAAAACTTTGAGCACTTTTTTTTCCTGGCACTGTAAGCCAGGCCTGGCCTCTAAAAATTTTACTAATGCAATGCCACACTTGGCACCGCCCATGCTCCATTTCCAAGAAACTTCGCCTTCCCATGTTCACTGTGTCCGGGTTTCATGGATCCAATATTAGACCGGTTGGGTCTTCCCTTTTTTCTGCTTTTCCTGGTAGAGACGGAAGAGAAAGTTTTGGTAGACAACATCTGTACAGCCTGTAGTCTTCCCTCCTTTACGTTTGAAGCCTTACTCTCTCGTTTTTTGGAAGATTTAGGCAACGGTGGCAATGAGAGACCGACTCCAGTCAGATGTCCAGCTCCTCTCATTATGGGAATCACTGATTCCTCCTTTCTGACTGGCGCCGTCTTAAATACTGCAGGCTTTTCACTTTTCATCTGGTGAGACCTTCAAATTCTGCCCCTCGGATTGCTCAAAGCCGAGGGTGGATTCGAAGTCTGTCATTCGTTACCACTGAGAGAGTTAAAATGCGTTGCTTCCATCTTCAAATGTTTTGAACACCTTTGGTGTGGTAATGAACTACTACAGACTAACCCACCACGGAAAAATGGTGTGCGAGGGAAGTTTGCATTTAAAACTATTGTCGTTAGCACTATCTGGGCAGGTGCCATCGGAAGTTAATGATTCCACTTTCGATTGTCATCCCACTAAGCAAAACAAAAAAAAAAGAAATAAGAAAACAATCGAAACACCGGTTTAGCACTTCTTGTGGTTTATTGTCAAATGCCCTTTGGATTTGCGTATTCGTTATAATTTGCCTATTCCATGCATCCTTCGCGGAAGATACATCCCTCCATTTCCCATGAAAATTACCAACAAAACATTCCAAATCTCGCACAATCAATACATCAACACAACTTACGTTTGGCGTTAAACCTTGGGATTTAAAGATTATGTTGATTTTTACAAATCGACTGCTGGAAATCCTACGTAGGCATTCTGACGTAGCTCCCTCTGAGGGATTTCCATCATATTGTCATCACAAAGGAACGTCGGTCGAGTAATTTGTTTCTTGCCGGTGACAAATGAGGAGACATTTTCCCGTAGCAGTCGATGTGCCGACAAGTTTGGTCATTTATCATACATACTTTTCGCTTGTCTGTAGGGAACCTTCCGGAGCGTTGCTTGATGGCACGAACATGCTATCAATTAGAAGCACCTCCGAAATGCAGAACAATCCGTCATTGATAATTAACTTAGAGGTGACTGCTAGGTTAATATTAGTAGAGGCTAAAGCGGCAGCTTCTCTTAATATGGTATATAGTTCAGTATATCTGTGAAATAAACCTGGATCTACTCATTCTAGCCCTTATTGCTGTAGTTTTATGTAGTTATTCTAAAAGGTAAATGAAATTCTTCATAGAGAACCTACTTAAATACTAATCAGTTTTCAATTAAGGCAAGAGCCTGAAATCATTCTGAGCAAAATTAAAATGTGGCAGGTTTGGAAACTCTTCCTTCATTTCATTATGGAAAACTGAGTCCATATTTCCTTCTACTTTACATCCAAATATGAAAGTTAAAATGAGGGTAGAGAGGGAACTTTGGCTCTATCCTATAAAGTCCCTACCAAATATACTTGGCTCTGTTGATTATCGGGCTCTCATCCGTTATGCTTCACTGGCCCCAAGTAACAGTTCCTTTGCTTTGATTTCCATGCTTGCGCTCTGATTCCTCTTATCTAACGTGGAATCCATCAGTTCTCAAAATCATCGGCATCATCTCTGCTTGAATGCTGCATTGCGGTGCTCTTGACTCGACTACTTACTTGACTTGGTTGACTGGCGAACTATGCACTGTATACTCAGGGATTGAAATCCTGGGTTCGGCTCTCGGTAACTTTGTTGTGTGCAAGGAGCAGTATATCCCTGAGTACTTTCCGAACTGCAGTGTTTCGGTGTTATTGATTTATCCGAAAAGATGAGCAATTTTATTTGGGACTAACGTCCATTAGATAGTCACTGGAGAGTCCAAGAAAAACGTACTAAGGTTTATATAGCCGGCTACGTCATGTTCATTCGGATGCTAACATGCAAAAGGACTTGCTTTTGGTCGGATGTAATCACAACATTGTGCACCGAATTGAGACAGGGCGGACCCTTTGAGTAGATGCATGAGAACGCTTGGAATGGTACTGAGTCCGAATGAAATCTTTATAATTCAATACTACCTTGAAACTCACTGGAGTTTCGGTGAAATTTGATTCCTGCCGAAAGCAAAGGCAATTTTATTGAAAATTGATTCCTTTGCCCAACTGCTGCGGCTACTATCGTAGGACTATGCAAAGTAAAGTTAGATTGGCTGGAAATACTACATCTGATGTGCTATTGGATCCAGTCAACCGGGATACAGCCTTGCAGGGACCGTCTCTGATCAACTTTAGAATAAGATTGAATGGAATGTCACAACATCTAAAATTGAGGCAGCAAATACTAGCCATACCAAATGCAGATATCGCGAAACCTCAAAAATGCATTAGATGTTTGCACTGAGGATCTTCCAAGCCGACGTGCCACCGCGTCAACCATCCTTCACGTTTTCGCAAACCTTTTGTCCTTGTCGTCGTCACCTTTATCTTTGTCGTCTTTGTTCGTAAAACCATTTTCTAGCGATTAATTCGCTCTGAAAAATTCACGGCACGAAATGTTCTGCATTCCAAACAAATAGCTTTGGGCCCATACTGCCAACATGGTGGATGCGAATGGACGCCAAGTCGCAGAGAACAAGAAAGAAGTGTCCTCGTTAAGATTCGGTTTAATTGAAATAGGATTAACATAAATCCACCATTACTGAAAGGGAAGTGTACCAGAGCAGAGACAATCTACGAGTTAGAAAACGCTCCGAGAATAAACAGGATGCCTCGGTCCCAACAAGGGTTGACTGTGTATAGCGTGAATCTTGTGCATGACGCTTAAGTTGTGTTCTCTTGTGTCCTACATAGTGTTTTACAATAGGATGTGTCCTGTGGAATGAAAACCAAATTGAAAATTTCGCCTCGTTCTGTTTTTTTCTATTTTCGATGCGGAATTAGGAGTAAAGCGGAGTTGAACGACATGATTTAGAGAATAGAAGGTTTTCTATTGTTTATCCTCATCTTGGGCCGATTTTGATGCTTTCTCTGTAATCCGCGAAAATGGAAACTTAGTTATGATCAGAAAATGCTAAGAGGAATCACATATTTAAATGAGCCTGGCTAAGTCCAATATTCGACGGAAGCGTTCTTGGCAATCAAATCCACGCTCCCAAATTATTTAAAACATCGCTAAGTGTGGGATTATGAGTGTTACATTTATTTAAGCGAATATTTTATAGCCGGAATAATTGGACTTAAATAGGAAAAGAGGCAATACACAATGAAGGGAAGATGAGAAGAAAAGCCCGTCCTTCTTTTATTCATAGACGCTAGCAATCTCTGAAAAGAGTTCGTAAATGACCGAATTTTATAATTTATTAAAAATCTACGACTAATGAGGCATCCGAGAATGGTTCGAAATTTTGATTTCTTTACCCCTTTTAATGAACGTGAGAATTCATATCCAAATTGATGCAGCTGAGAGGGGCCTCTGAGTTCGATGTCGTAAAGTAAACTACGTGTAGCCGCTTTTCCTTCGTAGTAAACCATAGTTTTTAAGGTTTTGTGTGAAACAAAACCTTATTAGAATCGATTCGATGTCTGTCTGTCCGTCTGTCTGTCTGTCTGTCTGTCTGTCTGTCTGTCGGTCACACCCGATTTATTCGGAAACGGCTGAACCGATTGTCACGAAAATTGGTAGAAGTATGTAATCTGCCGTTCCCTTTACATGCAGCAACTGACGCCATTTTGTGTTAAGTTTAAGGGGGGGCTCCCCATACATGTGAAAGGGGGGTGCAAAATTTTTTTTCATAAAATGTGGCCATGTGGGGTATCAAATGAAAGGTCTCAATTAGTACTTTCCGAAACTGGTTCAATATTTGATATTGGGTGAAACATAGGGGAGTAAGGGCTCAAAATATGAACCTATCCAACCGAAAAATCTGAAAAAAATCTCAATAGTGCATCTCTACGAAATCTAGGCCCCAAAATATATCCGGTTCCGATATCTGCACAAATAAAGTTAATAATAGTATATTTCCACATTTTAGAAATTTACCCGGCAACCCCCCTTATATTCATCCCAGAAGTACAAAATTTGGCATGCGTATAATAAAGAACATAGTGCACAAGCTAGTCAAGTTTGAAGAAAATCCAACCATTATCGACAAAGTTATAGGGGGTAAAACTTTTTTTTTGTGAATTTCGGGCACTCTTCATGCATGACTGCATGACGTCATCATCACATATCAATTCGTCAATACCACAACCAAATGAGTTCTTATGAATGGGGTCCCAAAGAATTATTTTGTTTTAGTTTTTTAGTCATTTGTATATGAATATCAACTGTGTATGTAGGTATATAGTATATGCGTGCTAATGAACTTTGTGGGTAGTGCCTATTCAGATAGATATAAGAAGTAAATCGGAAATATGGGTACGATCAATTTATATACGTGCATATATGTGTACATTATTCGGATATAGGCAGTTTGTTTGTTTAGGGTGAGCGTAATATCTATGGCTGTAATATGTACGTATGTCTCGTAGTTTGGAAAAATATGAAGCAATATGTTGGATTTGTAGCTATATACGGATAGAAAAATGTGCGTTGAAATTTCTTACATAAGATGAACACAAAACCTTTATACCCGAAGCGCGAGCTTCCGGTATTCCGACTTGTGTAATTTTTGTGGCTGTATTTATTGTTATCGGGAACGCTGGTGTCGCAGACTTACCTTTACCATTAGTGGTGTTGTATTTTGAGGCCAGCATATTATGCCAAAAATGCTCGCGGTCATGGTGTAGTCAGTGGTAACTGACTTTAATCGAACAGAGCCTGGCTAATACTTAATCTCGTCGGCGAGTAAACGTGATATTACCATGCTGTTGGTGGCTAAGGATACGATAGAATTTCAAACCCGCATTCCCCCCTGTGAGTTATGACTTAAGAATTCACTCAAAGTCTTCCCTACTTGTCGTAGGAGGCGATTAAAAGAGATAGAAATTTGTGGACTAGAAATCTGCATATTTTGAAAATTGATTGCTACCGAAATTTCAACGAGGCCTCACGGCTACGACCTTTGGCTATCGAAAACGGACTTCAATGTCCGCTTTCTCCAAATCGACCGAGAATTCAGCGATATAAGCGGGATATTATGGGTCCAAGTGAAGTCAAATGGTGGGACTTTGGAGAGTACTCCTCTCTCTCTGGCGGCAAAGTGCTCTTGTTCTCTGGAAAGTCGAGTGATAGCCGACGCGAATAAGGTGTTGAGTTGTTTCTGATGAGTGCCGCAGATGCACTTTTTAACTTGGAAACTCGTTTCTAAGAGGATTACCGGAAGATCCCGAAGCTGATTGAGGAGCATCACAATTGTACAATGCTATGCACCAACGGAAATTTCCGATATAGTAAAGAAAAATGCTTTTATACGAACAATTATAGGCAGTTCAGGGGAGGCTTCATAAAAGTGAAATTTTTATCGTGATGAGTGATCTGAATACCAAGTAGGCTCTGGCAACATTTTGCTCGGACACGTGGTGGAAATGTATGGTCTTGACGACCGTAACGAAATTGTTGTGAAGTTTGTGGATTTCTGCAACTTTCATCTCTTCGTCATTGATGGCACATTGTTCGAACACAGACTCTGTTACAATGTCAATTGGGTTTCAACTGATCGTCAACGTGTGAGCAATCAAATTGTCCACTTTATGATCAGCAGTAGATTGGCGGTCAAAGAGTAGTATAGTTCCCAGGGCGAAACGTGGATAGGTGCATACGATGGAGCTACCAATCAGCTAGTCGATACCCGGTCCCAATGTAGGGCTGATGTAACAGCGTTGCAGGAAATGCGTTGGAAAGGACCGGTTTCCTGGAAAAAAGGCACTACACCGCGGCCATCCACTAAACCATGTGATCGGAATAGGTTTCTTAGTCAGCCAAAAAATTAGACCTGCACTTATCGGCTTTGAAAATATAAGCGAAAGGTTATGGCAAATTTAGAAATATAAGCCTTCACGTCCCTACAGAGGAGACTGCAGAGTCGAAGAAGAATTCCTTCTACGAGGCAGTTGAGCGGACCCTCAAAGCCTGTCTCAAGTACGATATCAAAATTATACTTGCAGATTTCAACACTCAAGTAAGGAAGGAGCCCGTATTCAGGCATTACGCCCACAGCTTACATAGGGTTTCCAGTGATAACGTACTGAGGATTATTTAATTAGCAGTGTCACACGAAATGGTTTTTGAAAGTACCTGGTTTGCGCAGAAAGCGGTCCATAAACATTCGTGGGCCTGTCCAGACGAGGCCACATTCTACCAAATTGACCACATGCTAATCGAGTGCCGCCACCTCTCAGCCTTGATGAATGTAAGACTCGGACCACTACAATCCTCTCTGACAATCAGATGAGAGTGAATACTGAAGCCATTTACAACATAGCCTTCCGTTACAAATATGTAGGGGGAAATGGATGCCGCAATAATCGCGGTTAACAGATGTCCTAGAGATGAAGCATCAACAAATGATTTTGAAGAACGTTACTATTGATACGGTCACAAACATAGTTGGGACCAACCGCAAGTAAAGTCGGCCCGGCAGGTTTGACGATGAGTGCAAGCTAGCAACGGAACGGAAGAATGCCGCATACCGAGTAATATTAAATTCTGAAATAACGCGGGCAGGCGCAGAGAACGAACTCCCTCGAGCGGAGAAGAGACTTCATAGACCGAAAAAAGAAGTCTGGAAGAATCAACAGGTCTGTGAATTCAAAAAGTGCAGGGAGCAACCTTACCAGGCGCGGCAGCTTCCCCAGCAAGACGGTAGGATGAAGCCTTATATACCTCGATGCTTATCCTTGTCGCGATAAAGAGGGAAATCTGATTTCCGACAGAATGGGCATATTGGATCGATGGGTTGAGTATTTTGATGAACTGCTCAACAACCAAAATATCGTCCAGTTGGAGGTCTCGCCAACTGAAGACGACGGACAAATGCTGCCACCAAGCATAGATGAAACAGTTGGTACAGTTCATCGGCTTAAAAACCACAAGTCGCCAGGAGCCGACGGAATTACAGCCGAATTGGTTAAAAATGGAGGCGACCAATTACACCAAGCACCAATACGACTGACAATGGGGCAGTTTCTGTCCCATAAATAAAAAGGGAGATATCATACAGTGCAACGATTATAGAGGTATCAGCTAAGTACCATTTATAAGATATTCTCCGCTATCTTGCTAGGCCGGATAGCCCCATACGCTCAGAACATCATTGGCCCATACTAAAGAGGCTTCACTCCAGGTAAATCAGCAACAGATCAGATTTTCTCTGTTTGAATATGGCAATCAGTCGCACCATCTTTTCATCAACTTTAAAGCCGCCTATGACAGCATAGCCAGGGTAAAACTATACACGACCATGAGAGAGTTCCGTATCCTGACGAAATTGATAAGACTGACTAGGCTGATCTTGACTAATGTAGGAGGCCAGATAAAAGCAGCAGGATCACTCTCGAGACCATTCAATATCAACAACGGTGTAAGACAAGGGGATGTCCTATCATGCGTCCTATTTAACCTGGCCCTGGAGAATGCGATTCGCGGTGCAAACGTAAATGAGAGAGGCACCATCCTCTTCAAGTCCACCCAACTACTGGCCTACGCTGACGATATTGATATTATGGGAAGAACAACCTGAGATGAACAGTCTACCTTCATCGAGGTCGAGCAAGCGACGCGAAATCTTGGACTGCACATTAAGACAGAACGCAACGTCAGCGCCAAAACCGAAGGAACGAACAATATTAAATCGCACTGGTCAAACGAAAACAATGAAGAAAAAAGACTACAATTTTGAGACCGTGGAAAATTTCTCCTATCGGGGGTCGAAAATCACAACCGATAACAGCTATGACGATGAAATTCACGCAAGATTGTTGGCTGCCAACAGAGCCTATTTCAGCTTACAACTGTGTCGCTCAAAACGTCCTTAGGGTCAAAGCTCTTTCTGTACAAGACTATCGTCTTGCAAGTCATTATGTATTGCTCGGAGAAATCCGTTTCCAGAAGAAGGCAATCTCAGGGGCGAAGATAGTGCCTGACGGCTCGCCGTTACAGGACGGTAGGAATGCTTTTATTGATACGCTGAAGAGTGCCATATGAATAATAAATTATCACAGAATTATAAGATTCAATATTGAGGGCAACTCTGAACTAGAAAGAATATAAATGAATCCCAGAAGGCGGATTGGATATCTAGTATAACGCACTTGAATATTCATGGGGCTCATCTATAGGTGGTTGGCAAATGCGTTTGAAGCGAATGAAACGGACCGGAAATAAAAAGGAAACTAATAAAAAAAGTTTGATTAGAAACTAGATTAGGATGGGCACTCCACTCACTCGAAGGCGATGAAATTTTCCCACCACTATTTCAGTACTGCTTAGTGATCATCTTATGGTCTCTCCTAAGGGCGGCAGGGGGGCCTCAAGGCTTAGGGATATATATCAAAGACATTGGAGGTGGGTAAAAGCGGTCTTTATTTCGAAATCTGGCAAAAACGACCAATTCGGGTGACATTTGTCCTGACAGCAGGAGGGAAGGTGTTACACAACCACATTAAAACTTATATTCTAACGCGCAATGTGCTTATAGCCACGTCAATATGCTTCCTGGTCAGGACTGTCAACTAGAATTGCTCTATATCACCGGATGAATATATTACGTGACACTATAGAAACTAGGGGAATTGCACTATGTTCACATCGTGGTTACTATCACCGCTAATGTGGAGTATATCATAGTAGTTGACGAACTCCTAGGAGAGTTAAAAAATGCTGGAATGCAAGGGCGAGATGTATGTTGATGAGGTTGTATTAATCTGTAAGAGCCAAGATGAGACGGCGATAAAATTCAAACGGGGTTGACAACTGTACCTGGTGCAGGCGAGCTTGGCTGAGCATCAATCCGGCTACAGTCAGCATGGTACCATTCAATAGGAAACGCAAGCTTGATAACCTGAGAGCAATTAGACTGCATAGAATAGAAGCTAAAGGAGAAACTGAGATAAAATGCTTTCGTTATGATGCGACGTTGTCAGTGATCTTCAGAATAGACTACGTGTAGCTTTAGTTTACTGGGAAGCAATTTCCTTTCTGACGGGGAATTCCGTAGAGGCTCAACTACGGCAGAAATTGATACTAATGCAAGTAGTACTAGCCGCCTTCCTCTCAAACTGCTTCCTCAGAACTTACTGATGTTCAAAAGAGGGACGAAGACGGCTATGGTTTCGTACCAGGGCAGAGGCAACTCATCAGACGCTTCCTCACCACTGCTCTAGGAGCAGAATAACCGAAGCGATTCGCACGTGTTGTTTGCCCCCTTTTATAATTCGTAAAACACTACAAGGGTACGAATTATATTCAGCGTAAATCCGCCCATTGGTCCGGTCCGACATTAAATGGCTGCGGACTTAGGACTCCTCAAATTGTCTAGCTCCGGCCAAGCTTTGGTCCAAACTATGGGCGGATGTACGCTGAATATAATTCGTACCCTTATTGTGTTTCACGAATTATAAAAGGGAGAAGGGAACTCCTTGAAAGAATTCTCAATTCTCACAAACGATTCGCTATTTCCGCTGGATGTCAAGTCAGGTAAGATTTACCTTCCCTACACTCTGAGACACTAGTGTTTCACGGCCATTCGGGCTATAGCGATCCTTAAATCCGCCTTCTCAAACGCATTTTGCACCATCCATGATGGAGGTGACGCGATATCGATCAAAAATCTTTTAAGTTCAAATGGCGTTTGGAGTTTGGTAAGCCCAAACAAAAATATGAAGTAGCTCCTTCATGCTAGTAACATTGACATGAGGTTAATATCGATACCACCTGCTGAAGCCGAAGTTAATCACATATAAGCGTCCCTTTTTCATTCGAAACGTCTCCAGGCAAATTGACCGAGCGTAAACAGGGCTGTCGAGCCTTTCATAGAGTACGATTTTTCCTGATCGTTAGCAGTTACTTAATGTTGATGTTAACTAAGTTTGGGAGCAGGAACAATGAATAATGAACTCTGTTATACTGCTGGAGAATTGCGATTGGTAAGCCCGTGAGACTTTTTCACAAAAGGTTCACCGGATATAATAATAATAATAATCGTTGGCGCAACAATCCATGTTGGATCAGGGCCTTGAAGTGTGTTAGAGCACTTCATTCAAGACCGTAACGGTGCACTAGGAGGCAATGTGGTCAGCATTGCGCTCGCCCGAGATTATTACCCTGATTTGACTCAGGTACTCATTCGCAGCTGAGTCGACTGGTATCCGACGTCAAATCACGATACAAATTCCACTGCCACCAGTGAGATTTGAACCGCGACCTTCCGTACGACAGCCTTGCACTCTAACCACTCAGCTATCCGGACGCCGGATATACTTATCCATAATTAATACCATTTTGATACATGTACACATCGTCCGCCGGCTGAGACCACACTTTCACAATATCACAAAGTTGCTAACATTTAACCAAAGGCTAAATAAAAACTATCTGGGAAATGATGATCACTCCATGCGAAGACTTGAAGCTAGGATAGACCAGTTCCCATTTATCATCGTCCACGGAGCAACAGAAGGTATTCGGTCTTGGCCTGCCTTAGTAAAGAACTAGATATATACCAGTTTTGCGCCGAGATCTACCAATTTGACATCCCTAAGAGCTGTCTCGCGTCCTGGCCTACGCCATCCCCCAATCTCAGGCAGGGTCTGCCACGTTTTCTTTTCCAATCGTAGATATTGCCGTTATTGACTTTCCGGGCTGGATCATCCTCACCTAGATTTACTTAGTTTTTGCCTACAACCAGATCGTTCATAAATTTCATCGTTGTATAGGTTACGGGATTGTCGATGCTCCGCTAGAAAGTCAAACATTTTCGGGAGGATTATTCTTTCGAACACAGATAAGAGTTGACAATTTTTTCGCTAATAACTCAAGTCAAGTCTGAAGACTAGCAAGATTATTGTCATGTACGGAGAGAGCTTTGACTGTATGATTAGGCGTTTTGATCGGAGTAGTTTTGTGGGCTGAAATAGACTGTTTAGACTGCCGGTAAGCTAGCGCGAATTTCGCCATCGTAACTGCTATCAAATTTTCGACCCTAGATAGGAGAAATTTTCAACGGCGTCAAAGTTGTATTCTTTCTATAATTGTTGTTCTCAGTTGACCACTACTATTTGATGTTTTCACTTCTTTCGTTTTTGGTTCTGGCGTTTCCACCAAGTATTTTATCTTGGCTCTATTTATGTGCAGCCCAAAATCTCGCCTCGATAGCCATCTGCTCGATCTGGGTTTATCTTTCAGTAGTTGTTTGGAATTCAAGAAAATGGTGCCTCTCTCTCTCTTAGGTCTGCATCACGGATCACTTTTCCCAGGGTGAAGGTAAGGAAGACGCATGGTAGGGCATCCCCTTGCCTTAGTCCGTTGTTGATGTTTCAAAAGTGATCCTACTGCTTTCACTTAACCTCGGAGATTAGTCGGGAACAGAATTCTCTCATGGCAGCAACGCGGCCTTGAAGTAGATGGAGAAATGGTTCAACTGATGGCCATCCAACAGTTTTTCCATCATTTGCCGTAGAGAGAAATCTGATTTGTTTTTGAAGGAGGAGTGAAGCCTTTTGTCTATGACCGGATGATATTCTGTGTATGGTGCTATCCAGCCTTGCAAAATAGCGAAGAATATCTTGTTAGACGGTATCCAGCAACGTGATCTATAGTTTTTGCACTGAGTGAAATCCCCCTTTTATGGTATGGGCAGAGAGTGTCTCGTTGCCAGCCATTAGGTATTTGGTCGCTGGCTCAAATGTTTAGCATAAATTGACAGCTTGTTTTTATTTGTTACATTATCGCTTTCACATTCACTGAATAAAACATAAATCCACTAACGGCTCATGCGTGCTTGATACCATTGACCCGAATGGCGATACTACTGTTCGCCATGTGTTTATTCAAAAGTCCTCTGCAAACAATGAGTTATTCTCTCTTTCTATCCTAAAAAAATCGGAAGTCCAGAAACTAGGCGCTTCGTGTATCTGCGACCTTTGCTGCACCTACTTCTCTCCCTTGTTCTCTCCCTTGACCCCTTCACCCTCTACGCCTCTTCTAACTGCAGACTGCTCCGCATCTCTGGTCATTCCTCTCCCTACGCCTTCCTTGATTGAGTTCCTCATTGGTCATCTTGACCCCAATATTGGACCTAGCCCCGATGGCTTCCCAACCTCTTCTTTTTAATGTAGAAAACACATTTTCCTCTCCCTGTGTATAATCTACAAAAAAAAGTCGAGTAAAATGTTACTTTCCCTGTGTTTTCTGTGCATTGTCTTCATTAAATAAATAAATAAAGATTTTGTTTCCTCTTATATGAGAGGCTTCCTATGCAGGTTTTGCAATTCGTTTCTATTTAAAAATTCAAAATACTCCTTCATAGCTTTTCTAACTCCAAGATACGAGGGTAACCCTAATTTGCGGGCCTGATTAAGAGTTGGCGTTAGGAGGTTTGCTCTTTTACTGGTTTTCTGTAAGTCTATCCCTGATCTCCATGATATTCAGCCCTAAACATTTAACTTCCGAATTTCAGAACGCCAATTAAGGTTACAAATGTCAAAATGTTTGAAAGGATCATAAAATCGTGCAGAGGGCCGCAGATTGTTGAGGCTAGGTCACAAGTTGACCCGGAGCACTATTTCGACCGCGAAATCTGCACCTTACAGTCAGCATACATATATTCATATGTCTACCTCGAGTAAATGATACTGATATACAATATAAATGATTCTAAAAATTTCCCATTCATATGAGCTCACCTTGTTGCAGTATTGACGAATTGATATAAGACGAGCACGCCATACACGTCCGGCCACTATTTTTTTCTTAAATTATGGAATACGCCAAGAACGCACCATTCGAATCTTTTCCGATGGTGAAATAGCATTATTAGCGTGGTAAGCTAGCTTCCAGTTAAATTTGATCGACTCGATAAAGCATCCTAGATATTGTGGTACTTGAATACTATCAAGGCTATAAAGGATTTGATTCCAAAATGTTGGTGCTAAGGCAGAGCTGTTAAGTCTTCTCTGTAACAACGCCTTAAAAAGCGAGACATGAAAACCCTTGTAAAGCACTAACCCCTGAACTGCCCCATGCAGAGAACCAGCTACATGACTACAGTTTCTTTTTTTCTAAAATCCTTCCAGTAGTTTCGGGCGCTAGATCTTTCATCGATCAGTGCTAAGTTTCCTGCCCCAAGTGCATCCCTTTACTTAATGACTATGATTTTTTTAGAAACGATACATATTTTTTGGGTCAGAGGAGAAAATCCGGGCAGGTCAGGGGTGAAGCAGGAATCAGGAAGCCAGCCATTAGCTATGCTACTGCGGTCAATGGCGTATGACTGGCCATACTGCCAAAAACGTTTCATGAGCAAATACTCACTCGTGAGAAGCAGAAAAGTATCAAAGACCTTGTCTTCAGGCAGTTGTGCAAGAGATGGACCGCGAAACTTGTGTTCATCGTAATACGCCTTCGACCAGGTCATACGGGATGATATACCAGAAGCACACATAGTGACAGTTTTTCCCCCGAAAGCCACAACAATAGAGATGGATGATCTCATGGACCTCCTAATCGCTCAGAATGAGGATCTCCATACACGATTATGGAGAGTCTTCAGAAGCAAGGTGGAAGGTAAGGGTAAATTCCTCACGATCGGAGTAGATGACCGAACCATGGAAGAAATCAATCGTCGGAGTTGCCACACCATACCGAGGTCCCCGAAGAACTCCCGAAAGCCATAGAAGCGGAAAGGACTGGATCAGCCAGACAAGTAAACCTGCTGCCCAGTGAAGAGCAGAAGCTGAAGGATCTAGACCTAGAACTTCTAGGGCTCAGGAAGTCGATACTCCTACAGTGAAGAAGAGCTCCAAACAATAACAGAGCCAATGGCCCGCACTAAAATAGCATAAATAAACCTCCACTATGCGAAAGCTGCATCTATGGTAATTGCAAGGGTAAGTTCCAAGGAGAACATTTGAATAGTGTAGGCTTAGAAGCTCTGTGTGTACAGGGGGAGATTCGCGGTCTGCAAGGAGGATCCATGCTGGTAATTCGGGACTCCTCTTGTGAAAAACCAAGAGCTCGCATAATTCTTAAACGTAATTTAAAATATATATATATATTTTTCAGAGTTCCAAACCCGGGAATTTGTGGTTATCCAAGTTTCACTGGAGCACTTGAGAGGCAGTCGGGGCATCGGGATACTTCCTAGGAGACGATATCCGATATTCATCGGAACAAGTCGCTAAACTGGTGAAGTACTGAGAGAAGAGGGCATTACCACTTCTCCTCGGTTGCGATGCCAATGCCCATCACAAAGTCTGGGCAAGCAGCGGCAGCAAGAGGTGAGAACGTTCTTGAATTTATTTTTAGCAATAAGTTAGAAATAAATAGCATAGTGGCAGTAGAATTTGTATCATGATTTGACGTCAGATACCAGCCGACTTAGCTGTGAATGGGTACCTGAGTCAAATCAGGGTGACAATCTCGGGCGAGCGCAATGCTGACTACATTGCCTCCTATAGGGTACTGTAACTCTGTAGTGTATCATTACGGTCTTGAATGAAGTGCTCTAGCAAACTTCAAGGCCCTGATCCAATTGGATTGTTGCGCCAACGATTACTGTTATCATTATTACTAGACAGGAGGTACTAGCCAAACTTTAGGAAATACTCGGGCTGGTCAGGAATTGGAGATCATAGAATAATCAGATTGGACATTGAGGGTAACTCCGAAATAAAAAGAATAATAACGAGTCCCAGGAGAATGGATTGCGAATCCTATGAAACATACCTGAGCAACAACATGGCTCACCTTCAAGAGGCCGGTGACATCAGGAGCAAGCTGGAACTACAAGCAGTGGTGGAAAACCTCAACACAGTCGTCAATGACGCATATCAGGTCAGTTGTCCGGCTAAGACAGTTAAATAATCAAGGGATGTACTATGGCGGAACAGGAACCTGGTCAGAATCAGAACAGAGGTAACAATAGGTAACCGGCAACACAAAACGGGGACTGCCCAAAATACAAAAAGTGCGCTGAATGCGTATAGCAACGGCACAGCTTCAAGCATTCTGTGAAGAGATCGAACGCAACCGGGCTTTACAAGACTGTAGCCAAAGACGTGGCAATATCCTCTGTCTATTTGAAGAAGGAAGATGTGACTTTTCCCGAGAGTTAGGAGGACGTAGTACACCTGCTTCTCAGAACTAACTTCCCGGGGTCCTACCGCAGAACAGCAGTAGGCGATAACATTATGCCTGACACCCCAACAATGAATAAAAGACGAAGAAAGGAGAACTGGAAAATAGCAAAAGAGGTATGGTGGCGGATTAGGATAAGGTGATCAGTGGGAACTTTTAAACCACTGGAATCGCCCGAAGTAGATTACATTTTTCCAGCACTAATCCAGAGAGGTCGAGAAATCTCTTCTGAAGGTGGTAAGGGCAGCATAGTCCTAGGATATATACTAAGGGTATGGAGACGGGCAAAAATGGTCTTTATTCCGAAAAGATAAAGAGTAAAAAGAATCCTTTTCACCCTAAATCTTCAAACCAATTTATCTAACATCTCTCACACTCAAAACGGTGGAGAAGGTCATAGACAACTGTATTAGAATTAGCGTTCTAAGGCGTAATGCCGTACATCAATGTCAACACGCTTACCGGACAGGACAAACTGCTTTGCTGAAACTGCTTTGCATCAGCTGACGGATATACTTCGGGAAGCCATAGAAGGAACAGAAATAACACTGTGCGCGTTTTTGGATATCGATGGAGCATTCGACAACACATCACACACAGAGATACAAGAAGCCCTGAGCCGCAAGGGAGTGGTGATTTCTGGATGGGCAAAAATGCTAGAGAGTAGGCAAATAGAAGACCCGACAGGCAGAAATTCTATTGTCGTGAATACTACTCAAGGTTGCCCACAGGACGGGGTATGATAAACTCCCGGATGTCCTAAAAATACTGAAATTCAGGTCCATGATTACGCGAATGACATTGTTTTAATCTGTAGGGGCAAATATGAGGATACCCTATGTGATAGCGGGTCAATCCAGCCAAAACCACCATAGTACCATTCACTAGTATATGTAAGCTTGATCACCTGAGAGCCACATTGAGGTGAAACGAGAAACAGAGGTCAAATATATGGGAATTACGCTAGACCAAAAATTACACTGGAGGACACATCTCGGAAACACTTGTTGGAAAGCCACGAGGGGTTTGATGACTTGTAGGTATATAGCAGGAAAAAAATGGAGTTGCAGCCCGAAAAAAATACTTTGGATATACACTACAATAGTAACGCCAATGATTACCCAAGGGGCAGTAATCTGGGCAGAAAGAACTAAACTCAGCACACAAGCCAGGGAGTTACACAAACTCCAAAGACTGGCTTGTGTGTGTATAATGGGGGTAATGAGGATATGTTCCACAACATCCGCGGAGGTACTTCTGGGGATAACCCCTCTCCATCTGCACATGCAGATGCAGACAAGGAGCGCAATATTCAGAGTGGCCGGGAATATCAATGAGGCGGGGAGCTGCCTAAATCAAAGGAAGATTGATATTCTTTCTATGCGGTATCCCGAATTACTGATAACAAGGGATATTATGACAACGAGGTTTCATTTCATTAAAAAGTTTGAAACGTGTTGGAGTAATAAGGCAAACTAGGAGAGCGTGGCTCTGACATACGGCTTAAACCGTCAATTGGTTAATTGGTATGCTGACGGATCCCTCACAGCACATGGAGCGGATGCCGGTGCCATTGATCGAAGGAAAATGTACTTGGAGCCAATGGGTACGAACACTAGCATATTCCAGGCGGAAATACACGCCATAGACAAGGGTGCCTCCTTTAATTTCCAAAGGGGCATTGCTATACTCACCAACAGCCAAGCAGCGATCAAGTCCCGTAGGTCCAATTCAATGCATTGAGAGACTAAATACGTTCGCAACAAGGTCTGGATACTCTGTCTGTTGGGTGGGAAGGCAATGAGGCAGCTAACGAACTAGCCAAGAAGGAAGTAGGGACGCCTTTATATGGGCCAGAATTTCTCTGTGGAATGGAAAACGAGCTCATGGCTACGACATTAAAAAATGAAGAGGAACGGTTGAGGGAACTATATCGGGTGGGTCTACCCGGAATGGCGCAATCCAAGCTGCTTATTAGGGGATATTGACCCACGCGCACAAAGAATTGATTTTTTTTTTTAGTAGGGTAGGTGAATGCGTTTACGCACAGAGTGTTGGACTCCCGCAACAGCACGCTGGCGGACTACCAACTAAACACCTCCCTGTCATCAGAGAACTAGCCTGGAACCGTTTGACACATTGCTTCGGGCTCGCCCTTCTGCTCTCCCGGCTTTGGGAGCCTTCAAGTCAGGCAATTTCTTTCACCAACGGGAGGGGAGGGGAGGAAGGGAGTTGTTCTTAGTTCAGGGAACCCTTTACCGTCCGATCCCTCCGCCGGTCGAGCTCAATCTTCTTCGTAATAAGAAGAGCCCGAACATTATGCGCAATACCCTTCCAGCTGCAAGCGCTCTTCAGCATCTCTCTGACAATGTTGTCTGGAGGGAGCTCCCCTGCGTCTACATAAAGCTGTTGGCGGAGGCCGTCCCACCTCTCGCAAGAGAAACAGGTGTGTTCGCGTCATCCGCCACTCTATTGCAGAACACACAATCAGGATATCGCGCCTTCCCAACCCTGTGCAGGTAAGACTGGAAACCTCCATGCCCACTTAGAAGTTGGGTAAGGAAGTAATCAATCTCACCGTGCATTCTGTTCAACCATGGGTCTAATTTGTAGATGAGCCGCGCAGTCCACTTGCCCCTTCGCTCATTTTGCCAAGAAAGTTGCCACTCGCTAAGGGTGCGTTGACGTTCTTCACGGGCAACCACTTCTCTTAAGTTTTCGCCCTTACGGCGATAGATAGCTTTGTGCTCCTTGACAAGGAGGGCAACGGGGATCACTCTCGCAATCACCATCACAGCCTGTTGGGAGACGGTGCGATAAGCAGACGCCACTCGCAAAGCTCCCCGTCTCTGTACTTGAGCGAGGCGATTACGATGCACCTCCTTGTCAAGGGCATCACCCCATACCTCCGCACCATAGAGAAGGATGGACTGCGTTGCTCCCATGAGGAGACCTCCCCTATTTGATATAGGGCCCCCGACATTCGCCATTAGCCGACTCAAGGCCGCGACTCCTGCTGCAGCCCTGTCCGCGGCTGCTTTGATTTGCTCGAAGAAGCTCATCTTCGAGTCGAGCATTAAACCAAGGTATTTGATCGCTGGTTTTGACTCTATAGTCAACTCGCTGATCGATATGGGACGCAGGGTCGGGATTCTTCTTCTGGTCAGGATGACTACATCGGTTTTTCCCAGCGCAAGGTTGAAACCGTGAGCAGAGAATTGATTAAACCTCACCTAAAAGAACCTCCGAATCATAATGGGAATTCTCACTGGTTACTATCGGCTGAACTACCACCTAGGGAAGCTAAGGATATCTACGGACACTGCCTGCAGGTACAGAACCCTACATATTCTAGGACAGGTTCCGGCACTTGTGCAAAGTAGGTGAGGCATCGGGGAGAATACTTAATACCAGATTCAAAGTTGAAAGATTTGCGGTTATAGGCTTGCTTGAGATGCTATGATTAGTAGGTACACTATAACCAGAAAAGGGGCACGATAGTTCTTTAAGGATGCGGTGGGACTTCCGTTAGCAGAATAATAATAGGTTCCTTCTTTCCGAATTGCTCATTGTCAAGTTATTTGATCAAGACATATGGTAAAGCACCTATAATTCTGATCTGAAGTGATACGTTATTAACTTTCACGTTCACTTACCTTCAATTTTAACTACAGTTATACACGATCTCAAAACGGATCCTAGTTAAACGATAAGCCTACAAACGTTCAGCGTTATCTGCTTTTAAGGTCAGCGTATATAATATGTTATAAGTCTACACCAGCGGTACAAAAAGTAAAAACGGGCAGTGCATCTGTGATACAAGCGGGATCCGAACCCTAGAATTGAAATCGAGAAACCAACTGCATATTCATCGATATTTTTTACCCTCAAACATTCAATAAAAATTATTCTACTTTAATAAATCGGGTACGTTGCATCTGTCATTCATTTTATTGCCTTCGAAAGAAAATAACTAGCAGCCTCTTGTTCTAAAGAAGTTACACGCAGTATTTCAAAGTGTGAAACGTGTCCCATTCACAATGGGCACTGCAGCAGAGGGCGTCTGTATCGCACTAAAATTACAAAAGCCAGATTTCGATTTAATTAACCAATCAAACAGAAAATGGTTAAAAATCTTACCTGGAACCCAGTTAGTTTACAGGCAGTAATCCCATCTCCAGCGCTAAAATCAGCTGTCGCTAATATTGCTAATACAGAGAGCAGACCGACTACGATCCCAGCGGTGAAAATAACTTGTGTCACCATATTGGAAGCTAAAACGGATCTACTATGTAAGTCACTTGAATAAATCATACTCCAAGTAGCAACAACTGTTTCTAAAACGCATTTCAAGTGTAATGAATGATGAATAATTAACATTAGTCGACCCTATCAGTAGTTTTACGCTCTCAGTCTCCTACAAACGTAATGGGCTATGTTCCGCTAGTGATTCCAATGAACATCTTTCTAGGTGGCAGACTGTGCTAGATTCAAGAGCACTAGGAAAGCTTAAATATAGACAATCGACAACAAAATAGCGTACAACGAACTCTAAATACAACCGTTACTTCTTCGATCGTATATCTGCCAAAAGTATCACTGTCTCTCTCTGTTTGCAACCCCAAGAAACCCGTGGATGTCTGCTAAACTTTACTCTCTCTCGGTGATTACACTCTTCCAGGTTATCCTTACCACACATATTTCTAAATGTTTAATTATTTGAGCTATCTGAATCTGCTCCGTCGGTAGAAAGGACGCAACTACTTATCTTTACGTTTTTAGTGAACATAACTAGTGTAGGCTTCCTAGTATACTCCTTTCTGATCTGGAATAACTCAATCCACTTTATAATTAACAAAAAAAAAATGTTTTTCAAGTAGCTCCCATCCAGGTAGTAACCACTTGTAACGACGCTTAACTTCAGAGATACGGCACCTACATACCATTATTCTTGTTTGGCTAATGCTATTATCAAAAACTGGGAACAATCTTCCCATAATGGCAAATGGAATACCAAATTCTCCCCGTCAGAATCAAACAAACATACTCCAAGGTTTAAATTGACGAAAGTAAGAAGACTTGCAGAAGTAGTGTGGGCATATAATTAACCAGATAAGGGGCGACTGTTTTCTCTATGGCACAGGTAACTCCCTCAGATGCTGGCAGTCCTGATTTGCTACGAAGTTCCAAAAAAAAACAAGTCGGAATACCGGAAGCTCGCGCTTCGACTATGTAAGTCTTATGTAAGAAACTTCAACGCACATTTTTCTATCCCTATATGGCTACAAATCCAACATATTCCTGCATCATTGATTCATTCATTCATTCTTTTCCAAACTACAAAATACACGTACATATTATAGCCATTGATTATCCTCACTCTAAACAAACATTTCCGAATACTGTACGTATATATGCACGTACATAAATTGGGCATACCCATGTTTCCGATTTACTTCGTGCACAATATAGTACGTACATACATTGAATGCGACTGGTTCAATGTGCCTATATATCTATCTGAATTAGACACTACCCGCAAACTTCATTAGCACGCATGTCTGGTTGGAGTAATTGATATTCATATACAAATGACTAGAAAACTAAAACAAAATAATTCTTTGTGACCACATTCATACCAACCATCCTTCGGTGTGTTATTGACGAATTGATATGTGATGAAGACGTCATACTTAAATTTCCTAGAGATACATCACTGTAATTTTTTTCAGATTTTTCGGTTGGATAGGTTCTAAAAACGAGACCTGTTACACTTTTTGTGGGTCATATTTTGAGCCCTCACTCCCCTATGTTTCACCCAATATCAGATATGGAACCAGTACTAATTGAGCACTTTCGTCTGATACTCCACATGTCCCCATTTTGTGAAAAAAAATTTGCACCCTCCATTCACATTTATGGGGAGCCCCCTGGAACTTAACACAAAATGGCGCTACTTGCTGCATGTAAAGGGAACAACAGATCACATACTCTTACCTATTTTCGTGACAATCGGTCTAGCCGTCTCAACAACAAATGCTACAGGCTGCATATTGCTCGAAGTATTTTCACATCTAATCGTTATTCTGGCAAATACTGGCGGCGTCAATACTTTCCGGAGACGGGATATGGGATCGGTAATAGACCTCACCTTTGTTAGCGGTTCATTATTTAAGGATCTGCAATGGCATGTGAGCGAGGAATATACGCACAGTGCCTACCAGACTATCATCTTCCAGATGGACCGTACGACAGGAGCAAAGCGAATCAAGCACACTGGTGGCCTTAGACCTCCAAAAAACTTGATGAAGAAATGTTTGAGGAAACACTTCTGGAGGAAGCGATGCCGGTGGGAAATGCACGAGAAAAGGTGGCGCAGGTCTTTGAAAAGTTACAAAAAGCTTGTGACGCCTCACTACACGTTACTCAAACAACGAATGCCCAACTTCAGGTGGAATGCTGAAATCGAAGAACTTCGTAAAGTTTGCCTTAAAGCCAGAAGACACAGCCAGCGTAGCAGAAACCGGTCTGAGTCTGAGGACACCAATATTAGAAACCGAGGAAAGAATTGCAAGCAGTCATTTCTAGAAGTAAAACTGAACACTTCAAGAGGTTATGCAAGGAAGCGGACTTCGACCCATGGTGAGGTGCATACAAGGCAGTTATGGCAACAATCAAGGGAAAGCGCTCACCGCTGATCACCAACTCTGATTTGCTGCGGGAAATCATTAGCACTGTCTTCCCACAAGTTTCAAGTCAATCGAACCTACCCACTGTCCGGGTAGATCCCGGTGAAATTCCTGAGGTAACCACGAAAGGAGTCCTGGAAACCGCGAAGAAGATTGCTGAAAATAAAGCCCCAGGTTTAGACGGCATTCCGAATAAAGCACTGACACGACGTGCCTCATAGATGGGATTTTCCCGGAAGCGTGGCGGAAACAGAAGCTTGTGCTAATCCCGGAGCCAAATAAACCATTGGGTGATCCTTCGTCCCTATGCCTGCTATCGGCATCGGCAAACTTTTCGAACCGGTCATCTTCAATAGGCTTATACCAATCGCAGAAAGGGAGGTTGGTCTCTTATACAGGCAGTTTGGATTCCGAAAGGCAAGATCTACGGTCAATGCCGTCAGCACGGTGACGGAAATTGCGGAAAAAGCAATGGAGGTCAATAAATCTTGCGCGGTAATTACTCTCGACGTGAACAATCCTTTTAATACGGCAAAGTGGAGCAAAATAATTGCGGCTTTAGCCAAATTGGACGCTCCTAAATATCTGGTGCACATAGTCATGGAATTTCTCCGGGAGAGGATATTGTGTTACGATTCGGACGATGGACCTAAGACGTATACAACAATCTGCGGGGTTCCACAAGGATCAGTCCTCGGTCCTCTCCTGTGGATAATAATGTACGACGGAATTTTAAATTTGCAACTACCCAAAGGAGTGACAATCATTGGCTTCGCGGATGATATCGGAGTAACTATCGTGGCACAAGACATTGATGACATCATACAGTCGCAGACAACGCTTCAATAATTAGGAGTCATGGTTGACCAAAGACTGAAATTCAAGTCCCATCTTGAAAATTTAGTAACCAAGGCTTCCTGAGTGGCTACATTGTTGGCAAGAATGCTACCAAATATAGCTGGTCCTAGGCAAAGCCGTCGACTCCTGATCTCGAGTGTTGTTAGCTTCATCTTATTTTATGCAGACCCAGAGTGGACATCGTTTTTGAAGATGGAAGCAAAGAGAAGAAAAATGACAGCCCCATACCGATTGAACGCATTACGTACGTCATGCGCTTACTATACAACTTCAGATTAAACAGCTTGTGTGATAGCAGGCATGATCCCCATCGACATCTTGGCGAACGAGGGTCGACGCCTCTATGACCCATCATATTCAATCGGCGAGTCCTGCCCCAATCGTCGGCAATTAGCACGAAGTGAATCTATTTTGGAATGGCAAAAAAGGTTTGGATGATTCACCTAAAGGACGCTGGACACACAGGATTATTGATCAAATTGATCAAGCGAAAGCACGGTGAGGTTAGTTACCACCTAACTCAATTGCTAAGCGGACACGCACGGTACCGTGAATACCTTCATCGCTTCGGGCGTGACGACTCCCCATATTGTCCGACATGCGTGATGATTCCGGAGATGCGGAGCATATTGTTTTTAACTGCCCGCAGTTTGCTGCACATAGAGCGCAGGCGGAAATTGCCGCCGAGGCACGGTTGACACCCGAGAATATCATGGACCACATGCTAGCCTCTGAAACATCTTGGAGGGCGGCGGAAAAATTAATGAAGGCGATCCACAATCTGCTGAGGAGGGAGGAGCTTCGGAGGAAAGTTACAAATAACGACAGAAGCCACAGTTCATAACTGATCCTGCCCCGCGATGTAATACCGAAATGGCAGTCCCGCGCGGTAAGCGAAGGAGAAGGAGGTGGTTTTAGTGAGTAAAAGTCTCACATAACTGTATGGCAGGAGCCAGCGGTACGTTTTGAACCTTTCCACATTCCAACGTATAAAAAAAAGACAGACAGACGGACAAACAGACATCGAATCGATTCTAATAAGGTTTTATTTCACAGAAAACCCTAAAAACTCAGCTTTTCCGATAACTATAATCGCTTTAAACTGTGGACCATTAAGATGCTGATAACGTGGTAAACATACGCAAAACCACCCTAGACTAAATAGAAGTTTCTTGTGCTCCACCATTAGATGAACATCCAATAAGAACATTAACAATAATGATTTAATTAGATTCTACGCTTAAGAGACTATCCTTTTAATCTGCGGCGTAGGCGACGCGACAAAGAAGTAGCATTATCGAACTGCTAAAACCTAAGCAAAAACTCAATGACTTCCGATCAATATCAGAGCTGATACCAACAACGACCAGATTGAGAATTGGGAGAAACTCATCAATTATAATATCTCCAATGTAAGGAATAGGGAGAAATCTAGGCCATGAGTATTCCCTTAATATACTGGGTCTCCAATCAAAGCCAATATCAAAATTATAGAGAATAAGTTTAAATGAATAGGTTTAAAGGACTCCCCACATTTCCGAGCCTGGCAAGCACAGAGGCGTGCAAGAACGTCTCAACCGAGCACTTTGATGGAGCTTCAATCTTTGTGGGCGGATCTTCACGGTCAATTTCGCCAACTTTTTAGATTTCTGGGATAGCTCTTCCCTCTAGGTCGTTCTCGGCCACTTAGGATAATCGTTTGATCCTCCTATTTCCCTTAAGTTCATTACATGTTGTTGCCGTACTTCCTCCTATTTTCGACACTGCTCGGTCCGATTGGTTACCACTTCGTGGAATTATTTTTGCTGCGTCATTCAACGCTTTTCAATAGTTGTCCGTTCCCTGTCTGGAGGACTATGGGTAAGGCTTTGTGCGCAGCTAGTGGTTGTGCTTTCGAGAGTCTTGCTGGTGTGCGATAGGGTTTAGGAGTTTCTCTTGCTTCGTTTTCCATAGGACCACCTCTCATTTCTTGAGTAGCCTTCTTTGATCCCCCTCGTGTTCATCAACCTTTTTTTCCCGACAAGTAAGTGTCAAGCAGCTAAGAACTTGTCATCTTTTCATTCGTGGCAATTTTTCCGACCCCAAGCTCGATGGCACCTACTCTTTTTGGCCGCCTCAACTATTTCCTTCCACGGTGCTACTCTCTTTCTCACCACTGATCCGGTTTTCTATTGGCTTTTAGCTTTGCACTTCTTGGAAAAGGATTTATTAGAGAAACACTTCGTATAGTTGCTAGAAGCGATGGAAGTGCAAATTTTGGTAATTTTAAATTGTCGTCGTAATTGTTGCTGCTGTCATTGTTAGTGTTATTGTTCTTATATTATGGGTCCCTGCTGCTAGTCTGTAAAAGCAGGGAACTAACGCGCGGGTTGACACATATATGAATTTTTGTGAAGAGCCAGAATCAGGTGCTCGTCAGGAGTTCATCTGATCTGAGCCTGCAGTGGTAACTTAATGGTTTCTAGGTTGGACGAACTTCAGAGCTTCGGAGATTATAATCGGAGATGTGACTCGATTTGACTGGGAAATTAACCAGGGTCGTTTGCAGCCATTAACTTTGTCCCTTCAACCCTTTGATCCTGCGTTGCTTATTGATTTTGATATTTTGCTCGAAATTAATTACCAATTACAAACAATATCAAATCAACAAAATCATGGATACAAATAGCTAAAATTTGAACATATGAAGAAAGTTCTTATCGCCAATAGTAAGAGAACCAATGCAACCAATGCCTTGTTTGATGACCCCGAAGCAATTTCGAAGTCGAATAATGGAGAAAATACCGGAAGGACCACTTAACCTCCAGCTGAAATGGTAGTTAGCATCAGGAAACCAATATACCGTCTAGGTGACAGAATCCACCCTGCACTACTCGACTCCGGAGGACTCCAGGAGGGAGCATCATCCATATCGTTATACGTCATAAACTGAAGAGTGAGTTCACATACCACGAAAGTATGCTGGGAGTGAGCAGTCCATTAGAATCATCTGCGGTAAGGTACCGTCGGAGAAAGTATCGAAGACGGAACGCGTCCTATAAGTTGAAACAGTTCATCATAATCTAATCGAACAAACTTTCAAGGCGGAACGGCCATATATTGCAGTTGTCAATATAATTTCAACAATGTAAAACAAGCAGAAATAAGTGAGTTGCATTCATAACACGAAATCAATCCGTACAATAGGCAACACGAACGTCCTAATTTTGGTCAGAAACACGAACCACGAAGCACCCCTTTACGGTGAGCCTGTGAGGATGTGGACAGGTCAGGCGGCCTGGCGCAGTGGGAGCAAATCCCGGCGCTGCTTACTTATACTTCTGTACTTATTATTTGGCATTTATTCGTCCTTTACATCCATGGAAAATACAAAGAGTTAACAAAATAATGAGTCCTGTTCCTGTTTGAGAGTAGTAAGCCGGAACATTATTGTCGAAAAAAGTCATTTACACTTGGAAACAAAGAAATCCCATCTACAATAACCACTGCAGCACTCTTCATTGGAAGTACACTAGAATAGGGGGAATTAAGTTTAGATTTGGTTTAGGAAAGGTTCAGCTATGAAAGTATGAACCTCACTTTAAATCGGCTTAGTAAGCACTGGCTAACCCCATCTCCAAGGTCAATATCAGCTGTCACTAATTCAACAATCATTGAAAGCAGTCCAACTATGAACCCAATGTTAACAATTATTCGCGTTATCATATTGGAGGCTTCGGTTCACCCGAAGGTACCAAGAAAGTAAATTATTTCCGATATGACACTGCGAACAGAAACAATTTCCTTGAAACGAAGCAAAATAACCTCCAGCCTTTTCAGAAATATCTGATATATCCATGCGAAAAGTCTGTAATTCGCCCCCGGTGAATGCATGCTTAAATTATTAGTTAATTATTATAATTCTTAATTTGGTTTGGTAAGGTAGAGCTAATAGAGTTGGCACCTTTAGTGCCACTATTACATATTCCTGGAACTTCTAATTATAGTTATTTTACTTGATGCAGAATTCGATCTACATAATATGGTCATTAGTTCCCAAGCCTTGATTATGTAGCTACAAAGACGTGAAATTGAACAAATATAATTGATAAGGGGCTCAAATGATTACTGTGGCTAATGACATCAATCACGCGTTCAACCTATCATTGTTGATTTTTAGTGTCAAATCTAATCTTTGCAGAGAAGAGTTCGCTCGTTTGTAACCAGTCCTCTTTATTTAGCGAACATCCCTTGGATCCCACTGGCAGAGCAAGCTGCAGCACATAGCGTATCATTAGCAGTAATCTTTCTACTTTGTAATTTAACCATGCAATCTTTCTAATCAACTCAATAAAGATCTCCACCGGTAATCATACTTTGGCTGAACATTGCAAGTTGCTTTTGGACCCGCAATACCGCAGTTAAACCTGATACGAAGCCACAAATGAGCTATAAGATGATCATCGCACTGGACTCAAGATACAACGATAGATCCGACAGAGAGGAAGAAAAGAAACGCCTCCAGAAAAGAATGAATATACCATATATTATATATGCCATTCCGTAAATTATGGACTTACACTAGGTCCCTTAGTCAGCCAAAATATGAAACCTTCCGCAATCTGTTTTAAAAATGCATGAACCCTCGAAGGCTGACCCCCGTATCACGCCAAAACCACGCATGGGCGGCAAAGAAGTAGGGACCCAGACACAAATAACAACGACCCACGGATCATCCAACTAGTTATATCAGACGAAATGGTTGCCGCAAGTACTGCAAGGAAAATATCCATAATAACCGTATACTTCTAGAAAGGAAATAATTTTCAGCCAAATTGATCATACTCATATTTTAAGGCAAAGTACATGGTGGAAACGGTACAAGAAAGGTAAAACAGTGGCAACATCCAATAGCAATGGTCGATTGAGAACAAAGTGGTGGGACTCGAGAGAGCAGTCCTTTGCCTCCTGAACCATTGTCCTTTCGTACTCTGGTTGCTTAGTAGAAGCAGGATATTGACTAGAAGGTTTCAGTGTAGGTTGTCAATTGTGCACTGCAACGCATCAATAGGGAATTCCCGGACGAAAAAAGAAGCCCATTTCTTCGACTAACAGCACGTAGTTCAGGAGAGGTTCCTTAAAGGTGACACTGTTATTGTGAAGGGTGATTTGAATGATAAAAACCGATAAAACCTTGTTCAGACATATGGTGAGGAAGTATTCATGACCGTAATAATACTTTTTATCGCCAGTAACGATACGATGCAAAAAAACCCTTCTTTTTTGCCGTTGAGGCAGTTATTCACATGTGAAAAAAGGCCTACGTTACTCTCTCACTTCAGTTCGTATGATACCCAGCTTCCTTCGTTTTGAAAGCTGTTTGACTCAGTTTCATCAAACTATTGCTTCTGTTCATAGGAGAACAGAGCCCCGAAAGCATCAGCACATGGTCTTCATGATACGTCTAACATCCAGCAGTGGAAAAACTCTCTTATTTATTTACTACTAACCCAAGTATATTGACGATCACTGGGCCGCCACAAAATTACCTTTTTTATGCGCGATTTAGGGCGCATCGCAAGAGGCAAAATCTGGCTGACTCTGAAAACATAGAGCCGGCACAACGAAGATAAGGAACCAAGAGCTCTGCTGATAACAATAGGCTCGGCTGGGCAAGATACGCGGTCAGGAACACGGAAGCTACTTTAAATTGCAGTGTTTTCGTGTATGAATCGTCAGGAATTGAGGAACCGATGACGCAATACACGCTGCGCGGTTACTCATGGACAAACACCGTGAGAGGCATCGCCCTCTTTTCATTATATTTCTGATTTCTATAGAACGCGGTTCACCGTGTGGCATAAAAACTCATCTGATATGCTGAGCGGCAACCCTCAGTGATAGAGAAAAACGTCTGGTGGGTTAAATTGCCCTACCACCATCCGGGAACTAAAGCGCAAAGTGTGGCGGGTATATCAAAATCGCTTTGTACCTCTGTCGGTTTTCATCAAGGAAACGCTCTCTCACCATTCCATTTTGTTCCTTATACAGATACTGTTCGCCGGGAAACCAAACGTCTAGCGCCCTATACACTACTCTATGCAAATGATGTTCTAGCGTCTCATAGCAAAGCAGATCTCGACCACTCAACCAAAAGTGGAATGATCGCCTCATGCAAGACAGTCTGAGACTGAATCTGAACAAAACCGAATTTTTGACGCCCAACCCCTACAAAACAGGCATTATCACTATCAGTAGTAGGGCTCTACCGAAAACTGAGCGATTTAAATATCTCGCATCAGTTATATCGAACAATAGTGAATTGCCTGTCGCCCTCCGTAGTTCCGAGTGCTGACCGATTATAAAAGACAATGAACGGCGCCTTGTAGTTATGGAGATGACGATGTTGCTTTCAACCAGTTGAGCAGCCAGCCTGAATCACAAGAAAAAATTAGGATATCGGTGATCGACATAGGGTTCCACCGATTGGAAGAATTGGGAAAGAGCCATGTCTCATGTTTGATTTTTCGGGAGGTTCATCCATTAGCCAAGCTTTATCAACAAGTTAATTCTTCCCATTTAGCCGGGCTGCGATTAGTTTCTCCACGCGCACACATCTCTGAGTGCCAAATATGCATGATAATGCATCCGCCTCATGTACCCTAAATTGCAAAGGATACTCTCGATGTGACATTTGAAAACTCCATTTGGGATGTATGCATGTAACGGCCCTTGTTACTAGAGGCTGTACAACGTAAAAGGGGTGGCAGTCTATAAATAGGATATTCAACTCCCAGCACATTCTTTGATACTTTTTGGAGACGGAAAAGCCTTGCACACCTTCGAGCGCGACGGAAGTTATACAAAAAAAAAATCCGTGCCTAAGCGCTGTTGTTAGTGCCATGTATGTGATGCAGCATCTGTCATAACAATGTTTTTTGCACAGCTGTTTATGGCTTCCCATATTCCAGCAGAAACCAAAGACAGAACTTCCTTAAAGATTCATTTCGGAATAATGGTAATGGATCTTAATAGAATCACTGAACGAATGCCGCTTCAAAATTCCTCTATAGGAAACTTTGTGGAAGCAAGCAAACATTCTCGTCAACTGATCCATGTTTGGTCTCCTAGAAAGTAAGGAAATAAGTAGTCGCATCCAAGATCAATCTTTCGAATGCATATGTGTCCTACTAGGATAAGATGAAAAAACCCAGACAAGAAAATCATCCAGGCAACATCGACACACGAATATCACTTACTTACTTCATCCCTATCAGAAACGGAAACAATGAGATTCCGTGTCCTTTTCTGCTGAAGTTGCTCCTCTTGCTAATAGTCTTTCTTTTTTTTGGGAGTAGGGTAGGTGAATGCGTTTACGCACAGAGTGTTGGACTCCCGCAACAGCACGCTGGCGGACTACCAACTAAACACCTCCCTGTCATCATGCCTGGAACCGTTTGACACATTACTTCGGGCTCGCCCTTCTGCTCTCCCGGCTTAGGGAGCCTTCAAGTCAGGCAATTTCTTTCACCAACGGGAGGGGAGGGGAGGAAGGGAGTTGTTCTTAGTTCAGGGAACCCCTTACCGTCCGATCCCTCCGCCGGTCGAGCTCAATCTTCTTCGTAATAAGAAGAGCCCGAACATAATGCGCAATACCCTTCCAGCTACAACCGCTCTTCAGCATCTCTCTGACAATGTTGTCTGGAGAGAGCTCCCCTGCGTCTGCATAAAGCTGTTGGCGGAGGCCGTCCCACCTCTCGCAAGAGAAACAGGTGTGTTCGCGTCATCCGCCACTCTATTGCAGAACACACAATCAGGATATCGCGCCTTCCCAACCCTGTGCAGGTAAGACTGGAAACCTCCATGCCCACTTAGAAGTTGGGTAAGGAAGTAATCAATCTCACCGTGCATTCTGTTCAACCATGGGTTTAATTTGTAGATGAGCCGCGCAGTCCACTTGCCCCTTCGCTCATTTTGCCAAGAAAGTTGCCACTCGCTAAGGGTGCGTTGACGTTCTTCACGGGCAACCACTTCTCTTAAGTTTTCGCCCTTACGGCGATAGATAGCTTTGTGCTCCTTGACAAGGAGGGCAACGGGGATCACTCTCGCAATCACCATCACAGCCTGTTGGGAGACGGTGCGATAAGCAGACGCCACTCGCAAAGCTTCCCGCCTCTGTACTTGAGCGAGGCGTTTACGATGCATCTCCTTGTCAAGGGCATCACCCCATACCTCCGCACCATAGAGAAGAAAGGACTGCGTTGCTCCCATGAGGAGACCTCCCCTATTTGATATAGGGCCCCCGACATTCGCCATTAGCCGACTCAAGGCCGCGACTCCTGCTGCAGCCCTGTCCGCGGCTGCTTTGATTTGCTCGAAGAAGCTCATCTTCGAGTCGAGCATTAAACCAAGGTATTTGATCGCTGGTTTTGACTCTATAGTCAACTCGCCGATCGATATGGGACGCAAGGTCGGGATTCTCCTTCTGGTCAGGATGACTACTTCGGTTTTTTCCAGCGCAAGGTTGAAACCGTGAGCAGTTATCCATCCGCTTACCCGTCGCATCAATA
Organism: Hermetia illucens; assembly: GCF_905115235.1. Taxonomy (NCBI): domain Eukaryota; kingdom Metazoa; phylum Arthropoda; class Insecta; order Diptera; family Stratiomyidae; genus Hermetia; species Hermetia illucens. The sequence continues at coordinate 76,019,111 of NC_051851.1, forward strand.
TACTGTCTGCTTTGCGCCTGTTCACCAGTGCGTCCGGCAACAAGTGCCGCAACGACCAGGCGCGACTCTTCGGGCATATCGGGTCTCAGCAGACTATTGTAGCAAGCGTTCCAGAGATCCGGCCCTAGGATGGATCCCTGCGCTACTCCCGACGTGATTTCCATCCTCCGCTGGCCTTCTAGCGTCTCAAAGAGCAGGGAGCGGAGATAATCCCTCAATATCCGCAAGAGATAGCTTGGCACGTGAAAGGAGTTCTCTAGTGTGCCTAGCATATCTGTCCATCTTACGGAATTAAAGGCATTTCTGACATCAAGCGTTATGAGGAGCACTATCGAGATCGGCGGCTGTGTGCCCCGGCTCGATTAAACGCATCTACGACCTCCATAACAGCCTCCACTGTAGATTTCCCTGTTCTAAACCCGAACTGCCTTGCGGATAAGTCCCCGGCAGCACGGATCGCTTCAGCGAGTCTACCCCTGATGAGCTTCTCGAGCACTTTTCCGGGTCTCCTTTACTCTTACTTATCAACGCGAGTCTGCCCACTTTCCAGCGACAAAAAAAAATGCTCTCCTTCAAGCACGCGTTGAACACTTCCAGCAGCAATTCTGGCCGTTGGCGGAACAAGCTTATAGCCAAGCCTGCACGGGTCATCATTCACCTCATTAACAAGATTTTGCCAGCCGCGAGCTTTGCTTTTATTTATAGCGCTGCGGAGTCTCCTTTTTGCTGATCTATATTGTGCCTTTATGGCACATGCCTCCTGGTTGGCGTACAAACGTTGTGCCAAACGGCTGAGCTTATGACACTTCTTCCGTAGGTCGGCAATTTCTGCCGTCCACCAATACATAGATGGCTTTTCGCGCCTGGGGCCTCTCCGGGGCATGGAAGCCTCACACGCCGTCGTTATCAGATTCATCACTGAATTTACGACGGTGTCAGCTGCGACACCACCACCCCCCGAAGTGCCCCCCAGCGCGGCCCTACCTGCTCTAAGAGCTTCGACAAACTTTCCGATGTTCTTCTAGGACTCGCCACCCGTCCACCGATGATGCCAGAGATTCCGACGCAAAAGTGATGTCAGGAATGCTTCCTTCACAACCTGGGCGCCGAAACGTTGGCGTGGATCCGGTGTTTTAAACTATGAGCCCGGTTCTCGCCGCCATTTCCAGAATCCGTTTCCCTCTGGAGTCTGATTGAGGCATGCCCCATTCAAGAGCCCTGGCATTAAAATCACCGCCAACCAGGATTCGTCCCTCCGTGCTCGAACCGGCGTCCTCCAGAGCATCAAGCCGGCCGACTCATTCGGCGTCAGGTAAACGCTAAAAAACGTTATCTCTAAACACCGGATCCAGACAAATCCGTCCCCCCGCCCTCCGGCAAGAACACGAAGTCGAACGTCGTCCCGAACCCAGATAGCAGCGGTGTCCGATAAGTCGAGATACCATGAGGACCGGTCCTTGTTTCGGTATTGCTCGCTAATCAGCACTAGATCAGCATTTACTTCCACAGCGAACTGTGCTAGCAACTGGTGAGCGGTTGCACTCCGGTGCATGTTAATTTGCAAAATGCGGATCATGGCGTTCGCACCCTAGCCCTCTCCAATTCCGCCCTGAAGATCGGTCACCGTCCCGAGCCCGCAGTGTGTGCGACGCTTTCGCCAGACGAACCACGATCCCTGCAAAGAACACAACTCTCGCTTTCCTTGCAAGTCTTCGCTTGATGACCCACTTGGCCGCATCTCCGGCATGCTACCCTCCTGTCCGGACCCTTGCAAGCTGCTGACGTGTGTGCTTATAGTCTTGGGTGACAGATATGTTTAATGGACATGCCTAACACGAAATAGGAGATGGGTTCGGCTGAAATGATGTTACCATCTAACGATGTGAAGGTGCTTGCAAGTCGGAATATTTGGATGCTATTTCTTTCAGATGGTACAAATGCGGGAAGAGTGGGCTAATGATGATAGTGCAGCTCGATTTTACAGTAAAAAGGGAGGGAAACCTCACTTCTCGTCTAGCTCAAAGGACTCTCTTCCATGAGGCCCCAACCAAGATCACCGTGAAACGCTTACAACTAGGTCGGCCTTAAATATCCGAGCTAGAAAAAATTTTTCGAAAGAGCGCACGCCTTTACTGGACGACCAGAGAAAACCTCCGTTTGGGTGTCTGTTGAATCCCATTTCGAGATAGAACAATACCTACTCCTATTTGGTAGGATTGCTGATGCTTTCTGAAATTCACCGAAACGCTTTTCAGATTCCTTCGTGACAGGTAACACGTTTAACGACATTTTAAGACTGCATTACTTTCACAAAGTAGTATTTGAAAGCCAGACACGTCTGCAAAAGGCCTCATTTTCCACCAAAGCTCAGTGTACTGGTCGATGGAATATTTGAATGTGAATTTTTCTTTACATTTTTCATGCTATAAGAACCTTCGTAAAATTACTTATTTAACTGTGCCCCATGGAAACAGATCTTAAGAAGCCGAAATTTCTTGTGACCGCAAAGGTACGCAATAAATTTTATTCGTTTTTATGACACCAAGCGTCCCCGATAAAAAGGACGAATTCGCAATAGAATGTTCATTTTCATTTATTTTGAATGACATGGTCCTTCTGCCGGATGAAAATCGGTATGATGACATTTTCGTGGGCCTCAGAGCGTGTATCCTTATTTTAAGTAGAAGAAACCATGTGACATTATTCATGTCTTGTGTGCGTACGTATACTGGTATATATTGGAACATATGCCCGCTCTCTTACAAAGGAACAATTTCCTCATGAAAATTCCACAGGACATATCTTTTACGAACCTGATGTATACGTATTTCGATGTGTCTTTTATGTGTCCCAAGCGGAACATGAAAATGTCATGATGGACTCAGTGGAAACTGAAGGAAGCAGGGAACGAGTCTGTATATCAGAAATTGTATTTCAAAATAAGATTTCTCCGAAATGAGATGGACTGGCTTTAAACTTATGGCCTGTGTTTGATGGTGAGTTGCATGAAGCCTAAGCTCAGACTTGCCGTGACAGATAATTATTCCCATAACCGAAAAACAGCCTTCAGAAAAGCCGACTAATTTCGCTGCCGAAGCCACCCTCTTCAGCAAACACATCGTTAGCAATCACGTTAACTTAAGAATTCTTATTGAAATTTTCTATCATGAACTTTTCCAAGAAAGTAAATGATTACATTCCACACCATCACTGCCACTATCATATCATATCTTGTCGGTATCTTTTAGGAAAAAATTATCCACTTTATCTACTTTCTCAAGGCGTTCGAGGAGACGAAGAGTTTCCCCAGAAGAAACCTTTTCGAGAATTTTCCTTCTAAACTTCGCCGTACGTCCCCCCTCGTTTGCTTCTTGGTCTACGCCTTTAATGGGAAACTTAATTCAAAATTCAATTTAAGTTGAAAATGTTCGATCATCGATGCTGCTTTTTCGATAAAGTGATAAAACTAGTTATCCTGTTTCAAGGATTTCAGTTTTGAGTTTAGAACGAGACATGAGAAGACACCGAGACGGAGTTCACTTTTGGCGGAATCAGGACCGTCATAGGAAGAATTTATATATTTTCTTGCTCTCCCTGTCGTCCAATATCTTTGATTTGTAGATGGGCGTGACAATATTTTCAATTGAAATAGGAGATAATTTCTATTCCTCTTTGACGGTGTCGTGGATATGGTGAAGTTTCTGAGAAATTGAGTTGGTTGAATTTGAAGGGCAATTTCTTTGGTGATTGTAGTTTCGGAATTTCCATTGTGTAAATTGTTTATTTAATAAATTATGAAAAAAAAAAATAGTTTCGGTTCAAGTAACTCAATTAGAAATTGTGTTAAGCGCTGACAATATTTTATTAATTTGGCAATTTGACGGGGTGATGGACAAGTCGGTAGAGCGTAAAGATTTGCATCTCGTTACCCCGGGTTGGAATCTCGTTTGGTCGTGTATGTTTTCTGTTGGCTTTTGCGCTGTTTCGCCATTGTAAGCTTGTACAGCGTTAGTTGTGATGATAATTCAAACAAGTCGGAATGACGGAGCTTGGCACTTCGGGTATAAAGGGTTTCCGATTCCTCCATAGCTAAGAATCCAAAATTTTAAAGGCATAAATATTGTTCTCATTCAAAATAAACAAACATTGCCTATTACCATAAGCTGATGCATACTTGCAGTATCTATCCATCGGATCATGAACCCTTTTTGGAGAAAATTTATTATATCATCGGGTTTTCGATTGTGAGGAAAAACCCAAATATGGTGTCACTTGCATTTGTTTTTTCCACTACCTAGGGTGAGAATTACAACGGTTATTTTTCCGCTAGTTGCTTTATTCTATCGAAAGTCGGATTTTAAGTTTGCTGCTGTGTTGTGCTTTTTGTACTTTTCCTCGGGATCCTGATTAGATTAACGTCAATATAAAATGACCAGGGCTACCTGCATTTGAGTAAGCAACCTAAAGGCAATCAATCCAACAAATATGGCTTTAAGATCTGGTCCCTCAGCAGACGGTGAAAACGAACCACGGATACCGTTGATTCTCCCTCTTTTATTAGGATGCAACTTTATCAAGTTCTTGTTATAGCGGCGATACTCGACAAGCCATTGTCCACGTTGCAACTAACTGATTGCATTTAACGTCAAAGGGTATCGTTATCTAATGGTCGTCTTCGATTGCGTGGTGTTCCACATCCACTTCCATTTTTATGGCCCTGAGGCTCTTTATAGTGAGGTTTAAATAATTCTTCGAGTTCATGGGTTCGTAAAAGTCCTGGGGTTCCTCACTATTCTTTCTTCTCCAAAGCTTTCCTCAATGCCAAATCTTATTATTTTGTGATCTGCCGTAGACATTCTCTAATATTTAATTAACCAATGTAATTAATAAGTCAAAATCTATTTATTAAAAAACAAGTCGGGAAACCGGAAGCTTGACGCTCCAGGTATAAAAGGTTTTGTGTTTCCCTGTGTGAGGAGCATACCGTAGTTCTCCATTGGCTTATAGCATTGACCCGAGATATTGAAATTGCTCAGTTCTGGGCAGGTTACTGCCATTGCCAGAACTCAGCGATTTAAATATCTCGAGTCAACGCTATCAGCCAATGGAGAACTGCGTAATGAAATTGTTTCACGCATTAATGCAACCTGGATGAAGTGGCATTCCCCAACTGATGATCTTTGTGATCGACGTATCAGCTCACGTCCGAAATCTAAAATTTACTGCAATGTCGTCCGTCTGCCACTCTCTATAGTTCTGAGTGTTGGCCGACTATAAAGGACAATGAACGGCGTCTTGCGGTAATGCGGACGAAGATGTTGCATTGCACTGGTGGCGTGACACGTTTTGATTACGTCTGAAATGAGAATATCCGCGATCGATATGGGTTTGCATCGATCATGGGAAAACTGCATGAGACACGTTTTCGATGGTGTGGTCACGTAATTCACGCTAACGAGAATTCAGCAACCAGTATTGATCAGAACATCGAAAGCAATGGTAAGCAACCAAAAAGCCTGCCAAAACAATGGTGGTTTGATACGCTGGATGGGGATTTAAAGGTCTCGCGATTACATCCTGATGAGGCATTTGATAAAATAAAATGACGAAACCGATCATCACGAGCCGACCCCGCTTGTGAACTGAAGGCTGAAGAAAAAGAAAAAGATGTGAGGAGCGACGAGTGCACCTTGTAATATAGCTAAAAATTCCATTGCCCCCTATTTTCTAGAAAGCGATTTAAATAAATCATTTGATGGAAAGCTCTGTGTTGATAATGGTCAACCTCATACGCTTCACGCTTTGAGTTTAATATTATTAGCGAATGAAAACAATTTAACCAACATCAAATATAAAACAAGTCGGGAAACCGGAAGCTGGACGCTTCAGGTACGAAAGGTTTTGTGTATTTCTTAGTACGTAGCACGTAATATATCCATATATTATGTGAGAGTATCCACTTTCGGGAGATATTGACATTCATAGTCTTCAATTTTCAAAGAAACAACAAATTTGAGGTATTATAACTTTGTTAATAAAAGTGCCATTTGCACCAAACTTGGCAAGATCATGCTCTATATTATAGCCTATATCACTACGAAATTTCATGGTACTAAGATGAACTTAAGGGGGGTTTCTAACCAATTACAAAAAATTGTAGTAATATACTATTATTAACTTTATTTAAACAGATATCGGCATGGAAGGTATTTCGGAGCCCAGGCACCATATAGTGGCAGCCTTCTGATTTTTTTCAGATTTTTCGGTTTGGTAGTTTCTGAGAATGACCCCCTTAAAGAAGTGATCACTTTCAACCCCCCGCGCTCCCCACCCTTCCAACGGATGTCAAAAGTAAGATCGGCTTTGAAAAGTAATAATGGGGACCTTTAATTTGATACCCCACATGACTATATTTGATGAAAAAAAATTTTACACCCCCCTTTTGCATGTATGGGGACCCCCCCTTAAATTCAACGTAAAAGGATGTAATTCACTGTATGCGTGAGCGTTCACAGTTCCCACCTTTCTACCAAATTTGGTGTCAATCGCTATAACCGTCTCCGAGAAAAATGCGTGTGACGGACAGACAGACAGACAGACAGACAGACAGACAGACAGACAGACGGACAGACAGACAGACAGACAGACAGACAGACAGTAAACCGATTTTAATAAGGTTTTGTGTTTACACAAAACCTTAAAAAAGGTAGCTAACAATAGTGATATACGTGGTGCGGTGGGAGCTTGTCTGCCCGTCGATCACGAAGACTCAGGCTCGAACCCGAGTAAGGGCGGGGCACTTTTTTATCAACATTTTAAATCTTTGAATTTTGTTCGTATAGTGCTGCGTATAACCTATTGATACTCATTTACCAGAATTCCATTTCCACCCTGGGTTTGAATCCCACTGAAAGCGAAATTTAAGTTTTCTATTGGTCAATAATTACAGCTTGTTATCTTCACAAACACTATGGAATGCAGTGCTACGGTGGGTAACTTGCTTGATTTGTTTTGATTAGTACATTATTTGAAAAAATGGAAGGTGAATATAATCAACCCGGAGAAGAGACATCCGCCCGGACGTTGGATGCTAACACAACATCCAGCCTGGTCCCCACTAGTAAGAGCGTCGGCGAGAAGACGCCACTGTTAAATATTGGAGGCGACCCATTTAAGAGGAGCAGTAGAGTCATGCGATCCCCGACAGCAAAGCCCGATAATGCTCACAAAATTAGCCAACGCGCCTCGATTAAGGATGCGAGTAGTGAGCCGGAGGCGATAACTAAGCTAGGGACAATGATAAAAAACCTCATGGAGTATGTAAACGCTCGACATAATGTCCATCACGCGATTAAAGACCAAGTGCGTGCTATTAGAGCTGCGTATCTTGAAGTACGAGAAGAACTAAAACAAAGTAGTGAAGGGAAGAAACAGGGAGAAACTGCAGCACTGCAGTCAACGCCTAGAGTGCTCCCATCTAGGGGCAGCCCCTTCACTATTAAGGATGTACAACGTATACTCAGCACAAAGGAAACTCCGGAGCTCCGTAAAAGACCGAGAGAGTCTAATGGGGAACCGGAATCTCCTCGACGTAGCCAAAAACGCAAAATGGAGAAAACGCCTCCACAGCAAATTCGCGAAAGACTACCAGAGCCTATGGCGAAAGACGGTAACTCCAATCAAGGTTCCACTTGGACTAAGGTGGAAAAGAAGAAAAAGCTGCAGAAGAGAAGCAGGCCCGATGCGCTAATAATAACAAAAACAAGTGAGCTTACGTACGCTGATATTCTGCGCAAGGTCAAAACAGACACCTCGTCAATGGAGCTAGGTGAAAGTGTGAACCGCATAAGGCGAACACAGAAGGGCGACCTATTGCTGGAATTCAAACCAGGAGAAAACAAGTCAGAAGACTTGCAGAAAAAAATCGAGTCGTCACTGGGTGAGGCAGCAGAAGTGAAGCTGAGTCAAAATCGAGTGGTTATTGAGTGTAAAGACTTGGACGAGATCACAACGAAGGAAGAAATTTGTCAAGCGCTACGATCCCAGTTGGGAATACAGTCGGTCCAGGAGCAAGATATTCTACGGCTGAGGAAGGCATATGGCGGCACACAAACTGCGTCCATAAGCCTAACACTTGAAGCGGCCAAAAGGGCTATAACAGCCAGTAAAGTTCGGATTGGCTGGGTCGTCTGCTGACTACAAGAGCAGATAACTCTGAAAAGATGCTTAAGGTGTTTGGAATTTGGGCACGTGGCGAAGAAATGTACTAGCGTTCACGATAGGTCCGACCTGTGTCGTAAATGCGGAAATAAAGGCCACATTGCAAAAGCCTGCGAAGAAAAACCCAATTGTCTGTTCTGCAGGCAAATAAACGACATTGACAGCGCCCATGTCACAGGCAGCAGCACATGTCCGGTGTATAGGAAGGCGATCAACACTATGCGCAAATGAGGTTCCTACAGCTAAAACTGAACCATTGCCAAGCGGCTCAGGACCTGCTCTCCCAGACGATATTCGAAAACAAAATCGACGTTGCTATTATCTGCAAGCAGTACAAAAACCTACACAGTGGAGTATGGGTCGCGGATAAGAGCGGAAAGGCAGGATATGGACATGCGGAAATCGGGCCATAGAAGGAACCACCAAGATCCTCGAGAATGGCTTCACTAGAGCAAAAATAGGCGGAATATCTATTTACAGCTGTTATGCGGCTCCAAGCCTTACGACAGAGGAGTTCCATTCTTTGGTGGAGAGGCTAGCAACAGACGCACAAAACCATAGTCCTAAGATAGTGGCTGGAGATTTCAACGCATGGGCTGACGAATGGGGCAGCCGAGAAACGAACGCAAGAGGACGAATACTACTCGAAGCTCTTTCTCGTCTGAATCTTGTAGTGGCTAACACTGGATGCGTGAACACTTTTCGTAAGAGAGAAATGGGGTCCGTGATAGATGTCACTTTTGTTAGCGATGCTTTAGCTAAGGATCTGCAGTGGTATGTCAGTGACGAATATACACATAGCGACCACCAGGTCATCATTTTTGAAATCAGACATCGAAAACGAATGAAACGGTCTCGGACGAGAGCTGAAAGGTGGGCAGCTAATAGGTTTGACAAGGAGATTTTTGGAGAGGTTCTGCAGCAAAATACAGCGCTTGAAGGAAGCGCAGAAAATAAAGCTCTGCAGATTGGCGAGAAGTTGCGACGAGCATGTGACGCATCCATGCCAAGGTATGTTGTATCACAGAAGCGAGTTCCGAACTTTCGGTGGAATTCTGAAATCGGAGAATGCCGCAAGGCCTGCCTCAAGGCCAGAAGGCGCAGTCAGCGAAATAGAAACCGATCTGGATACGAGCAATTACATGAAGAATATAAAAACGCTCGGAAGAAACTGCATGTGGCCATCATGAAAAGTAAAAGTGAACACTTTAAGCGACTGTGTAATGAAGCTGATACGAACCCCTGGGGTGGCGCCTATAAAACCGTAATATCGAAAGTTAAAGGCAAACGCTCCCCACCGATCTCTTCCCCTACTCTGCTTAATGAAATAGTAACGGATCTTTTCCCAGAGAATGTGAGTACCGCTGACCTTCCCACTGTCGAGATAGACACCGCCGAAGTTCCAATGGTAAGCGAAAAGGAGGTCCTCGAAGCTGCGGATAAAATTGTTGGAAACAAAGCACCTGAACAAAGCACCTGGCTTGGATAGCATCCCCAATAAAGCTCTGAAGGCAGCAGTAAAAATAGCTCCAAATATGTTTGCCGAGGCGTTCACCACATGCCTTAAAGAAGGAGTATTTCCTACACAGTGGAAGAAGCAGAAATTAATTCTAGTCCCCAAGCACAAACTTTTGGGTGAAGCTTCGTCCTACAGGCCGATATACCTTCTAAAAAATACTGGCAAACTATTCGAACGAGTAATCTACAACAGATTAATTTGAATTGCCGAAAAGGATGGCGGTCTCTCCGAAAATCAGTTCGGTTTTCGAAAGGGGAGGTCTACAACGGATGCACTTGTCCTAGTAGCTAACACAGCTAAGACCGCACTTGACGAGGGCAAATGTTGTGCAGTGATTACACTTGATGTGAAGAATGCCTTCAATTCCGCTAGATGGAGCAAGATACTTGAGTCCCTAATCAACTTAGGCGTGGCGAAGTACCTGGTGCGTATTGTTGCCGACTTCCTAATCGATAGGACTCTGTGCTGCGAGTCAGATGAAGGAATGAAATCCTACCAAACGACATGCGGAGTTCCACAAGGGTCTGTCCTAGGGCCACTCTCGTGGATTATTATGTATAACGGGGTACTGACCCTAGACCTTCCTACTGGTGTGGCCTCCATTGGTTTCGCGGACGATATTGGTGTGACGGTTGTTGCACGCCTTCTCGAGGAAGCCGAGCTCTATGCAAATGAAGCAGTCTACGAGATTAAATCCTGGTTAGAGAATGCTGGTCTACAGCTCGCAGAGCATAAGACGGAAGTAGTACTTATTACCAAGCGGAGAAAGTGCACTTCCATGAAGATCAAAGTTGGAACGCAAACAATTTATTCGAAGCCTGCACTTAAGTACTTAGGTGTAATGATTGACCAGAGGTTGAATTTCAGATTGCATGTGGAGGGTACAGCAACCAAGGCATATAACATCGGAGCGCTGGTTGCGGGAATGCTACCAAATATAGGTGGCCCAAGGCCGAGCCGTCGACTTCTTATTTCAAGGGTGGTCAGTTCGATCCTACTGTATGCAGCCCCAGTATGGGCAGATGCACTGGAAAATACAATAAATAAGAAAAAGATTGGAGCTGCGTATCGCATAAGTGTACTCCGAACCTGTTGCGCTTACAGAACAATTTCTAATGAAGCAGCTTGCGTGATAGCAGGAATGATCCCGATTGAGATTCTGGCGAAAGAAATACAACGACTTTACGATCGAACGTACCTCACCGGAGAATCTCCTGCCCGTCGGCGACAGTTCGCACGAGGTGAAACTGTCGCGGAATGGCAAGAGAAGTGGGACGAGTCAGAAAAAGGCCGTTGGACTCATAAAATCATATGGGATATCCGGAAATGGATCGAACGACCTCACGGCGAAGTAGGTTTCGACCTAACTCAATTCTTGAGCGGACACGGAGGCTATCGAGCATATCTGTATCGATTTGGGCGTGATGATTCGCCATATTGCCCACAGTGTGCAAACATTCCAGAGGACGCAGAACACGTCTTTTTTCACTGCCCCAGATTCGAAACCCAAAGGGCTACATTAGAAGCTACAGCCGGGGAGCACTTTACACCCGAAAATATCATGGAGCTTATGGTGAAAGCCAAGGGGATATGGACCGAAGTTGAAAAAGTTATTACAGCCATTGGAAAGAAGCTTAGGCAGGAGGAAGTCATCCGAAAGAATGAACGCGAGAGGAGCACGAATGTTGACATGAGCGCAGAATAAATTCTGATCCAGCCCCGCGACGTAATACCAAATGGGAGTCCCGCGGGGAGAGTGGAAGGAGAAGGAGGTGGTTTTAGTGGGTAAGAGTCCCACATAACCGTGTGGCAGGAGCCTGCGGTAGCTTTTGAAGCTTTCCACCTTCCATCGGGAAAAAAAAAAAGACAGACAGACAGACAGTAAACCGATTTTATTATAATAAGGTTTTGTGTTTACACAAAACCTTAAAAAAAGGGCTAGGGAGAATTAGATTCTTCTTGAATGGAATTTTAATATTTCACTGGAATTTCAATTAGTCTCGTTAATTATGACGTCAGCATCTTATTTGTATGTATGTATGTATGTATGTATAATTAGCACGAAATTGATAAGTTTGAACTGCTATAACTTTCCCACTAATAGTTGGATTTTCATGAAACCTGGCATGTGTATGCACGAGGCTATCCTCTATGTCGGTGCAGTACAGTGCGGTACAGTTTTAGTACACTTAGGATGAACTTAAGGGGAGTTTTTTAGTCTATTTCTAAAATTTGATAATATACCATTAGTAAATTTTTTGAGCAGATACCGGAATGGGACATCTCTGGAAGATTAGATTTCTCATAAGTGTTTTACACAAAGCCTTAAAAAGGGCTGCAGATAAATAGGTTCTTCATAAATGTGACTTTAATATTCCACGCGAATGTCAATTATTCCGGGTAATTATGACGTCAGCATCTGATTTGCATGGCTTTGGAAGCAGTAAACTCGCGCGAAATTGCTAAGTTTGAACTGCTACAACTTTGGCGTTAATTGTCTGATTTCCATGAAATTTAGCACATATATACGAAATATTGTTCACTATGCTGGTACAAAATTCGGAAGTCCTAGGATGAATTTAAGGGAGGTTTTTCAGTAAATTTCTAAAAAGTAGTAATATACTATTAGTAAGTTTATTTGAGCTGATATCGGAATGCGACATATTTTGAGCCCTAGATTTCATCTAGGCGCACCACCCTGATTTTTTTCGGATTTTTAGGTTGGGTAGTTTCCGAAAATGACTCCTGTCTCACTTCAAATGCGTACATTTTGACTCCTTACTCACGCACTTTGCAATTCATGCCAAAACTAATGTCGGAAAGTACAAATTGAGACCTTTCATTTGATACCGTAAACAACTATATCCGGTGAAAAAAATTTTTGAATTCCCCCTTCGCATGTATGGGGAGCCCCCCTTTAAACTCCACCTAAATTTATGCCACTCGCTGTATGCGTGGGATTTCAAAGTTCCCATCTCTCCATCAAATTTCGTTTGGATCGGTTTAGCCGTTTTGGAGAAAAATGCGTGTGACAGGCAGACAGACAGACATTGAATCGATTTTAATAAGGTTTTGTTTTACACAAAACCTTAAAAATGGTGCATTAAAGAAGAATATTGTGTAAAATTTTCATGAAGACATATTAAGAAGTAAGGCAATGGCAGCAATTATTCTGCAGGCAAATAAACGAAATTGACAGCGCCCATATCACAGGCAGCAACACAAGTCCGGTCTGTAGGAAGGTGATCAATACTATGCGCAAATGAGGTTCCTACAGGTAAACCTGAACGATTGCCAAGCTGCTTTCCCAGACGGTATTGGAAAACGAAATCGACGTTGCTATTATCTGCAAGCAGTACAAAAATTTAGACAGTGAAGTCGCAGTGAGGTCGCAGAAAAGAGCGGAAAAGCAGCGATATGGACATGCGGAAATCGAGCCATAGAAGGAACCACGAAGATTCGCGAGAGTGGCTTCACTAGAGCAAAAATAGGCGAAATATCTATTTGCAGCTGTAATGCGGCTCCAAGCCTTACGAGAGAGAAATTCCATTCTTTGGTAGAGGGGCTAGCAATGGATGCAAACGACCATAGCCCTAAGATAGTGGCTGGCGATTTCAACGAATGAGCTGAAGAATGGGGCAGCCGAGAAACGAACGCAAGAGGATGTATATTACTCGAAGCTCTTTCTCGTCTAAATCTTGTAGTTGCTAACACTATATGCGTGAACACTTTCAGAAAGAGAGAAATGGGGTCTGTGGTAGATGTCACTTTTGTTAGCGATGTTTTAGCTAAGGATCTGCAGTGGTATATCAGTCAAGAATATACACATAGCGACCACCAGGCTATCATTTTTGAAATCATGCATGGTACACAAATGAAATGGTCCCAGGCGGGAGCGTTTGACGAGGGGATTTTCGAAGAAGTTCTGCAGCAAAATACATCGCTTGAAGGAAGCGCAAAAGATAAAGCTTTACAGATGGGCGAAAAGTTGCGCCAAGCATGTGACGCCTCCATGCCAAGGTGTATTGTATTCCAGAAGCGAGTTCCGAACTTTTGGTGAAACTCTGAAATCGGAGATTTCAGGATTCTGGCGAAAGAAATACAAGACTTTACGATCGAGCGTATCTCACCAGAGAATCTCCTGCTCGTTGGCGACAGTTGACACGAACTGAAACTGTGCCGGATTGGCAGGAGAAGTGGGACGAGTCAGAAAAAGGCAGCTGGACTCACAAAATCATATGGGATATCCCGAAATGGATTGAGCGACCCCACGACGAGGTAGGTTTTGACCTATCTCAATTCTTGAGCGGACACGGAGGCTACCGAGCATATCTGTATCGATTTGGGCGTGATGATTCGCCATATTGCCCAAAGTGTCCAAATATTGCAGAGGACGCATAACATGTTTTTTTCTATTACCCCAGTTTCGAAGCCCAAAGGACTACATTGGAACCTACAACTGGGGAGCAATTTACATCTGAAAATATAATGGAACTTATGGTGAAAGCAAAGGGAATATGGACCGAAGTCGAAAAGATAATTACAGCCATCGGAAAGACGCTTAGGCAGGAAGAAGTCATCCCAAAGAATGAACGCGAGAGAAACACGAATGTTAACTGATCAAGTCCCGCGAAATAATATTAAACGGGAACCCCGCGGGAAGAGTGGAAAGAGAACGAGGTGGTTTTAATGGGTAAGAGTCTCATATAACCGCGTGGCAGAAGCCTGCGGTAGCTTTTGAAGCTTTCCACCTTCCATCGGGAAAAAAGGCGAGTGATTTCAAATATTTAGATATGAGATTCGATGCTAAGCTCAACTGGAAAAGGAACATCCTAAGAAGAAAGGACGAATTAAACGCCATATGCAGACATATGTACTGGCTGTTGAGAAAGAATTCCCAACTGACAACCGACAACAAGCTGCTAATTTATAAATAGATCCTAGGACTCATATGGACGTACGGCATCCGGCTCTGTGGCCGTACCAAAGAATCAAACCTGAAGGTCATACACAATAAAGTGCTTCGCAGCATAGTAGACGCTCCCTGCTTCATTCTGAACCTGAAATGATTAGGGAAGTCATCAAAGAAGATGCATAGCCACCGACTACATCATATGAAAATAACGAAATCTGAAAATTGACTGATGTCTCTAATATAATGAGACGAATGAAAAGAGTACTGACGAACACCCAGTTCCTCAGCGAAGCCAACCAAGCTGCTGGGATGGACCACACGGTCATCTCCAAATAAAAACCAAACTTAAATATGCAAAAAAAGATGCTGAGTGGGGAAATCTCGGTTGTAGCTTGGTGAGAGGTAGTTTTAGTGGATAAAAATCCCACACTCTCAGGGATCGTGTTAGTCTTTTGAAAATTTCCACCTCTTATAAACAAAAATAATGGTTACATGAATTCATACACACATCAAGCATGATCACTTTGGTAAATTATCTGATAAATTAAATTTATAAAAATAATGTTAGCAGTTTACCTCTTTGCGATAGCAAGAAATTCTTTAACTGTTTACGCTCAGACGGTGTTATCTCTCTTGATTTGACTTTCTTTCAACAAGCCTAGCAACAAATACAATATAATAAATAACAGAAAATTGGATCAAAATTTAACTCATGCCAAAGTTTGGTAAATATCATAAAACATGTCACGCGAAATTCGGGTACGAGGGAGAAAAGTACGGCCTATTTTAGATACTTTCGAAGTAATCACTCCTAGGAGGTAGTATCTAACGTTGGGTAATTTTTTTCTATTAAAAACTAATAAATTTTCTCGTATCACTCATCCGTACTGTCACACCTAGTGAATTTTTGGATCGCACTACATAAAAGTCTGCTACGGCAGATAAAAGTATTTAATTTCGGGAGTTGAGAATGAAAGAGAAAAATGAACGTATATAAACTTGCGAGAAAATCCATTGTTCGTTCACTCACATGTTGGAACACTTTCAGGAAGGTATCACAATTCATCCCAGTAAAAAAATAGCTGAAACATCCGACATTTGAAATAATTTCAAATTGACGTTGTCGTGGCATAAGAAGTGAATTGCCAAGTTTGCCAGATGTTTTATTGCCAAGCTTCGACGTTCCTATGAAAAGGGCTCTTGGATCCTAGAAGGGTTCTGTGTTTAACTTTGACAAATGCAGTTAATAGTCCAGTTTGTATAAGGCGATAAATAATATAGATGCCCCTAGAAACGGCGAAAGTAGCCATTATAATACTGGATCTTAAATTTCCAAAAATCAACCAAAAAGGGCACCCACATTCTATTTTTCCACTGGTTTGGCTTTCCTTGCTATCTCGTTTCCAGAATTTACACACAATCATCTAAGAAACCGTCTCCGCTGAACCGAGTGAAATCGAGTTGAAATATGGAAGACACTTATTATCACGAAATCACGTCACGAAAGATTTCTTTTATGTTTCAATGAAGAAAATTTATCGGCCATAAAAAAATCTGTTTTATTTCACAACCTTGCCTGTTCTTAGTGCCGCCTCCCTAATTTTCCAACGAAAAAAGAGCATGAATGCCTGTGACAGCAAGAAAAGTAGGGAATCCTTTGAAGCGGCAATTACAGATTTAATTTTTCCTTTCTCTTCTCTTTCTTGAAGAAAATCCTAAAGCGGAGAGATACGAATGAGTTATTGTGCGGTGATTTTCCGCATAAATTTCAGTTCCACCCGGAATATCCTTTTTATGGGCAACATTACATCTTCGTGGAGTGTTGTAAGGACGTTAGGTAACAGAGGGATTATCGAATTTATCTAAACTCATTCTAAAACGAATACAATGGAATGCTTATCTGCGAGGGAATGTAAGGTAATGCCGCTGTTCTAGATGGATTCGTTTGTAAATGAGTGGATGAAAGTATCCTTCACAAATAAAATTATGATATATAGGTACTGCCTTTGATTGATACCATGCAGAACTTTTCATATTGATGGTACTTTCATTTTCTGAACGGTTAAAATTCGCCGGGATAAATAGATACAAGCAACATATCTAAATCTAACTTCAAAAGAATTGATGCAGGAAGATAATAGCAGGTTTTCATTAAAAGTGGGTAATATAGAAACTTTAGAGCAAAGTGACATATAGTAATGTGCACGTAGATCATTTCGCGGTATCTGGGACAATCAGTGCTCAATTAGCGACTTTTCAGGATCCAAATACTAAGTTCTTTTGTATATTCCAATATTGTCTGTCTGTCTTCCCGTTCATCTGTCTGCCACAGCCACTTTTCTCTGAATTAACGCGGTATGGTAGGAACTGTGGACTACCATTAGCACACGCATATACTGAGTAACGTAATTCTTCATTGAGTTTTAAAGCAGGTTCAATACATACGAGAAGGGGGTGTACAATTTTTTTTCAACGAATATAAATAGTGTGGATCACACATGTAGGATATCAAATGAAAGGTCTCGATTAGTGCTTTACAAAGCTCTCACATTGGATGGATCATCATGTTTCTTTCACAGAGCCAGTTTCCAAAGCTACCCAACCGAAAAATTTCAAAGAAAATAATAAAGCCAGCGCTATACCATGTCTAGGCTCCGAAATTCCCTCCGTATCCCGTATTTCTATTCAAATAAAGTTAATAATAATATATTGGTATAGTTCTTAGAAATTGATTGCAGATTCCCTTTAAGTTTACTCTAGAACCATATTTTAGCAATACTGTATATACACTATGATATGAAGCATGACTCAGTGGTACAAATTGCCCTATTACTAACAAAGTTATAATAGCTCAAATTGTTTGGAGTAGGTTTCCTACTCAACCAAAAAATGAAACCTACTGTTATCGGTTTTGAAGAAATAAGCTAATGACGAAATGCAGGCCTCATTAACGCCCATTCCATTACAGAGTGGGAGAAGGATACCCTCTACGAGGCAGTAGAACAAACCCTCATTTGATATCAAAATCATACTTGGAGATTTTAGCAGCCAATTAGGGACGGAGCCCGCATCAAGCGATACGTTGGTTTTCATAGCTTACACAAAATGACAATGGACTGCAAACTATCCAACTACCTGGTCTGCGCGGAAAGCGGTCAACAAATATACGTAGCTCTTTCCAGACGGGACCACTTTCAACCAAATTCAACCGTACGCCGCCCCTTCTCAGTCTACATGAATGTCAGGAACGACAATATAGACTCGGATCACGATCTAGTTGGCATGGTGCTCCGAGTTCCAAACACAACACTACCTCGAATCCCCTACGACAATCAGGTGAGGGTGAACACTGAAGCCGTCCATTATTATTATTATTCTGTTAAGGGAAAGTCGCACCGCGTCCTTGAAGAGTTATTGTGCCCCTTTTACTGGTTATAGTGTACCTGATCATAATATCTCAAGCAGGCCTGTAACCGTTAGGAACTTTAGTATGTTCCCCACTTCCAGATGTTTCAGCTTTGCATTTGGTATTAAGTGTTCTCCCAGATGTCTCGACTTACTTTGCACAAGTGCCGGACACTGTCCCAGGACGTGTATAGAGGTTTCGTCCTCCTCCTCACAAAACCTGCAGTCAATGTGCGTAGATAGCTTCCTTAGGTGATAGTTCAGCCGACAATGACTAGTGAGAATTCCCACTATGATTCGGAGGTTCTTTTTGGTGAGTTTTAAGCAATCCTTTGTACGCATGGGTTCGTATCCCCCAATAAGCACCCTGGACTGCTCCATCCCTGGTAGGCCCGCCCAATATAGTTCCCTCAACCGTTTCTCTTCATTTCTTAGATTCATAGCCATGAAACCGTTTCGGATTCCACAGAAGGGTTCTGACCCGTGTAAAGGCATCCCTGCTCCCTTCTTGGCTAGTTCAGCCGCTGCCTCATTGCCTTCCAACCCAGCATGGCCTGGAACCCAAAGTATCCAGACCTTGTTGGACGAGCCGAGTTGGACCTAAGTGCCTTGATCGCTGCTTGGCTATCGGTGAGAATAGCTATGTTCTGCCACCTGTAGTTCCTTTGCAGATTAAAGGAGGCACATTTGTCTATGGCGTATATTTGCGCCTGGAATATGCTAGTGCACCTGCCCATTGGCTCAAAGTGCATTTTCCTTGGACCAATGACACCGGCACCCACTCCCTCTGCTGTGAGGGATCCGTCAGTGTACCAAGTAATCAGTTGCTGGTTTAAGCCGTATGTCGCAGCCACGCTCTCCCAGTTTGCCTTGTTACTCCAACGTGTTTCAAACTTCTTATCGAAATGAAACCTCGTCGTCATGTTGTCCCTCGGTATCACTAATTCGGGATACCGCCTAGAAAGAATATCAATCTTCCTTCGATTTAGGCAGCTCCCCGCCTAACTCATATTACCGGTTATCCTGAATATTGATCTGTATGTGCACGCAAGCCAGCCTTTGGAGCTTATGTAATTCCCTGGCTTGTGTACTGAGTTGGGTTCTTTCTGCCCAGATTACCGCTCCATAGGTAGTCATTGGCCTCTTCATATTTGCCCCTACAGATTAAAACAATGTCATCCGCGTAGCCCTGGACTTGTATTCCAGTATTTGTTAACACGTCCAGAGTTCATCCACTACCATACTCCACATCGGCGACGATAGTACTCCACCCTGTGGACAGCCTTGAGTGGTGTTCATGATAATAGAATTTGTACCTGTTTGTACCTCTATTTGGCTGCTTTCTAGCATTTTGCCCATCCAGAGTGCCAGGGTGTTTCCCACGCCTTTGCGGCTCAGGACATCCTGTATCTCTGTGTGCGATGTGTTGTCGAAGCCGTCCATAACAGATTCCCCCGTAACACTTGCAAAGGGGAAATGGACGTCACAATAGCCGGTCACGTGCAGAGACCTATCACCAACTTCTTAGTGTGAAGAAGTGACATCACGGACGGAATAGGAAACGAAAAGTACAGGGAGCAATTGATTTCAGATGCAGATAAAGCAATACACACCTCGATGCTTACTTTTCCGAGAAAAAGAGGAAAATCCAATTTACAAAAGAATGGACATATTGGACCAATGGGTTAAGTACTTTGATGAATTGCTCAACAACCAAAATATCGGCGAGTTGGAGGTCACGCCACCTAAAGACTATATATAAATGCTACCGCCACCAAGCATGGAAGAACAAGTCACTCAAATTCATTGGCTTAAGAATCATATGTCGCCAAAAGCCAAAGGCATTACAATCGAACTGTTTAAATATGGGGGCGACTAACTACACCCAGCGGTTCATCAACGTTTGCTCAAGTTATGGGACGGCGAATCGATGCCTGTCAATTTGCAACGAGACATTATCTGTCCTATACATAAAAAGGGAAATATCACGCAGTATTGCAATTATAGAGGTATTACACTGCTGAGTACCATCAATAAGATATTCTCCGCTATCTTGCCAGGTTGGATAGCCATCAGTTGCACCATCTTTTCATCGACTTTAAAGCCGCCTATGATAGCATAGCCAGGGTAGAACTATACACGGCCATGGGCGAATCCCTTGTCCCGACGAAACTGATAAGACTTACTAGCCTAACCTTGGCCAATGTGGGAGGTCAGATTAAACCAGCAGGATCACTATCGAGACCATTCAATATCATTCGGTCGGTCTAAGATAAAGGGATGCCCTGCATGCGTCCTTTTTAAACTTAAGGTTAATGCAAGAGGTACCATCCTGTTCAAGTCCATCCAACTACTTGCCTATGCTGACGATATTGTTATTATCAACAATCGGAGATTTGCAAACTGCCTTCATCCACATCGAGCAGGTGGCACGAGATCTTGGGATGCACATCAAAGAAGTCAAGACGAAGTACCACAAAAAGTGGACCGTGTGAGGACGACGGCTGAAGCTGCCAGTGAGACTGTTGCATTCGCGACTTCGGGGAAATGGAGCGGATCTCCCAAGCTGGATACGAAAAAGAAACAATCGGGGAGAGATAAGATAGAAAATGATTATCATTTTCAAACGAATTTAACTGATATTGAGAGTGAAGGCAGACCCCGAACTTGACAGCTTGGGAGATAATGTCAGGCGCACTACACGGTCCCAAAAAAGAGATCTTATTTTAGAGCCCGAAAAATCCAAGCATATAAAAAGGCTAGCAAGACGGAAATCACAATCTGCAAAGATATGTATGAGATCACTACGAAGGAGAAACTTCGCGAAGCCTTGGAAAAGCAGTTTGATCTTATCGGACCAAGAGGCCAAAAGGCCAAAATGCCATCACTTAGAGCAATTATGCACTGGACTTTCTTGTCGTAACAGACAGCAGCTGTAATAAGCTTTTCTGCCACTTCGATAGGAAAACCTATCTTTAAACCCTAGTTCCAGTGTTGGTCATCGTATGCGCGTACAAATTTCATTTACATTAGTCAGGGAGATTTCGCCATTGACTTTACTCAATTTTGTGGCCGACACTTCATTCCCTACGACCACAAAAGCAACACATTGACGCACAGCATACATATATGGTCGCCATTTACCCCTTGATGGGCTATAGGTCGTCCACCACACCTATGCTTGCGATTACCCGAAATGAGCTTCAGCTCTCCCAACAAATTCCCTAGATGTCGTACCCCTTCTTGGCGCGACCCGTTTGCGGCTATCTTGGGAGAGTAAGTTTCACTACATGACGTTAGCTAGAAATACAATTGTCACCCCTCCCTAATGGGTCACCACCATTTTCACCTTCGTTTGTAATAGTATCAGGCAAGAGTGCTCCGAAGAAACGAAGCAGACAAGTGTTGCGAAAGACCTGGAGTTTTCGGACTTCGCCGGATGCCGGACTCTATTTTGGACCTCAAATTTCCCTGAGATTTTACCTCGATGGAACACATAATATTCCGCGCTATCCTATGTCGACTAATAATAGCTACTAGTTTCTTTGGAATGCCCCTGCCGCGCAAAATACGCCAATTTAACTCCGTCTTCACGCTGCCGAAACTGTTCTCGAAATCGATGAAGAGTAGGTGAAGCGAAGATCTAAACAAAATGATTGGCAGGGTGTTGATGTGGTGAACTTCGGAGGATCGGGAGCAAAAACTAGCCTGTCGTTTGTCGATTAAGTGTTTTAGATATTCTTTGATTCGTTCCAGGATTATTATAGCTATGATTTTTGCGATATCAGGGGTCACGCAAATACCCTCAAATTGCACACTCAAAACGATCATCTCCTTCTTACACTCTCTGGGAACAGTCTTGGATCCATGGACGAAACTAGCAGATCTGCAGAAACTGCAGATGTAGGGATAAGTAACCTTCCGGAGAAATCGCCAAGCCCATTGGCTTTACTCCATTTGTATGCATTGATGCCGAAAATGATTTCCCTTCTGCTTCAAACAATAGTTCGAATCGGCATGTTACGATGACGGGCCATTTTATCCAAAAGAGGAGGGCCTTCACCGAATATAATACGTTTAGGAATTGTGATAAAGTATTCTTTCGCTAGATTTTATGATGAAATTTCGGGACATTGCCTACAGCCTGGGTAGCACTCAAAAAAGAACACTTTTAATGGCGGTCAAATGGTTATCGATATTCTCCCACTGTTGAACAACACCTGGATCATACAAGTGGCAGAAGTTGAATTTGTAGATCGCAACTTTTGAACCTAGAAGCCCTGATCCAATATCGATTGTTGCGCTTACGATTATTATTTTATAACTTTCCAACCTTGTGACACGTGGCGAACACACCACGTAAGCGAACGTAAAAGACCATCAAATAATGATCACCCTTAAGGCCAATGTCAGCTCTACTCTTGTTACTCGCATTCAAAGGACAGTTCCTAAATATATTGCTGATCGCAAAACGATCAATCTGATTGCTCGTCCGGTGTCGGTCGGTTGAAACCCAATTGACCTTATGCAGGATCTGTGTTCGAACAATATGCCACCAATGACGAAGCGGTAAAAGCTTGCGAAATGCATAAACCTGCCACCATCGTCCTTAAGACCACCAAACATGCCATAACATCCTATTCAGATCATTCATCACGATGAGAACGTGACCTTTAGAATGTCTCTCCTGAACTGCACGTAATGGTTGGTAGAAAGCATGCTTCTCTACTGCATCGGAAATCCTCGTTGATGTATAGCTCTGTAAAGTTGTGTTGCTCCTTAACCTGGACAGGAATCTTACAATCAGAAGCTTGTCAGAAATTGGATACCAGGTCAAAAGAGCGCATATCGTAAGCCACTAGAAATAACCCGATACCGAATTCGCGTCTGTTACCACTTGGCTTCCCAGAGTACAAAAGCACATTGCGATTAGTGTGGGAAGAGGGAGAGGAGTACTCTCCAAAGTTCCACCTTCTTATTTCGTTTACGCATTTTGCATTGGAATGTGACAACCAAGATCCTGTCAGAAAATGTTCACCAGGTTGAGAGAGTGCGCCTTCCAATAGCTGTAAGCAACAATTCGCTACCGAATTCTCTTCAATTATCGGTAGGATTTCCAGATGCCAAAAGCGCAGTGCTGAGTATGTATTCCGGAACTATTCTAGATAGCCAAAGGTCCTAGTCGAAAGATCAACCGTTATCCGAAGAACTGTAATCGTATGGCTGGGGGTTTAATTTGCAGATGACAAGCCCATTAGTTCAGGCGCCTTTGACCACAAACAGGTAATGCTTCGACAATATTCTTAAACACCAACTCAACCGATTGTATTCCCAAATAAATGTAATAGAAGCTGCCTCATTTTACATATGAACATAGCCAAAACGTGTAACCGACTGCATCTGACAGAAAGTATCTGTTTTAGGGTGTCCAGAATTTCACGGGGTGTCTCACTGGGGATGGCATAGTTCCGGTAAACCCTCTGCACTTTATTTCTCACCCGTCTGCTGGCATTGCCAGTGCTGATCTGAATCAGTCTAGTAATGTCCTGCCTTAGTGAGTCCCGCCGACGTTCCAGACGAATTTTCCATGGTGGATCTCTCTGGTCACTCAAGCCAATAACACGAAAGCGAATCTTCTGACCGTGCAATCTGATAGCCGCAATTGCACCACAATACACAAGTGATTGTAGTTGCAGCACACAGTCGAGATGCAATCTCATCATTGATTTGAGATAGAATTTCCGGAGTTGCTGGAGATGCATAGAGCCTGAGAATACCCGGTCTGTGCAAAGGATCCATATCCGAGAATTCTATACACGCTTGGAATTCGTCCCGAACCTCACCGGAAACCTCAGCTGGACGGTGTAGAAGAGTGTTTCGGTGAGTACTAAAGCTATTACCTGCAGTGCGGCATGGTGCTGTTGATGCCGCCGCCTCTGATGGTGGCAGGGATTGTGTCGCTGCGAATAATAAAGCGGTACTGGTCTGCGACTCGCTGCACAATCACATGCGCGAATTGCGGGAAACGCTTGACGAATCTCTGGTGCAACAAGGGGTGGTATGATTTTCTACCCACCCCCGCCGTTATTTTGTAGTAGGAGCGGATGATGAAGAGGTTCATTTCTTCAATCCATTTCATCCGCTGCCTACGCGAACCTGCTGAAGTGGTCGCCACAGATTGTGGCGAAACAGCTGCAGCAGGCGGAGAGAGAGGTCGAACCGCCCCACGACTACCAGTTTCGATGCCGTGCTGTCTATTACGAGAGCCCGACCCAGTCACCAACTCAGACGGCTCCGCCGGTTGCCCGTACCGAACCTCAAATTTCTTATTCTTCTCATTTTTGGTGGTGCTCCCTAGCTGCTAGGTGTTGGGATAGCTTCCTTAGTGAGTAATCTGCAAGACTGCAAAGTTCCTGCACTTTCCTCACCTACCCCCTGAGCCGTTGCGGTGGCGTACAGCAATTCAGACTAAAACTGCCCACCCATTCTCCTTTCACAACCGGGCTTGCGACCGGCTTCGGCGGAGTTATTATTATTATTATTATTTGTAGAATATTTCAGTGATAGCTTGGATGTCATGAAAGCTATGTCCGGCATGAGGCTCATGATGACCTTTGCGGATGGTTTCAATTTGTCGTGTCTAATATAAATTTCATCCGAATATCACGAACATGACTACTATTCGCAACAGACTCTAAATTGGTCATCAGTACCAGCATACAGATCGAAGTCGTCCAAGTACAAGTATGTCAGCTCGCGCTTAGCACGTAAGATATACTTTATTGTGTAGCCACGCCTTCTAGCATCATTCAGTAGCCATGAATGGGGTCCAGTGATATTCAAAATTAAAGATTACTCAACGAACCCTTTCGGATATGTATAGGCTCTGAGGTGTTCGTACCCTCAGATGAGTGCACTGATAAGGTGGTCTCCCCCCTGCCATGACTATCGCAAAAAACTTTATTAGTTGCAGATCGATGCGATACAGATGTGGGACATCGATTAGCCGGGTGTGCGGAACGTTGTCAAAAGCTTTGACATAATCGATATATAACTAAAGAGATTTCTTTGCTCTTTGCAAAACCTTCAGTCTACTCGGGAGCCCTTCTGCTCCTCAGACAAAATATTATTGGTCTCAAGGTGCACATGAGCCCTTGTGTCTGCGGTGTCTGGCACCGTGTCCTTCTTAGGGAGAAGGTAGGTAATCCCCACAGTAAGGAAGGGTGAAAATTATTAGGGTCGACAAATGACCTGGTTTATGCTATGTGCCAACCGACCATGTACACACAAAATTCTTGCCAGGAGTGGTAGCATGGCGGGTGTCTTCAGAGGTAATCCACTCAGCATACTGGGCGGGCAACGCTCGAAGACCACCCTAATATTCTTTCGCTTCCGTTACTGAAAATTGCACTATATACGGTTACATTCTGGACACGTCTGGAGTGATTTTCGCCAAACCGTCGCAGCAAACTCCATACAACAGAAAGTTTCTACTTTAGTGTGTCGCCTCTGCCCCCATCGACTCTTAATCACTAGGTTCTGCGGTGACCTCAAGTCGAACCCTGTCCCTGATGGTGGCCAGGATTTTGGCGCTGCGAGTAATAAAGCGGTACTGGTCTTCGACCTGTTGCACAGCCACGTGCGCGTATTGCAGGAAGCGCTCGACGAATCTCTGGTACCCCAAGAAGTGGTAAGATGTTGTTGCCCCCGCCGTTATTTCGTAGTAGAAACAGATAATAAAGAGGTTCCTACGAGAACGTGCGGATTGTGATGAAACAGTTGCAGCAGGCAGAGCCATGCTCCTGGTCATCGTGGTGGCTAGATTAGCAGTTTAAAAACCGTGCTGTCCATTATGAGAGCTCGAGGCACCCATCGAGTCAGATGGCACCCGCCGATTATCCGTAACGGACCTTAAATTCCCCTCTCTCCTTATAATTCGATTTGGATATTTTATCGACCTGCTAGCTGTGGTGATATTTTACTCAGTGAGTAATTTGGACGACTGCTAACTTCCTGCACTTGCTTCACCCATTTGATCCTCGATTCCGATAGGGAAAAATGTAACCCATTTATCATTGCTTGGAAATTACCTAGCAACCTATTAATTGCCCCTTCCTGAATCCGTGATAGAGTGGTGCAAGGTGCCGCATTCCTCAGAGTTTTCTTCAAATTCTCTTTACATATTGAATAAGTTGTTATGAACTTTGGAAATTATTTTTTTCAAAATGAAGACCTTTTATTTGGATTTTTACTATTTCCCCAAACAATCTTAATTTGAAACGGTAATTCGAATTTTTAGGCACTTAACTATTTTTATATCAGATTTTTCTTTTGAGCAGATATTCTATAATACTATCAAAAGAAAAATGGTTTATCATTCTTCCAGAAACTGCACATACTTTTTCATTCTTACTTTACTGGTAGGCGACACATCTATCCAGAATTATCAGATTCTGGAGTAGTAAAATATGAATCTGAATAAAACACCAGAACAATAGGAATACAGACTTTATTGTGCCTCCCTTCAATGAGCTGGGCTGCTAGATAGCGCCCTGTCTTCATCTGAATATCCTAGGGTTCTTGTGGCACTTATAGAATGGCTGCATTTCGTAATAGAAAGGCGTTATCAAATGCAAAACATCTAGATAGAACTTGATTGTTAACGTTCCTTGGAAATTTATCCCAACGTACAAGTCTACCATGGCGCGGTATGAAACACCTTTAGGTGTTACATGTGCCTTTACACAGTCTATACCGGAAATCTTTCATAGTAATGAATTGTATAAAAAGAAGATTTCAGAAGATAGCAATGAGTTTGTTTAGTTCATTCTGTAAATAATTTCTATTTTCTAGAATGCTGCATATCAACGGCCAAATAAATCATTCCCGCGAAAAGGGCCAATTGTTTTTTATATTCGTTATAACCAAATACAATGCTGTCTATACCAATTTTCACTACGAACTGTTTGCCCTGGAACTAAGTTTCGCCGAAAGAGAATCAAGAAGTGTGGCTTCATAACTATATTTGGGGAAGCGTACCACCCGCTGTCAGTGCAAGTCTTCATATGATGGCACCAATTTGCATATAAATTTAAATCCATATTTAGGGGAGCGGTCCATCGTGTTAGCATGATCTGTCATACACAGGGAAACGTTTACCAGCACATGACGTATGTCCCTATTTGGATAGTACGTAATTATGCACCTATGGATTGCAATTTGCGGAAATTTCTCACCGTTTTGCTAAGAATTTAGAATTTTGAACTAAACGCATCCGTTGATATTGCAGATTATTTTATTCTCATTCCAAAGATTAATGTATGCATATTTGCGGTGATTTAGAGCTGCTTTAGGTTGCTTTTCAAGGTTATTCTATTTTAAAAACTGACATCCTTTTTTGAAGAGAAGAATTTTTTTTCACATTTTAGAGAACTGCTAATTCAGAAGAGCCGAAAATACCGTCGGGAGTAATTCTTTCCATCCAAAATGGCAAAACGATCAAAGCCGTGTCGGAAAAACTACCAAAAACAAGTTGGGAAACCGGAAGCTTGACGCTTCAGGTATAAATGGTTTTGTGTTTCCCTATGTGAGGAGCATAACGTAGTTCTCCATTGGCTTATAGCATTGACCCGAGATATTGAAGTCGCTCAGTTCTGGGCAGGTTACTGCCATTGCCAGAACTGAGCGATTTAAATATCTCGAAGGGCAGGTTACTGCCATTGCCAGAACTCAGCGATTTAAATATCTCGCGTCAATGCTATCAGCCAATGGAGAACTGCGTTATGAAATTACTTCACGCATTAACGCAACCTGGATGAAGTGGGGTTCCACAACTGGTGTTCTTTGTGATCGACGTATCAGCAGACGTCCCAAATCTAAAATTTACTGCAATGTCGTCCGTCTGCCGCTCTCTATAGTTCTGAGTGTTGGCCGACTATAAAGACCAATGAACGGCGTCTTGCGGTAATGGGGACGAAGATGTTGCATTGCACTGGTGGCGTGACACGTTTTGATTACGTCTGAAATGAGAATATCCGCGATCGATATGGGTTTGCACCGATCGTGGAAAAACTGCAAGAGAAGCGTTTTCGATGGTGTGGTCACGTAATTCACGCTAGCGAGAATTCAACAACCAGTATTGGTCAGAACATCGAAAGCAATGGTAAGCAACCAAAAAGCCGGCCAAAACAATGGTGGCTTGATACGCTGGATGGGGATTTAAAGGTCTCGAGATTACATCCTGATCAGGCATTTGATAAAGTAAAATGACGAAACCGATCACCACGAGCCGACCCCGCTTGTGAACTGAAGGCTGAAGAAAAAGAAAAAGATGTGAGGAGCGACGAGTGCACGAGAGCTCCGTGTAATATAGCTAAAGATTCCATTGCCCTCTATTTTCTAGAAAGCGATTTCAATAAATCATTTGATGGAAAGCCCTGTGTTGATAATGGTCAACCTCATACGCTTCACACTCTGAGTTTAATATTATTAGCAAATGCTAACAATTTAACCAACATCAAATATAAAAAGGGGTTAGGGGAGAATTCGATTCTTCTTGCATAGAATGTCACTCGAATTTCAATTATTCTCGTTAATTATGACGTCAGCATCTTATTTGCATGGCTTAGGATGCTGTTAATTAGCACGAAATTGATAAGTTTGAACTTCTATAACTTTGACACTAATAGTTGGATTTTCATGGGGCTTGGCATGTGTATGCACGAGACTGTCCTCTATGCCACTGTGCCTATGCCTAGTACACCTAGGATGAACTTAAGGGGAGTTTTTTAGTCTATTTCTAAAAGTTGATAATATACTATTACTAAATTTATTTGGGCAGATACCGGAATGGGACATCTCTCGAAGATTAGATTTCACATAAGTGTTTTACACAAAACCTTAAAAAGGGCTGCAGATAGATTCTTCATAAATGCTACTTAAATATTTCACGCGAATGTCAATTATTTCGGGTACATGACATCAGCATCTGATTTGCATGGCTTTGGAAGCGGTAAATTCGCGCGAAATTGCTAAGTTTGAACTGCTATAACTTTGGCATTAATTGCTAGATTTCCACGAAATTTAGCATGTACTTACGAAATATTGTCCTGGAAGTCCTAGGATGAATTTAAGGGGGGTTTTTTAGTAAATTTCTAAAAAGTAGCAGTATACTATTAGTAAGTTTATTTGAGCAGATATCGGAATGGGACATATTTTGAGGCCTAGATTTCATGTAGGCGCACCACCCTGATTTTTTTCGGATTTTTAGGTTGGGTAGTTTCCGAAAATGACTCCTGTCTCACTTCAAGTGCGTATATTTTGACTCCTTACTCACGCACTTTGCAATTTATGCAAACTAATATCAATTTCGAAAAGTACAAATCGAGAACTTTTATTTGATACCCTACATAACTATATCCGGTGAAAAAAATTAGTTTTGTTTTGCTAATTAACAGCTACACGTAACGTGTAGCGAGTCCAACTTTTATCTGAAGCAAAAAGCTTTCAATTTTACATTGTTAATTTATTTTCTAAGAATATGAACTTGAATGCAGCTGAAAATAATAAAAATAAAAATTTTTGCATATATTCAAAAATAAATATTTTATTTAATCCATTATTTTTCTCGCAAACCACGCAAAAAAGGCACCCTTAAAAATATCTGCCGGGAAGGTTCAAATCTCACTGGCGGCAGTGAAATTTGTATCGTGGTTTGACATCGGATATCAGTCAACTCTACTGTGATTTACTACCTATGTCAAACCAAGGTAATAATTTCGGATTTGGATTTTAAAATCATTTTAGTTGGAAGGAATAGCTAACAAAACCATCTTTTAAACTAACAAAAATAACCTAAATCTAATCGCTACTGTTGGCTCTCAAAATTTTCTGATTAAGGTTTACAGACTAAAATTGATATGTGTAGATAAACAGTAAGAAACAAAATTCTCATTTTACAATAAGTTATTGGGAAATGGAAAAAACCGACAAAATTCTCTTGGCCTTGGTGGCAAATGAAGAAATATGCAAGTAAGAATAATAATAAACGTTTAATCGTTTGAAAAGATATTTCTAACTTAAATGGTCAAAGGGTAGTATAGGTCCCATAGCGAAACATGGACTGGCACCCACGATGGAGCATAAAACCTGCGAAACGGCTGCTAAACCAACCCCTACCTACCAAACCCTATCTCCACCTCCACGTGGTGACCACTGGGAGCTCTTTTTAAACGAAAAGTTGCAAGCGGAGAAGGATTAAGGCCAGTTTCCCGCGCCTAAAAACGGCACAAATTGTACCAACTGTTCCTCCAGGTTGGGGGTTGGGTAGAGTTGACAACCCTACATGGAAAAAATGAATTACGATGCCACAAAAGGAGCAACGGACTGGATTGCAACGACCAACCTGGCAACGACAACGAAGTCCCGATTTGAGCATTTTCTCATGGAACGTGGGTTTCCTGTACAGAGATAGAGCTGCCAAGTAGCTAGTCGATACCCTGTCCCAATATAGGGCTGATGTAACAGCTTTCTAGGAGATGCGTTAGACAGGGACCGGTTTCCTGGAGAAGAGCCACTACACCATGTATTATAGCGGCTATCCAGTAAACCATGTGCTCGGAGTACGTTTCTTAGTCCGCCAAAAAATGAAACCTGCTCTTATGGGCTTTGAAAACATAAACTAACAGCTATGCACTCTGCGCTTCCGAGGCATTAACGTTCACGCCCCTACAGAGGAGACTGCAGAGTCGGAGAAGGATACCTTCTACGGGGCAGTAGAACGAACCCTCGAAGCATGCCCTAGATATGATATCCAAATTATATTTGGGGACTTTAACAGTCAAGTAGGGATGGAGGCCATATTCAGACGATACGTTGGCTCCCATAGTTTACATCAAAATACAAATGATAACGGACTGCGGAACGTCGCCACCTCTCAGCCTTGAATAATGTCAGAATATATAGGGGGGCCAATATATACTCGGATCGCTATCTCGTTGGCATAGTGCTCCGAGCGCATCAGAATCCCTTCTGACAATCAGGTGAGAGCAAATATTGAAGCCATCCACAACATAGCCCTCCGTAACACCTATAAGAGGTAAGTGGATGTCGCAATAACCGCAGTCAACAGAGACTCTTGAGATGAAGCATCAACAAATAATCTTCTTAATCACCTGAAGAACGTTCTCATAACTACGGCCACAAATATACTTGGAGCAACCACATCCCGAGCGGAAGTTTTGACAAAAAGTCAGCGCTGGAGTCAGAGCTGGTGGTCCCGCCAACTGAAGACGACGGACAAATACTGCCACCACCAAGTACAGAAGAAACAGTCCGCGCAATTCATCGACTTGAAAATCACAAGTCCCCAGGAGCCGATGGAATTACAGTCGAATTGGTTAAATATGAGGACGGCCATACACCGAGCGGTTCATCAATTTGTGTTCAAGTTGTGGGACAGCGAATTAATGCTTGACGATTGGCAACGAGGCATTATCTGTCTCATACATAAAAAGGGAGATATCACACAGTGCAGCAATTATAAAGGTATCACGTTTCTGAGTACCATCTATAAGACATTGTCCGCTATCTTGCTGGGTCGGATGGCCCCATATACCCAGAGCATCATTGGCCCATACCACAGAGGCTTCACTCCAGACAAATCAGGAACAGATCAGATTTTCTCTCTGCAACAAGCGATGGAAACGCTGTTGGAAGATGGCCATCTGTTGCACCATTTTTTCATCGACTTTAAAGCCGCCTATGATAGCATAGCCAGGGTAAAATTGTGCACGGCTATGACAAAATCCGGTATCCCGACGAAATTAATAAGACTGACTAGGCTGACTCTGACCAATGTGCGAGGTCAGATAAAAACGGCAGGATCACTCTCGAGACCATTCAACATCAACAACGGTCTAAGACAAGGTATGCGTCCTCTTTAACCTGTCCTTAGAGAAGTAATCCGTGATGCTGAGGTAAATGTGGAAATGGAATATGGAATATGGACATCATGGGAAGAACGACCCGGGACGTACAAACTGCCTTCATCCAGATCGAGCAGGCGGCGCGAGATCTTGGGCTGCTCATTAATGAAGGCAAAACAAAATATATGGTGGCAATCGGAGCACCAAAAAACAACCAACCAATAACATCACACCGCACTGGTCAAACGGGAAGAGTAAAAATATTAGACTACAACTTTGAGACCGTTGATAATTTCTCCTATCTAGGGTCAAAAATCACACCCGATAACAGCTTCGACGATGAAACGAGCACACGGTTGTTGGTAGAGCCTAGTTCAGCTTACAAAAACTGTTTCGCTCGAAACGTCTCACCATAGGGTCAAAGCTCTTACTGTACAAGACAATGATCTTGCCAGTCCTCATGTAAATTGCGAACTCTTGGCCGCGTTCGAGAGAAGAACCCTCCGAAGAATTTTTGGCCCCCTACATGAGGATGGATGATTCCATAGCCTACACAATGACGAAATCTATGACCGTCCCTTTGTGGATAAAATCCGGCTCAATAGGTTACGGTGGGCGGGTCACTTAATCCGTATGGATGAGGATGATCCCACCCGGAAAGTCTATAAGGGCAATATCTATGGTAGAAAAAGAAGAAGAGGCAGACCCTGCCTAAGATGGAGCGATGGCGTAGGTCAGGACGCCAGCCAGCTTTTAAGGATATCGAATTGGTGGACCTCGGCGCAAAACCGGGATGTCTCGAGCTCCTTATTAAGACAGGCCTAGGCCCGACACCGGCTGTTGCTAATGTTGATAATGAGTTTTCTTAAAACTATTTACTTAATCTAATTAATAATTTATTCGAAACAAATACAAAAATGTTTTTAAAGTGAACTGAAAAAGAATAACTTAAACTTGAAGCTGTCAAGATACATGAACGCTTCGGAAGGAACGAAGCCTATAGCGAGAGTT
This sequence comes from Hermetia illucens, assembly GCF_905115235.1. Taxonomy (NCBI): domain Eukaryota; kingdom Metazoa; phylum Arthropoda; class Insecta; order Diptera; family Stratiomyidae; genus Hermetia; species Hermetia illucens. The sequence goes on from NC_051851.1 coordinate 76,052,106, forward strand.
TTTTCGAAATGCCCACCATTTGGGTAGAACAACTGCAAAACCCAAGCGTTCTCCCCATGCGACATGGATCACACTATATGATTCAGAATCAATCTGACGATAACTGTGTCCATTCTTGGTACAGTAGCAACTGTACACATCACCTCATTAGTTACATAATGTTCATAGTTCGACGAGACAGTCCTATTAAGTTATTGACTCTTCTCTTCCTTTGGGGTGTAAGTGAAGTTAGGAGCCTTCACTCGCTCGACTCCGCCCCGCCTTTTTGATAATAAAGTTCGAGAACCCTGCGCTCCTAATAAGTAGAGTGGCTAAATCTGTTTTGCCTAATTCATATACATTAATGAGGGGGCCCTTTCGTCCTTTTCTTTATTTCGGGTGCTATTTGTGGCCCAGCTCGAACCATTTTTTAAAGTTTCAGTCCTGTTTATGTTATTCTTTTAATCAGCCGTCATTTTTCCTTCATTTTTGTTTTTATTTTTTAATTTTTTGGTACATGAAGCGAAAATGCATCCAGTTTTCCCTTTTCAGGCCTATCATTGCTGCACTTCTCACAAACGCAACCCGCCTGGGAAGCATCCTCATCTGGGACATTTTCACCGCCACCATTGTCATTGCCTCTCGTACCATCAGCTTGACGGTTTTCTCCATACGAACAGATTCGCTGCCGAAAACTTGTCCACCCTCAAGGCAGCCCGGCTCTCGCGCGAGCGCAATGCTGAACACATTGCCTCCTATAGGATACTGTAATCCTGTTGTGTACCGTTGTGGTCTTAAATGAAGTTCTCTAGCACACTTTAAGGGCCTGATCCAATTGGATTGTTGCGCCAGCGATTATTATTAAAAGATGATTTCATCGGAAATGTTAGATCGAATTTTTGGTAATTTTGTAAAGAATCATATCTCCAAATTTCATAATGATCGGTTCATTACTTTTTGAACTAAAATTCCTGCAGATGTGAAAAAGGTCATTTTGCGTTTCAACATTCCGGACCGGACCGCTTCCCAGTTTTAGCTTCTAATGCGACTCTTTTAACTGTGAAGTTCTCCTTTCTTTCCCAGTGCATCCGCCCAACCTGGGACTGCATTTAGTAGGATCAAGCCGACCACCCTTGAAACAAGGAGGTGACTTCTCAGCCTTGAGCCACCTATATTTAGAAGCAGTCTCGTCAGCAATGTTCCGGTGTTATATGTCCTAGTTGCTGCACCCCTCGCATGTAATTCGAAATTGTCATTACACCTAAATATATGAGCGCAGGCCAGGAATATACAGGGTGCGGCAGCATAACTTCCTTTTTCAAAACTCAATAAAAACTATTGTATGCATCGGAAAATATTTATTTATTTTTTATAATGTAGGTACATGTCTAAAGTTTTTATTTACATTGTTTTGAAGATCAAATCTGTTAGGTGACGTCCCCCATTCTCCATACATTGCGTAAAACGATTTCTGGCGTTTGTCATGACTCTTGTTAACATAGCAGGTGTTATGTTGGCAATTTCTTCTTGATTGTTGATCTTCAAATCTTGTAGGCTTCATGGACGGTTCACATAAACACGGGATTTCAAAAAATCCCATAGAAAAAAATCGCAAGGAGACAGATCGGAAGAGCGTGCCGGCCATTGCAAATCGCCTCTAATTGAGATAAGGCGCTCTGGAAAGTGTTCCCTCAAAACAGCCATCGATGCTCTTGAAGTGTGTGCTGTTGCACCGTCTTGTTGGAACCAAGTGTCCCCCAAATCCAAATTTTCTAGCCGGGGGAAAAAAAAATTCTGTAGCATGTTTACATACCGGTCCGAATTCACTGTCACTGTAACCTCATTTTCCTCAAAAAACCAGGGACCAATAATTCCAGCTGAGGAAATTGCACACCAGCGATTCCAAAATGCACGCTGTGTTGCAATAACCGAACATCCGCTTGAAAAGTAAACCTCAACGGCAAAGGCACGCTCCTCACTATTGCAAAGCATGATGGCGACTGAACCGTGTCGGGACAAAGCTTTACAGTATCCCCTCTTGAACGAGACCACTAGCGCTCCGCTATGACATCAACTAACTGAGTGGCGCGCATTTTAAAAAAGGAAGTTATGCTGCCGCACCCTGTATTATCTGTATCCTAACTTGGATCTTTATAGACTTCCGTCTTATGCTCTGCGAGTGATAGGCTTGCGTTCACCAACGAGGGCTTAATGTCGCAAACTGTTTCATTGCCGTAAATCTTGACTCTTTCGAAGAAGAGTGCAACAATTGCCAGCCTAATTTTACAAAGCCGATGGTGGCCAACCCGGCAGGGATATCTAACGTCAGCACTCCATTATAGATAATTAACAACAAGATGGATACTAGGATGGAATTCCGCATGATTTGACTTCTTCATCATCATAGAAGCCAATCAATTAAAAAGTACTTCTAGTGTAATCACTGCACAACATTTGTCCTCGTCAGGTACCGCATTAGCTGTGTTAATCACCGGGCTAACTGGATTCGTCGTAGTCAAATACTTCAATTGACCCATTCTCAAAAACTACTCAATCGACAAAATCAATGAGGTCCATGCGCATGGTATCAGTGCCTCAAAACACTACTTGCCAGATAGATATCTGCTCAAATAAAGTTAGTGATTGCATATTATTACATTTTGAAAATTTACTGCGAACTGCCCTGAAAATCATCCTAGACCCCCATTTCAGATAACACCTTAAAAATGATTCCGGCCCTTCTGATTACCTGAAATCAAAAGCCCAAACAGCTGGATAATATAAGCGGTTGATGTTAAGGGATCGCAGCTCTCCAGCCCTACAAGAAGGGGCGGATACAACAAGCAAGCGGGGGTCCCTGTCGAGACCGATGTCAGCGCCTCTCTTGTTAAGCACATCTAGGAACCAACTACTGCTAAATCAAGTGCTAATCGTAAAGCAGCCGATGTGATTGCTCATACGATGTCGGTCAGTAGAAACCCTACTGACTTTTTGACAGGCTCTGTGCTCGAACAATGTGCCACCAATGATGGCGGTGGAAGTTGCAAAAATCCACTAACCTCCCACCATTATCGTTACGATTGTCAAGACGGTGTTTGTTCATCACATGTCCGAGCAAGGTATTGTCAGAGCCCACCTTGGCATTCAAATCACCCTTCGCGACTACAATATCACCTTCATGACCATCTGTTTTTTGAAAACGGTGTGGCATGAAAGCGTCAAATGCTTCTGTTTCTTTTCACCAGTCTGCATCACCTTTTACTCTTTTGTTGCCGTCCGCATCGTCTCCTGGATTAGTATTCCTGGGAATATTCGCTTATCGAGTTTCCTGGATGCTCAACTCGTTACTGCAGTTTCCTTCGGTCTGGTGTGTTCTGATCCTATGTTCCACTTGAAAAATAATAGCCTGATCACCGCTGAAATCTATATTCCTCGCTCACCTTTTGATAATCATTCGAGCAATATTCGGTCTCCTGTATTTGTTTCGCGATTACTCCAATCTTCGGTGTTGTGGCTTCTTACTTCGAAAACTTATTTTCGAAACTAATCTTTCCACCATCCACTTGCCGCAGCGTAGCAACTAAATAAAGTGACTATCGCCTACCCATAGCTTGTGTAAATCCGTTCTCAGGGCTGATCGAATTTTCAAACGTTCGGCTTACGCAGGTCTATATTGTCGGTCAGTCTGTCACACCCGATTTACTCCGAAACGACTCTACCTATAGTTCGTGGGAAGCTGAAAACTGTGAACCCCAATGCAGCTGAGTTACATCGTTTAAAGGGGTCATCCCGTGTGTCCGATCCGCAAAATCGATTTCTTTTACCTCAGTTGTATCTAGATATAGTGCAGAATATATGGGCAAAGTAATTTTTTGATATTCGGAGTCGTTCGGAAATTATAGTGTTAAACACGTAATAAGTCAAATGCCAGATTTATGTCGGTCGCCGTAATAAGGCAAGTATTGTTCGGTCCGAATGACGTTAGAAACGCTAAAAGGGAATGACTTGAAGCCAAGGCTGAACATGTGTTCCTTGAAGAAACCTAAGGCTTTGGAGTAGGTATAGCAGATTAATGGTCAGTTAAGATTTGATGGCTAAAAATCACATTCTCCTTTTTAAATGCTTTTTTCTCGAAAATGCATATTGAAAACCTACTGCCACCATAGCCCAAAATCTATCCAAAGAAATTCTTTGAAATTTTCAGGACTTATTTAGAACATATTTCTACGGTCCGCAAACTAGGATAATTGCGATTCATTCAGTAATTCATTAAAGAAGCCAGAAAAAACACCAAGATTCACCAAAAAAAATTTAATACGGCACCACAAATTTAGCTTTTAATATTTTTTAATAATCCTAGTTTGCGGACTGTAGTTAAGTCTGCACGTTAAAATGCCGTTTACTTCTTTCTTTTAAGATGATCCCAGCGCCCTCTAGTGTGGGAGCAGAAAGACACCTTTTTTTTGGAGATGGGTGTATAAATTGCGCTGTGTTTCAATATTGAACTATGGTACTGCGAATGGTCAAGATATTAATTAATATATGATGAAAGAGTCGTATTTGTATCTTTATCCAGTTCACAAAAAAATTCTAAAAAAAGCGGAAAAAAGACTTGTCACACGACAAGACCCCTTAGGTGTACATACATACAAAAGGGCGATCCATTGAATTACTGAATTACTTCGATTTGAAATGAACGGTATCGATTAGTCTTTCTAAAGCTGGTATTAGTTCTTGCAGGGTGGCAAAAGCGGGGAAGTGCGGGTATCCGAAAGTGAGCATTTCTTTCACGAACCCATTCTCAGAAACTGTTCAACCGGAAAGACTGGAAAAATCAGCTGCCAGTATAGAGTGTCTGCTTAAATAAAGTAAATAGAGTATGAAATTAGGTTGTTGCACATGAAATAGCCGATTTGGTACTAAGATTTGAAACGACTGTAAATAATAATAGTAATAATAATCGTTTGCGCAACAACCCATGTTGGATCAGGGCCTTGAAGTGTGTTAGAGCACTTCATTCAAGACCGTAACAGTACGCTAGGAGGCAATGTGGTCAGCATTGCGCACGAAACGACTGTAAAGCTTACAAAAATTTATTTAAATATTCAAAATAGGTGCCAGTCGATTCAAAATACTTCTCTCAACGAGATACAATGTATGCTAGTTTCGTAGAAGTCCAATTTTCGGGTGTTGATAAACTCGTCGAAGGCAATTTTGATGGTCTCTTCATTCCTAAATTGTTTTTCGCCAAAAATTAGCGAAAAGTCCGGTGAATATGGTGGATGAGGCAAAGTCTCATGCTGCAATTCGCTCAATTTTTGAACCGTTGTTCTGGATACATGAGGTCGTGAAGGAGTATCACACCATCTCTGTTGACTAATCTTGGCCGTTGAATACTCAATTTTTGGTGCATTCCCTCGAGTTAGGCACAGTAGGTGCCAAAAAAGAATAGTGGATAACTCCAGCTGTAGACCACCAAACAGTCATCATTACCTTCTTCGGATGGAGGCTCGATTTCCGCATATGCTTCGATGGCTCATCAGCATCAAGCCATTGTGCTGATCCGCGACGATTGTCGTATAATATCCACATTTCATCAAATGTCACTATTCTGTGCGGGAGAGCAAAGAACTGCAAATTTCCAATCGAAGCGCCAAGTTTTGCTCCGTAAGGGCATGCGGAACCCATTTATCGAGCTTTTTCACCTTTCCAAGTTGTTGGAAGTGCCGTGAAACTGTCGAATAGTGTACGCCCAGTTTCCCTGCAATGTCTTTCACTGACTGACGTGTGTCGGATTCGACCAGCAAACGCAGCTCGTCATTGTCAGCCAACGGTCCTGGATGTCTAACGTTTAGTCGCCTGACTGGAATTTTTCGAACCACCGCCGTGTGGTTCGTTCGCTTACCGTATCAGCTCCAAATGTGCTGTTGATGTTCCTGGTCGGCTCCGCTGCTTTATGACCGAGTTTGGACTCATACAGTAAAAGTATAAGTTCTTGGCCTTTTTATATCTTTTTTTCCATTTTATTCACTGTTATCACGACGATGGTCAAAACTGAAATGACTCCTTGACTAAATGTAGGAGCATTTATATTTCATTATCCGATACGAACAGCGCCAACTGGTGGTGGTTTGATACAGCAAAATCGCAACTAACTCCAGCATCCAGCTTCTGGTTTGCCAACCTGTGCTTCAAATTATTTTTAGAGTAAAGTATGAAGTTACCTCAGAGATTCAGGTTAATTGGCACCACTAAGGAAGTCTTACGGTATCAGTTTATTCTATTGATAAAGACAGACCAAAGCACATGTATTACCTGTAATTGAAATCGTTTGGAATCATATTTTGGGAGCATTGCCATAGGGTATAATTCATTCAGTTGAAGCCAGTTTTGCTATGGATATAATTCCTTTCTGCTAGTTTATTTCCTAATTTGTTATTTGCTGGTTCGCTTCCTTGAATCATCTCCTCTATTTTATGTTCACGATTTTATTATATAATGTCTGCGCTATTTGTTGGAGCTTAGATTTCAGCTATGCTATTGACCTAATCATATTTGTCATCCCGGTTACCACCAATTCATTCACAAAATTTACTGTAACTGTTTTAGTACACCTAAAATCAAATTATGAGGAGCATCAATTACTGCGCGACCTAATACCGCCTCTACTGTAAGCTCTACGCCTAATTTTGCGAAAAGTTCTATTCCCAGGTCCGCAATATCTCACCGAACACCCTTTCTCACCCCATTCGGGTTCAGATAATTATTCCGATTTATTGAAACGAATGAATGAATGAATGAATTCCACGAGCAATTTAAAACCCCAATTCCGAACTACATTAATTCCTCCACTCATTGATGATTAAATAACTTTTGTAGCATTAACGAAAATATTTCGGGAATCTGTTGCGGTTAACCGGAGTGACCGATGGGTGCTCCCGTTGGATTTTCAATTTTTCAACGTGACTAAATGCCATTTTAATACTACGTCCTGGGCCTTTGCAAAATGGGATTTAATGACATGATGGGTAACTTGTGCTGTGGTTGTTTGTTCGTATTTGGAGGTAAAACTGGCGAATGGGACTCGTATTGTAATGGGGTGAAAGTGGAAGAGTATTTGAAAAAGGGTGTAACATGTTAGTATATATTTTGTACCACACCACCATGCTCATAGGTTTTATGCAGATAGGGCTTGGAATACTTCAAAAAGATCAAGTAGGATCAACACATGGAGAGGCATAGTAAATTGACGCCACTTTCCCAGAATCAACTATGGTTTGATTTTGAACAAAGTATTGCACAGTTAAGCCCAATACCAACTTTAGTAAATGAATCTAAAAGCAAATGGGAATCAGAGTCCTATCGATATCTGAGGAAAGGTGGCAGTAAGAGATGAACAAACTAAAATATATCGGTTTTTCCTTACGCGTTTGGCGGCAATATATCAATCAACTGGATATATCGGGATATCGAATAAGTAGGGAACCGGAAGTCGAAAATATTTTGGGAAGTAACTCCTTTTTGCAGAATAGAGTCGTGTGGTGTATCAAATGAAAGAGCCCAATTTGTACGAAACTTTTCTGTCCAAGAAATGAAACAAGCGTTAAGGGGGGAAACCATATAAGGAGGTTTTCGGAATCGATTTTCAAATTTTTGGAAATTCGAACTCGAAAAGTAATAAAGCGATCATTATGAAATTTCGAGGTATGATTCCTTGTAAAATTACCCAGAATATGAATCAACATTTGGAAAAAATCGTATGTCCAAGGGCGCTTTTCTCGCATTATTTCTAAAAAAAGTGAAAAAAATTTTTCAACAGCTGCCAAATTTTTGATTTTGATTATATTCAGCTGCATTGACGTTCACATTCTTAGAAAATAAATTAGCAATGTCAAATCAGAAGCTTTTTGGCTTCAGATAAAAACTGGTCTACACGTCCCAAAGTTGGAGAACTCTTGTTATAGAAAAAGGTTTACTATTTTTTTTATCAAAGCGAAGTGATTTTTTTTCTGAAAGACCACATTTTTCTTTTTAAAGTTTCAACAAGTTGAAATTCTTGGGTTTCCTTCCGTTTTTAAGGTTTTATGTGAAACAAAATCTTATTAGAATCGATTTGATGTCTGTCTGCATATTTGCCTGTTATACCCGATTTATTCGGAAACGGCTGAACCGACTGCCACGAAATTTGGCGAGAACGTGTGGTATGTGAATTCCTTTACATGTAGTAACTGGCACCATTTTGTGTTGCGTTTATGGGGGGGGGGAGATACCTGCAAAAGGAGGGTGCAAAATCAAGTGAAAGGGCTCAATTAGTACTTTTCGAAACTGTTCCCATATTTGATATCGAGTGAAACGTAGGGAAGTGAGGGCTTAACATATGACCAACAAAAAGTGTAACAGGTTTCCATCTCAGAGCTTATCCAACCGAAAAATCTGAAAAAAATCACAGTGGGGTATTTGAGTGAAATCTAGGCCTCAAAATACATCCCGTTGCGAAATCTGCATAAATAAAGTTAATAACAGTATATTCCTATATTTTGCAAATTTAGCTGGAAACGCCATTAAGATCGTGTTAGAAGTACAAAATTATCATAAGTATAAAGGATATCATAGGACATAACTTTGGAAAGTTTGAAGGAATTCCAACTATTATTAACAAAGTTATAGAAGGTGAAACTTGTACATTTTACGTGAATTTCGTGCATTCTAAAACGTGCATGACGTCATCATAACATACAATATCAATTCGTCAATACCACAATAAGGTGGGCTCGCAGGGAAACATTTCATTTTAATTTTCTAATCATTTGTATATCAATATCATTTACTCATGACAGGCATATGTATATATTTATATAGATATGCTAATGAAGCTTTTGGTAGCGCATAATTTAGATACATATATTTGTATATTAAACTAGCAGTATTCAATATACGTACTGTATATGTACATATGTATGCTCTTGTGCACGAAGTAAGTCGGAAGTACGTGTACGACCAAGCTGTATATATAAGCATAGTGTTCAGTAGTAGGCAATGTTTGCCTGTTTAGGGTGGGCATAGTATATGGTGGTCAAAGGGTAGTATAGGTCCCAGGGCGAAACGTGGATTGGTACCCACGATGGAGCATAAAACCTGGGAAATGCCTGCTGAAACAACAACAACAGCTCTACTACCAAACCCTATCTCCACATCCACGTGGTGACCGCTGGGAGTTTTTTCGCAACGAAAAGCTGCAGACGGAGAAGGATGAAGGCGAGTCTCCCGCGCTTAAAAACGTGACAAACTGTACCAACTGGTCCTCCAGGTTGGGAGTTGGGTAGCGCTGACAACCCTACACGGAAAACCGATGTTACGGGGCCACGAAAGGACCCTCGGACAGGGTGGACTTTTAAACGACGGACCCGGCAACGACAACGGATTAACGATTTGCGCATTTTCTCCTGGAACGTGCGCCCCCTGTAAAGAGATAAAGCTGATGACCAGCTAGCCGATACCCTGTCCCATATAGGGGGAATATAAGCCTGATATAACAGCGCTACAAGAGATGCGATGGACAGGGACAGGTTTCCTGGAGACGAGCCACTACACCATATATTATAGCGGTCATCCAGTAAACCATGTGCTCGGAGTAGGTTTCTTAGTCAGCCAAAAAATGAAACCTGCTGTTATCGGCTTTGAAAACAAACGCGAACGGCTATGCACTTTGCGCTTGCGAGGCAAGTTAAGAAATACAAGCCTCATTAACGTTCAAGCCGCTACCGAGGAGACTGCAGAGTCGGAGAAGGATACCTTCTACGAGGCAGTAAAACGAACCCTCGAGGCCTGTCCCAGATATGATATCAAAATCATACTTGGGGATTTTAACAGCCAAGTAGGGAAGGAGCCCGTATTCAGGCGATACATTGGCTCCCATAGCTTACACGAAAAAACAAATGATAACGGACTGTGGATTATTCAATTAGCAGGGTCACACGAAATGGTTGTTGGAAGTACCTGGTTCGCGCGGAAAGCGGTCCACAAACATACGTGGGCCTCTCCAGAAGGGGCCACTTTCAACCAAATTGACCACGTGTTGATCGAACGCCGCCACCTCTCAGCCTTGGTGAATATCAGAACATATAGGGGGGCCAATATAGACTCGGATCACTATCTCGTTGGTATGGTCCTCCGAGCCCGAATAACAATACCACCTAGAATCCCCTCTGACAATCAAGTGAGAGCGAACACTGAAGCCATCCACAACACAACCCTCCGCGACACCTATAAGTGGGAAATGGATGCCGCAATAACCGCAGTCAACAGAGGACCTGGAGATGGAGCATCAACAAATGATCTTCACAATCACCTGAAGAACATTATCATGGATACGGCCACAAACATACTTGGCCCCAGCCGTAAAAGGAGTCGGAACGGCTGGTTTGACGATGAATGTAAGCTAGCACCGGAACGGAAGAATGCCGCATACCGAGTAATGTTGCATTCTCAAAGAACGCGGGCACGCACAGGTCCCTGTCCATCGCATCTCTTGCAATGCTGTTATATCAGCCCTATATTGGGACAGGGTATCGGCTAGCTGGTCATCAGCTTTATCTCTTTACAGGGGGCGCACGTTCCATAAGAAAATGCGCAAATCGTTATTCCGTGTTCGTTGCTGGGTCCGTCGTTTTAAAATCCGTCCTCTCCGAGGCTCCTGTTGTGGTGCAATTCACCACATAATTCATAAGTCGCCAGGAACCGATGGAATTACAGTCGAATTGGTTAAATATGGATGCGACCAGTTACACAAGTGGTTCATCAATTTGTGCTCAAGGTGTGGGACAGCGAATCAATGCTTGACGATTGGCAACGAGGCATTATCTGTCTCATACATAAAAAGGGAGATATCACACAGTGCAGCAATTATAGAGGTATCACGTTTCTGAGTACCATCTATAAGATATTCTCCACTATCTTGCTAGGCCGGATAGCCCCATATGCCCAGAACATCATTGGTCCATACCAAAGAGGCTTCACTCCAGGCAAATCAGCAATAGATCAGATTTTCTCTCTGCGGCAAGCGATGAAATAGGGACAACAGTTGCACCATCTGTTCATCGACTTTAAAGCCGCCTATGATAGCATAGCCAGGGTAAAACTCTACACGGCCATAAGAGAATTTGGTATCCCGACGAAATTAATAAGACTGACTAGGCTGACCCTGACCAATGTGCGAGGCCAGATAAAAGCAGCAGGATTACTCTCAAGACCATTCGACATCAACAACGGTCTACGAGAAGGGGATGCCCTATCATGTGTCCTCTTTAACCTGGCCCTCGAGAAAGTGATCCGTGATGCTGAGGTAAATGCAAGAGGTACGATCCTCTTCAAGTCCACCCAACTACTGGCCTATGCTGACGATATCGGCATGATGGGAAGAACCACCCAAGATGCACAAACTGCCTTCATCCAGATCGAGCAGGCGGCAATTGGGGCGAGATCTTGGGCTGCACATCAATGAAGGCAAGACAAAATATAAGACAACGTCAGCACTGAAGACGAATCAACCAACAACATCAAACCGCACTGGTCAAACACGAAGAAGAATAAGGATAGGAGAATGCAACTTTGAGACTGTTGACAATTTCTCCTATCTAGGGTCGAAAATCACAACCGATTACAGCTACGATGATGAAATCCGCGCACGGTTGTTGTCAGCCAACAGAGCCTATTTCAGCTTACAAAGACTGTTTCGCTCGAAACGCCTCACCATAGGGTCAAAGCTGTTACTGTACAAGACTATGATCTTGCCAGTCCTCATGTATTCCTCGGAAACTTCTTAGGTTCTTAGCAAGAAAAATTGCGAACTCTTGGCCGCGTTCGAGAGAAGAATCCTCTGAAGAATTTTTGGCCCCCTACATGAGGCTGGACGATTCCGTAGCCTACACAATGACGAAATCTATGACCGTCCGGTTGTGGATAAAATCCGACTCAATAGGTTACGGTGGGCGGGTCACTTAATCCGTATGGATGAGGATGATCCCACCCGGAAAGTCTATAAGGGCAATATCTATGGTAGAAAAAGAAGACGAAGCAGACCCTGCCTAAGATGGAGCGATAGCGTAGGCCAGGAAGCCGAGCAGCTTCAAGGGATATCGAATTGGTGGACTTCGGCGCAAAACAGGGATGTCTGGAGTTCCTTATTAAGGCAGGCCTAGACCGGATACCGGTTGTTGCGCCGTTGATGATGATAGTATCTATATCTGTAATATTCACTTATATCTTGTAGTTTGAAAAACTCCAAGATGCTATTAACTAGTACGCTGGTCTCAAGCCCAGTTAAAGGAGGAGGGTTTGAGGCAACACAACATCGTGTTGCTAGAGAGCTCAGTTCACGATACTACGAATGATCACCTTTAAAAACGAAAACATCTACAGAGAGCTACTTTATGCTATCCTCAGTAAAACAAAAATAAAATGCTGAGATCAAGCAAAGTGATAAATGAAGTATGGTTGGAATTATTCCACTATGCTAAATCCTATCTGGTGAAAAAACGCATCCAATGTTGTTAGAAACAGCATGATCGGATCTAGTTACCAGCCTCGGAAAAATGCTAATGCGTCTACCTCAGCCGATGGGTCGGGACGGGCCTCGATCCTGTCGAGAAATGTGAAGTTGGTCCGAGCAAAACAAATGCGCGTCTGCACACCAAATGTTGGCACTCTAACAGGAAACACCGAGAAACTTGCAACGGTCCTTCCGGAAAAGGCGCATTGATATCTGCGTTCTGCCGGAAACCTGTTGGCCTGATGCCAAAAGCTGTGACATAGAATGCGAACGCGGTAAAAATGGCTATAAACTTCTCTATTTTGGTAGCTCACACACTCAATATGGTGTTGGCATTGCCGTCTCAGAGGGTTTCCGTGATGCCAATGAAAAAGTCGAACGATGATCGCCTGATGAACCTCACCATTATATCAGCTGATCGCACTATTCACTTCTTCACCGCAAACACACCACCGACAGGTCGACCTGATGCCGAGAAAGATGCCTTCTGGCAACTTCTCGAAAAAAGACTTGTCACGTGCCTACTGACAACTAGATGATCATTGCCGGCGACCTTAATGGTCATGTGGGTGAAAAGGCAGACGCGAATTAAGTCACCGATAAAACAGCGTGAGGAACGCACTGGCCCGCGGTACATTCAATGGAGGTGATTTGGTGATAAGAAAGAAGAAACGATCTCACTCTCACGATTACCCACCATTACGAATGTGGAAGAATCGTGGAACTAAATAAAAGACAAGATCCACAAAGCAGCCTCAACAACCCTCGGGGTCACCAAGCGGGGTAAGCGGTACATCTACTGAGATACTTGGCTTTGGAATGATGATGCTGAAATGAAGGTCCGTGAAAATAAACGCCTCTACCACAAATTTATCGACAATAAAACACCGACCAATTGGCAAATTTATAAGAATGCCAACCGGGAAGCAAAGAAAGCAGTCGCTGTCACCCGAGCGGACCATACAAAAAGCTTTACAATAAACTGGACACTCGGGATGGCGAGAAAGGCCTGCATCGACTTGCCAAAAGCCGAAACGAATGCATACAGGATATCGAACACCTCTGTTGCGTTAATGACAAGAACGGTACTCTGCTGACCAAACGTCAAATCACGGCGGATAGATGGCGAGAATATTTGTAGCAGATTTCAACTGAAGAATTTGCTTATCCCCAACTTCCACAATCATTGTCGAGATTAGAAGCAGTTCCACCTGTCAGCGCAACTGCAGTCGAAGAAGCAATAAAACGAATGAAATCGGGGAAAGCAACGGGACCCGACGACATCGCATCTCGGTGGCTCAGTGAATTATTTGATCGAGTTATTGTGTAAGGTAGAACACCATCTGACTGGCAAGAAAGTACCACAGTTTCAACATGGAAGAAGAAAGGTTGTCCAGCAGAATGTTCCAATTACTATCCGATCTGGTTACTTTCCCATACTGTGAAGATTTTGAAACGCATCCTTGACAACAGTATTCGCGAAATCGCCGAGATAACCGTAAATCAAGCCGGATTTGTCAAGAACTGTGGAACTACTGACCCAATACACTCTGTGCCCAGTTTAGATTGCATTTATGGATCTAGAGAAAGCGTTTGGCCGTGTGCCACACAATGTCCACACTTAGCGCCAGCAGAACTCCTGGATTCGATTGTTCTACCACGATCCAAAAAGTAAACTTCGAAATTTCGCGGGTGTATCAAAACCATTTCATGTCTCTGTTGGTGTTCATCAAGGAAGCGCCCTCTTACCACTCCTCTTTGCGCTTGTTATGGAGACTGTCACACGGGACATCTAACGTCCAGCGCCCAAAACAATGTTTTATGGAGATTATGTTTTCCTAGCGTCTAATAGCAAAACAAAATTCGTGCAGCTTGTCAAGAAATGGATTGATCGCCTCAGTTTTTAACGACCAATCTCCATGAATCAGGCACAATCACTGTCAGTGGCAGTGACCTGCCGAGAACTGAGCGATTTAAGGGGGTCATCCCGTGTGAAGGCGTTTTAGCTTTTTTTATTATTTTTTTGTGAAGAATTGGATAGACATACAAATACGAATTTTTCACCATAGACTTAGTAATATCTTGAGCATGCACATAATTTTTCCACCCCGATCGCATAGCTTGTTATTGAAATACAGAGCAATTTATACACCCATCTCCTGCTTAGAGAAGAAGCTGCTGCCACGCTAGAGGGCGCTTTGATCATCTTAAAGAAAAAAAATAAACGGCGTTTTAATGCACAGAGTTAACTACAGTCTTCAAACTAGGATTATTAAAAAATATTAAAAGCTAAATTTTTGGTATCATGTTAAACTTTTTTTTTGCGAATTTTGGTGTTTTTTCACGGCTTTTTCAATGAATAAAAAAAAAATACTGAACGAATCGTAATTATCCTAGTTTGCGGACCGTAGAAATATGTTCTGAATAAGTCTTGAAAACTTCAAAGAATTTCGTTGGATAGATTTTAGGCTATGGTGGCAGCCGATTTTCAACATGCAGTTTCAAGAAAAACGTATTTAAAAAGTAGAATGCGATTTTTGGCCATAAAACCTTAACTGACCATTAATCTGCTATACCTAGTCCATGAACCTTAGGTTTCTTGAAGAAACACATGTACAACCTTGGCTTCAATTCTTGTTCTTTTAGTGAAGTCATTCGGACGTCTTTCGGACCGATAATCAACAGCTTTGTTACGGCGATCGACATAAACCTGGCATGTAGCTTATCAGGTGTTCAACAGTACAATTTCCGAACGACTCCGAATATCAAAAAATCGCCTTGCCCATATATTCTACACTATATCAAGATATAATTGATGCCAAAAAAAGAAAATTCGATTCCACGAATCCGACACACGGGATGACCCCCTTAAATACCTCGGGTCAATGATATCAGCCAATGGAGAACTGCGTTATGAAATTGTTTCACCCATTAACGCAACCTGAATGAAGCGGCGTTCCACAACTGGTGTTCTTTGTGATCGACGTATCAACAAACATGTCAAATCTAAAATTTACTGCAATGTCGTCTGTCCTGTCGCTCTCTATGGTTCATTTGAGTGTTAGCCGACTAAAAAAGCCAATGAACTTCGTTTTACGGAGACGAAAATATTGCGCTGGACTAGTGGATTGACAATTTTGATCACATCCGAAATCTGCGATCAATATGGGGTTGCACCGACCATGGAAGCGTCGTCTTCGATGGTATGGCCACATAATTCTCGCTAAAGAGAATTCATTTGCCAAAATTGGTGTAAACATCGAAATCGATGGTAAACGATCAAAGGCCGACCGAAACAACGGTGGCTTGATACGCTGGATGGGGATCTAAAAGCCTCGTGATTGCATCCAGATTACACCCAAATGACGAAATCGATCGCGACGCTTGTGAACGGAGCAAAGGCTGAAAAGAAAGAAGATCTGGCAGTTTGAAAAAATAAATGAAAGTATGTTTTCGGTTTTAGCCAAATATAAATGCGTAGAAAGTTTGTCACAAGAAGAAGAACACAAAACCTTTATACCCGAAGAACCAGCTTCCCGTATTCCGTCTTGTTTCTTTTTTAAAAAAAAGTCAAGAAAAAACGCGTTTTTGAATCCTTCTAAAGCGAGCCTCCCTTACGGCTTCCGGGAATTAAATCGTAATATAAAAATTCCAAAGGGAGTTGAAGTCATCATTTACAAATAAATGGGTTAATTTTTTTGAATAATGTGACATCGTGATAGAAATTAGGAGTTTAAAGGGGTGATAATTCAGATACTAAAAGATGTTAAACAGTGAGAGTAAGGCGAATGAATTGTTCTCCTTCTTGGTGTAGGGCAAAGACGAAACAAAATTGTGACCATGGATACTACAAATTTTGAATTCAGCATTAATTCGTATTCCACAATTTTACGAATTCCTGTCACCGCACTTTCCACAGCAGCTAAATTTTTCATTGATAAAGACCAAGAGTCCTTGGATATTTCTAGTTACTCACTCCAGGAAGCGGCTGGTATCTTTTCTTTAGCCTTTTTTGGCCATTTTCCATTTTTCATATGTTCATTTTTGATCCCATTACCGATTCCGCTAGAAGCGTAAATATCTAAGCCACCATTGAATCACCGAACAGCGAACGCTGGATTTACTTTCCAAGCAGCGTGTGTCCAGGCATTCGCTCCACCATTGCTTAAAATTCGCTCTAATCAAACGAATGGAAACGTCGAAGCAGCAGTTTCAATACGCTCTTGGAATTGGTTCAACATCCTCCCTTATCACTTGTTCAAATACTCTATACCCCTTGGATTAATTGAAATTCAAGGAACAATCTTGTAAAACTCCGATAAACAATATAATTTCAAAATTTCCTCGCTAGGCAAAGTGTATTTCGTCATTCGTTTGCATAAAAACCATTTTGTTACCATAAACAGGACATTCGATAGCGAACAAAATGTCGCTAGCGGCAAAAAGACGATGATAGATGATTTTTACGCTAATCCCGATTCCATTAAAAGATTTCTCCAACGAAATGGTATTCTGTAAGGATGAACGAAATGTCACAAAGACTATGTGTTCCATACTACGTTTCCGTTTCATGTCATCCTGCCGCCGCGGCATCCTTTTCTGACATTTTTTCGCCGTTCTTTTGCCAGATAGGGTAAGGAAGGGTTTTTACACAAAGGTGGTGAAGTTGTGCAGGTGAAGAGATAGTAGAAAATGTCCTTCTATAATACACGATCTTCAATGATAAAAATCCGCTACTTTATTAACGCTTACCCTGAATAAATACAGTATAGTATAACAGTTCAGTTTCTACTGCGATACGCTACTATTCTATTTCTGTAAATATTTATCACCCATTTTCACTTGGAAATCGCAACTCAATATCCTTGATTGATTTCATCCTCCAGTTGACATTGATGCCTGCCATTAATTCTGGGACCACATTTCACAGTTTAGGGATTGTAGGAGCATACATATTCCTCCAGGACTATCTGTTTCACCCGATTCGAAATCAAACCAAAAACTACCCCATTTTACGCTATAAATTTTACCATTGTAAGGTTAACTGTAATGGCTGGTACGCAATGTAATTTTCCTCAAAGTTTATTTTTTGCATGACAATGCTATTTTATGGGTTTTTGTTAAACTACCAAAAGGACGTGACCAGAATACGAAATTACAATAATATGGCAAAACCGAATCCCGTCCCATCATAGTTGAGCCGAAATTTTTATGTTGGCATGGACAAGAAAGTGAAATAGTGTCAACACAGAGGATTATGTATCCTACGAGAGAGTGAATTATTGCTTGTACCTACTTTTTATGTTGAAAAGATGGTTGCGGGATTCGCAAGGATTTAAAGTCCCTCCTTTCGCACTACCTTCGGTTCTGCTAAGATTTCACCCATACGTGTGTTATTAATATGTGAATGGATTGGGATGTCGGTGAGAAATGTAATCTGGCTTGTGTAGAGATTTGTTACGAGGAGGATACGGTCTTACGTTTTAATTCTTTTGGGCAACGACTGAAGTCGTAGAAATAGTCATTTCTGTGAATAGTGTATCGTCTTTGAACATGTTCTGGTAGTAAATTTGCTACGATAATTTTGATATTTGTAAGTCTTTTCGAGTTGCTCCAAAGAAAGTTAAAGCATCTAACGGCACCGAGTTGCTAGGGTTAGAGTAGCTGGATCCTTCGTTATATTGGCAAAGAGCTTATTTCAAAAACAATCTGTTTACTAATTTCCTTATGTACCTCATTCCTAACGGCCGGAACAGTGATGACCTTCCTAATTTACATCCTGATTCCGTTAAGGTCGCGATTAATGTAGCCCGTGAGTGTGTTAGAGATCCTTCAGTGCCGTAAATCGATCTGGAGTAACTAAAATACTTTTGTTTTCGCGCCGCATGATTTCAGTAAGATATTGTCGGGATTCGTTTATTTTATCAAGATCAGCGTATACTTCATCATTGAAATTACTTGCAGTACATTCTCCACAACAACTCATCGTTTCCTTGTCCCGATCGAGGGTTGTGTCGCACTTATTTTTTATGATTCAGTTGTTCGATGAGTTCATCGCAACATACTATGTTATCTGAGTCACTGCTTACAACCAATGAACATATCATACCATATGTGACGATCTTTTTCCTTTACTTTAATCTTACCTGACCACACCCACTGGAAGTGACTCTTTCACAATTTCTTCATAATCGCTGCAACTTCATATCGATCGCAGGTATCCTCATTTCGGATGTAATCAAGGCGTGTCGCGCCACTAGTCCAACACAATATCTCCCAATTACCAAGACGTCCCAATTACCGCAAGACTCTATTCAGTGTCTTTTATAGTCGGCCAACACTCGGAACCATAGAGGGCGATATAGCGGACGACATTGCAATAAATTGTAGATTTGAAACGTTCGTGGATACGTCGATCACAAAGAGGACCAGTTGTGGAACGCAACTTCACTCAGGAACGCTTCATTCGTTAAGCAATTTCATAACGGAGGTATCCATTGGGTGATAGCATTGACTTGAGATACCAAGCATTAAAAATTCGGAAAAACTAGAAATTCGGAAGATCGGGGATGAACGATTTTTCGTATTTTTTATACAAGAATATTTTAGTATTTCAGCATTTGTACCTAGCTCATAATGCACATGTCGATATTATGCCAGACTATCCACTTTAGTGTAATACTGACATGCAGTACTAGATTGTAGTAAAGTTACTTAAAATCTTCAACTTCAACCGCGATTTGCAACAAACTCGGTAATATTTCTTTCTATTATACTCAATATTATTACATTTTATGATTCTACGATGGACTAAGAGGACTTGCAGTTAATTTTTAAAGAAAATACAGTAATATACAGTATATCGGTACTTCGAAGCATATACACCATATACAGCCAACTTCATGATTTTTTTTTTCAGGTTTTTTGGTTGAGCATTTTGTGAGAATAGGTCCGTGAAAGGAATGTTCGCTGTCCAACCCTCGCACTTCCTCAGCTTGCAATTCGCGTCAAGACCAGATTTGGAAAAACCTTTCTTTTAATACCCCACATGATTATATTCGGTGAAAAAAGAAGAACCTCCTTTTGCATGTATGGGGACTCTTTTTAAGCCCAACGTAAAATGTTGTAAAGCCCCGTTATGCAGCGTACTACAAAAGCGTATGTGTTATCTGTGATTAAGTCAACAGTTCATTACAAAAGAGTGAAGAACATCACAACAATTAGGAGTCGTCGTCTACTTAGTAATTGCCGAGAGGGTGAACAGGAAGGATGCAGTCCAAAAGTGGCATCTCCAAAATACTTGTATAAGTAAAGTATTTAAGTCACGTTCAAATCGATAGCCATTTCCACGTGTTTGGTTCCGTCAAAAGCTAACCCCGCCATGTTATTTACATAGCATGCTAGTCCCAAACCCACGTAAAAGAGAAGGCTTCGAGGCAACATACTTTGAACTCTCCTTAGTAAAACAAAAATGAAATACGGAGATCAGAGAAAGTGATAAATAAAGTATTGTTGGAGTTTTTCCACTGTGCTAAATCCTACCCGATCTCTCTTGGTGAGAGGTATCGCGACAAGCCGACCAGTGAAAAGGCACATCAATTTCTTTATTTTGGAAACCCGTGCAATTTATAATTGAATATGATTTTGGAATTGCCATCTCAATGGATTTCCGTAATGCCATTAAAGAAGTAGAACGATATGATAACCGGTTGACGAAGCTCATCATTTTATTGACTGATGGCACAATTCACATTTTCACACGTACGCAGTACAGGCATGTCAACCTGATGCCGAGAAAGATGCCTTCTTCAACTTCGCGATGCAAAGACCTGTAATGTGCCTATTGATGACTATATCATCGGGCGACCATATTGGCCGCGTGGGCGAAAAGGCAGACGGTATTAGGTGTTATAAGGGAAAATAGTTTGGAGCACGCAATGACGGACACCCATGACCTTCATCATCGTCATCAACGGCGCAACAACCGGTATGCGGCCTAGGCCTGCCTGGAACTCCAGACATCCCGGTTTTGCGCCGAGGTCCTCCAATATGCCTTGGCTCTATTTCAGACAGGGTCTGCCTCGTCTTCTTTTTCTACCATAGATATTGCCTTTATATACTTTCCGGGTGGGATCATCTTCATTCATACGGATTAAGTTACCCGCCCACCATAACCTATTGAGGCGGATTTTATTCACAACCAGACGGTCGTGGTATCACTCAAAGATTTCGTCATTATGTAGGCTACGGAATCGTCCATCCTCATGTAGGAGGCCAAAAATTCTTCGGAGGATTCTTCTCTCGAACGCGGCCAAGAGTTCGCAATTTTTCTTGCTAAGAACCCAAGCCTCCGAGGAATACATGAGGACTGGCAAGATCATAGAGCGATCCTAGAGCGAAACAGTTTTTGTAAGCTGGCTCTGCTGGCTGCCAACAACCGGGTGCGGATTTCATCATCATAGCCGTTATCGAATGGTCTTTAGAGTGATCTTCCTGGCTTTATCGGGCCTCGCACATTGTTCATGGTCAGCCTAGTCACTCTTATCAATTTTGTCGGGATAACGAATTCTCTCATGGTCGTGTACAGTTTTACCCTGGCTATGCTATCATAGGCAGCTTTAAGGTCGATAAAGAGGTGCAACTGATGTCCCTATTCCAACAATTTTTACATCGCTTGCCGCACACAGAAAATCTGATCTATTGCTGATTTGCCTGGAGTGAAGCCTCTTTGGTATGAATCAATGATGTTACGTACGATGAGCGTATGGGGCTATCCCGCCTATCAAGATAGTGGAGAATATCTTATAGATGGTATTCAGCAACGTAATACCACTATAATTGCTGCACTGTGTGATGTCTCCCTTTTTACGTTTGAGGCAGATAATGCCTCTTTGCCAATCGCCAGACATTGATTCGCTGTCCCACACCTCGAAGACAAATTGATAAACCACTTGATGTAATTGGTCGGCTCCATATTTAACCAATTCGGCTGTAATTCCATCGGTTCTTGGCGATGAATTGCACGGACTGTTTCTCCTAAACTTGGTGGTGGCAGTATTTGTCCGTCGTCTTCAGTTGACGAGAGCTTCAACGCGCTGATGTTCTGGTTGTGCAGTAGTTCATCAAAGTACTCAACCCATCGCTCCAATATGCCCATTCTGTTGGAAATCAGATTTGCTTGTCTGTCTCAGCAGGATGAGCATCGAGGTGTGTAAGGCTTCATCCGGCTGACTTATTGGTAAAATTTGCGCGGCTGGTGCCGCTGTGAGAACAGTAAAACGCTCCGGATAGCTGAGTGGTTAGAGCGCAAGGCTGTCGTACGGAAGGTCGCGGTTCAAATCTCACTGGAGGCAGTGGAATTTGCATCGTGATTTGACGTCGGACACTAGTCGAATAAGTACATGAGTCAAATCAGGGTAATAATCTCGGGCGAGCGCAATGCTGACCACATTGCCTCCAAGTGTACCGTTGCGGTCTTGAATGAAGTGCTCTAACACACTTGAAGGCCCTGATCCAACATGGATTGTTGCGCCAACGATTATTATTATTATAGTAAAACGCAAATCGACTATATTCTCATAACACACCCACATTTTACCACCTAATCATTTTATAACTGACTGCAAAGTCGTTCCCCATGAGACAATTGCTTCCCAATATTGGCCGTTGATTCTTGTTTTGGGAATCAAGCCACCGATAAAACAGAATGAGGAACGCATCGACTTGCCGTGGTAGCAAATAAGAAATTGTCTCACACACAAAGCGAGCTATGCAACCGGGATATTTGTTTCTGGAATTACAATGTCTAAACGAAGGTCCATAAAAAGAAACGTCTCTGGCAGAAGTTTCTGACAATAAATGTCAACCGGGAAGCAAGCACTCGCTGTCACCCGAGCGGTCCATCACAAAGATCTTTACGATAAACTGGCTACTCAGGATAACGAGAGAGATCTGTATCAACTTGGCAAAAGCCGATACCAACGCACACACAATATCGAACACTTCTGTAGTATTAATGAGAAAAACGGTACTTACCTTACCGACTGACGACGAGCTGCGATGGATAGATGGTGAGAATATTTCCAGCAGCTTTCCACTGAAGAATTTGTTCATGCTCCAATTCCACATGCATTGTCTGTCTAGAGTAATTAATATTGATATACAAATGACTTGAAAACTGAAACAAAATACTTCTTTGCGATCCCCCATTCATATGAGCTCACTTTCTTGTGGTATTGAAGAATTGATATGTAGTGATAATGTCATATACCTTATAGAATGCACGAAATTCACAAAAAATGGCAATGTTTAGTGGTTAGATTTTCTTTAAACTCGACCAAATTGTACTCTATGTTATCCCTTATAATTCTAGGATGAACTTAAGCAGGGTTGCCGGGCAAATTGCCAAAATATGGAAATATACTATTATTAACTTTATTTGTGCAAATATCGGAGCAGGATGAATTTTAAGGCCTCGATTTCATAGAGAAGCAGCACTGTATTTTTTCAGATTTTTCGGTTGGATAGATTCTGAGCACGAGACCTGCTTCTTTTCAGGGCACATATTTTGAGCCTTGAAATCTCTATTTCACCCAATATCACAAACGAAAAGTACCAATCGAGCCCTTTCGTTTGATATTCCACATGACCATATTTGGTTAAAAAAAACTTACACTCCCATTTCCCGTGAATGAGAGGAACCCCGCCTCAAACTCAACACAAAATGGCGCCACTGGCTACATCTAATGGGATTCACCACCACATACTTTGACTTTCTGTTGGAACTTCCCAGAATTATGTCCTCAATTATCGCCTGATGCCAAATTTTCCACTTCTAAGGGGAAGGAGTTTTGGGTAAATTTCCAAAATATGGAAATATACTATTATTATCTTTATTTGTGCAGACATTGGAATGGGATGTATTTTGAGGCCTAGATTTCGAATAGATGCGTTACTGTGATTTTTTTTAGATTTTTTGGTTGGATAGGTTCTGAGAACGCAACCTATTTCACTTTTTGAGATAAACATGTTGATCCCTCACTCCCCTAATATTAGATCAATTTACTAATCAAGCCCCTTCATTTAATATCCAACAAGATATTCTATGAAAAAAATGTTACACCCCCTTGCACATGTACGGGGAGCTCCCTCCAAACATAACAGAAAATGGCACCACTGGCTGTATGTAAAGAGACACACAAACCACATATTCTTACCAAATTTCGTGACATTTGGTTCCGTTGGAGGATCAAGCTCTATGCTGTAGCCTATACTGCTGCAAAACTTTGTGATTCTAGGGTAAACTTAAGGGGGCTGTCCTGTCAATTACTAAAAATTATACTAATGTACTATTACTTTACTTTATTTGAACATGTATCGGTATGCAAGGTATTTAGCGTAGGCACGATATTGTTGCAGCCCCCTGAGTTTTTTCAGATTTTTGGGTTGAGTAGTTTCTGAAAATGGGTTCGTCAAACTCCCCACCTTTGCAACAAATGCCAAAACTAAGACCGGCTTCAAAAAGTACTAACCGAGACCTTTAATTTGATACCCCACATGACTATATTTGATGAAAAAAAATGTACACCTCCCTTTTGCAATTCGATGTAAACGGATGTAACTCATTATATGCGTGAGCATTCACAGCTCTCACTTTTCTACCGAATTTGATGCCAATCGCTACAACCGTCTCCGAGAAAAATGCATGTGGCGGACGGACAGACAGACAGTAAACCGATTTTAACAAGGTTTTGTGTTTACACCTTAAAAACGAAGGTTTCTCCTTAAATCACTAAATAATTTCGCCATTTGTAATGATAACCGCTAGTGAATCCTGTGCCGATTGCGATTAATTTTGATGACAAAAGACAAGACCAAGATGAAACTTGCAATTGCCGAAAAAAAACATTTACATTTTTATATTCCCTTTAGAATATGGATACGAATTTCAAGAGGTTGTTACATATTTTGTTGTAGGATTGGTTTTTGATATGCATTTGAATTAAAAGCGCTATTTAGGTGCAAGTACAATTTGTAAAGGAACAAGAGGCATCCGTGCATATGTTATACTTTGAAAAGGGGGAGGGCATTTTATTTTTTTATGCATTCTATTTACCTTTTTTATGACAGTTGCGGAATTTTATCTAATCATAGCGCTTAGTAACAAGCATTTAGGCTCAGATGGTCCCACCGACTTAAAATTTACTAGGGCTTCAGTTGTGGTAGCCGCGAGTAGTTTAATGGGAGAAATCCTCGCAACATCGAGCACGTATACTGAGTGATGTGTTTCTGAATAGCTTGAACTTGACTGTGTGAGAGCCCGCTGTTGGTCTGCCCTCACCCGACTCAAACGATTGCAAGATCCATGCTTCAAATTAAGTGGAGTCAGCCCACACCCAGTAAAATTCAAGCGACTCGTTGCTGTAAAAATTATCATGATCTTGTGCCGTACTGTCAATCACCCCCTTGTCTATGGTGGCATTGGTGTGGAATTGGAATTTAATTGGCTGTATCCGCCGCACGACTTCTTCCGGATCAGTTTTCGTCCACGGCAATATTCCGAACACAAGAGTCAATGAAGGGATAGCGAACACATTCAGTGTACGCTTATTTTATTGTTTCCCAAGAGATACCATTTCAGTAGCAGCTTTACACATCGCAGGAATTTGGGCAGAAGAGCATCTCTCAAGCATGGATTCCTTGAAGAATTGCTAGGTATTTATAGAAGTCTGTCTCGGTCATAGCTTGAAAGTGGAGGTCATCAATACTATGTTCGGCATGCGGCTCGTGATGACGTTTGCGGATGGAAACTTGTCTAATCCGAATTCCATCCAAATATCATAGTTAAATATATCTACTATTCATAACAAACTTCTGATATGCTCAACAGAACCAGCGTACAAATTGATGTCATCTAAGTATATCAAGTGTGCCTGTCAACTTACATTTCAGCACGTGGGCTGGATTATAAAACCATGCCCTCTGGTATTATGTAGTAGCCATGAAAGGAGGTTCAATACATAGAGAACCAAAGAGGACGTTATAAATCCACCTGCAAGATGCCCCTCCGCAACGGATAGGCTCTGAGTTATTGGTACCCTCAAATGAATGCATTGATATGGTGATTAGCCTCCTTTCCATGACTATCGCTATTGCGTCAGAACCGAAGGGATACCACAAAAAATTTCGCTGTCTCACTGGTGATTGCATGAACCCTCTGCACTTTGTTCCTCACCTACCTGCTGGCATTGCCAGTGTTGGTTTGATTCAGCTTAACAAGCAAAACCGTAATGCGTCCCGGCTACGTTTCGGACGAATTTGCCATGGTGGGTCTCTTCGTTCACTTAAACCAATAACGTGGAAGCTGATGCAATCTGACGCATCATTCATTTGGGATAGAACTCTCGGACTTATTGGAGATTCATAGAGTCTGGGAATATTTGGTCTATACAAAGGATCTTTGAGAATTCTTTACAAGCTGTTTGGAATTCGTCCCGAACCTCAGCGAAAACTTCAGACAAACGGTGAAAAAGAATGATTTGGCTAGTACTGAAACTGTTGCCTGCAGTGCGGTGTGGTGTTATTGATGCAGCCGCCTCCGTGCCCAGTTTCCGCGATGACCTCAAATCCAGCACGCTCCCTAATGATGACTGAGATTGCGTGGCTGCGAGTAATAAAGCGGTACTAGCCTACAACTCGGTGCAGAGTCACGTGCACGAGTTGCAGGAAACCCTTGACGAATCGCTAGTGCAACAAAGGGTGCCAATGTTGTATCTGACCCCACTATTGTTATTTCGTAGTAGGAGCGTAGGAGCGAGGTTCATTTCCTCAATCTACTTCATTCTCTGCCTAAATGAACCTGCTGAAGTGGTTGCCACCAATTGTGCAATGCTCCTGGTCATCGTTGGGCCTAGGTATCAAACTGTCCCACGATTAGCAGTTTCGACGCCGTATTGTCCATTACGGGAGCTCGATCCAGTCACCAAGCCAGCTGACTCCCCCACCCCCCCCCCCCCTCCTTATCAGAACCGAACCTCAAGTTTCTCCTCCTCTTCGTTTTTTGTAGTGTATTTTATATCCAGTTGCCAGGTTCCTCGGTGAGTAATCTGCAAAACTACATAGTTCCTGAACTTTCCGCATCTATCCTTTGAGACGCAATCCATTCAGACCATTCAGACTGAAGCTAACTATTCCTCCTCCTCTTACAACCGGACTTGGGACCAGCTACGGCGTAGTTTTATTTGTTATTAATTATGTGATATTAAGTTTATTTATTTATTATTTACATCTTTGATCTGAAGACTTCCTGTTCACCACTTTGCCTCTAACCCTCAAGACTAATAATAGTAAAAAGATTTAAGGACGCTATAACAGGGTGGGAACCCCGAAGGCCGAGGTGCCTTGAAAGCATAAGAATCATCGATTGGGTGCATCTTCCCTCTCAATCGCGATACTTGGGTTCAAAGTTTGACACTTCACGCGGACGGTTGAGATGTGATTTTTTTAATTTCCAGATGCCTACCTTTAGTCAAACTCGGACAATGTTCTATGAAGAAATGATTGCAGATATTTTGACGAAAGCGGTTCAGTCAGGTCTGGTACTATTTACGCTAGTGTTTCGCTTTTTGGGCTTCTGTTGTTTCGCAATGGAGTGTGCCAATAAAGAAAATAGAATCGCGGTAAAAAGTGCGGGATGGTAAAAAGTGCGATATTGAAAACACTAAAGCCACTCGGTATGAGCCGGAGGTTTGTTAGTCGTGCTATAAAACTATCTGAGGACGCTGGAGGACACCACGTACTGTAAGAGTACGGCAGGCCATAAAAACGGTCAACGATCGAATCTGACGAATCTCGATGCGTAAGCAAAAAGCATGTAAATGAAATGAAAGTATCGAAAAATTCAATATCTTGAATATTCAACGAAGACTTGGAACAAGAGACTTAAAAAAGACATACGGGACATTTGCTAACAGAGAATTTAATGAAAAATAGGTTGAAAAAACGCAAAAGGCCGTTGGAAGAGGTTGCACGCAATGAGCTTCAAAAGATCCTCTTTTCTTATGAGAAGAAAATTCGACATTCATTCAATCTCCGTTTACAGATCAGCATTAGACGTTTAAATAAGTTTATGCACCGGCGCATAAAGCTCACTAAACTCAAACCTGGTCCAAAAAACCTTTCGCGGTTTCATTTCTGCAGAAAGTTGGCCTTCTGGTAGTCCTGATCTCTATTCATTCGACTACAAATTATTCTCAAACGAGTAGTGACGAATTGTCCTATGTATGTACATAATGTCGGTATCAAGGCTAAGGGTGGTCGCTGCTGTTCTTCGTTTTGATATTCCTTAGTGTATTGACAATAAATACTATTATTATAGATTTAAAGCATTCTATTGTTTTGTTTCCGCATCACTGTATGTTTGCAGCAATATTTATGGAAGTACTAGGTATATGTAGGACGGTTTCATTCAGGGCAGAGCTGCTCAGCGGACGCAACGTCACCTCTGCCCTGGGAGCCGCGGGACCGAAGTGGTTACAAGCGCCATTTGTTCCTTATATCAATTGAAAAACAGGTAGTAGCTAACTTTGTACTGATTAAGGGGGTAAGTCACCCCCGTAATAATATATATTTACATTTAAAATTAAAAATTGTAGTCTGGAGGAAGCTACCCCATATCTATCAATTTGAGGCTAGACTACAAATGGCAGACAAAAATCAAATCTTTTGGAAACTAGACATGTGTTGGAAAGTCGAGGGATTCCTAAGTTCGCCAGCCACTTGTTGGTGGTCCGGACCACTTGGAAATCAACATACGTCCACGGTTGTAGTCCACGGAACCCTCATTTTTGGGCAAGCACGCAAATCGCAAAAAGCATATGACTTGCGGTTTAATCTAGGGCCTGCCCTGGGGGTTCCATAGACCACAACCGTGGAAGTATGTTGCTTTTCAACTGGTCCTGTCCGCCATCAAATGGATGGGGTACTTAGAAATCCCTCGACTCTTAAACAAAAGTCTACTAGGTATGTGGTAGACCCAGCCTCAGATGGGCAGACAGCTTTTAGGAATATTGAGCTGGTAACCTTAGTGCAAAGTCAGAATGTCAGGAGTTCTTTATTATGTCAGGCCTAGACTGGGTACATGGGCCGTTTATAATGGTGATTGTAAGTCAAATTTGTCCATTCCACGTAAAGTTACTGGAGCCTAAGGTTATACATAAATATACATAGAACGACGAAATTGCATTAAAGTGAATAGCCTAATTTATTGCAAACTCTATAAGCTTTCGAATATTCTTACATAACGATCCGCAAAATCTTTCCAGTTCCTACCCGTTCTATTTTCTTGGTTTATTGTGCTCAGCATTCAAATACTCCTTTCTACCCGAATACTAAACAGTCTACAAGATTTATAAAAAACTACTTTTAGTTTGCGACTGATACTCGAGGAGGCATAGTGTAGTAAGGTTGAGTCCACAGTCAGTAAGTGCCAGTTGAACTTGGGATGATTCAAGAGTCATTAGAGTCAATGTTTGGTTTTCAAAAGCGGGTGATGTTATATTTCATAGCCTAATGCGGTAAGCATTTTCTCGTATTTCTAATGCTGCTCATATTCGTAAGTTTATCCTTTTCAGAATTTGTAGTTTGCAGTTAGATATAAATGTATGTAATTCACTTGATCAACAATTCGAGAATCTCCCCTCAAATCTCATCCAAATATTCCACTTATTTTTTGCACCCATTCCAGAGAAGAAATCTCATAAAAGGGTATCATTTGAAATATGCTCATGACTTCAATATATTTATTAATGCCACATTTTCTGCTTGCTCTGCTTTACGTACACGTCCTGGAAAAACGAAAGTATTGAATAATCGAAAATTCCCAGATGGGTAGAACGGAAATGAAATTTTCTTGTTAAGCGTGTAGTATAAAAGTAAAACATATTCGCCTTTACATGTCATACATCTAGGCTCACGTAGGGAGAGCTCCTACAGTTGCCGACGAAAAGTTTACATCCTGGCAGCTTTTCGACCCCAGGTAAAGTGCTTAAGGGAGCCCTGCTTCCTCTATCTGGTTCGCGAAGTGTGAGCATAAAGAGGACTTTTTGAAAGATTAAGTGGAAATTACTACATGTTACGTTCGGAAATCAAATTTTCATTAGGAATTTAAGGGAAACTTGTTCCAAATTTCGTTTCACTTGATTGTATAATGATTTCCGTTGGAAGTAGTATCAAAAGAAAGCAACAAAACCCCCGTCCGGATATCGAGTAGCTGCGACATCAGACCGGATTGGAACGACTCGACAGCGACTTAAATTTTAAAATATGTCGAGTGCAGGTTCCATCCATGTCCTTGTTCTCCGCACCGAATCGGTTTTACGGCAAGTACTGACACGATAATAGAAATAAAGGCGCAGTGGGAGTACCCCTTGGAGCACAGGAATGTGGGTACATGATAAAGGCCGAACCTGAGCAACCGGCTCCCACTGACAAGCCTTTCATATTTCGCAATATTATCTATCTTACAATATATTCTGAATAACAAACAGAAACAGAAAGATCTGCGTTTATTTCAGATTTCAATGAATTTCGTAGGAGTCGGTATCTAGGAGCGCTTATAACATGTGTAAGGCTGAAAATTCTTTTACAAATTGTATGGTATCCTAGGGAGGGAAATGTGTCCCAGTCGGCCTCAGGTATCATGCACACATACGAGCACATACGCAACATTGGATAGATGATATATTTGCGTGCCAAATGCTTTATGTTCGTTTTATTTAAATCAAACACGAAAATTCCTCCGAAAGAATGCTGGAATGAAGAATTATACAGGATTCGTTTTGTCTGAGGACTAGGCTTACGTACAATAGAAATATCATTTTCGTGTTGTGAGTTATATTAAATTCCTTATGAATATTGCCCGAAATGAGAAATAATACTGATTAACATCGTGGCTTATTCTGCACAGAGGAGCAATTTTTCAATTTAAATTGATTCAAAATAGAATTCTCTGTAATAACGGCATATTGTGAAAGGGGAATTTCAATTACATTTAGGATAAAAGATACTTGGAATATAATGACTTATATGCATTCATTTATAAATGCGATTCGTCATCACCAAAGCTGGAAAAAGCTGAGCTGGTGTACACTAAAAATGCGCCATATTACACATAACGCCCCTCTAGGTAAGGGTAATATAAATTTTCTCTGAGAGTATTTCTTCTTATTACAAACTACTAGAAAAGGAAGTTGATTAGGCCTTTCATGAACCTGGGCATTTTGAGACGAAGTTTGGCGTTCAGTTCTGAATAGAACTATCGTACCCATGGTTTGTGGCGAATATGCATAGTCACTTAAACAGGATAGTGACGTGTTAGAATTCTGCTAATTTATGCGGAAGGGGCAACTTCGATGTAGTTTAACCTTGTTAGAAGTAGTAGTATTTTCACCAAACTTTGCAATATAGTCCTGTGAGTTGAGGCTTAAGAAAACACTTCAAGTTCTACATGCCTTTCGTAAGAGGCGACTAAAATTTCCAAGTTTTACTGCTACGGAAACATCAACAACGTGTCGGATAGAGACTAACCTCATGACTACGAAAGGTGGCTATCGGAAATGGGTTATGATTTGTTTCTGAAATGTGAAATCCTTGACAACAGAATCAAGGGTCTTCAGAATGCACGTTTTCTCCAACCAGATCGAGAATTCCAACGATACAAGCTAGAGAGTCTGAGCCTAAGCAACGGAACATAGTGGCACTCAGGAATGTACTTGTTCCCTCTTTCGGCAATGCGCTTTTGTACTTTGAAAAGTCTAGTGCAGTTGTGAAACCGATGTCGGGTTATTTCAAATGACTACACCAGGGCATGCTCCCTTGACCTGGAAACCGATTTCTGAGAGGATTTTGACTGAGGTTAAGGAGCATTTCAATTGTACAGTACTATGCACCAACGGAGACTTCCGATATTATGCGGAAGGATATTTTCTAGGAAAAATTACACGCAGTTCAGGGAAGGCTTCCTAAAGGTGACATTAGGATCGTGCTGGGTAATTTGAATCCCAAGATGAGCTCTGACAACATGTTGCTGAGGTATGTGAGGGGGAAGCACGGTCTTAGCAACTGTAACAATAATTGTGGGAGGTTTGTCGATTTCTGTAGCTTCCACCGCTTCGTCATTAATGGCAGATTGTTCGACCACAAAGACTGCCATAAGGTCAGTCGAGTTTCAACTGACTGCTAACGCACGAGCAATCAAATCGATCCCTTTGGGACCAGTAGTGGACTAAGGGGTTGCATTTTGGATATATGTAACAAGAGAGACGCTGACAACGGTCTTGGAAGGGATCATTATGTAAGGGTCGCTTGCCTTCGTTTGCGTGTTGCACCGGCCACGTCTCGAAGGGTTGGAAAACTATGATTCCCTATGTTTAGCATTGATTGCTTATACCAATGCTGAAGAAAAGCTGCGGGTTATAGTGAGCGTGACGCTCTCGAACTCTATTACCGTGTAAAATCCCAGAAAGTTCAGCGTGACGTCTGCGTGACAGAAGGGAATTTGTTATCCCGTAAAAGATGTTAAGAGTCAACTTCTCAGCCACGATGGCAAGCAACTGAAAAGGTGAAAAAAGCACTTCCCCACAGTACTTAACCATATCATACCCGAGAAGGTTCCTCCATTACTGGATGAAGTCGCTAGCAACCCTAACATGCAGATGCGGACTGTTCCTCCAAGCTGAATAGAAATCATTTCGGCCTTAATGCGCTCAAACTGAGTTAAGCCGCCAGATTCTAGGGTCTTCCCAGTGTAAAAAAGGAATATATCTGGGGGGATCTACACAGAAAGGCGTTCTGGAGAAACTAATAGTTATAATCAGACAGACAAAGCGCAAAATGTTACATGCTACACCGAAGTGAAATCTAAGAGGATTTTGAGGTCGAAAGCGGTGTTCGCCAGGGTTGCATCCTGCCACCGATATTATTTCTTCTTGTTATAAGTGACTTTTTAGAAGTTAAGAACAACGGTGTTCACTGGTTACAACACTTCATTTATTTCATTAAAAACAATGGAAGTGACAACTTCAACAAAGGTTGAATTTCATAGAAACTTTTTATAAGAATCCTTTCACTTTTTCCAACAACAAAACTGACATCTTGTCACTTTCGGTATTCACTTTTTTCTCCATCAAAAAATATAACATTTTCCGTCACCAACATTCGAAATAAATTTCGAATGCCGCGAACCCTGCCGCGCCACAACTTCCTTCATGCTACCTTTTCGGAGGATATAAAGGATTTTAAAGGGCTATGAGATTTTCCTCAAACACCTTGACTACGCTCCGGATGCTGACATCTGTTTGCTCCCTCACCGGATCATGGACCTCTGTCAATGAATTTGAAATCAGAGGCAAGTATTCTTGGACTGGAGATAAACGCCCAAAAACTGGTCATCCAACACTCTCTATCTAGATTAATGGTCAGAGCATCGATGGTGTTGGTTAATTTGTATATCTGGGAAGCGTGGGAAGATGGTCGACGAGTGGGTTGCCCAAGACACTTAGCGTAGAACAGTGGGAAGTCTGCAATAAATTTAACTTTAACTTTATTCGAGCAGATATCCAAATGGAGAATATTTTCATGCTCATATACAGAAATCGCCAGGATTATTTTCAGATGGGGGAGTAGTTTCTGAGAATGGGTCTCCGATTTAAGTAACAACCTCGCCACACACTCACTCAAGTTAAACCCAAGACCTGCTTACCAAGTATTAATTGAAACCTTTCATTTAATAGTCAACATGGCTGTTTGTAAAAGAAATGTACATCACTTGATTTAGAAAGAGACATCAATTGGATGCGTTACAGTTCTGAACTTTTTATTAAATTTCATGTCTGTAAGTGGAAGTGATATAATAGATAAGCTGCCTGCAGTAAGTGGCCACACCTACCATTGAATACGGATAGGGCAATGATCGTCGAGTACGTATGAACACGTAGTCGAACGATTTTATTCATGGAAATTGTTGATGTGCATGATTCCGGCGATCCGCGCCTACGGACTAAGTCACACGGATACCACTTCAATCGCAAACTCCGTTAAATTTACTTACTATTACTTGGAGTCGCTATCGGTCGTCTCAACCTTTCCGCAGTACTGAGATCTTTTAAGATATTTATTACAATTGCCAGTAAATCCTGCTATCTTCCATGTGACTGTAGCAAATGATCCACCCGGAAATGGATACTCGGAATATTATTTCTCCATGTTGTGGAGCATCTGCGAAAGAATATTGTATGCTCTTTCCTCTGCAATAAAATGACTTGTTGGTAAAAAGCGCTTAGTGGGGTTGCCCCTTGTCTTTTTCGAGTTCATAGTCTTGTTCTCCTAGGTTAGCTTCCTTTTTCTGTCTGTAAAGTCGCATCTCTGGTCGACGAAGTGCATGATAGATCTCTGCACGTGGCCCTGTTCTTTGAAAGTGTAGCATTTCCCGGTAAGCAGCATTCTTCCGTTCCAGTGCTAGCTTACATTCATCGTTCAACCAGCCGCTGTGGCTGTATCAATGAGGAGACTATGAAGGGCACTTGTCAGTATTTCATCTGCAGAACCTCTGTTAGCTGGGGTTATTACATTTTCCCCTTATAAGGATTTCGGAGGGCTTTGTTGAGGATAGCTTCAGTGCTCACCCTGACCTGATTATCAGGGATGATTTTAGGCGATATTGTTTTTCGAGTCCGGAGCACCATCCAACGAGATTGTGATTCTAGTCTATACTGAGCCCTCTATATGTTTTCACCTTCACTTAACACTTGATCGATTTGGTTGAAAGAGATCCCATCGTGAATGGCCCACTTTTGTTTGTGGACGATTTTCCGCGCAAACCAGGTACTTCTTTTAACCATTTCGCGCCCTGCTGTTGCTAATTGAGTAATCCGCAGTCCGTTATCATTGCTGCTTTTATGAAAACTTTGGAAGCGTACGTATCGCCTGAATACGGGCTCCATCCCTACTTGACTGTTAAAATTTCCAAGTATGCTTTTATAACCTACTTGGGGCGTGGTCCGAAGGTTCATTTTACTGCCTCATAAGTATATTCTCCGACATTGCAGTCACACCAGTAAGGGGGTTTAGCTGATTCAAAGTACTTCTACAGACTTCTTCATAACAGACTGCAGCGTTAAAATTTACATTAACTTTGCTGCTCACATCACTCGAATGAGGCTTATATTTCGAATTGCAGGGAACATTTTCATTGTTGCGTTTCCGGTAGTAGTATCCACTCAGTCCGAGACTCCTATTGTGGTTTCGTAACAAATTGCCCTATCCCTAACCTGGAGGAGCAGTTGGTACAATTTGTCCAATTTTTATCCGCGGGAAACTCGGCTTCATCCTTCCGTCAGCAGCCACTACATGAGAGTTATTGGTGTTCACTCAACAGGCGTTTTGTATCTTTTATGCTCCATGGTGGGTTCCAATCCATTCTTTAACCTGATAATTGCTGAATGCCAATCGTTCGCTAACTAACCACTTCGTTTTAGGCAATGGGAGCAACTGGCGAAGGTGATGTCAGTGATAAAACTCATACCCGATTCACGATATGTGGTTGACACATAATTGCCAACAATTTCCATTTCCAATGATGCAAACACTTCCAGTAACCCACGATCCTTCACGGTGGTATACCTTCTACCCCCTTCTGTCACCCTTGCGTTAAAGCGCCTCTGATAATTACTGGATAACTATCTAGTGTGTGCATCAGAATCACACTATAGCAATCTTTTGGGCGACTGGTTCTCGCCTAATAGTTAGAAAAGTTTATACCATTTATTTTGTTCTGGGCGAAAATATCTGCTTGATCTTCGACTTCTTGGAACCCCCACTTCTCGCAAACTTACATGCAGCACAACGCGTTTACTCTTGCCGTGAATTCTTACCCTTCTCTCGGAATATATACGGTTCACTGAAGGATGGAGAGCAATGTTCACTATTTGTCTATTGTAGTTTTTACCAGGAGATATGGGCTGGAGGTGTGCGTGTTTATTCACACGTCGGGTAAATAGGCCAAAATCACCTACACGCAAACCAAAATGACTAAAGCCTGATTGATCAAGAATATGGTGAAAGGTACACAATAACTTATTGGAGAATGAAAAATAATCAATGAAAAGCTCGAAAACTACTTCTTCGATTATTGGTGGCAAATCTAGGAAGAAAAAAAAATTTTTGAAAAGAAGGAAAACTGGACAGAAAACTCACTTTAAGCAGTATCATGCTCTATGTTATAGTATACATTGCTGCATTTTCATGATTGTAGGATGCGCTTAGGGGAGTTTTGCAGTCAGTTACTAAAAATGATTTTAAAATACTATTACTGACTTTATTTGAACAGATTTCGGAGGGGTATTTCGAGGTCTAGACACTAAATAAGCCTCTTCATTTTTTTTTCAGATTTCGATTGGGTAGTTTCTGAGAATGGCTCCTTTAAAGAAATGATCACTTTCGACCCCCCGGGCTCCCCACCTTTCCAACAAATGTTAGAAGACTCGTTTCGGAAAGTCACTATATTTGGTGAAAAAATTACACCCCCCTTAAATTCGACGTACAGTGATGTAACTCACTGTGTGCGTGAGCGTTCATAGTTTCCATCTTGTCACCAAACTTGGTGTCAATGGCTACAACCGTTTCCGAGAAAAGCGTCTGACAGACGGGCTGTTAGGCAGACAGTAAACCGATTTTAAGAAGGTTTTTTTTACACAACACCTTAATAAAGGGAAATATGTCGTACGTACGAACTACGAAAAATGAAAGATGACCTCCACTTTAAAATAAACAAGTTGGAATACCAGAAGCTGAATGCTTCGGGTTTTGTGTTCATCTTATGTGAGAAATTTCCAATCCATGTTTTCCCATTCGGATATACCTCCAATTCAAAATATTCCTTGATATAAATATGTTTTTCTGAACTCCAACTCTCCCGTTCATATGAGTTCATTTTGTATTATGACGCCTTAGGGTGGTTTTCGCAAAATTTCTAAAATATGGTAACATACTATTATTAACTTCAATTCAGCAGATATCCGCATGGGTTGTAATTTTTGGCCTATGGATGTTTGTAATTTTTTCAGATTTTTTGATGGCACACATGGCACATATTTTGAGCTGTCACTCCCCTATATTTCACCCCGTATCAAATCATCAGTTTCGAAATTTACTTACTGAGCCCTTTCATTTGATACGCCCTCTCACATAG
The DNA here is from genome assembly GCF_905115235.1 of Hermetia illucens. Taxonomy (NCBI): domain Eukaryota; kingdom Metazoa; phylum Arthropoda; class Insecta; order Diptera; family Stratiomyidae; genus Hermetia; species Hermetia illucens. The sequence continues at coordinate 76,088,876 of NC_051851.1, forward strand.
GGTGCCCCCCCTTAAACTCAACAGTAAAATGCGCAATATATAAAGTGATTCACAGATCATACCTCCTTACCAAATTTCGTGACAATTGGTTTAGCCGTTTTCGAGTAAATCGGATGTGATTACCAGACAGGTAGACAGACAACGGATCGTTTCTAATAAGGTTTCGATTTACATATGCTAGAACTGAAAAACTGTGGCGAGGTGTATAAGCTGCTTGACAACGTGCAAAGCTACGAACGTAACTATACGCGGTCGAATAGCCATCCCACCCTGTGAATACTTCCGAGCGTTGACAGTCCAGGTCCGAAAGTTTTCGTCGTCAAGGTACAGGTCGCTATCACTAGAAAATTAATGCCGAAGCCTCCAAATTCATGAAACCGCGTCGCTGCATTTTGGGAAACGCCACCGGGATTCGCTAGTTACGCTAAAACCCGCACGATTAGTTCCGGATAAACAGAACATCGGTAAAAACAATTCAAGGTCATGATCCAACTAGGACGGCCGGGTCCACTAAATAGTTCTTGCACTGTACTCTAGGATATTTTGCCTAAAATTAATAATGAATGACTCCAATTCGATTTCACCCAGGGACTAGCAAAAAGTGTCTTTTCAAAAGTAGATTTGGTGAACATTTGGCCAGATCCCGGTAGCGAAGATGATGTACAAAAAACTTACATCATGGCATCTTAACGAGTTTCCATTTACGACGTTCGGCCTACACAATGCAACACAATTGATCCATCGACGTGGCTCTGAAAGGCTTGGACTTCTGTGTACAAGAGTACGCCATCCACTTAAGGTCTCTGTTCAAGAGAATGAAACGGTGTGCGATGGTGTTTAATCCAAACAATTATATTTTTGGTCAGTTTCTTAATACATCCGATCTTAAAGAAGTGAATATGTCTTTTGCTAACCAAATTCAAGGCGATCCAATCATAGCCGCAGTCAACTGTGAAAAACGCAGAGCATTTTTGGATATATTAAACTTTCACAAAAAGTTTATTGCTAGAGCAGTAACAGTACAGACACAATTCAACAAGAATTTTCACGGCATTAGAGGAACCTCACCATTGTACCTAATTTTCCAATGTACCGCAGCTTTCGAAGCTCCTAAAAAAAGCACTGGTACAGGCAATGCTCTTTGGGCATCCGAATTTCTACGCACGTTTGGTAATCCTATGTACCTGGGTATCCTCTCAGTCGATGGAACATAAATATGGAGGGTACGACCGGCAACCACTAGCTTCGTCATATGGTTGAAATAAGACAGCTGGATCATGGATCATAAGCCATAAACAGAATCCATAAAAGAACGGGTCTCATTTCTTCAGTTCCATCATCTAAATTATATCGGGTAGCACGTATCCGGTTGCAATAACGCTGTCAAGAATACATTATCTCGTTTTGAAGAATTAGTATCATTTATTGATTACGCAAAGCTCACAACGTTCCAGCCCCCTGACGAAGATGCTGTTACAAGGAAACACAGAGTTTCGACTAAGGCAATTACAGCTTGCGGAGGCCAGCTGCAAGGTAGGCCGTGATGTAGGAACTAATATCACCCGACATCGGTAATTCATTCTGGTAAACTGTTTTCAACCGTTTAAATCACCCCCGGCCAGGAAAAAGACACACTGTTAAATTGGTAACACAGTGGTACATATGTTCACCTAACTGCAGGTACTGGACTCGAAATTTTAATATTTTTTTTTAATTATTAAATATTTTTTATTAAATTCCAACCATAGGCTGCAAGCTTAAAATACATTTCAGTTCTTAAAACTAGTAAATTATTTACTTAATTCCAGGCCAATGCTGGAAATTTTATGTTTTAGCATTAAATTAAGTTGATACGCAAATTTTTGGAGGGGTGATCAATATTAATGAATTAAAAAAAATGCAAAATATTCAAACTGGTGCCAGTGGAGATGCCTTTCCGAGGTCCAGGTTCTTTTATTTCCGATGGGACAAAATTCTCTTAGCCATGTGTTGGGGTGACTCTTGAGTCTGGCTAAGTGTTTAATACCAGAACATTCAATTTCTTCCTCTATTGTCCTGGTCTCTAAGTCTTTATAGACATCGACGTTGTTGAAATACCAAGGAGCACCGGATAAACATCTTAGACTGAAACCGTTGAAGCTGATTAATATTGGATGGTTTGGCAGTGTTACATAATTGAACCTCTTGAGCCCATACAGGCTTAAGTACCGATTTGTAGATCAAAAACTTACAGTTCAGAAAAAATGGTGGATTTTTGTGAAGCATCCACAAAAAAATGTTTGAACTTGATTTTTCGCCTCTATATGTCGTTTCCAGGTGAGTCTTTTTTCGAGATGTACATTTATTTGACGTCAACCGATTGGCGGATAGCAACGTTATTGATCTTCAATGAGGACAATTTCCTTTTCGGAAAGTGAAAGTTACTTGCACACACTTCGAATCGTTAACTTCTTTACATTTGAAGCCAGTTTCCAACTTGCCTTAGATGGTTTCCCAGGTACAAAGAAGCTATTTTTGGGTGAGCATGTGAACTTAAGATTGCGCTATCGTCAGCAAAGGTGGTGGTTAACCCACTAACAGTAAAATCGGCCGTGTAGTTTGAAGTTTGAACTGGACAACAGGGACGCTAAAATGGCTTTTGTAAATGGATTGGTTGAAATACGTCTTCCAAGTTAGCTGCGAATGCTTTGGCTTTTTCTTAATTACTTTTAGCCCAATTTTCTAATCGGGGACTCTCTGATGGTTGGCTTATTTACCCTTAATGTTGAATATCAGACTGCTGATCCTCCATGAGTACCGATTTAAGCTGTTTTGTGGTTTCATTGAGTCTGCTTTTTACTTGGGGGGCCTGTGTAGTGGCCATTCCCTTCTTTTATCCCGCAAAAGCTTTCAAATTGTCTCGACGAACAGAATTCTTTGAATTCGGCTCTCTTCGAAGTAGTAGGTATTTCTAATTTTTCACTCTGAACATCTTATTGTGGGCGATAACGATATTGCCTCACCATTGTGAACCGTTCCACCCGTCGGTCGGATCTAGCACCACTTTTCAATCAAGAAACCATCACAATTGCCAGAGCATTCTTCAACATATGATCGCCCGCTTTTATTGTCAGCTCAAAGCAGCGATTCGCTGTGACAATAGCTGCTGGACAGAAGTACGTCGGAAGGAAGATCTCGGCGCATACGCTGCGGAAATGGTGTATGGTTAACCAATACGTCAAGCATTTTCGACTCACAATTGACAGGCAAATACACATCTCTAATTTTTCAGACGAGTGAAAATAGCGTTTAGATGTGTTACCCCCAATCAATGGAAGTCGACACGACAGCAAAAAAAACATATACAAGGACCTTTTATCCATAGTTCTTATGGGGGAATCCACAGAACGGATGAGCTTTTTAAAGTTGAAGTTGTGGACTTAAACCAGCTTACACGATAGCCGGTGATATTAAAGAGAACTGGATGACAGACCAACAACAACGGAAAAGACATCTCAGAAATGTCCCGTTCAGCAACCTGCAGTCGCAAGCCCAACGAAATCTGACAGACCGGTTAGATTTGTTGATCGCTCCCAGGCCGGCCTTCAGTAGTTTTACTGATCCCAAAAAGTTTACATAACGGCATCACAAATCGGCAGCTGGCATCGCGTTCAGCGGAATCATAACTAGTTTACTTACCTTTCTTTTCTATGGAAGTGATTTTCACCCTAAAAGTTACTCAATTGTTAGAGTAATAAGTAGAGCTGACTTTCGGAAGAAATATCATCCACATCACCTGGTAATTCCCAAAGCATCTCTGCAGGCAAAACTTCTTCATAACAGACTGCAGCGTTAAAATTTACATTAACTTTGCTACTCACATCAGGCACCTATCAGAATAATATTTAATCTCCAGCGGTGAATATCAAAGACAACCTTATAAGTAGCTGCACCGAAGTTGGTCTTGCTTATAAGCTCTTCTATTGGCGTAAAACAATTCCAAAATTGAATTTCGTTGCTTTCAGCACCACATGAAATATTGCAAAAAGATAAATATTCAATATTTACGTGTTTGCTTTTGACCGAAACTTCCAGTCAAACGGACTCTGGGTCAAATCAAATTCAGCTCCGTCTCCGCTCTGACTACTTCTGCATTTGCCAGGAACCTAATAACATTTCACGGAGCTCAAGCTCTGCAGAAACTTTGTTGATTCTTTTCCAACATAAATTCCCTTCAAATAAAAGTGATACGCTTCAATGTTTTACATTGCAGGTATGCCCTCCTTTGGCGGATGTTGTAAAGTGTTCGCTCGCTCAAAGATAACATAGGGACCGTACGTACTTTGACCGAATTCAATTATTCCATCAAACTATCTGAAAACTGCCAGGCCTCAGTCTACAGGCAAGTGGACAAGATAGTTGGTCCTTAACTTTGCAAAATCTTTGGCTTGAATTTACAAACACAGATTTGTACGGATGTGCATGTAGTATGCACTTATCTTGGGTATGCAATTTCAGTCAGTCAAATGGTTTCGTTTGGATATAAAAGGGTGAATCGGAAATTTGTGCGAAAAATAATTTGAGTTTTGTTTGGGCGATTAATCATTAGCATGTGATCCAAAAGGAAAATGGATGGAGCTCTCATTTTAGAGAATGATTCCAGAGTAAATGTTACATTAGGGAAAAATGATTTTCATAATTTTCGGCAGAATTGAACCTGAGGTTCGGTGGAATACCAAAACTAATAAAAGCGGTCGACTGTTCACCCGTGTATCACACGCACTTTCCTCAAAATCAGTTGCAGTTATTAACACGGTATTCTGAGGGGGATTCTGACATCAGTTGAAAAGGGGTGGCGGGGGTGGATAACCTACTGAACATTACATGAGTAGTGGTCATCAAGCTTGACTTCTTAGTGTAATAGACAGCAACAGAATGATGAATTTGCAGAAGATCGTGAGAGCTTGAAGATATTTGACAGGCAAATATTCACTGGCATATCTAAAGAAAGTTCCGCGCCAAAGTGTAACGCTGCAGAAAAATCTGAAGAAATTGTCAGTAATGTGTGTCACACCTTTTGATAGTTTTATGCCAAGGCGCCGAAGCAATGCCCGCAGAGTAACGAAACCCTAGTGGAATGACACAATCTGACAACTAGGAATTGAATACCTACAAACAAGAAGGAAATTACTAACGCGCAAATGATGAAGAAGTTATTACACAAAGAGGGAAACATGGAAGTCTTGATGGAGAAAGGCATTCCGTGAGAGTAAATGAAATTTCTAAGGAACTGTCTGAAGAACACTTTCTGGAGCGGTAATGGCTAACTTGAGAGAAGTAAGATCCCGCAACAAAGTATCCATTTTTATTACGGAAGATACCACAAACCACTGCCTTTTCACATCGAGTCTAATGCAATATAACGATAGAAGGAGAGATAAAAACAAGACTGAAGTGATTCATTTTCCGCGTCCGCAGAAAAAACAGATGGTAATGCTGCTACCAAAGTATGATAAGCCACCTGGTGGTGAGTTATCATTAAAGCAGTGATTTGTCTGGTAGAACAAGGAATTGCAGGCATAAGGGGACAGGTCAGCACCAAAAAATACTGCCCTCGATGTGGCGAACGCTTTAAACTTTGCACAATGGCAGCAAGTTATTAGTTCCCTAAATCATTTCATCATCAGCAAACACCTCTATGAGAGTAACATAGTGTCAGTCGAGTATTTAGTAACCGACGGAATTCCTCAAGAGTCGATAGAGGGCCTATTAGACTTGAACAGGATGAACAACCATGTGCGAGGACCCTACACGAGCTACAGCTTTTGACTACATTGACAAAATTGTAATCAATCTGGCCGTTCAAGGAATGACTGGTATGGACTGGCTATAGTTGGTGGGACACAAGCCTGCAATGGTCAGCAGGCGTAAGTTGAAGGACGTTTTAAAGCTGCGTGTGGTACAGCATAATCCTAAGTCAACCGTAAAACAAATACGTGGGTGTAATGCTAAATCATCGATTACGTTTCATGTACAGGCAGGAAAGCATAGAAAATTGTACATAGGCTAGTTGAGGTGCCCAACGTAGGTAGACAGAAACCATCTCTAAAACTGCTACTGGTCATCTGATATACACAGCACCCGGTGGAGCAAGGCTTTTAGTGTAAACTACCAGCAGTGTGTCACTTGAGCACGCTAAGAGTTGCTAGCACAGTACGAACTGCATAAGACGAAACAGCATTCGGGATTACGGGTTTTAGCTGAAAAAATGCAAGAATTAGAAGATTCTCAGTTGGGAAACGCGCACAATCAGTTTGCGGCGTAGGCATTAAATAAAATTGATAAAGCACATTACAACAAGGTAAGGCAGCATCCGATGAGTTACCTCGGCCCTGGACTAAACCACAAGTCATATATTTCGCGCTATTAAGTAGATAGCAGACTTTGGAATCCCCGGATTCTTAAATAAAATTTTAGTTTAGGCCCAAATTTTACAAGGCGGTTTTGTCTTCAATATATTTCATTCAAATGTAATGTTTTTAAATTAATATAAGGGAGCAAATACCAACTTGCTACCACTTCGGTCACGCTGCTCCCAGGATGGAGGTTTGACAATGTCTGATGAGTAGTCTCTGCCCTAGACGAAACAGCAATTCATATGATAAAGCATATAACATGTTTTGAAAATTTACTAGAAGAGCGCCGTAAGCTTCATTTTAGAAGTGAAACGTTTTTGTGAAACATAGCGCATAATATAGGACACAATACCGGAAACTTTGCTACCTAGAACAAGGTAATAATAGGTCCGAATGTTCCCTTTGATGTTAACTCAAAATCAAATTAATAATCACTTCCAACAATAATTCAATCCAGAAATTGCCTAAAATTGCTCAGTGGTAGAAATTCCTTTCTTAAAAATATTTCTTACGCAACTCAAAAATTTTTTTACAATTTGACTGAAATGACGCACACGAAATTTTATATAAAATGCTGCTTTCCGATGACCACTCGAACATGAAAATTATTCTTCTGGAAAAGTGAAAGAAAAATACTCTCATGGTAATGTAATATAATCGTTGGCGCGGCAATCCAATTGGATAAGAGCCTGGAGAATATTAGAACAGGTCATTCCAGACCTTAACTGTACACTACAGTACATTGTAGGAGAACGATCGCCCGAGATTATTACCCTGATTTGACTCAGGTACTCATTCATAGCTGGATCGACTGATATTAGACATCCTCCAATTCGCCGTCCTACAATTCCTTTGCCACCAGCGATGCAAGATTGAGAAGTGAATCCATCGCATAATTAATACCTTCGGTGATGACAGATATAAGCCTGGGAAGCCCCGTAAAAAGACAAGCACGATATGCATTAAATAATTAAGAAAATAGTGGGAGTCAGCGACTACTATACTATAAGTCGGTGGAGGGAGAAAAAAATCAGAGGAAAGTCACGAAACTACTCCTTCAACGGTCATGCAGTCAACGCAGGTGCCACTGAACCATATACTCGAGTTTATTCGGAGGAAGAATATGCGAAAAGAAGAATTAACAACTAAGCAACCAACTAGTGCTACATACCAAAAATTAATGTAGCGCATTCTGAAGAAGAAGACTAGGTCCAAGATGGTGGAAAATTAGTCCGCAAACTACTAGTGTCAGTAACTAAACCAAATGAACATCACCATCGGGTTAAAGTTGAATCAGTAAGGCTAAACAAAAGACGAAGAAAATGGCGATCCGCTGAAACCTTGCTCATAAAAACCACCTACGAATCGGAGGTGCAAGTGGCTATGATAAACGAATCATCTTAGAACCCTGGTAATAATGTGTGTATGGCGCCAACTAGGATATACAGGAACATATGAAGAGGCTACAATTGCCTATGCGCCTGGGAGAGTTGAGCACATCGAGCAGGCCGGCATTGGATGCAAAAGGACGGACAAAAAAAGTCATTGCCCATGAATATTTCGCTTGTCCCACAGAGTAGGAAAGTTCACTGATGAATACACAAGACTTTGAACAAGGACTGTACAAAATGTTTCCCATTAGAAGGCACGGTTGCTATTGGAACCGGGAACCTTCGGGTTTTTTGTCGACACCAAACGATGTGACAAACGACCGACCCAAAGAAATAGGTAGAAGTAACCAGCGGGTGAATAAATGCTAGGATGCTCGCAGGAGATTGAAGATACAGCAAAGCAAGGGGAACTGCTTCTGCCCGGAGACCAATATAAACCCATGAGAGGACCTTCGGGATTGTAATGGTAAAATTTAAAGGTCAAGCATATCCGTAAAAGCATGTCTCTACCTGACGCTAGAGCCCTTCAGGTTTTCTATTAGCCAGTCGAAACAGGTAAAGTAACGAATCTCTCAAAGGGAAGAGGCCAGAAAGTCAATTAAGATGTCTAGGGTGTGATTCATACACCCTAGACGACAAAACTGCGTGTGATATCAACGTTACCACTAAATGGCGGGAATATTTTGCGCGGAGACTGAAAGTCGCCAAGATCACTCTACAATGGATAGCATAGGCGTGGTGTTGAAGTTAGATACAATCTTCCCTAACAAATACCGAGAGGATATCAAAAATTCGGGTTAATGGTCATAGCATGAGGTAATTGAGGCGAAAGCCAAGGAACGTTTTGACTATATTTGCAGTGAAATGCAAATACAAGTGTATCGTTAGCAGGGTTAATGCTCAACACCTGGACCTCTAAGGTCCACGACAGAGTTGCGAATTGCTCATGGCCAGAGTCCTTCGCCCTATCCTTTTAAATGCGACGCCTGACAAGAAACTCTAGAGTGTAAATGCAATCGAAGGATAGGAAACATGACCCATCGCTCAGCGAAACCAAAAATCTACAGCGCCTTTAAGACAACCTCAGGTGTTGTTGCAGCAGTAGAGATAGCCTGTAGGTGAAAACGAGAATAAATTCATCAGAAGGAACAGTATACCGAAGAACAGCTGGATTGGCATCACTAGAAAAGTGACTACAATGGTATGATGATTGGGGAAAGGGTCGCTAGATCCATACACACCGGCGATACGGCAAAATTCTTACTACTAGATACGCTCCTTATCAGGCGAAAGTGGCTGCAGGAAGAATATGCACTGATTCAGGTTTAATGGTCCTCCTTTTTGCCCTGCAGATCCAGAACTTTTCATGTTCATGGGGGCGTAAGGAAAGAATGGTCACTTGAAACGCAGCTCTCCTTGCGAAACAATTGTTTCAACACTTCTGCGGGAAAGAAAGAAAAACAAAGAGTGAGTGATCCAGGAAGCGAAATAGCTTGGATGTACGGTAAATAGGGTTTTGACCCGTAAAAACCTGAAATAAAGTAAAGGAGTTGTCTATGTACGAAACACTTTAGTACAAAGATCACTTTAAGCTTAAGCCAATAAAGGGCAAAATGTACACAAAAATGAGGGAACTACCATGTTTAAGATAACCTCGGAAGGACACTGCGAATAGGATCAACATTTTTCTACGAAGATTTATAACGAAAACGAACGCGAGTTGAGTTACAGAAAAACGTCTGTAGGACATAGCCCACATGTTATCACCAGTACGAAAGGGAGATGTAAGTATTGGTTCATCGACGAATGCAGAGACTTGTATGTAGCTAGTAGGTCACAGTTTATATGAAGTTAATATATAAGAATATTCACTTGAATGTTCTAATGGCATATACATCGCTCCCATAGCTTACTAAAATATTTCAATAACAACAGACTTCATTCAATTCAACAGTGTGGTTCAATGATAATTGTAAACTAGCCATGAAACGGTAGAATTCTACATCCCGATTACCACAGCGATCTCAAAGAACGGGAGCACATGCAGAGATTCATAACGAAATTTGTCGAGCGGAGAAGCGACTCCATAGACAGGGAAACGAACCCAAGAGAAAGCAATAAATTTGTCAACTCAAGAAGCACAGAGACCAACCAGACCAGGGTACAAATTTTGACTACGGGTCAGCTGAATGAAACCATACACATCGAAGTGTAAAGACCAAGCGGGGAATCTGATTTGCGACCGTATTTGCATATTGGAGCGACGGGATGGGTATTTTTATGAATTACTGAACAACTAGAATGTTCGCGAGCTATAACGGTAGCGAGGGTCTTCAGAATGCTCGCTTCCTCTAACTCGAGTGAGAATTCCAACGCTATGGAGCCGTACAGTTTGCATCTAAGCGAAGTAAAATGGTGGGATTTTTTCTCCCTCTGATGACGAAATGTGCTTTTGCACTCTGGAAAGCCGAGTGGCGCATTATCTTGACCTGGCAACCGGTATCTGACAGACTTCTGATTGTAAGATTCCGAGTGAGACAAAAGAGCATTACATTTGTTCAGTACTATGCACCAAAAGACACTTCCGGCATAGTGAAGAAGGATGCTTTTTGAGAGCAATTACACGAAGTTCAGGGGAGGCTTCCTAGAGGTGACATTGCATTCGTGTTAGGTGGTTTGAATACCAAGGTGGGCACTGATAACACCTTGCGCGGAGATGTGATAGGAAGTCACGGCCTATGCGATCATAAAGATAATGGCGGGAGGTTTGTTGATTTCTGCAGGTTTCATCACGCTGTCATTATGGCGCATTGTGACAGCACAGAGTCCACCAGAAGCGCAATTAGGTTTCAAACGACCGCTGCCGCATGAGCAAGTAGACCGCCCATTTTGCGGTCACATATCTTTCTATGATTCTATCGAACACGTTAGCGGTCGACACCTCTTGAACGATAACGAGCAACTTTAGAAGTGGGAGGAGCATTTCACTACGTTTCTTAACCGTATCACATCCCGTGAAGTTCCTCCTTTTGTGAATGAAATGGTTAGCTACCGTAACATACGGATATGGACTGTTCCTCCAAGCAAAATCGAAATCACTTCGGTCATCAGGGCACTCAAACATAGTAAAGCCGCTGAGCTCAGCGGTCCCCCCACAGGGTTATTATCACTGTATCTGCAGTTTTTTCCAGATCTGCCACTTCTATTTCGAGGCCTTTCCCAGAGAAGGGAAAAAGGGAATGTACCTGGAATGCTCTACGCGGAAGGGGCATTCCAGAGAGACTAATAGTTGTTATCAGAGCGACATATGATGGCCCAAAATGTTACGAAGTCCCCCAGGGTTGCATCCTGGTACCGATATTATTTCTTCTTGTTATCTGTGACATTCTTCATGCTGCCTTGTCCGCTAGACGTGGAAGAGCGCCTGTGACATCTTTCCTTCAACACTTCGGCTACACTGATTACATCTTATTGCTCTCTCACCTGGTCTTGAACTTGGGCCAAATGGTTTTGGATTTGGAAAAAGAGGCAGGGTATTACTATCACTAACTGCATTAATGGGTAGAGCATCGAAGGCGCCAATTAATTTTGTATACGTAGGAGGCGTAGTTGTTGCCGAGGATGTCACCTAACTGGATGTTGCCCGACGCATTAACAGTGCTAGATTCGTTTCTACTCGCTTGTCTAAAATCAAAAAATGCAGTTATCTCAACACCAGAATCGGGTTGAGACTGCCTTTTCTAAGAGTAGCACATAGAAAGTAACCCCATTATCGATCGAAGGTTCCAAGTCTTCGTAAACACCTGCCCACGTTGTATCATCAGAGTACACTAGCCTGATATAGAGGCCAGGTACCTGTACGCGATGTGATCAGAATGCGGAAGTGGAAATGGATAGGTCACATTAAGGAGAGGCGACAATTTCATTGTTCACTATGCCATGCAAGCAGCGTCCAATCTCCAGGATGTCCAAAAGAGGGGTCTCCTCAAGAGCATTTAGAGCAGAGCAGCAGAGTAAGAAAGCGAATGTCTCTATAGTCCCACGACTTCAGAGCTGGAATGCATTTCAGCGAACCGCAAGCAATACTGCGTATCTGTGGTTGATACAATGTTCGGGTTATAACATCGAAATTTAAGAGCAATGATTGTGGATGAAATCGGGCTGAGTAGACTGCGTTGGGCTGGTAATCCATAAAGATGAGGATGAACTAACCTGAAAATTTTATAAGCAAAGTATATATGGTAGAGAAAGTAGGCCTTGCAGAATGCCAAAAAACTGGCAAGGATGTTGGCATTGGTGGACCTCGGGGCAAAACCTAGACTCCTGGAGCTCCTCACTAAGGTTGGCTTGGACTAAACAGCGGTTGGGGCGCCGTCGATGATGTTAATAATCTTATATGGAGACGTCTTGATGATTTCGTTTATAAATTTTTATTTACTTGGGTAGTTCTTGATCACTTCAAATTTGTGCTTTTTAGGCTCTCACGTCTCCACTATGAAAGCGATGTCTAAGGTAAGGCATGTTTAGAAAGGTATTAATCAAGGCTTTTGATTCGAAACCATGCTCGGCTACATTTAAAGAAAACAAAACTTACATTCCCTCTCCCCGCTTGAACTTGCAACGATAAAAAAAATATGTATCCAAATACTGAGAAGATTACAGGCGATATATCGTACAAGTGAAATACCTAGGCATTGTCCTAGTGCCCAATGAATAGTACTTATTCTCCTTGTACGAAACTGCCTAGCACTTCCTTAGCTCCTTTCTGTGTTTCATCTTGAAATGATATGAAGTTCACAGTTTAAGATTAAATAATCAATTGTCTACCCTGGACTACCTGAATTTCATCAGAAATAGATTCACCAATAATGGGAATGAGAACGGTATGATTGAAAGAGTAATCGAATATTACTATTGGCACACATAACAATAGCCTCAGCAAGTCCTAACCTATTTTCCTGTTACTGGCAATCGAATTAAATCAGTTGCACAGTTCCAACTCCATTTTACTTAGCATGCCGAAAAGTTACCCTGTAGTTGTTTCAACAGAAACAACGAGTCGGTCTTTCTGAAATAAGATGTATCTGCTGCAATTTTACGAACACATTTCTCCAACAAATTGGATTTCCTTTTCCGAATGTTAACTCAGTCACTATCTGCTGCTTTCCTCCACTTGGGTAAAGCTACATTTATATGTATGTACACATGTATATGCGGATATACCTACGATGATGGATAAACGAACAATCTACGGTGTTTCAATGTTTCCCTGTATCTTTGCTGGGGATACCTTCACATTTGTCATAGTGCCCACTCCCTCCGCCTGCATCTCGTCTTCCCTATTTGTATCCTCGTTGTCGTCCTTAAGTAAATTACAATCAGCTTTGGAATTGGAATTGACAAGAAGCTAATTCGCAAATATGTGCTTGGAAGAAGAAGTCCTTCTTGCGTTTTAGTACTCTGTGTGCACTAACAAATGCTAATCTACCAATTTAAATTCGTCTGTCTCTTGCTTTGTAATGGCTACATGGGAATAATGGAAGGTAGGAAATTACAGATGGCACTGAAATAATATTAGGTGAGGGTTGTGTGAGTTCTTTTCGGTTAGGTTACGTAACAGCCACTCCAAGTACCATGAGATTTTCGTCACTTTGCGGGATGAGAATGCAATTGGTGAAAATATTGCGTTGTGCAGAAAGGGTAATTTGCGTGTATGTGCACTTGTATCGGTTTAAATTTAGTTTCAAAGGGGAAGGACTCAGGATCGAGATTATATATGGTAAGATACCGAAGATAGGAATTTTTAATTTTCAGAAATAATGAACGGCGGTGCCTACACCACTTGAGTCTACAATTTATCATATTAACATTATTTTGAAATATTAACGCTATTTTGAAATCATATTAACTTCCAAATTCCGGTAACCGCGAATTCACAAGAAAAGTGGAATAACGATCTCACTCGCCCGACTGCGGACAGGGTCAATGAAACGTGGGACTCAAGAAACCAACTTATCGAAAACTCGGGGTGGATGTAGGGAAGTGAACTGCGTTCACGTCTAAAGTTCTGGGTTTCCGTCACAGACAGACAACCGGATAAAACACACCTCTGTTACATCTCGGACACTACCCCGGAACCGTTTGATACATTACCTCAGACCAGGCCTATTCAGTGTAGAAGTGCATACCTCGTGTTTCAGGGAGCCTCAGTTACCCTGCCGCCACTCTTCTCCATCTCACTCTTTTTTGCCTGAACATTACCTTCAGCGTGCTACTGCACTCTACGTGTCCTCGCTTTGCAACATGGGCTCAATTGTGTTATCAAGGCACTGTGCACCCATCTGTCAACTGGCACTACTAAATATCTGCAGCGCAGTCTGGCGACTGGGATTGTGCGCAGGTAGGAGCAGCTGGGTTGGGCTTAAGTCAACATCACCGTGCTTTCGACTGAACCACGGCCACACGACCACACGTCACTGTTGAGATCCGCCGTCCACCTATCCCTTTCATCTCTGCCATGCGCTCAGAATACGAGCTGTTTCTTTTTATTAGCGACGGTTTCCTCATTCTCTTCTTCTTTTATGTAATATATAGACCTCCCTCTGCAGCATGGATAGCAATCAAAGTAACTCCGGCATTAGCATTTTTGCTTGCTCTGAGGCGGCGCGATAGACTAACGCAACTCGCAAAGCTCGAGTCTATCAAGATGCCCCCGCTGACTTCGATAAGGCCAATCTGAATGAGGAAGACAGTAGGAAGACTTTTCTTGGTCACTTCGAGTTTTTCCACAGTTAGAATCCATGCTCATTCTAACATGCTCAGCCATCCACCTGCTGACTTGCCGCATCACTATTCGTAGTGAGCACTGAGCTAGTCTGACGCATGCCTGTATTCAACAACTTGCGATTCACTAGACATATTGAGACATAACCGCCTGTCGTAAAAAGCATTCCAAATGTCCGAAGCAAGGATAGACCGTGAACCGCCGCGGATTCTACGCTATCTTTAAATAGTTCCTCGATACCTGCAAAGGTAGCGTGCAATATGGGAACAATTTTGAAGCGCCTTGAGTATGTCGCAGCACCTTACAGAATTGAAAGGGTTTGTTCTATCACAAGGAACGCTGTTTGTCGCCGTAGGCCAGTCTTACCGCTTAGACCACTTTCTCAATCGCATCAATTGTGTTTTGTTGAGAAGTCTTCTGCAACACATATAGCAGTTGATCTTGGCTTCATGCGCTCCCTAAAGAGTTTTCCGCTATTCCCAACATACTGAAGGAAGAGTAGGGTGACGGCGCCTAGGGGTCGGTCATCAGTCCGAGCATCTATCTATCACGAGGGAAGAATACTTGCTACTTGCTAGTTGCCAAACGTGCTTGAATACAAGTTTCAGTACTTTACTAGGAATACCATCCCGCCCTGGTGTTGTTTTGTCCTTTATAGACATGACCGCCTCATTCAATTCCTTTACTTTCCACTCGCTCTCTCGTCAAGAATGTTAGCACGAATGGGGTGGACAGAAAAGAATTACTGCACGATTTCTTCCTTCTTTTTCTTCCTCCTTTCCCGACGCTCCAGGGGTCCCTGTTAATGTCACTGACTAACGCCAGCTTTCTGAGTGTTTTTTGCTCTCTTGTAAATTGAAGATCTTAGAGTTATCTTGGCCTCTTGTCTGCTATGGAATCTGCCGAAGTCTGAAGTAGTTCTTTCACAGACATACATTTTCAGCTGTGTACCCGTATACAGGTTATTTCCCGTGAAGAAGTCGCTCCGATACATAACAAATTGCGGTGATATGACACAATGTTGAGTTCGCTAACGATTTAGCCACATTTTTTATCCACTGACTGGTGGCAGTGGGATTTATGTCGTGATTTGACGTCGGATACCAATGACTCAGCTGTAAGTGGATCCCTGAATCAAATCAGGGTAATAATCTCGGGCGAGCACAATGCAGACCATATTGGCTCCTATAGGGTATTGTAAATCCTGTAATGTACCGTTACGATCTTGACTGAAGTGCTCTAACACACTTCAAGGCCCTGATCCAATTGTTATTGCGTCAACGATTATTATTATTATTTTACCCACATGCGGGCCTTGTGTTTCAATTACCCTTTTCGATGGAGTTTCAGCAAATTTGCCAAGGTCCATTTTCCCGATGCTCCAGCT
Source organism: Hermetia illucens (assembly GCF_905115235.1). Classification (NCBI taxonomy): domain Eukaryota; kingdom Metazoa; phylum Arthropoda; class Insecta; order Diptera; family Stratiomyidae; genus Hermetia; species Hermetia illucens. The sequence continues at coordinate 76,104,833 of NC_051851.1, forward strand.
GGTAGGTATTTGTCGGACATTAGAATATTGGGAGGAGTCGTGTGTCAGTTCGAAGCAAATACACGCATCATTGGCTGCAAAAATTTTTCAATAACCTTCATCGTTGCATTGTTGATACTATGAGCTCCTTAGGAAAGGTCACGTCAAGGATGGCTGTGTGTATGTGTATAAGCTGAAGGAAGAAGCAGTATTTCCGTTAGTGTGTGCGATTCTACCCGCTTCAACTAGAGTTGATTAGCATGAAAAATCTGATGTTTTGTGCGTTTCTACGAGCACTCATTTAGAAAATATTTCGCACATTCCACTTAATTTTGACAGGCTGAGCACATATCACGTTTTATAACTTTGAACATATACCTAAGTAGCGAATTATAATCAGCCTGAATGCCTACAACACTTATGCAAATCTTCTCGCTTTTCGACGGGATAAGCTTCTCAGTATCTTCCTTTCCAAACAGAAAAAGTTTGGTGTACCTATTGGCATTTAGTCTCTGCCACCTGCCGTTATTGGAAGCTTGTTCCCAGTTTTTGATAGGAACATTAGACTGCGAATAAATATCACCTTCACATGACGCAGTTGAAATATAAACACGTGCTAGGCAAACACGTTATATATTCTGAATATTTATACCCAGAGCGTTCATTCCTTCCCCTTACTAGCCAGAGCCTGATCTTTCGGTTGAAGGCTCTATGCACCGGTTGGCCCTGTTCTAAGATTTTGGATGCTGCCTGGAAAGTGTAGATGATTTACAGTTTCTTCAATGCTTTCTGTGTACCTTTCGCTCCAAGAACGTAGATAACCTAACTGTTGGCTACATTTTTTGATAAGGTCCCGTTTCAGTTTCGAGGCTGTCTCGACAGAGTTGCTTTTCTCGCAAAAGCCATGATGATCGTGTAACCGATCTTATGGTTTTCTTTAGAGCTTTCTGAGCCTCTTTGTACCGATTCCAACTATTCAATCAGCTGAGGAGTACCCTTGCCTTTCTCCTGTCAGGCAAATCCGAGTTTCATCATTGTGCTTCACGCTTCTTTGACGTCTAGCCACCTCTCCTCGAAAGCTTCTCTCATACTAGTCACGATCACAGGCATCTACCCTAATTGCAGCAGCAGATTACAGTGTAGGACCCCCCTTGTGAGCGCAATTATCTGGTAGATACAAGCGCGGAAGTTTCAGTCCTCGCCGTCTTTATTTACCAGGCAGCTGAAATTAGCAATAGTAAACTCCACACCCATTGCAACTTACGGCCATCGTTACGCGGAAGTAGTTTGATCAACTACTTAAGCAAAGTAAATGCAGACCATTTGATCCCAAACCCCAATTATTATTATAGACGTCTAGATACTCAGATGATTCCAGACCGGTACCTCATTCCATTCATCCAAGACTTTGCGCATTGTTTAGCAAACTCTCGTGTTTTCTCGACCTAGCATCTCCAGAGCCTGCCATAAAATCACTGTAGCTCCCGAAGATATTTCAAAGACAGCAATTTGTATACCTTTCGGACTCTTTGAGTTCACACAGATGGTTTTCGGCTTGCGCAATGCTGCGTCAACTTTCCAAACATTCATCCATTCAATACTATCAAATTTGTATCCCTCATCTTTCATCGATTCCGAGCATTTGCCACACCTCGAGTGCCGTGTTCGTCGATGTTTCAGACACCGCAGTAGCCAACGATCTTCACCAAAACGTGAATCAAAGCTGGTAACCTTTAGGTTTTTCTCATGGTAGTCGAATCCTACTCAAAGGAATTACAGCGCCAATGATCGTGAATCACTACATCTGAGTATCTGGGTAGCTGTGGGCCAGAAGCGTTTGAATAAATTTGTAGATATAAAAGAAAATCCAAAAACCGTTCTCTTTGACTTTACTAAAAATTATTTATGAAATGGCAAATATCCATATTTTGGCGACTAATTGTCGCCTTCTTCAATGTTTAGTTTTGGATCCAAACCTGCTGGATTGTAGTCGCCGAAATATGCATATTTGCCATTTCATAAATAATTTTTAGTAAAGTCAAAGAGAACGGTTTTTGGTATCGGAATAATGAAGTTAAGTTGAATAAAAACGCCTCTGCCCTAAGTTTCTCGTAGACAAAAACTGGTCAATTGGCAAATTTACAAGAATATCAACCGGGAAGCAGACGGGAAGCAAAAAGAGCCATCGCTGTTAACCGACCGGCCCATTGCAAAGATCTTTACCCCAAGAGAGTTTGTATTGACTAAACTCTGGAGTTGATGAAAGTGTCATCCGGTTTCCTATGAGAGTTCAACTAAGCCGACTCACTCTTTCTAAGGATTCTTCATGGCCGTGAATTCTCTCATTCGCCTTCCTACAGTATATTTTTAAGGAATATCTTATCAAACTACTTTCGAGCCTTTTATATTCACGCTGGTATTTAGTTCCTGGTCTGATTAATTTCCTAAGAATCATGAAACCATTCATACTTGAGGAGTCCGGATCCGGTTTTCGATTTGGTTGAGGTCCATTAGGTGCTGGCTTCAACTGAACCTGAAGGGGTTACAGAAGTGTTTGCAATATTTCTTACAGAATATGCTAACGATTGACTGTCTGTTGACTGTCGTCTAAAAAATTTCTGCGTTGGGTCTCAAATTGGGTACTTTCTTTCATGAAATTTCGAGTTACAATAACGAAGAGATACTTACGAGTATATATGAAACCGTGACATATTGGAATCTCATCTAAGGAGGGTGGATAATGAAAACGTTTATTCTTACAGTCACTGTCATCTATAACGTTTACGTTGACTCCCATAGGAAGACAAACAGCCAATATGTGGTGTTATTTTTGTAAGTTCACGTTTAAGCTCACTTTTCGTTCCGTTTTTCCTCCTTTTTCTGTTCATTTCGAAATGTGTAACATTCGCACAATTTAAACTTCAGAAATATCTTCAAAATCAACACCATTTTAATCCTTAGACTAATGGCAAAGTGGATAATGAAGCAATTTCTATATAAACATAATATCCTGGAGTTGAGAACAACGTCATTACATGAAAGGAGGCAAATTATATGCTAGCAACATAGCCTTAAAATAAACATCGACGTGTTATACAGTCACCGGTTGGAAGCCGCGCGACGCCATCCTACGCACCTTGGCATGCAATGGTGTCAAATGGTTGAGGTAGCCATGCTTGTACAGGTGAAGGCTACGGAAAATTTTGTTTTCAACATTTATTTATGTTAATTAAGTTTATTATGGAGGCATGCGGCATTTTAAACAGTTGCGTTACCTCCATCGTTGCGACCGCAGGATTCGCTGAAACGGAAAGAAACAACATGGAACTTGTTGTTGTATACAGCCTGTTTCCCTATATCCTAGGGATATATGTGCATATATACAGGTAAATATGTGTACTGGTATTTATTTGGACTGGATCCTGCTTATGGGGAACTATGTGAAAAGAGATACGGTCTATCTGCGATGCGAGGTTCTTGTAGGCGAGATACGTACGTACATTTCGCTGTACGTTTAATCTCTTTGTGTGCACATGGCATTATCCTTTTTGAGATTCTAATTATTTTAATTTTATGTGTTCTTCTCGTAAAAGGTTATTAGCGATACTAATGCTTCGATGTGGTAATGGTTCATTTGCATAGATTAAATGAAGGAGGAAGGACTTGATGCGGAATATTGAAAGTGTTTCGCTTTCACCTTTACTAATTTTTTGTCGGAAATTTCGTCTCCCATCGAAACCTTGCCAAAATTTACCGAAAGAATAAAAACAACACGCAATCCACTATAAATATCTTCTAATAAAAAGATCGCATCCTTTCCCTAGCAACCGATCCCCGATTAAGAGATAGCTGATCACGCCGATATCTTTGTTTGCGGAATGTCTTAGTTGTGAGAATTGTTGTTATACAAGTTTTAGAATTGAATAATTATCACGTTTCATCAACAAAGCAAACCTTCAGTATCCGCTTTGAAGCAATATTTAAAAATAATTTCAACAATACCAAAAAAATTGACAAGATATATTTGACGGCAAAATGACTGTGTTCGTTGAACGTCAGCCTTAAGATCTTCATGTTGCGGCTTCGAATCCTGGTCGTCACTGATACTTATGTTCATCTCTATGATTAATTATTATATCCAAACATTATTTTTTTAAATCACTTATATTTATTCCTCTTATTTCTGACTTAAAATATCTATAACTTTTAGAGAAACGTAAATGATCAGAGAGGAGCACTTCTCTCTTCTGACTCGATTTTGTACTGACACCAAAAATTGTTTTCCCAGGTCATGGTCACCAAGTGCGTCCGATATGCAAGTTGCCCACTCTACCACAACACTCCACCCTCAGCTGAAAGTAAACGAGTTTCCGCGAGGAAGCGGACGCTCGGCTGCCTTAAATTGGCTGCCGCAAGTCAAAACAGATGCGTCGCGCGCCTCGTCTCCTGATTGGTTTTCATTGCTGGACGATGGGCTTTGGCTGAGCCAAGAAGGTCCGTTTGACCGTGTTCCCGTCGGGCTCGTTCGAGGACTTCGAAATGGGCCTCATTGGGTGGCTGCAGCGCCTTTGTATCGGCCGCCTGTCTTAATTAGAATATGCAAACAGGATCCGAAATCTGTAGGCACGTCTGCCACCGTTTTCACGTGGTTGGTGAGTAGGTAGGCGCAACAGACCGGTAGCATTGAGTCCTGACCTGATGTCGAAGACAGGGCGCTGGGGAGTCCTAGGTTCTTCCCCGTATACCAGCTCTGCGGGTAGAACGAGTGGCAGGAACTGCGACCAAGAAGGGTCGTGCTGGGGCATTAAAGCAGGCTTCAACATTCTGCTCCACCTTTCGAGCATCCTATTGGAATGCCGGTAGTACACGGTTTTCCGACGGCATGGCCGAGGAGTTTGCCCAACTCTGATAAAAGGGAAGACTCAAACTCTATTCCCTGGTCGGTGATTATAATTACTGGCACACCGAAGCGTTCCTCAACACAAGATTGTGCAGTAATATCTTTCAGAGGTATCGCCTTAGGCCACCGCGGGAACTTATCGATGATTACGAGGCAAAACCTGGAACCATACGAGTCTCGGAAAGGACCAATGATGCCGAGGTGCACTGTGTGGAAACGTTTGGTTGATTGAGTGAACACTTCCAGTTCTTTCCTTACATGCTTTGTAGTCTTGCACTTGTGGCGTGCAATGCATTGTCTGGTCCAAGAATGAATATCCTTCTTCATGGATGACCAGAAATACTTAGTGGTGACTAACCGATTCGTTGTCCGAATGTCAGATCGTGAACGGCGTTAAATACTTCCTTCCGGAAACCTTCCGGAATATATGGCCTTGATCCCTTGTCTGATGTCTCGCAGTATATGCTGGATGTTGAGCCAAAGATAAGAAATTCCTTAAATATGTATTTGGAGTTGGTCCTCAAGCTCTGAAGAAGTGCCTCGTCCTTCTGCGCCTTGACGATTGCGGGGAAATCGACGGTGACGGGGATCTTAGCCTCTGCAACACATGACAAAGTGTCAGCAACTATGTGATCTTTTCCAGAAGTCTTCCGCGTGCTGAATGTCGGAAGTGGGGACGCTTTGTCGGGCTTTTGTTTCAATACACAGCTGAGTTGCTTATGGTCCGTGAATAATGTGAATGGCCTGCCTTCAAGGGCAGATTCTTAATTTTTGGAACCAGAAAGCTCCAAATCACTTGCGCCTTGACTGCGTCCGGCTGGACTCTTTCAGAGGTTATCAGGTTGCAAGAATTTGCATTTCTGAACGTTCAGAACTAGACCGGCCTCAAAGAGATGTTGAAAAATTCACTCGAGTTGCTCTAAATGCTCGGACTCAAAGGAAGACGCGACATCCAAACATACGAAAGAGAAGTGAAGGTTTCGCATCTCTGAATCTCTGAAAGGTTTACGTGCGTTGCATAATTCGAAAGTCATCCTAGTGAACTCGAAGAGTCCGAAAGGTGTGCATATTGCTGTTTTCGTAATGTCTTCCGAAGCTATAGGGATCTGACGGTACGCCTTGACTAAGTCCAAGGTTGAGAAAATTGCTATAAAGTGAGCAAAATCTTGAAGGAGTGGGATGGAGTATCGGTACGGAATCGTCTGAGCATTTAGACGTCTGTAGCCGCCACAAGGTCTCCCCATTGTATTTAGGGACCATGTGAAGTGGCGAAGACCAAGAAATATCTAAAGATCTTGAAATACCCTCCTTAAAAAGGTTTCTAATGGGCGCACCTTAGATAAAATCGGGGGTAGTGTTGATGTGGTGCTGAACATCATGCTTAACAGGCTGAGAGAGACAATGGTCGGTAGTGATTGTTGGGGTATTTTTGAAGAAGTGTGCGAATATGTGTGCCGACAACGCTTTTAAAGAAAATGGAGGGTTGAGTGAGCAGTATGAGGTGACTATGTTATGTATATCTACTAGCAATCCATAGTAGCACAGGAACCTGTAGCGAACAACTAGGCAACGGAAGCTGGTAGTGCATTTCTTAGTTTTTCCAGCAAACTTACCATAATACCAGCCCTGGTAGTTGTCAAAGTTCTTCAGGACCTACTATCCGATCGCCCATTTCAGGAAGCGCGCCTAAGGGGAAGCATGCTGCCGGGCTCCTACGCCAAAACGGCGGCACTCGTACAGTTACAATAGTTATCGTCTTTTCTCTATTCCGATGGTCAATTTTAGCGAATTCAATAATAATATTTATTTCAATAAATAAAAATAAAAAACTATAGGTCGTTGCTGGTGTGTCAAAATTTCTAGTCCGAGCGCTCGAGTTGGAAAGTGGCCCAACAGACAGTCAGTCAGCCTTCCTGCAAAAAGGACGAAAATGGAATATTGGAAGCAAAAGGGAACCAGGCCGGATGCACTCATCATAACAAAACGCCAGCGAGCAGACGTGCGGGGAATTTTTTAGGGAAGAAGCAGATACAATTGCTACGTGAATAAGACGTACACTAAAAGGCGACCTGTTCCTAGAGCGAAAAATCGATAAATATGGAGGTTAAGACCTACGGAAGAAAATCGAAGCGTCATTAGGAGTTGCTGCAGCGATCAACACCAGCAAGGATGGGGTAGTGATCCAGTATGAGGACGTGAATAATGTCATCACGAAGTCCGAGATATGCCAAAGTGTGAATGCAAGCTCAATTAGACCTACAAGCAGTGGGTGAGGCTAATGTGTTACGATTTAGGAAGGGATACGCTGATACATAGCGTCAATAAGCTTGTCTACTGAAGCAGGAAAAAAGACGATTGTAAGAGGCAAAATACGCTTTGGTTGGGTGGTCTGTGTACAAATGCTTTGCACTATCTAGCAAAATAGATCCGAACTGTTCCGCAAATGTGCAGAACAAGCCAATTTGCAAAAGACTGTAGTTTTTAACTTTATCTTTTACTGTTTCAAAAGCAGCCAGTGGTCTTTTAAATTGTAGTTCTCTAGTACTCCTAAGCCAACGTCTCCTCATACGCTCGGTTCACCATCCAATCCCAGATCGAACTCGCCCCCAAAAAATACTAGCCGCCAAATTTTTGGTATTCTCATTTTCGTTTCCACTACTTCATTTGGCCCATCTTTCCCTCGCACCAAGTTAAATAATTTTTCGCAGATCCTACTACCCTTTAAATCAATATTCACCTTACTTTTATCAAATTTTCATGGAGTGTATGTTGGAGTGCAAGGTGGATGAGGGGCAAGGCTTCTGAGCACTCAGAACTTAGGGGTCTTGTGTATCCGAGTCGTCCGTGTAACGGAATATCCCGTATTGGTTTAGAGAGAGAAAAGTGAGCCCCCTTTTGCTAAGGCATCCGAGATTTCATTTTCCGCCTGCCCTTCAACCGCCCGTCGACCGTCCTTTGGACCGCATACAGTTCTGTCTGAAAGACCATTGAATACGGTCCCAACGGAAAAACTCACTTCTCATTTTTATTCATAGCATAGACCCCTGATCCAGAACCTTCTTCTGTTTTTGAGTCATCGGCGTAGAATACGTGAGTGTATCCTGACATGCATTCTTCTGTTTCACCCCAGTTTTCTGTTCGTTTCAAGATAACTATATCTTCTACCAAAAAGGGGGCCGAAATCAGAAGGTTTTGAGAAAACTGGATTTAGTTCTGCCTATAACTCTTCCAAAGTGTGAATGCAAGCTGCTCTGTACATCTCCCAATAGATATATATAGATAGAGATATGAGCTGGGCTCATTGCAGTGTTCTGAGAAAAAATTCAAGGACTGCAAATTGCTCCGGCTGCGCCGGATGTCATGCTCATGGCACCGGTGATACTCAGCACACAATTCATTACTAGTGTGACTAGTGACTAGTTTGCAGCGAAAACACCTTAACCCGCCACAATATGGATGCATAAGCGAACAAAGATGACAACATATATCTACATTACTACCTGAGGCTAGGTTTCATCTTAATCTCTACATGATATTTCACTTCTTCGGAGAGTTGAAGGGTTGTACCCCTCACGAAAAGACTATTCAGCTTCCTCTTTTTATAAACAATGTCATTTTAATTTTATTCGGATTTACTGAAAATCTATGCCCATCAATAAAATCAACTGCGCATTGTGTATTTCTATACACCATTCCGAAGTCTCAACCAACATTAGCATAATCACATCATCAGCATAAGCTGAGGGGTGGTGAGTCGATCAACATACTCCTCAGAAGTGGCGATAGAGCACCTCCTTGAAAGCAGCCTTCGTCGCTTCCGTTGTAAGGTAACGATCAACACCCATAGATCAACTTAATTAAAGTTTCATCGACATCGTGTTCTCTAGCAGCATCAAAAAGCTTTTGGAAAAATGGATAGTTAAACGCCCCATCAATGTCCACGAACACCGCCATCGCGTATTCGGCTTGTAGGAAGGATATCCTCTATCTTTGGAACCAAAGAGCGAAAAGCAGACTCACAGAACTTTCTACGCTGCTAAGCATGTTAGTTTTTATTTAGTGGGTGCAACCTTAGCACCTTCCCACGAATGTGAGCCTCAACCTTTCCTTTTTAAACAGTTCAGCAAGAATGATGTTAAACTCATTTGCCTGAAGTTCTTTGAGTTTGTCATAGTCATCTTTTCCGCTTCGGTTCTTCTTGGCACCATGTACATAGGGGCGTAACAGCTAAAATCATAATATCAAAAGGCTTATCTCCATTACGATTGCATTTGCTACTGCCGAACATGAGTTCAAGCACACCTGATACACTACCAGATCCCTTAGTTCTTGTGTGGCTTTTGTACCAGAAATATTAAAGGAACCGCGAAACTGGTGTACGTACCTCCGTTACTGGGAGCCATACTTGAAGACCCTCCCCCCCTCGCCGGTATTTCGTTTGAGCAGTTGCCCTCATCTTGTATCTGTCGTGGCTGATTTATTGCTTCCGGGGGCATCCTTCCTTGAATGAGTTGTCTCTACTCACTAGACTGAGTTGTCTCTACTCTCTAGACTCTTACTGAAAAGTCTGCTGCCTGTCCTTACCTCTGGCCAAAAATTCCCCTCGGGTTCTATTTATGTGGATATTGCCACACTTGCTAGTATAGTAAAGGACACGTTCCCATTGCTACCTTTCGTTGCCGTTGCCTGGCAGTCTTCCCAGGTTTCCGATCTTCAGGTTGCATGGACAATCGTCCAAATGTCGGTAATAAACCAATTGCGTCTACTTCAGTAGCTTCCCTGTCTTTTGGTTTCCCTGATAATGACCCTAACCACGGCAAGATGGGGTTCAACAAAGATGCGATCGTTTAAAATTTTCCATTGTGCTCTTCAATTTTCCGAATATGTTCCCTGTTACTTTACCCTGCAATTTAAACATCGTTTTCTAAATTCTCCTCCCGCTACAATAGTAATCATAAATATCATCCTTCTTCTATAAATTCTTCGTATTAATGAAGGTGTTGATGTTTAGAGTTTTCTCAAAGATCCGCCGACTTGACCAGCACCAAGAAAGATAGGGACAGTTCCCAGAGCTTAATCGTTAAGATCCCAAGCTTCCCCGTTTTGAGTACGGCAATTCGTCAATTAGTGCTATCTGCGTCCTTCCTGCCGTTGTAAAGATAATAACTAAAATAATCCTAAAACAAATCAAACAACATCTCGAAAACTTGATGGACAGAGAGCACGCATTACGGATCATTTTAGAACAGTGCGCGGAGTTTAGATCATCGCTACACCTGCTCTTTATCGATTCCGAGAAAGCTTTTGATAGGATCAGATTTATCTAGACTACTCTACAAAGGGAGGGAGACTCCGGAAAACTAATAGCATCTTGTCACCGATATTATTTCTTCTTTTATCAGTTGAATTCTTTATGTTGCCTTGTACGGAGGACGTTGAGGAATTCAATGGCCCAGGACACTTTCCTGAAACATCTCGATTACACTGATGAATTCTGTTTGCTGCTGTGATAGACGCACTATACTCCACGAGAGGGTGAATGACAACCATACCGACTTTCAAAAGTTACTAAATTTTCAGGCCCATCCTTTCGGCTCTCGTATTACCCTGCCTACAGCAGCAATTGTGTATTTTCTGCAAATAGTGTTAACGTTCTTAATTTTCCCAAGGGCCATTTCTTGGCCAAAGCTGGTAATTATGATTTCCCTTCCTTTCCTCTTAAGTTTTAAGTTGTAGTGTCTGTGGCTTCCCTTCCTAGGTCAACCTGATAAGATAGTGCATTCAAAAATATGTTATATTCCTCTTTATTCTCCCATTTAATTTTTACATATTTAAAAAAAACCTAACAATTGGTCGCTTTCCCCTAAACCCAAGACTCCATTTTCATTTGAGCAATTTCGATTTGCATTTGCTCAGATTACATATTATTGAATGCAGGCAAACCGATTAGTGGGACGAATATGGATGCCGCCATAAATGTAACGACTTTGAATTTTGAAGTTTAGAGCCGGGGTCAGCAAGAGTAGAAACTAGCGGGACCAACTGATGAGGTAAAAGTTTGGATCAGCTGAATTTGAGCAGAGATCACGTTTGTCTTTCGGAGAAAGTGGAGTGCGTTCCGTATTTTGAGGGAAAGGAGTTGTTTGAAGGTGAATAACTGCAGCCGAACAAAAAAAACAAAAACAAAAAGCTAAAAGAAAAATGAAAATTGAAGAGGAATGGAATTTCAGACGGCAGTGATGAGTTGATTATTTTTTTATGAAGGAGAGACGAAACTTTTAAAACTATTGATTTTTTGATGCTTTATCAATTGACGACTCACCAGAGTCCAACAGTATGTAACTACACCGCGAAAATATGCAGAGAGAAACACGCAACAGTTGACTGCGCAAACAAAAATGAACAGAAGTGCCATAAATGGTGAACTAATGCGAGGTCCTTGGATCCTTTAGTGATATTCAACTATTCCCAGAGACGGAATTAATCTTTTTTTCGAAATATAATAGCAAAAACTCTGTATACTGCGGATTGTATGACTACTAACTGTAAATATAGAAACTCTTGGACAATAATTGGGCTACATACATGCAACATCCTATTTTCGTTATTTTTCTTGTTTATGGAACTTGAACAGAATCTTAGGTTTTTTTGGACGAAGCGAGGTTTTGATTTGATTACTTTCTTTTCGTGCGTTCATGGTATATCTTTCATTGTTGCGTTTTAGTATCTCACCTCAGAAATGAGGCGTAATGAAGTAGCTGGTACTTTTGGCCATAATCCACTCAGCACGTTCAGCGTGCTGGGCGGTAAACTCCAAATTGAACTCCAATATTCTTTCACTTCCGTCACCGAAAACTTCACGGTCGGAACCCTCGGTTGGGGTTCGTTGAGTAATCCGGAAAGCTCCGCTGATTCCTCGCGTAAATAGTATTTTCAAAATGTGTGGAGTGACTTTCGCATACCATCATTACCGACTGCATACTACAGAATTTCTGCTTTAGTGTATCCATAATTACAACTATGAGCGCCTCACTGGAGATGACATACTTCCCGTGAACCCAATGTACTTTATTCTTCAGCCATCTGGTAGCATTGCTGGTGCCGATTTGAATCAGTCTTGCAATGTCTTGTCTTAGTGGGTCACGCCGATGTTCCAGACGTTTCATGGTGGACCTCTTCGGTCACTCAAACTAATATTGGGAAAGCGAATCCTCTGACCGTGCCATATGACAGCTGTAACTGCACCACAATACTCAAGTGATTGTAGTTGCAGCAGCGATGTGGTGTTGTTGATACCGCCAGCTCTGCCCCATCGACTCTTGGTCACCAGCTTCTGCAACGACCTCAAGTCGAACACACTTCCTAATGATGATCGGGATTGGGTCGCTATGAGTAATAAAGCGGTACTGGTCTGTGACTCACTGCACAGTCATGTGCACGAATTGCGGGAAACGCTCGACGAATTTCTGTTGCAAGAAGAAGTCGTAAGATACTGTACCTGCCCTTGGAGTTATTTCGTAGGGAAGAGAGGATGACAAAGAGGTACGCGAACCTGCTGAAGTGGTCGCCACAGATTTTGGTGAAATACCTACAGCAGGTGGAGCAATGATGCTGGTCATAGTGGTGCCAAATGTCGAACTGTTCCACTACTAGCAGTGTTGAAGCCGTGCTGTCCCCTGACCCAGCCTCAATTTTTTGTTTTTATTATTTTCGTATTTATTTTATTAGTTTCTTTTGGATTGTTTGTCGTTGTGACAATTTCGTATGAATTATTGTTTCTTTCATTTAGATTATCCTTTATTATTCTGCTGTTTCTGATTTTTGAGTTGGGGTTAGGGGTAGTCAGAGACATGAAAAAATTATAATTTAAAATATTTTTTTTTGTCAGTAAATTATTTTATTTTATAAAAGTAAAAATATAACATCATTACATAATGTTTTATAATTATAATTTTTTTTGGCTGTTTGTGTTGATTCAGTTCCAAAAGAAGGTCGTTGCTGGGCCCATCATGAATCGTTGGAGATTCATCTAAAATTAATCAGAAAAAAATTAGTTTTGTTAATTGAAAAAAAAAATAACAAAATGGCCTCAGGAATTTTTTTTTGAGTTGCCAAAGAAAACCTACCGATGAGAATTAGGCGCACAATTAAGTCCCAGTGTGTCCATTATGGTCAATAATGAATTCATACTTTCATTGAGTATACTAGCAGCTATGTATGCAGCAATTTGTACAATAGTAAAACTAGTATTTATTGTTTTTGGGCATTTTTTCTGCACTAGTTGGTTGAAGCTCTCATTATTATTCTGATTGAATCCACCTACACATCTTGAAAGTAAATTTTCATTACGGAAATCTTCATAAACTGATCTAACAGGTTCTAAAACATCAGGAGGTAAAGAGGAATAATCTTGAGTATAAGTAGCAAGCTCTCCACTTTCTTCAGCGCGCTGGTAAAAGCACTAAGAATCTTCGCCTTTGGGACACCTAGTATGATTCGGATTTTTAACCATTGAGCCGTAGTGATCAAAAATCAATAGACAAGGGGTAGCTTCCTCCAAACTATAATTGTTGGTTTTAAATGTAAATATATATTGGAATTGGATAAAAAAGTTGCAGCTGAAAGTCGTAGTTTTGAGTCGATCGTCCATCTTGCGGAATTCACTGGAAAGCCTCAAGGCTCCTTTGGCAGCGGAGGCAAAAAGCAGGATCTACCGAATAACGTGCAGCGACTGTAATAAGATATACAGAGGACAGGCTAAACGCCTGATAACGACTATATTCAATGAACACATCAAGGAAGCGGTAAGTAGTGTTCGGAAACAAAAGTCGTGAATAAGATCATCAGTTACAGCGCACATAGTCGAAGAAGGCCATACCATTCACCGGTAAATTTTGAGTTCTTGCTTTGCAAACCAATCTTGGGCCCTTGGAAAAGTTTAGAAATTTTGAGAGAAGACGCGACGTGGTTATTAAACACAGATTCAGGTCACTGCCTCTCGGAATTACTAGGATTCGCCGTGGTAATTAGCACGTAACTAGGTTAATATAATAGTTTAAAAAATGTTTAAAAGCAATTTATGTAATTAGTGAATAACTATGAAAGAACCTAGAAACAGCTTTCTACTGATGAAAGGGGAGGGTCGCTCCCGAAATATATATTTACATTTAAAACCAAAAATTGTAGTTTGTAGAAAGCTACCCCTTGTCTATTAATTTTAGGATAGACTGCAAGTAGCAGACGAAAATTTAATCTTTAGATAAAAAGTTGCCATTATAGCGGACTTCATATCATGAAGATAATCACAATATCCACATATTGATAAACCATATTACACAGTTTATTGGTCTATTAGGATCTGCTTTTATAATTCCGGAATAGGTCTTGGAATCACCATCGCCAATATAGTTTTCATATTTTGAATTAGACTGAAGAAACATTTCGACCATCGCATCCACCTCCATTTTCCCGGAAGATCTTTGTGATTAGCAGCACACTCATCTTCATGTGATTGAAACCACTTTCTTCGTTTTATGCTACGTGATACTCACATCGCTTACAATATATACTTTTAAAATTTACTTCAAGAATCTTTCCAGTGAAATTGGATTAAAGCAGATACTCCAAATGACGTGGTATATCCTCGTTTTTTCCAGGATCCATCTCCCGATACAGTTAACTTATGCGTATTTTCATTTTTATTAGAATCGATTCGATGTCCGTCTGTCCGTCTGCCTGTCTGTCTGTCGGTCTGTCTGTCTTTTTTTTTTTTTTTGAGGAGGCGGAAATCTACCAAAGACACTGGTCTGGACACACCAGCGTGTGGGATTTTTACCCACTAAAACCACCCCCGACTCCCTCACTGCCACGGGGCGGAGTCAGCTCACTCTAGCTTAATCCCATTTCTTCTATACGCGGCGCACGCAACCGCGCTTTTCTCCTTTCCTCTGCCTTTCGCAATTTATCTTGAATAGATGCGACCATGGAGTTGACGCATTCCAATTCTCTTGATGTGCTAGCATTTTCGGCACCAGATTTTCTGGTACCAGCACCTCTCCTAGAGTCTCCTCTAGATTCCTCCTTTCTTCCGCAAATCTCAGACAGTGGAAGAATACATGCTCTGGGTCCTCTGGGACTCCATCACAATTTGGACAGTCGGATGAGGTCTCCAATTTAAACCTGTGAAGGTATTGGAGATATCCTCCATGTCCCGTGAGAAACTGGGTGAGATTATAATTAATCTCACCGTGTCGTCTCTCCAACCACTCCTTGATGGCAGGAATGAGTCTGTGAGTCCACCGACCCTTTCCCGAGCGTTCCCACCGCTCTTGCCATCTATTTATAGATCTCTCCCTCTCAGCGTTCTTCGTCTGCATAAGGGAGAGATTGGCTTCGCATGATATATATTCGCCATCTCATCTGCCAAGATGTCAATCGGCATATTCCAGAGATGACGAATGCTGCGTCATCTGAGACAGTCCTGAAGGCAGAGCATACCCTCAGAGCTATCCTCCTGTAGACTGCATTCAGTTTGCTAGTGTTAACTGACATCCGCAATGCCTCGCTCCAAACTGGGGTCGCATAGAGCATGATTGAGGTCACCACCTTGGCTATAAGCAACCTAGAGGTATGCAGTGGCACACCCACGTTCGGCATCATCCTCGCCAGGGCCATACTAGCAGTGGATGATTTATCACAAACATACTGTACGTGTTGCTTATAGCTGAGCTTCCTGTCTATCACCACCCCCAAGTATTTGATGATCGGCTTGGAAGTGATGATATGATTCCCGATTTTAACACAGGCGTAATTTCTCTTCCGGCGCTTCGTGATGAGGATCGCTTCTGTTTTTTCCTCCGCAAGCGTCAAACCGGAGCTTTCCAACCAGCGTTTGACAGCACTGATTGCCTCATTTGAGTATAACTCAGCATCTTCGAGATGCTTTGCGACAACAACCAGTGCTATGTCGTCAGCGTAACCCACCACTGTGGCTTCCTCCGGAAGGGGAAGATTAAGAACATCGTTGTACATGATGTTCCACAGTAGTGGGCCCAATACGGAGCCCTGTGGGACACCCGCGGAAACAACATACTCCTGGGGTCCGTCATCAGAGTCATACCAGAGCCTCCTTTCAGTTAAGTAACTATCGACGATAGCAGCGAGATAGGCGGGAATTCCAAACTTCGCTAGGGATTTTCGTATTAGATTCCAATTGGCCGAATTGGATGCATTTTTCACGTCCAGGGTTACTACCACGCAATACTTGCTGGTACTACCCTTTCCGTGAATTGCATTCTCGGCTAAGCCAGTAACCAATTTGATGGCATCAATGGTTGATCTGGCTTTTCGGAACCCATATTTATTCTTTTTCTTCAGCCTTTGTCCCGTTCACAAGCGGGGTCGGCTCGTCGTGATCGGCTTCGCCATTTGACTCTATCGAATGCCTGATCTGGGTGCAATCTCGAGGCTTTCAAATCCCCATCCAGCGTATCAAGCCACCGTTGCTTAGGTCTGCCTTTTGGTCGTTTACCATCGACTTCGATGTTCAGACCAATCTTTGCAAGTGAATTCTCGTTTGCACGAATTGCGTGACCATACCATCGAAGACGCCTCTCTCGCAACTTTTCCACGATCGGTGCAACCCCATAACGATCGCGGATATCCTCATTTCGGATGTGATCTAAACGTGTGACGCCACTAGTCCAACGTAGCATCTTCGTCTCCATAGAGAGCGACTGGACAGACGACATTGCGGTAAATTTTAGATTTGAGACGTTCGTTGATACGTCGATCACAAAGGACACCAGTTGTGGAACGCCACTTCATCCAGGTTGCGTTAATGCGTGAAGCAATTTCATAACACAGCTCTCCATTGGCTGATCATCATCATCACTGCCGCTGACAGTGATTGTGCCTGTTTTATGGGGATCGGTCGTCAAAAATTCAGTTTTGTTTAAATTCAATCAGAGACCGTATTGCATGAGGCGATCATTCCATTTTTGGACAAGTTGCTTGAGATCATTTTTGCTATCAGATGCTAGGAAAACATCATCTGCATAAAGCAGAGTGTAGGGCGCTGGACGTTGGATATCCCGTGTGACGGTGTCCATAACAAGGACAAAGAGGAGTGGTGAGAGGGCGCTTCCTTGATGAACTCCAACAGAGACACGAATTGGTTTTGATACACCCGCCATACTTCGAACTTTACTTTTCGGATCGTGGTAGAGCAATTGAACCCAGCGACCGAGTTCTTCTGGCACGAAGTGTTGTCATAAAGCATACCAGATGAGTTCGTGTGGTACACGGTCAAATGCTTTCTCTAGATCCAGAAAGGCAATGTAAAGAGGGCGATGCTTCTCACGGTGTTTCTCCATGAGTAACCGCGCAGCGTGTATTGCGTCAGTAGTTCCGCAGTTCTTGACAAATCCGGCTTGATTCACGGTTATTTCAACGATTTCGCGGAACCCATACTGCCGATCTGAAAGGCCGCCTTGGCTTTCAACAACCGGTGGTAATCTATTATAGATTACCCGCTCCAACATTTTCGCCACCGTGTCCAAAAGACATATGGGTCGGTATGACGATGGATCACCTGGAGGTTTACCAGGCTTAGGCAGAAGTACCAACTTCTGTCGCTTCCAAGCCGCTGGAAATATTACTTCGGACATGCACGCTTCGAACAACTCAGCGAATATGTCCGGCCTGGATTTCACGGCAAGCTTAAGGGCCTTATTCGGTACTGCGTCCAAGCCCGGCGCTTTATTGTCGCCTATTCTGCCGCAGATCTCCAGCAGTTCGTCTCTGGTGACTGGAAGAATTGCCGTCACATTCAGAGGTGGTTGGAATATGTCGGTGCTCTCCTCTTGCTGGGGGAATAGCCCCTGGATGATTTTCAGCAACAGGGTGGAACACGTGATCTGCGGAGAGGAGCAGCCTCTGAATCGTCCCATCACTATTCTATAAGCACTCCCCCACGGGTTTATGTCCGCTTCTGAGCAGAGCTCCTTAAAGCATTTCGCCTTGCTACGCTGGATGGCGAGCTTGAGGGTTTTGCGGGCCGCCTTATAGGCGCACTCTTTCTGCCCCTGATAGACTCTACCTACCGCCCTCTGAGCCGCTCATCTGGCTCGGTGGCAGGCTGATCGAAGACCGGTCAATTCATCATTCCACCAGTAGTTTGGTCTTCTACTGGGGAATGAGCACCTCCTAGGCATAGACGCGTCACATGCTTTGGCGATGCATTGAGCCAGATGGACGGCTCTTTCCGTGGAGGCGCCTGCTTTATCAGGTTGATCTAACCACACCTCTATGAAGGTCTGCTCATCCAAAGATTTTACGGACCAGCCTGAAACCTTTTTCGGTTTCTGGCATGATAGCTCTTTCCCTGTGGCTCGACACATGTCTCAAAGAAGATTGCCTGGTGATCGCTGTGGGTGTAGCGTTCGCTGACGCACCAGGACATACCACGCGCCAGCGAAGGGCTGATAAAGGTCAGGTCTACAACCGAGCCTGACCCCCCTTTCTGAAAGGTGTTTACAGCACCTTCGTTAGCCAAAACCACGTCCATCTGCGCAAAAGCCTCTAATAGACTGTGCCCCTTAGCATTTGATTCTCTGCTACCCCACTCTAGGGCCCAAGCATTGAAATCACCAGCAATCACCTTTGGACTTCGTCCCCTTGCGTCGACAACAAGATTATCAAGCATTTGCTCGAATTCAGGCAGTGTCAAACTTGGTGGGGCGTAGCAGCTGTATATGTATACACCACTTATTTTCGCCCACACAAAGCCACTGGCTGCCTGACTTGCAGTACACTGTATGGCCTGTCGACCACAAGCCCATATCGCCGCTCCACTAGTCGAATCTGTGACCCATACGCCACCGTGACGGTTTCTATACGGTTCACTTATGATGGCAACTTCCATCTTAGATTCGAACGTGGTCTGCTCAAGTAAATCCTGAGCGACCCTGCAGTGATTGAGGTTTATTTGAATAAACCTTATTTTCTCATTGCAGTGAGCGCCTTCCTAAATTCTGGACGTTTGCCATTTCCGGCAATGTGCCGGTTATCCTGTCCCTCTTTTACTTCGCACAATAGGCATTTGGGGTCCCTATTGCACTCCCTGACAATATGGCCTTTCTCCCCACACCTTCTGCATCGATCGGACCGATCAATGCTGCTGGTGCATGCCTTCGCGAAGTGCCCAAACATGAGGCATTTAAAGCACCTCTTTAGTGAAGTTTGCTCCCTTAAACGGCAAACAACCCATCCAATCCGAACCCTTCCGGCAGCTAACAACATCTGCGCTGCCTCCGCTGGCACTCGTATGGTGGCCGTTTGAGTGCCACCATAGGCTTTCCGTAGACCGACAACAGACTCCTCTGTAAGTTCTTTCAACTTGAATTGCTCCTTCAGAGCAGTACAAATTTCTCCTTTCGATGTAACTTCATCGAGATCCTTACATTGTATATAGATCTCATGTTTTTGGGCACGCACTGCGGCATTCTCCCCAAGTGAGTTTTTCACTTGAGTGCGAAAGTCATCAGTTTTGCCACCGCTGGATCTTTTCAGCTCGAACATGAGATTCCCTTTCTGGGTTTTTCGGATTCTGTTCACATTTCCGCTCAGATCTTTTAGGTCGGGATCAGCTTTGACCTTTTTGAGTATCTCCGCATAGGACAGATTGTCCTTACTGGAGATAACAATTGCATCAGGACGAGTTCGCACTTTTGCTTTTCGTTTCGCTTTTTTGTTGATAACTTTAGTCCATCCATCGTTTTCGTTCATTTTGGGCTTCGCAACGCTGGTCGAGTTTCCTAGATTCGCTGTATGCTTTCCTCCTTCTGAGCTGTTGGTGTTGGTTTTCAGGATTTTCAGGATTCGATGGTGGTACGGTTAGGCGTCACTTGGGTCGCTTGTAATACTGTTGGCACAACGGGGTTCGACGTGTTCTTATTATTCTTTTCCTCCATCTATGATCTACTATAGAGGGCTATAATAGCCCTCATCATATTCTTTATGGCTTGGTGCACGTTGTGCTTGTCCTTGATAAACTCGGACAGCTCAACTATTTTTGCCCCAAGCTGGGTGAAGGGAACTCTGCTCCCTATAAGTCCCGGCAGGGTTACTCCTTTTACATGGTCCTTCACTTTTGGCCTGTACTTTATCCTTCATCGTCTTTGGCATTGGTGGAGATCTTAAAGTTGATGAGCTTCTTTTGAATGGATCTCTTCCTTGTTCCTGGAGTACCTCCTGCTGTCGAGCATCTTGAACATGTGCGGTGGGTGTTGTCACGGTTTTCGTTGTCCAAAAAGCTGCTTTTAGTTCATCTTTGTTTGCTCTTGTTATTGGTGTTCTCGGTAAGGTCGTACTTCACTTGAAAACCTCCATCTCCAGATCCAAATCACTTGTAGCATTATATGCCAAGGTGGCCAAGTTGTCCACCACCGAGGCACTGCGGTCGAGAGATATCGACGACCGGGAGCCGCTTGCTCACTCCCAAAAGCCGCCGGTACTGGGGTTCCGAGCCCCTGCACCGTAAGTTTCCTCCTTCTCTCGTCTTCCATGGTGGTTTTATATTCTGGGTATCCTTCCCATAGCCATTTTGGTCCGCGCACCAGAGATGAGCAAACACTAGCCCATGCATAGTCAGAAAAGAAAAGTGCATGAACACATATTTACACATCAATAGTTATGCCCCAATCCGCCAGTTGGGGTCGCGCCTGATGGGAGATCTGGCCACTCCTCACAGGTCGGTCTGTCTGTCTGTCCGTCTGTCACACCCGATTTATTCGGAAACGGCTGGACCAATTGCCACGAAAATTGGTAAGAGTATATGATCTACCGTTCCCTTTACATGCAGCAACTGGCGCCATTTTGTATTAAGTTTAAGGGGGGGGGGGGTCCCCATAGAGGTGAAAGGAGGCTGCACAATTTTTTTTCTCAGAATGTACCCATGTGAGGTATCAAATGAAAGGTCTCAACTAGTACTTTTCGAAACTGGTTCAATATTTGATATTGGGTGAAATATAGGGTAGTGAGGGACCAAAATATGACCATCAAAAAGTGTAACAGGTCTCGTTCTCAGAATCTGTCCAACTGAAAAATCTGAAAAAAATCACAGTGGTGCATCTCTACGAAATCTAGGCCTCAAAATATATCCGGTTCCGATATCTGCACAAATAAAGTTAATAATGGTATATTTCTACATTTTAGAAATTTACCCGGCACCCCCCTTATATTCATCCCAGAAGTACAAAAATTAGCATAGGTGTAATGAAGAGCATGGTGCACAATTCGGTCAAGTTTGGAGAAAATCCATCTATTATTAACAAAGTTATAGGGGGTAAAACTTTACAATTTTTTGTGAATTTCGTGCACTCTACAACCTGCATGACGTCATCATCACATATCAATTCGTCAATATCACAACGAAGTTAGTTCGTATCAATTGGGTGGAAAAGGATTATTTTGTTTTAGTTTTTTAGTCATTTGTATATGGATATCAATTATTCCAATGAGACATGTGTGTATGTGGGTATACAGTATATGCGTGCTAATGGACTTTGCGGGTAGTGTCTAATTTTGATAGATATAAGAAGTAAATCGGAAATATGGGTACGATGAATTCATATATGTGCATATATGTGTACAGTATTCGGAAATAGGCAGTTTGTTTGTTTAGGGTGTGCGTAATATCTACGGCTGTAATATGTACGTATGTCTCGTAGTTTGGGAAAATATGAAGGAGTATGTTGGATTTGTACCTATATACGGATAGAAAAATGTGCCTTGAAATTTCTTAGATAAGATGAACACAAAACCTTTATACCCGAAGTGCGAGCTTCCGGTATTCCGAATTGTTAGTTATTGGTACCGCTTCTTTTTCTTCATTCATAACTTTTTCATCAAGGCTTCTGCAGCGGTTTTACTACGATCTAAAACATGCTTCAGTAATATTTCATGCGAAGCTTTATCTAAAGCTTCAGGCATGAAACGTTTTGTGTATTTATAAAGACGTTTGAATATGCATTGTCCCATTAGTACCTATTAAGTGAGAATAGCCACATTCAAGTGATATTGACATTCAAAGCTTTGAATTTGCAAAGAAGTGACAATCTTGACCTATTATAACTTTGTCAGTAACGGTGCGATTTCCACCAAAATTGATAGGATCATGTTATACGCTATATTATTGCAAAATTTTATGTTGCTACAATGAACTTAAGAGAAGTTTTGCAGACAATTACTAAAAATTATGGTAATATATTATTATTAACTTTATTTAAACAGGTATCGGTACGGAGGGTATTTCGGAGCCCAGCCACCATATAGTGGCAGCCCCTTTATTTTTTTTCAGATTTTTCGGTAGTTTCGGAGAATGGGTCCGTTAAAGAAATGATCACTTTGCCACCAAGTATATACATCAAAGTATATACATCAAAGTTGTGAGCCAGTAATAATAATAGAATTCGAGAAACGGGTCGCTTGCAGCTATCTGCTCTCGGGCGCTCTGGAGCGCCCTTTGTTAATTGTCGAATTACTGGAAACGTATTTGTCGAATTCACTTCAAATTTCCAGAGAATATTTTTAAGATAATCTACTTTAAGAAAGAAAAAACAAGTCGAGAAACCGGAAGCCAGACGCTTCAGGTACGAAAGGTTTTGCGTATTTCTTAGTACGTAGCACGTAATATATCCATATATTATGTGAGAGTATCCACTTTCGGGTGATATTGACATTCATAGTCTTCAATTTTCAAAGAAGCAATAATTTTGATTTATTATAGCTTTGTTAGTAATAGTGCGATTTACATCAAACTTGGCAAGACCATGCTCTATATTATAGCCTATATCACAACAAAATTTCGTGGTGCTAGGATGAACTTAAGGGGGGTTTCCAGCTAATTACAAACAATTTTCATAATATACTTTATTTGAACAGATATCGGTTTGGAAGGTATTTCGCATCCTAGAAGCCGTATAATGGCAGCCTCCTGATTTTTTTCAGATTTTTCGGTTGTGTAGTTTTGAGAATGGCCCCCTTAAACAAATGATTACTTTCAACCCTCCACACTCCCCACCTTTCCAACAAATTTCAAAACTAATACCGGCTTTGAAAAGTACTACACTACCACATGATTATATTTGATGAAAAAACATTTTAAACCCCCCCTTTGCATGTATGGGGCCCTCCCTTAAATTCAACGTAAAAGGATGTAACTCACTGTATGTGTGAGCGTTCACAATTCCCACCTTTCTACCAAATTTGTTGTCAATCACTATAACCATCTCCGATAAAAATGCGTGTGACAGACAAACTGACAGACAGACAGACGGACAGACAAACAGACAGTAAACCGATTTTAATAAGGTTTTGTTTTTACCTGAAACCTTAAAAACGAGGTTTTGAAAATTCTAATTACCCCTAACCTCTTCCAAGGCTTCCTCACTCTCCAAGGCTTATATTGATGAGTGGTATCTTCCAACCAAATAGCCTTATGATGCCAAGGCAGGGAGGGAACCTCGAAGGCCACGCCGCACAATACATCAGAGGTAGGAGAAGTATGGATTCAGGCTGCGGTCCGTCGTAGATTTGTGAGAACGTGTCACCTGTAAACCTCTTTACGTACAACGGGTGACATCATTTTGCAGTGGGATTAAGGGGGTACTCCCCATTCATGTAAAAGGGGGTGTAAGTTTTTTTGCAGAATCTGGTCGCCTGGGGTATCAAAAAAAAACTAATGATATTTTTGATACCAGGTGAAACATAGGAGTGTCCCTCGAAAATGTAATAGGTCTTGTTCTCAGAACCTATCCAACCGAAAAATCTGGAAAAGACTCTAATAATGCATCCATCCGAAATCGTAGGGCTCAAAACACATCCCATCCCATAATAGAGTATATTCATCATCTTTTCGGTGCGGACCAACGCAATGGTTGAAAGGAGATGAATTTTTGTATAGTGAGGAATCGAAGTGTACAATGGAACCGCCAGCATGTGTAAAACAAAACCCTATTAAAATCGGTTTAGTGCCTGTCCGTGCGCTGTCCATTTGTTGGAGAGGTAGGGAGTGTAGGTGGTCGAAAGTGATCATTTCTTTCGCGGATCCTGAAAAAGGTCAGGAAGCTGCTACTATATGGCGCCTAGGCTCCAAAATATCCTCCATATCCATATCCGTTCAAATAAAATTAACAATAGTATATTACTATAATTTTTAGTAATTGGCTGGAAGACCCCCCTTAAGTTCATCCTAGAATCACGATATTTCACGGCAATGAAGAATAGCTATAATATAGAGTATGATTCGTTGAAGTCGCACTGTTATTAACGAAGTTATAAGTCAAAATAAGGGGAGGTGAGTTCTGTGCAAATTCAAGACTTTGAATGTCAATATAACGCAAAGATGATATTCTCACATAATATCCGCATACATTATGTGCTAGGTGCTAATGGCCGGTTTCCCAACTTATTTAAAACTGATCCAATGAAAAAACATGATGATCGACTTGTGACCTCATCCTCAAAACACAGCACACCTCAATACCTTTTCGAATGGGATTCATCACAGGTTCGTATACTCTATTTCAAACATTAAAAGACAGTTCGGTTTTTGCCTTTAGGGCGCACGGGGCCTGTGTACAGGAGCCCATGCAGGCAGAGTGTCATATTGATGCCTAGTAATTTGTACCTTTGTGAATTGAACAAAGCAGCATAATCTTAATCATTCTCTTCTTTTTCACAAACTTAAAGTTTCAAATACTACTAAAATTTACTTGATTATGCGGTTAAAATAATATTAAAATGAAAGACTGTATTTGCTAATCTGTTCCGTAGTTGCAACGTTTTCTACAGAAAATTATCCTTCCAAGAGGGCCCTGCAAGTCGGTAGGGGCAAGGACTTCTTTCTTAGTTAAGACGTCTATGTTAACTGGCCTACCACCATTGTGATGAGATCATAAAAAAAATATCGGCAGCTTCCGCTTTTCAACTTGGTTTCAGATTTGGTCGTCAAATCATGTTTTTCGCTGTACTCAGTGCCTCAGCCAAACGAAAAACCCGTTTTTGATAAAAGCAGTCGGGCCCACTAGGTTAACAGCCGGCATTTACCGCGAGAGGGTCAATAGATATACGTGATTATTGTGAAACCTCACTCCTTTACTAGTCTCATTTACTTTACTACATCCGGTAAATATCAACTTTGACATTCCTCTAAAAACGTTATTCGCGTCCATTAAAATTAAACTTAAAACTTTTAATGAAACTGAATGTCTTTCTTGTAATTTCGAGGAAGACGCGAAACTCTTCATAACTTTCAAGCATTTCAACGAGCACAAAACGAACGGAAAGTTAATACTTGCAAGAATTTTCTTTCCGTTTGACTTTAAACAGCCGTCGACGTAAATTTATATATCCTTTCCTCCATTCCTTGCTCCTTGCAAAGGACAGTTTTTTGGTAAGCTGTTTCCAGCAATGACCATCATCACATTTTCGAAAATAACTTTAAACTCGAGGAAACTTGTTCATGGAAAATTCTCTTAGTTGGTCGTTTGTTTGTTGGTTTGTTTATTTTGTTGCTTATTTATTCTTTCCATTTGTGTCGTTTTCTTAACTTTGACGTGTTGTAGATAGTTTCAGGAGGAGATGGATTTGAGCTGAAATAACATTTCGTTGACCTGTTTGACTTTAATAAAATTAACGAGTAACTCTTTCCAACTTTCAGTTGTGCATTGCTTAGAGGCTGTGATACCAAGAGAGGAGGGATTCCACAAGTTTGAATTGATAGTGGTAAACATAGATAGTTACAGGACTAGATATATTGGCTGTTCGATGGAGCCTTCACCATCTTTACATCAAAGGACACTCCCAAAGTGAGCGATACTACAGAATTTTACCTTGAAAAACTCCATCATATTTACTCATACAATCAATGCTGAACCATCAAAATTAATGGAGCCTACTTTTTCCAAAACAACACTTGGCTTCATCTAGGGCAGAAGCAGAGGTGCGACAGCGTCTGCTGAGTGTCGCACCTCTGCACTAGGAACAGTGCGAATGAAAATGGCGTTGAGGTCTTGTTTGCTTCCTTATATTCGCAGGATCCCGAATCATAACTTGGCTGATGCAATTATGCTTAAGGACTTTTTCCCCTCAGCTGCTACGGACCCATTCCTCAAGGACGCAAATATCTGTATGACTTCCTAAGTTGCAAAAGTTAATTATAAAGGGTATCAACACCGAACCCCGTAACCACTTTGAAATTTAGGAAATTAGTCTTCTTGGCATTTAACCGTCATAAACTTACCACTCAAAACTTAACCCTCAAAAAACACATGAATGGAATAGGCCGTTCTTTATATAAACAGACGTGATTTGTCTTGACCCAAATTGGAGGATGTCATCAATTTCCTCTTCCATTCATTCCCACATAACATGTAATTTTGTCGAGACCAAAAGGGATCTGCTCAGATTCCACCCGTACACATGTTGCGAGATGATGTGAAGAGCTTGTTAAATTTTATCTGATTAAGTTGTGCTTAATTTACATATCCGATTTGTAACTCAATTTCGGAGTCTTATCTTGTTTATGGTTTTTCTGGAGCTTCGTGAAATTTCGTATGTATTCATTGGCATTCTGTAGAGAACTTTCTAGTTACAGTCGCGGCCAGCACATGCCCGTTCCCACATCCTTATTGCTGTACTAAAATAAAAACATATTTGTCCCATCCAACAATCTATCTTTAGCCAGAATCTGGATCATTTGTCGATGTAGCAAATTAGTGCCGCCTGATTATGGGTCGCCTCTAGTAAAAAGGAAGAATTCGCCAAATTTTTGCAAATTATCAAGGATTTCGTCCTGACATGGGCGACTATATAATGGATAATTAGGTAGCTTGGAATGAATCTGGCTGAAACTTTATCTCGGTGGTTGTCGTCTACGGGATTTCTTTTGTACATGTAGGAGCCCCATCAACAAGGTTTAATGCGGCTTGTGGGGACATAGAGACGGAACAGTGATGCGAAAAATTTTCCAATCGAAAAATTTTTATTCAGGATTAAGCGATAATTTCTATAGGTAGCCTTGTCAACAGAAAGCATAAGTCCGGTAATATACAAAATGGAATATTAAAAATCAGTAATGAATTCTGAGGATATGAAGTGAAACCTTGAAATTTTGAAATATTGAAAAATCACTTGTGAGAAGTGAAACATAATTCCTATTAACGCGGCAATATAACTTTCAGCTGGATTAGCTAGACCTACTCCTCAGCGGTCTTAGACCATATTGTTCTACTTACTTGCGCTTTTGAGGAGTGGTGGTAATCACTGTCCAGTTGCAGTTGAGAGAGAACATTGCAGGAGAACAACCGAGACTTCAAGTTGGTATTGAAGCTACTACATTTTTGGATTTTGGGCAACGGTGAAACGGTGAAACTCCTTATAGCTGCAAGGACTGCATCTTCGCAAGGCGCTAAGCTTTGCTTGGAGTCGGTACGTGTATATCGTAAAATGTTACGGCTAAACTTTGCCGATTAAAGCACGAATGAATGGCTTAGACAGCTGTGGAATGGTGCGCCACCGGCCCTGAAGAGGGTCTCTAAGCTGGGTTCAGAGGAGAAGTGTAATGATTCTGAGGTTTTGGAAAAGGTTGGAGTCCACAACAATTTCAACACCTCCAACTGGATGCTGCCAGGCAGCAAAGCAGGAGAGAGAGCCGATAAGGCGGGAATTTTCCTTCCTTTTGGCGTTCCTGAACCAGATATTAAGAAGACCCGGAAACAAATGAACTGTCGGCTCTACAGCCGGCTTTGAACCATCACGTTACAAGTGTTGGCTCCTAAACGATTGAAGGGAAGATTCAACCTACGGTATTTCTACTTGAAGCGTAGATTAGTTGCTATATTTCTCAAATTTACAGCATTATAAAACCGGGGACTGCATTTATCAATCATTGAATCAATATCTGGTTTTTGGTGTTATAGTCAGGGGGTTAAACTTCCGACATGCTCACCTGTTGTATGCCAGTAGAAGTCAATGGTGTACTTAGAAGATCTCCGGGCTATTCGGTTAACGACCTATGTGCAATATAACGGTCAAGCTAACCATAAAAAGCCAACAGGAAGCTAAGGTTGTCGGTTTATTTCCCTTATGACATAGACGAAACATTCATCAGAACTATCCCATACGCCAAAAGTAATGGCGTGCGGGTAATAGCAAGACATGATGTCAACACCCACCAAATATACTGGCGAAGTTCCAACCTGAACGCAAGAGAATGGAGACAATTAGAGTATCTAGGATCCGCAGATGCTCAGTTTGGATAAAGAACTCACTTTCTTCAACCTGACCAGGCGAGAGGTCATCGACATCCCGGTGGCATTCCTTGACATGCGGCTCTTGTTGGAGAGTGAAGAGTATCAAACAATACTACACTTTCGGATCACAGGCGCTTTGATTTCTTAACGGGGTTGGACCCACCTCCAGCCACTACATTTTGGAATCCGCAGAAGACAGATTAGGCGACCTAAAGACTAGAATTGTGCGCCTGAGCCACGATCCTTGGGAGGCATATCAAATTAATTGCCGGATTTCAGGGCCGACAGGTGCATGCAGTACTCAACTGAAAGATTGGACTCTCGCATGTTAAGCAGTATCACTGGAATGAGTGAAATGAGAATGGGAACTTGTTCCATATTTGCGAGCCCACAGGTCCGGGTAGCATTATCACTGCGCTGGTAATAGAGACAATGGATGCCGTGGGTCGGCATATTTAATAATATATGTATACCGTGCAAGCCCAGCCAATGCTTATATTGCAATTAACCGATATGATGCGAAATGTGATATTTATTCGCAAACCATTGAAACTCACTTCCATGGACGTAGAAAGCTTTCGACTAATCATTCAAACGCCTTTTCTATTGAATGGATTAGAAGGACTAGTTGATCGGTTCACAACGGATGCATTGATTCTTTTAGCTACTTCAACACTTAGGACTCCTTTGGCCTAAAGTATGGGCAAATTTGTGGCGCAGCAGAATTGGCAGCATTCGAAATTCGCAGGTATGATATCAAAATTATACTTGGGGATTTTTATAGCCAAGTAGGGATGGAGCCCGTATTAAGGCGGTACGTTGGCTCCCATAGCATACATCAAAATACAAATGATAACGGACTGCGGGTTACTCAATTAGCAGTGTCACACGAAATGGTTGTTAGAAGTACCTAGTTTGCGCGGAAATCGGTCCACAAACAAACGTGGGCCTCTCTAGACGAGGCCACCTTTAACAAAATTGACTACGACTCACCTATAAGAGTGAAATGGGTGCCGAAATAACCGTAGTCAATTGAGATCCTGGAGATGAAGCATCAGCAAATGATCTCCACAATCACCTAAAAAATGTTATTATAAACAGGGCCACAGACATACTTGGCCCCAGCCGCAAAAAGGGTCGGAACGGGTAGTTTGATGATGAATGTAGGCTAGCAACGGAACGGAAGAATGTCGGATACCGTGTGGTGTTGCATTTTCAAAGGATGGCTGCATCGCGGAGATTTATCATGAACTCCGGCGGGCGGAAAAGCGACTTCACAGACGGAAAAAGAAAGCCTGGGAGAACCAACAAGTCTGTGAACTCGAAAAGTACAGGGAGCAACTGCAATCAGGCGCGGACGTTTTACCAACAAGTCGGTACGATGAAGCCTTATAAAACTCGATTCTTATCCTGCCAAAACAAAGAGGGAAAGCTGATTTCCGACGGAGTGGGCATAATGAAGCGATGGGTTGAATACTTTGCTGAACTGCTCAACACCGGAATATAGGCGAATTCGATGTTCCGCCAACTGAAGACGACGGACAAATACTCCCACCACCAAATATGCAAGAAACAGTCCGTGCAATCCACCAGCTTAAAAACCAAAAGTCGCCACGAGCCGATGAAATTACGGCCGAATGGGTTAAATATGGAAGCAACCAACTACACCAGCGGGTTCATCAACTTATGCTCAAGGTGTGGGACATCAACGAATCAATGCCTGACGATTGGCAATGCTGTATTATCTGTCCCATGCATGAAAAAGGAAATATCACGTAGTGCATCAATTATAGAGGTATCACGTTGCTGAGTTGGCCCATACCAAAGAGTCTTCACTCCAGGCAAATCAGCAACAGATCAGATTTTCTGTGTACGGCAAGCAATGGAAAAACTGTTGGAATTTAGACATCAGTTGCACTATATTTTCATCGACCTTAAGGCCGCCTATGATAGTATAGCCACGGTACACGGCCATGAGAGAATTCGGTATCCCGGTGAAATTGATAAGACTGACTAGGCTGCCCAATGTGTGAGGCCAGATAAAAGCAGCAGGATCACTTTCGAGACCACTCAACATCAACAACAGTCTAAGGCAAGGCGCCTTGGAAAAAGTGATCGGTGATGCTCAGGTAAATGCGAGGGGTACGATCGTCTTTAAGTCCACCCAACGACCGAAACGTAGAAACTGCCTCCATACAGATCGAGTATGCGGCGCGAGATCTTGGGCTGCACATCAATGAAGACAAGACAAAATATATGATGGCAAAGTCAGTACCAAAAACCAACCAAACCAACAACATCAACCGCACTGGCCAAACCGGAAGAATAAAGTTAGGAGAATACAACTTTGAGAGCCTCCTATCTGGGGTCGAAAATCGTAACCGATAACAGCTACGACGATGAAATCCGCGCACGGTTGTTGGCAAGAAGAATCTTCCGAAAAATGTTTGGCCCTTTACATGAGTATGGACGATGGTAGCACTATTGCCTAATTCTTGAAGAAAACGTGAGAGGCAGTTTCGGCAAAGGAAACTTTAGGTGCAAACAAATCTCCTCTTGACTTTAGACTACATTTTCCTGTCAGAAGAAAGGAAATCTCGTAATGTAAACACAACCAGATTAGTCAAATTAATTTGCAGCATGCCAAAGGGATTCCCTTTCTACTGATAACAAGGCCGACAATGTGACGGGATTGACTTTATGTACTTCTGGTGCAAGAGCCATGGATTATATTTAATCAAACCTGTAGAATTGAATTACTTACGGGGGTTGGCATCTTTTAAGATGAAGGATCCACATGGCCGAGAGCTGGTGTAATGAACACCATTTTAAGACAACTCTGTTCCCACGACCTGTGCGGTCATTTTACGATACAGAAGCCAAGCGTAGAAATACCGCAGTTGTCTCTGATTACTTACGCTATGATTCTTTGCTGCCTTCGCTTACCCAAGAATTAAAGGATCTTGTACTGAATGCGGACTCAAGTGGCCTGAAACTATTAATAGGTTATGATACGAATACTCAAAATATTTTTGGAGGGAGTAGAAAATGCAATTCTGGAGGAGAGAAGCTATATGGTTCAATCTCTTGTGCTGGTCTCATGACTGCGAATGTAGCGAGAAAAATTAAAATAGTCGGCCTAAATCTGCACTTCAAAGTTATTAGAGTTGATTACCACCATTACTTAGAGTTCAGTTTGACTACTGCAGACGAATAGACGAATATGAAAAAGGAGTTCAATTAGCTTCTCGGCAACAAAGTGTATCTCTTCAGACGACTAACAGCTCCTTTGGCGATAGATCAATTGGAAACGCCAAATCGGACACTTTTAGAATGCTTTAAAAAAAGCGCAATGCTGACCACATTGCCTCCTAGTGTACCGTTACGGTCTCGAATGAAGTGCTCTAACACACTTCAAGGCCCTGATCCAACATGGATTGTTGCGCCAACGATTATTATTATTAAAAAAACTTGCCCTATTGCCCAAGGCAAAGCGGTAAAACGGTGTCCTGGTGAAAGTTGGGTCTGTACAGATTCTCTTGGAAGTATACTATCTGGGACAACAGGTGAGATTGACAAGGAAAGAATTCATATTTCAACAAATCTTTGAAAATCAAGGTATCGTAATGAAGTTGGGACACTACGAGAGCAATTTCTAACAATCAAAGAGGTAGAGCTGCAATACTCCCTTTTGAGCCAACTCAAGCCAACGTTGTTTTGGACGGCCTTTTGGTCGTTTACCGTCGACTTGGATGTTCAGACCAATCTTTGCAAGTGAATTCCCGTTAGCGCATCTATCCCATCGGAGACGCCTCTTTCGCAATTTTTTCATGATTCGGGCAACCCGATATCAATCGCGGATATCTTCATTTCGGATGTGATCAAAATTTATTACACCACAAGTCCAACGCAACATATTCATCTCCATAACCAGAAGACGCCGATCATCGTCTTTTATAGTCAACCAACACAACATAGAGGGCGACATGAAGGACAAGATTGGGATAAAGAACCTCAGTTCTGGAGCACTTCATTCTATTGCATCAATCCATAAAGCAGCTCTCCATTGGCTGATAACATTGATAGGTATTTAAATTGCTCAATTCTGGGCAGGTCACTGCCCCTGACAGTGATTGTGCCTGTTTCATTTGGATTGGTCGCCAAAAGTTTTATTCAGAGTCAGAGATCGTGGTGTATAAAGTGATCATTCCATATTTGGACAAGTCGCTCAAGATTATTTGTTCAGATCAGTTTGACATAATTTGCGCGTAAATGCCTGGAGCGCCTGGTTCAGCGAGTGGGAGGATCCTAAGGGCAGTAGCCTGGATAAAGCGAAGGTGCATCACGGTCTGCACTGAAAGCGTAAAGCAGTCTCTTCATGATCTTAAAAAGCGGTCGGGAATGTAGAAACCGATTATATTCTATTTCTAAATTTAATATGGCAGCAATTCAACCTGGATCCCTGCCCACTATTATGTAGACTAAATGGAAATCTCAAATAATAATATAATAATAATAATCGTCGGCGCAACAATTCCATTGGTTGAGGGCCTTAAAGTATATTAGAGCACTTTATTCAAGACGGTAACGGTGCACTATAGGATTACAATACCTTATAGGGAGTCAGCATTGCCTTCGTCTCGTGATTTGACTCAGGTACTCATTCACAGCGGAGTCGATTGGTACCCGACGTCTAATCGTGAAACAAATCCCACTGCCAGAAGTGAGATTTGAACAGTAACCTGCCATACGGCAGCATTGTACTCTTACCACTGAGCTATCCTAACTCTCAGATGCCTTATCAAAAGAGGGTTCAATTTCCCCATTGCCAGGACAGGAAATAGCGATAAGAGGTCGGTCTCTTAGGGCTGCTAGATACAACAAAGTTTTTCTGTCAGAACCAAACAAACAAACTGAGAAACGTATAATGGGGCAAACAGGAAGACTTGCAGAAGTCTTGCCGGCATTGTAACTGGCGATAATTCACTAGTTGATGTTCAGAATAGGGACTCCATAAGATGGTACATGCCTCTCCTGTAATAGGGAAGAGAAACCCACGAAAAAGTGAGTGTCTTGCCTATGGATGCATCAGACATCCGATTTTTGGAGCTAATGCAGTCCAACTGAAGCCGATAGTATCACATCCACCAACAGGAGGATGAGTGGTGTATATTCCCTTATACGCGACGATGGAGAACAATAGACCACTACGGGATGAGTGCTGAGAGGTTATGCCTTATGTTATTAACACAACAGAAGTATTCAATATCTTGTGTGCATTGGGGTCGGCTTTTGAAAAGTCGGTACAGATCTCTTTCGCCGTACCAAGTGTCCAGTTTATAGTAAAGATCTCTGAATCGCTCAGGTAACGGTTATCACTTTCTTAGCTTCCTAGTTGTCATTTTTGTAAACTTTCCAATTGGTCAGTACTTTAGCTTCAAGAAACTTCTGACGAAGGCATCCATTCTTTCTATTATCAGGGCAGAAATAATGTCATCCAGGCTTGTAGATCAGCATTTTTCAAAGGAGTTAAATACCAAATTTACAAGCTCAAGTAACATTATTTTGTTGAAATCCAAACTCTAGGTTGAGGACAAATCTCCCGCCCCTAAAGGAGTAACAAAATGTGGCAGTTGGTTGTCCAGCTTGGTGGTTGACAGAACGAAAAAAGAAAACGATTTCCGGGTTTTCTCATGAAACATCCGTTGCCTGTACAGATCGAAAGCTTAGTAGTTATCACGGCTACGCAAGAGATGCGCTAAACGGTGATCGCATTTCTAGAGAGGAGCTACGACACCATATAGTATAGCGGCCTTCTAGTCAACCATGTCCTGGGAGTCGGGTTGT
Organism: Hermetia illucens; assembly: GCF_905115235.1. Taxonomy (NCBI): domain Eukaryota; kingdom Metazoa; phylum Arthropoda; class Insecta; order Diptera; family Stratiomyidae; genus Hermetia; species Hermetia illucens. Next base: position 76,138,874 of record NC_051851.1, read on the forward strand.
TAGTCAGGCAGCAACAAGTCAGTGAACTGTAGAATTACAGGGAGTAGCCGCGAAAATTTTACCATTAAGTCAACAGAATGAAATCATATACGTCTCGATGCTCATTCCGCCGAGACGAAGAAGCAAATCTGATTTCGAGCCGTGTGGGCATATTGGGACCATGAGTTAACTATTTTCATGAACTGGTCAACAACCATAATATCAGCAAATCGGAGGTCACTCTCCTGAAGACGAAGAACGACCACCAAGCATGGAAACAATGGTCTGTGCAATTCATCGGCTCAAGAAATATAATTCGTCAGGAGCCGATGGAACTACCGGCAAACTAGTTAACTATAGAGGTGATCAGTTATTCGTGGTGTACGTTAGATCAAGTGACTCACGCTTAAGGATTGGGAGAGCGAAAGAAACCAAAGGATGGGCAATTTAGGTATGAAAGGTTTTGCGTTTTTGTTATGTTAGGAAATTTCAATATACGCTTACACATTCGTAAATAGCTACAAATCAAAAATATTCCTTTACTTATTTCTACACGTAATGATGGTGAAACTTAAAAGAGTCTTTTTGATAATATTCTAAAATATACTAGGAGGTATTTTGAGGCCTAGATTTTATACACTAGATGCGTCTTTCTCATTATTTTCAGATTTTCCAGTTGGATAGATTCTGAGAATGAAGCGTCTTACACTTTATAGTACCTACAATTGGGTCCCGGTTGCCTTACCTGTCCAGTGATATGAAAAGTTGTATTAGTTTTGAAAATTGCTTTCATTTGATGGCTCACATAATCATGTTCTAATAAAAAAAAATTATATATCCCTTATAGGGAGCCCCTTCTTAAACACAACAGAAAATCAAGTCATTCACTGCATGTAAAGGGACTCAATGACTACACCTTCTCACCAAATTTTGTGATAATAGGTCCAGCCGTTTCGGAGTAAATTGTGTTTGACAAACAGACAGACATACGAGCAGGCAGGCACTGAACCGATTTTAATAAGACTTTGTTTTACACAAAACCTTATAAAGGGGATATCAGACAATGCAGTAATATTAGATGCAAAACCGTTCCAAGTATCATCTAAAAGACATTTTGAACTATTTTGCTATGCCGGAGAATCCGAAATTCAGAGAAAATTATCGACCACTCCTAATTTGGAGCAGATAAGATTTTCTCTCTGAGGGATGTGACGGAATAATTGTTTGAAAGCGGCCATGCGTTTCATTATCATTTCACCGACTGCAACCTGGGTACAACTGTACACGGCCAGAAGAAAATTCGATAAATTGACCCTGATCAATATGTGAGGTTGTATAAGAGGGTAGTATAGGTCTCAGGGCGTAGTCCGGGTTGGTACCCACAATAGCGCATAAAACCTGAGAAACGCCTGCTGAACAAACATCAACAACTCTACTAACAGACCCTATCTCCACCTCCACGTGGTGATCGCTGGGAGTTCTTTCTTAATGCAAAACGGCAGACCGAGAAGGATGGAGGCGAGTCTCCCGCTGTTGGGGGTTGGGTAGGGCTGCCAACCCTACACGGAAAACAATTTGTTACGAAGCCACGAAAGAAGCCTTGGATTGGATGGATATTACAACGACGAACATAGCAACGAAAACGAAATAGCGATTTGCGTAGTTTCTAATGGAACATACACTCACTGTACAGATTGGATGCTACTCAAAAGCTAGCCGATAGCCCGTCCCAATGTAAGGCCAATGTAACAGCGTTGCAAAAGAGGAGCTGGACAAGGTGATGAATAACTGTGCGGGGAGACCGTCAACGTCAGATCTCCAATCCTTCGAGAAGTGGGGGACGCAACACGCAAGTGAAGGTAAGCATCACATGGCCAAGCAAGGTGTTGTCAGAGCCCACTTTAGCATTCATATCTCCCATCACGATCACAATGTCACTTTTAAGAAACCTCTCGTCAACTGTGTATATTTACGCGTAGAAAGCATCCTTCTCCACTATATCGGAAGCCTCGGTTCGCGCATTATACAATTGTGTTGCTTCTAAGTTGGACTGGAATCTTGCAGTGAAGACCTTGTTAGAAACTGCTCCAAGGTGCAGAGAGTTCATCCTCACCTCTTCCAAGCTTGTGAAGTCTCTGGGCTTATATGGCTGGATTGGGTATCCGAGATTAGTTATTGCTTTGTACTTCTTAGCTGACACATTTTGCAGTGTTCCGCCTAAATGTGTCGCATCCAAGAATAGTATTTATGGCGCGTTAAATCGAAATTTGTCCAGCTGAAGTAATTCAGAGTGTTTAGCAGTTAATATAGCATTCCATTTTATATCAAATAATAATAATAGCGGTCATGGTGTGGTCAGGGTGTGGACAGATTTTACAACCACGGACCCAGGAATGAAAACAGACTAACGTACAGAAAAGGTGCTGCCACTCACTAATCCAGTACCGTTTCCTAATATGAGGCTGATGTAATAGTGTTCCAAAAATGCGCTGGGTAGGGACCGTTTTTCCTGGAGAAGTGTCATTACACAATATATTATAGCGGCTATCCAGTAAATCATAAAAGTTCGGAGTGGGTTTCTTAGTCAGCCAAAAAATTAAACCCGCTATTATCGCCTTTGAAAATACAAGCGAAAGACTGTGCACTCTGCGTTGGCGTGGCAAATTTCGAAATATAAACAGCATTAACGGTGGGACATTACAGAGGAAACTGCAGAGTCGAAGGAACTCTCAAAGCCTGTCCCAGGTATGATTTCATGCTTGGAGATTTTAACAATCAACTAGGGACGGAGCCCGTATTGAGTCGATACGTCCGTTCCCATAGTTTACATAAGGATATCAATGATAACGCAATGCGGATTATTCAGTCAGCTGTATCGCACGAAATGATTGTGGGTGTTGTAAACGCCACACCTCTCAACCCTGATTACACACCGCCACCTCTCAGCCTTGATGAATGTCAGAATATATAGGGAGGCCAATAAAGACTGGCATTCATATCTCGTTGGTGTGGGACTCCAGGGTCGAATTGCAACGCCGCCTACAATCCCCTCTCACAATCAGGTGAGAATGATGACTGAAGCCATCCACAACAAAGCTCTCCGTAATATCTGTAAGGGGAAATTGGATGCCGCAATAGTCGCAGCTAACAGATGTCCTGGAGAGGAAGCAGCAACAAATGATCTTTACAATCACTTGAAGAGCATTATCATTGATAGAGCCACAAACATACTTGGCTCCAGTTGCAAAAAAAATTCGGAACGGCTGGTTTAGCGAAGAATGTAAGCTAGCAATGAAACGAAAGAATGGCATGTGCAGAGGTCGATCACGAACTCCGTCGAGTAGAGAAGTGGCTTCACTGACAGAAAAAGAAAGCTTTGGAGAAAAAACAAGTCTTGAAATCGATAAGTACGTTGAGTAACCGCACCAGACGCGCAAGTTTCATCGAAAAGTCAGCCCGATGAAGCCTTATACACCTCGATTTTCATCATGAGGCGACCAACTACATCAGGTGGTTCATCAATTAATGCTTCACCAATGCCTGACGACTGGTTGCGAGGTATTATCTGTTCCATACATGAAAAGGGAGATATCATACAGTGCAGCAAATGTAGCGATATCACGTTGTTGAGTACCGTCTACAAGATATTCTCGCTATCTTACTAGCATACCAAAGAGGCTTCACTCCAGGCAAATCAGCAAGAGATTAGATTTTCTGTCTACGGCAAGCGATGGAAAAACTGTTGGAAAATGGACATCAGTTACACCATCTTTTCATCGCCTTTAAGGCCACCTATGATAGCATATGGTGCCAGGATAAAACTACACGGCCATGAGAGAATTCGGTATCCCGACGGAATTGATAAGATTGACTTGGCTGGCCCGAATCAATGTGCGAGACCTGATAAAAGCAACAAGATCACTGTCGAGACCATTCAACATTAACAACGGTCTAAGACAAGGGGACGTCCTATCATGCGCCTTCTTTAACCTGGCCCTGGAAAAAGTGATTCATGATATAGATGTCAATGTAAGGGGCGTCATCCTCTTCAAGTCTACCCAACTACTGGCCTACGCTGACGATATTGACATTATGGGAAGAACAACCCGGAATGGACAGTCTACCTTCATCCAAATCGGACAGGCGCGAGAGATCTTGGGGGATCTTGGATTAATGACGGCAAGACGACGTACATGGTGGCAACGTCATCGCCAAAAACCAAAAAACCAACAACACCGAATCGCACAAACGAAAACAATAAAGATAGGAGACTACAACTTTGAGACTGTTGATAATTTCTCTTTTCTACGTCCGAAAATCCCAATCTCCTCAGATGGCAGCTAGAATGCCAGGCAACTATCATATTAGGTAGGCCGAATTAGTCGACCTCAGTGTAAAACCGGGATATTTATCGGCTGCTGTCGTTGATGATGATGATGAATCAAAGAAAGGAATGGTGTCATTTGAGTAATCGATGGGTTGAGATAGCAATGAAAGCATTTGATTTATTAGTAGCAAAAAGCTTTTGGCGGCTACCACTGAACAGAGACCATTGAAGCCAATGCAACTATCTCGGGTGATATGTTCACTAATGGAGCATTTCGCTTTTGGTGTATAAAGATATGCAGACTAGAAGTAAAACAAGTATTTGGCTGTACAAGCGTAACAAAAATAATCTCTTCTTCATTAGGTTTTAGTATATAATTCTAGGAAAATTTAAAAAACAGTGACCTTGGGTTGCAAATTTCCTGGAAATGCTGTGAGCCACGTAATTTTTCTTGGCGGCGTCACTGTATTCTTCCATCTGTTCAAGCCATAAAATCCATAATATGCTCAGCGTGCGACAACAATTTAACCAGAAGAGATACGCATACGTCTGACCCAAAAATTCTAATCTGGCAGCAGTTTATGTGTGGCAGACGCAAAATCCTAGATGAAATTCGAGAGCTGAAAAATTCTGAGCAAATCTTCTTTCACCATCATCCTCTGGACAACAAAAGGACATTCTTAAAATGTATGTTTTCCCGATTGCGTTTTATCAGCCACGACAATGGGCAAACATCGCAAAGGGCCTGCAATTAATCATGACCGTGTTAATCCAGAGACTTATAAATATTTATTTTCGTGTTATGAATCCTTACTTGAGCTTAAGAGTAATAAATCTTGGTCGATGATTTATTTTTCTTTTGCTCACCTGTTTGACCAGCCCCAAAATTAAACGTAGCCAGCCCCGAAGCGCGCATTGCGAATACGAGCCACGTTTCAGAAATAAACTCTGTCAGGTAGCCATAAGTTCGTGCGATTCATTCAGGTAGAAAAGGAGGCCATGTTTCAACATTGCATGATGGTTGGTTCCGTGTGTGGTTTCGGGAAAGTGAAAGGGAAACATTTCTCCGGAACTTCTTTTATATTGTACAATCCGACATCTATTCATGGCGTGTAGCTTGTATGCTTAGGAACATGATGTTTCATATCTGTGAAAAGTCTTCGCCCTTACGTATTTACTCCTTGGATAAATCGTGAAGGAAGTGGTTCATGAAAGGATCATTTAACGCTTTACGAGTTGACATTCAGCACAAAAGATTTATGATAAACATGATTTAGCGGCAGATGAGATATCCGGCAAAAGTGAACAGGAAACAATGAATTTGATTTCATATAAGCTAGGGGAATGCTCCAGGCGTAAATTGAGGCGGAATTAAAAGCCTTTGAGAGCTGGCACATTGAGGATAAATACAAAGGAAGGGTATCGATCGACATTATGCCATTTTTAAGGTCTTTTAGAAAATAAAACCTTAAAATCGGTTTACTGCCTGCCACACCTGCTTTATTCGGAAATAGTGATACGCCTTAAAACAAATTTAGTTTAGATGTTGCAAATATGGTGCACTGATTTGTATTGCTGCTAGTTGATTAGAAAGGTTACACGTAAAGGAATAAAAATGCTTCCCTCAAATAGAGCAAATGACCAAAAAAGAAGCACCGATCAGCACAATGTTAGTAGCTCGTCAATTACAGAAACCCTAAAAGCCATAAAATACTTTCAATCGACAAACAGTTTCGTGCGTGAAGAGATCCGCTACCAAAACATATGGTGAATGTCCAGGATTCTGTTAGTGGATGTGATGCTACCCACTGCATCTAGGGTACATCAGCGCCACAAATATACCTGTCTGATTCGTCCATAATCTGGGCACTCACATAGGAAATGCTCGGTGGGTTCCACTTTCTCTATACAGTGTGCACATGTGTCATCCTGTAAAATCCCTATTATGTCCGCAATCCTTTTGTAAGACTTCTCGTTTTTCAACAGGAAAAAGATAAACTTTGCAAAGTATTTGTTTTCAATTGCGTTCTACATCCCTGATCGATTTTTGCATCTATCGAAGCCTATTCAATAATTCTCAGTACAGTTTGATTATTGCTTCAGCTTGCGATGCACCTGCCCTTTAACCACCACACTACGAACTCAATGGCAAACATCGGCTACTTCTTCTTTTTCTTCAGCCTTTGTTCAGTTCAGAAGCGGGGTCGGCTCGTCGTGATCGACTTCGCCATTTGGCTCTATCGAATGCCTGATCTGGGTGCAATCTCGAGGCTTTCAAATCCCCATCTAGCGTATCAAGCCACCGTTGTTTAGGTCTGCCTTTTGGTCGTTTACCATCGACTTCGATGTTCAGACCAATATTGGCAAGTGAATTCTCGTCGGCACGAATTGTATGACCATACCATCGAAGACGCCTCTCTCGCAACTTTTCCACGATCGGTGCAACCCCATAACGATCGCGGATATCCTCATTTCGGATGTGATCTAAACGTGTGACGCCACTAGTCCAACATAGCATCTTCGTCTCCGTTACCGCAAGACGCCATTCATTGTCTTTTATAGTCGGCCAACACTCAGAACCATAGAGAGCGACTGGACAGGCGACATTGCGGTAAATTTTAGATTTGAGACGTTCGTTGATACGTCGACTACAAAGAACACCAGTTGTGGAACGCCACTTCATCCAGGTTGCGTTAATGCGTGAAGCAATTTCATAACGCAGTTCTCCATTGGCTGATAGCGTTGACCCGAGGTATTTAAATCGCTCAGTTCTAGGCAGATCACTGCCGCTGACAGTAATTGTGCCTGTTTCATGAGGATCGGTCGTCAAAAATTCAGTTTTGTTTAAATTCAATCTGAGGCCGTGTTGGATGAGGCAATCATTCCATTTTTGAACAAGTTGCTCGAGATCAGTTTTGCTATCAGATGTTAGGAAAACATCATCTGCATAAAGCAGTGTGTAGGGCGCTGGACGTTGAATATCCCGTGTAACAGTGTCCATAACAAGCACAAAGAGGAGTGGTGAGAGGGCGCTTCTTTGATGAACACCAGCAGAGACACGAAGCGGTTTTGATACACCCGCCATACTTCGAACTTCACTTTTCGGATCGTGGTAGAGCAATTGAACCCAGCGCACGAGTTCTTCTGGCACGAAGTGTTGTCGTAAGCATACCAGATGAGTGCGTGTGGTACACGATCAAACGCTTTCTCTAGATCCAGGAAGGCAATGTAAAGAGGGCGATGCTTCTCACGGTGTTTCTCCATGAGTAACCGCGCAGCGTGTATTTTGTCAGTAGTTCCACAATTCTTGACAAGTCCGGCTTGATTCACGGTTATTTCTACGATTTCGCGAATACGGTTGTAAAGAATACGTTAAAAAATCTTCATGGTATGGGAAGTAACCGGATTGGACGGTAATTTGAACATTCTGCTGGACTACCTTTCTTTTCCCATATTGAAACAGTGGTTCTTTCTACCCAGTCAGATGGTGTTCTTCCTTCCTGTATAACCCGGTTAAAGAATTCATTGAGTCACAGTGTTGTGTCCCAGCTCTTCGCTTTCCAGAGCTCAGATGCGATCTCGTCAGGCCCTGTTGCTTGCCCCGACTTCATTTGTTTTATTGCCTCCTCGACTTCAGTTGCGCTGACTGGTGGAACTGGTCGAAATGTCGAAATGATTGTGGAAGTGGACGATGAACAAATTCTTCAGTTGAAATCTGCTCGAAGTATTCTCGTCATCTATCCGTTGCAGCAGTCGGTAAGCAAGGTACCGTTCTTGTCATTAACGCAACAGAAGTGTTCGATATCCTGTGTGCGTTCATTACAGCTTTTAGCAAGTCGATACAGATCTCTCTCGTCCAGTTTATCGTAAAGATTTTTGAAATGGTTCGCTCGGGTGACAGCGACCGCTTTCTTTGCTTCACGTTTGGCATTCTTATAAATTTTCCAATTAGCAGACGTTTCTTTTCACGGACCTTCATTTCAACATCATCATTCCAAAGCGCAAGTATCTCGGTTGATGTACCGCTTACTCGGCTTGGTGACCCCGAGGGTTGCAGAGGCCGCTTTGTGGATCGTGTCTTTCATTTGGTTCCATGATTCTTCCACATTCGTAATGGTCGGCAATCGTATGAGTGAGATCGTTTCTTCTTTCTTCTCACCAAATCGCCACCATTTAATGCTCCGCGGGCCAGTGCGTTCCTCACGCTGTTCTATCGGTGGCTTAATTCGCAGGACGGCAATCAACGGCCGATGTTGAGGTGCGATAGTCTCATAGGGAACGACTTTGCAATCAGTGACGGTGATCAAATGTTGGCGTCTTATGAAAATATAGTCGATTTGCGTTTTACTGTTTGCACTATAAAATGTAGGAAGATGAGACAATCGTTTGATGAACCATGTACTCATAAGTACAAAATCATAGGTGTCCGCAAAATCGATTATACGCTCGCCACCCTCATTGCGCGCTTCGAACCCCTTGCCTCATGGCACCTGTTACCGTCTGCCTTTTCACCCACATGACCATTAGGGTCGCCGGCAATGATTATATAATCGTCAGCAGGCACGTGACAAGTCTTTTCATCGAGAAGTTGCCAGAAGGCATCTTTCTCGGCATCAGGTCGACCTGTCTGTGGTGCGTACGCGTTGAAGAAGTGAATAGTGCGATCAGCTCATATAATGGTGAGCTTCATCAGCCGATCATCAAATCGTTCGACTTCTTTAATGGCATCACGGAAACACTCTGATATAGCAATGCCAACACCATATTGAGTGTGTAGGCTACCAAATTGGAGAAGTTTGTTGCCACTTTTACCGCGTTCGCGTTCAATGTCGCAGCTTTTGGCACCAGACCATCGGGTTTTTTGCAGAGCGCAGATATCAATGCGCCTTTTCGGAAAGGCTCTTGGGAGTTCCTCGGTCTTGCCAGTTAGGGTACCAACATTTAGCGTGCAGATACGTATTTGTTTTGTTCGTTGTGTTCGGACTAAGTTGTTTACGTCTTGACGCCGTCCATGCGTCAAGAAGTTTTGCCCATTTCTCGACAGGACCGGGGCCCGCCCTGCCGCGTCGACTGAGGTGGACGCCTTAGCATTACTCCGAGGCTTGTGACTCAATCCGATCATCATGTTTGTAACGACATTGCATGCATTTTCTTGGTCGACCTGTCGCGGGGCCTGTCACCAAGAGAGATCAGGTAGGATTTATCATAGTAGAATAACTCCAACTATACTCTATTTATCTCTTTCCCTGATCTCAGCATTTTAGTTTTGTTTTACTGAGGATAGTACAGAGTACGTTGCCTCAAACCCTCCTCCTTTACCTGGGCTTGCGACGAGCATACTATGCTAATAGGATGGCGGAGTTAATGGCAAATATCGGCTACTGCAGCATATATAATCATTCAATATGGGGTGAAGGTACCTACGTCGAGGAAAGGGTCAATCTGCACAGCCCATAAGCCCCCTCCTTTACCTGGGCTTGCGACCAGCATACTATGCTAATAGGATGGCGGAGTTAATGGCAAACATCGGCTACTGCAGCATATATAATCATTCAATATGGGGTGAAGGTACCTACGTCGAGGAAAGGGTCAATCTGCACAGCCCATAAGCTGCGAAATCTCGTTTTACTTTCACTTCTGCATGTTTGTTCCAAAGAAGTTATCTTATATTATCCTTTTTGTGACTTTGTGACTTTATTTTACTTTATTGAAAGCCCATCCCAGACGCACAAACTATCAATCAAAGCAACGACGCATTGTGTATTTCTACACAGCGTTCCAAAATTCTGACCAAGAGCGGGTACAACTTTGGCATGTATTGGCAAATTTGGTAGTTCGCATAGAAGTGATTCGATCAACATCCTCTATAGAAGCGGCGATATCACACTTCCTTGGTGCAGCCTTGCTTCCTCTATTGTCAGGTAATGATCGACACCCACGACACCTCATTTGTAGAAGTTCAATCCAGTTTACTTAGAGAGTCAACCTTGACCTATTCATCCCCTTTAAAGAAATTGCATAGCATTGAAGTCTCTTTTTCGCTTTTCAGTTTCCAGCTAAAGCACGATTCAGAAGTCGCCTTGTTAATTTTCTGAGTTTTTGCAATTAGCGGCTCCACCCCTGAACCGCTTTAGGCGCTTGCCTCGGATAATAGGACGAACCTAGCCAAAGTACACTAAAAGTGTGCATTTCAGAGGTTTCAATTGATCTTCCATAGCCGAAGGAGTCTTTAACCGCCAAGGGAGCTGCACTTTGTGGGCAAAAAGTTCATTGAACCTCTTCCATTTCATTTTCCTACTCCACCGTAGGGGTCTAACGGTGTCTGAGGGTGTGATTTCGTCCAACACTCGCCAGTCTCTAATCAACTCTAAAACTTTCAAAGTGCAGCTTGTTATGTCACTTCTGTCTTGGCTCCACAAACGTAGGGGCGCAAGCAATGCTGACAATCGTGAGGCCAGCAATAGCGATAAACTCAAATGACAACTCTCCTCTAGGATTGCATTTGATATTCCTCCAACAGATATGCTGCAACGTCAGCATCACCACCTATTAAGAGTCCAAGCCTACTGTGTGCAAAACCAGATCTCTTATTTACTTCATCTATAAAGGACACAACCGATTAAAGAGTAAGTAAGCCGAGGCGACTATGACGTTTCTCCTTTTGCCATTAATCTGGTATTGTAAGATGAACCCAATCAGGTCCTGGGGACAGAATTTTCAAGGCGTGATTGTCTTCGAAACTTGAGGATCTCTCATTGAAGAAGATCCTAGCCCCTTTGCTATTACGTCACAACTATATAAGAGCAGTTTTGCAACTTTGCCTACATTAGTGCCAGTAGAAAGGAAGAGGCTCTGAAATGTTGCTAGTTAATCGGACTAACCTTAATATTTGTTGAAATAAATGTAATCTTATGTGAAAACCGTGACTAACTGAAGACAGTAGCCTCTTCAGTCTAGAGTGGGTTACACCGGCGCTACCAGTTTGTTCTCACCTTCTACTGAAAGTTATTGGATCAATGTGAACACATCACCAGCTTTCTTTTCATCTGTTTTCTCTCCTAGAGGCGGAAGTGGCGGCTCTGACAGGAAGGGTTTAGTCTGTAGTTCTTTGCGATTCTTTCTGCTGAGCCTTTCCCTTACTTTTTCTGGGTAAGTTGGGTTTCCAGTTCCTCTCATTATGGATGTTGCTGTACACTCCGACCTGGCTGACCACGCCTTTGACACTGAGTGGAGGCTTTCCACAGAAGTGAAGAATATGCTTTTGATTGTGAGAGTTGGTTTCAGGTAGTCCTCTATTGTCTTAAACTATTCCGGGATGGTCAAAGGGTAGTATAGGTCCCGGGGCGAAACGTGGATTGGTACCCACGATGGAGCATAAAACCTGGGAAATGCCTGCTGAACCAACACCAACAGCTCTACTACCAAACCCTATCTCCACCTCCACGTGGTGACCGCTGGGAGCTCTTTCTTAACGAAAAGCTGCAGACGGAGAAGGATGAAGGCGAGTCTCCCGCGCCTAAAAACGGGACAAATTGTACCAACTGGTCCTCCAGGTTGAGGGTTGGGTAGGGCTGACAACCCTACACGGAAAACAACCGTTACGAAGCCACAACAGGAGCCTCGGATAGGACGGATATTAAAACGACGGACCCGGCAACGACAAAGGAACAACGATTTGCGCATTTTCTCATGGAACGTGCGCTCCCTGTACAGAGATGAAGCTGATAAGCAGCTAGCCGATACCCTGTCCCAATATAGGGCTGATGTAACAGCGTTGCAAGAGATGCGATGGACAGGGACCGGTTTCCTGGAGAAGAGCCACTACACCATATATTATAGCGGCCATCCAGTAAACCATGTGCTCGGAGTAGGTTTCTTAGTCAGCCAAAAAATGAAACCTGCTGTTATCGGCTTTGAAAGTATAAGCGAACGGCTATGCACTCTGCGCTTGCGAGGCAAGTTTAGAAATATAAGCCTCATAAACGTTCACGCCCCTACAGAGGAGACTGCAGAGTCGGAGAAGGATACCTTCTACGAGGCAGTAGAAAGAGCCCTCGAAGCCTGTCCCAGATATGATATCAAAATCATACTTGGGGATTTCAACAGCCAAGTAGGGAAGGAGCCCGTATTCAGGCGATACGTTGGCTCTCATAGCTTACACGAAAAAACAAATGATAACGGACTGCGGACTATTCAATTAGCAGGGTCACACGAAATGGTTGTTGGAAGTACCTGGTTTGCGCGGAAAGCGGTCCACAAACATACGTGGGCCTCTCCAGACGGGACCACTTTCAACCAAATTGACCACGTGTTGATCGAACGCCGCCACCTCTCAGCCTTGATGAATGTCAGAACATATAGGGGGGCCAATATAGACTCGGATCACTATCTCGTTGGCATGGTGCTCCGAGCTCGAATAACAATACCACCTAGAATCCCCTCTGACAATCAGGTGAGAGTGAACACTGAAGCCATCCACAACACAACCCTCCGCGACACCTATAAGAGGGAAATGGATGCCGCAATAACCGCAGTCAATAGAGGACCTGGAGATGAAGCATCAACTAATGATCTTCACAACCACCTGAAGAACGTTATCATGGATACGGCCACAAATATACTTGGCCCCAGCCGCAAAAGGAGTCGGAACGGCTGGTTTGACGATGAATGTAAGCTAGCAACGGAACGGAAGAATGCCGCATACCGAGTAATGTTGCATTCTCAAAGAACGCGGGCACGCGCAGAGACTTATCACGAACTCCGTCGAGCGGAGAAGCGACTTCACAGACGGAAAAAGGAAGCCTGGGAGAACCAACAAGTCTGTGAACTAGAAAAGTACAGGGAGCAACCGCACCAGGCGCGGAAGTTTTACCAACAAGTCAGCAGGATGAAGCCTTATACACCTCGATGCTCATCCTGCCGAGACAAAGAGGGAAATCTGATTTCCGACAGAATGGGCATATTAGAGCGATGGGTTGAGTACTTTGATGAGCTACTGAACAACCAGAACATCGGCGAGTTGGAGGTCCCGCCAACTGAAGACGACGGACAAATACTGCCACCACCAAGTTTAGGAGAAACAGTCCGTGCAATTCATCGGCTAAAAAATCATAAGTCGCCAGGAGCCGATGGAATTACAGCCGAATTGGTTAAATATGGAGGCGACCAGTTACACCAAGTAGTTCATCAACTTGTGCTCAAGGTATGGGACAGCGAATCAATGCCTGACGATTGGCAGCGAGGCATAATCTGTCTCATACATAAAAAGGGAGATATCACACAGTGCAGCAATTATAGAGGTATCACGTTGCTGAGTACCATCTATAAGATATTCTCCACTATCTTGCTAGGCCGGATAGCCCCATACGCCCAGAACATCATTGGCCCATACCAAAGAGGCTTCACTCCAGGTAAATCAGCAACAGATCAGATTTTCTCTCTGCGGCAGGCGATGGAAAAACTGTTGGAATATGGACAACAGTTGCACCATCTGTTCATCGACTTTAAAGCCGCCTATGATAGCATAGCCAGGGTAAAACTGTACACGGCCATGAGAGAATTCGGTATCCCGACGAAATTAATAAGACTGACTAGGCTGACCCTGACCAATGTGCGAGGCCAGATAAAAGCAGCAGGATCACTCTCAAGACCATTCGACATCAACAACGGTCTACGACAAGGGGATGCGCTATCATGCGTCCTCTTTAACCTGGCCCTCGAGAAGGTGATCCGTGATGCTGAGGTGAATGCAAGAGGTACGATCCTCTTCAAGTCCACCCAACTACTGGCCTATGCTGACGATATCGACATCATGGGAAGAACCACCCGAGACGTTCAAACTGCCTTCATCCAGATCGAGCAGGCGGCGCGAGATCTTGGGCTGCACATCAATGAAGGCAAGACAAAATACATGGTGGCAACGTCAGCACCGAAGACGAATCAACCAACAACATCAAACCGCACTGGTCAAACACAAGCACGAACAAGAATAAGGATAGGGGAATACAACTTTGAGACCGTTGACAATTTCTCCTATCTAGGGTCGAAAATCACAACCGATAACAACTACGATGAGGAAATCCGCGCACGGTTGTTGTCAGCCAACAGAGCCTACTTCAGCTTACAAAGACTGTTCCGCTCGAAACGTCTCACCATAGGGTCAAAGCTCTTACTGTACAAGACTATGATCTTGCCAGTCCTCATGTATTCCTCGGAAACTTGGGTTCTTAGCAAGAAAAATTGCGAACTCTTGGCCGCGTTCGAGAGAAGAATCCTCCAAAGAATTTTTGGCCCCCTACATGAGGATGGACGATTCCGTAGCCTACACAATGACGAAATCTATGAGCGATACCATGACCGTACGGTTGTGGATAAAATCCGGCTCAATAGGTTACGGTGGGCGGGTCACTTAATCCGTATGGATGAAGATGATCCCACCCGGAAAGTCTATAAGGGCAATATCTATGGTAGGAAAAGAAGACGAGGCAGACCCTGCCTAAGATGGAGCGATGGCGTGGGCCAGGACGCCAGACAGCTTTTAGGGATATCGAATTGGTGGACCTCGGCGCAAAACCGGGATGTCTGGAGTTCCTTATTAAGGCAGGCCTAGACCGGATACCGGTTGTTGCGCCGTTGATGATGATGATTCCGGGATGTGGTCGCTTTATTTTTTGAAAAGATTGGTTGTGGTTTGGTGTGGAAGTGATGTTTGATTCTCCATGAGTGCTTGTAAATAATGTTCATTAGCTCTCTACTTCTCGATTTCATTTTCAAGGTATGCTGCGTAATCGGAGTCTAGAATTCCCACGATCTGGTGATCTTCTTCTCTGCTCCTTGGACCTCCTTTCTGTAAAATTTCGTTTAGCTGCTCAATGTGAGTTAACTGATGCTGTTGAGTTTGGACCCATACTCGACCCTGAATGGTAACTCTTGCACAAAACTCCTCCATCTTGAATGCACCTTTTCGGGTGCCTTCAAATTCCTCTCAATAGTTTTTTAAATAATGGAAAGTTATGATATTCCAGTCGCTTGTTATTAGCTCGGCTTGTCCGATTGTTTCGAAGTATATTCCGGGATCTTTGATGTTTGGTCTGATGCTTAATGGTGGAAATGCGGTCTTTACAATGGGTAAGAGAAGTAATGTTTTTAAGGCTACTGTCAACATGGATGTAGGTCGGAGCCGTTTTTTAAGGACTTCAGTAGTTGTTGATGAGGATTGGTTTACTATCTGAATTCTGGTCCAATTTGAGTTGATTGGCTGAAATCTATTATATTTTGATTAGGGTGCCATAGATGGTAGATGTAGATTTGTTGAGATCTTCAGGTGCCTTAATGACACGGAAAAGTTTTGTGTATCGTCGTTCGGAAAATGCCGCTCCAAGTTTTAACATCTGCAACTCTACAGCGACCATCGCTTCCTTAAATATCCTTGACCAGCCGGGCCACTTGCCACTTTATAGCAGAGGCATTTTCATCCTTGATGAGAACTAACGTGTCTGGTCTGATGTTGTCAATTGGCTATCTACGCCAAAAATCGTGACGAATGTGCTGCACAAGTTTCCATCTCGTGAATAGGCCTGGATTGGAATTGCAAACCCGACTGTCTACTGTCGTGTTGAGTAGTTCTACGATAAGAAAATGTCCTGTTATGTTGTTAGGATTGTCTGATAATGGTAGAATAGGAATGAATTAAGCACAGCCTCAGCCTCCGTGGTAACGGTACGCAGCTCTTCATACGTCAAAGATGCTAAGCGTATGGTTTTTTGTAACAATTTGCTTGCTGACTTTACTGCTGCCTCCCACATTTCTTCGAAGTGTGGACTGCGTGGTGGAATAAAGTAGAATTGAATGTCCTTTTTAGTTAATTGATTGATAATTGGGATTGTTCATCTTGCAGTAGGGTTTCTAGTTCCTCTAATTGACTACCGGCACCGACAAAGTTTGTGGGGTTATCGCAATGTATGTTTTGGCAGCATCCACGAACCACGAACCATTTTAAGGCGGCTCTAGAAAAAGGACGGACATAAGTTTTAAGTGGAAAGCCTTTGTAGCGAAGCAGCAAAATACACAGATATAAGTTTTTTTCCACAAATTTTGTAATTGGTGCAGACAGGAGCACAAAAGTCGATGCCGACGTTGGTAGCCCAGAGCATTGAATGTATCCGTGAACAACTACAGATGTTAGACCCTTGTCTCGAGGAATCAAAAATTGTTGCCGTGCTGTTGCTCGAAGAGCTTGAGTTACTATATGTAGATTACTTCTATGGAGACCCGCAAATAGTAGTTTAGTAAATGGATGTGAAGTAGGCAAAACTGCCGGATGTTTTGCATTGTATGGTATGCTGGCGTTATGTAATCTCCCACCGACCCTAACAATTGAGTCATCAGCCAAGAACGTTGTGAGTTTGGCGAGTTTTCTCTTTGAATCGATTGACATTTTCCGGCCCAATTCCTTCATTTTAGTGTTAAATTGTTCTGATTGCATATGCCTTCCAATGAGCGTTCTCTTAGCTCTTCGATTAAAAGAAGTTTATGATTATCTTTCCTTACCTTAAAGCATTGAGTCGCCCGTAAAGCTATTGCAACAATTGGTTTAAGGTCCATGAAGGAATTCCAATGACCAATTCTGTTGATAAAGTGTTTGTTAATATCATAGCACTATTTCTGAGGACTGTTCGAATCATTTTTGGTCAGGATGATCTTCTGATTTTGTGACAACATCGCATGGCCAATGAACCTCTAGTTGTTGGATAAACTGAGGACCCTGGTGCCAAGTTGTAGAATTGATAAGTTTCCTGGGTCATACTCGTTTAGGCACCAAGTCCAGAGGATTCAGTTTCATATTCATGTGTCGCCAGTTAGACGTATTTGTTAGTTCCTGTATTGATGTAGTTCTGTTTGCCGCAAAGATGTAAAAGGATGAAGGCCTAGATCTGATCCAGACTAGTACGATCTGCGAGTCCGTCCAACAGTGGATGGTGCTGATTTCCATGTTTAGAATTTCTTTCATACGGTTTGTTAAATGTCCCATAAGGGCTGCTGCGCTCAATTCTAATCTTAGAAAAGTGATTCGTTTCACTGGAGCCAATCTGGATTTGGAAGAAAGGACCTACCTCCCAGGTTATTTACACTGCGCACATATGCATATTACTATTCTGCACGCCATTTTGCTTGGTTCGGAAAAGGCATGTAAACTAGTTATGCGAATTTTGATGAGATCGGCAAGTTTGCGGCTTCTTCCGTGGAGTCGTCGCATTAGAATTCCACTTCCCTGTCTTCGTTCGGTATTAACGAGAGAACTCGTTCGTAGTTTGCCCACCACTTACAAAGGTTTAACCCCGCCAATTGCAAAAGTGTTTTCAGTATATCCTGAATTATTACAGCTTCTTGGAGGATATTAGTACCAGTCATCACTTGCCGTTCACATCGAAATGCTTGGTTGCACATGATGCTGGTGGATGGGACTGCGTTGAAGTATTGAACAATTCCAGCAGACTTCTTGTTGTAAGTATGATGCGATAGTACCGCAGGCCTTCGTTAGGATTGTCTCTCCAAACGATAAGCTGCAAATAACTACCTTCCTAGGTCACGTTTATTTTGCGGTACATTGAATGTCTGCTGAAAAAGCAAATTTGTGCTTTTTAAAACGTAGAAGAATTGAAAATAAGTCATTTTTTATTGTAGGGCCTTTCAACATAATGTCGCTGAGTGAAATGTTGTTGGAGTCTTTGGTTTTCGCATCTTGTCTGGAGTGTCTCCTGTGCGATAACGTAGTTACCATGAGAGAGATGTAGATGATGAATTACGCTTTCAGCTTCACAGGTAACATTGCTTTTCAAATACCACATCTTCTGCGTATTTCCAAGCGATTGATCGTGGATCATTTGTTTAAATAGGTCGTTGAATTGTTTCCACTTTAGGTAATCACTATCGAATTTGAGAAATCTATCATCATTGTCAACGGCGCAACAACCGGTATCCGGTCTAGGCCTGCCTTAATAAGGAAATCCAGACATCCCGGTTTTGCGTCGAGGTCCGCCAATTCGATATCCCTAAAAGCCGTCTGGCGTCCTGACCTACGCCATCGCTCCATCTTAGGCAGGGTCTGCCTCGTCTTCTTTTTCTACCATAGAGATTGCCCTTATAGACGTTCCGGGTGGGATCATCCTCATCCGTACGGATTAAGTGACCCCCCACCGTAACCTATTGAACCGGATTTTATCCACAATCGGACGGTCATGGTATCGCTCATAGATTTCATCGTTTTGTAGGCTACGGAATCGTCCATCCTCATGTAGGGGGCCAAACATTTTTCGGAGGATTCTTCTCTCGAACGCGGCCAAGAGTTCGCAATTATTCTAGCTAAGAACCCAAATCTCCGAGGAAAACATAAGGACCGGCAAGATCATAGTCTTGTACAGTAAGAGCTTTGACACTATGGTGAGACGTTTCGAGCGGAACAGTGAAATAGGCTCTCTTGACTATCAACAACCGTGCGCGGATTTCATCATCGTAGCTGTTATCGGTTGTGATTTCCGACCCTAGATAGGAGAGATTGTCAACGGTCTCAAAGTTGTATTCTGCTATCTTTATTCTTCCTGTCTGACCAGTGCGGTTTGATGTTGTTTGTTGGTTCGTCTTCGGTGCTGACGTTGCCACCATATATTTTGTCTTGCCTTCATTGATGTGCCCAAGATCTCGCACCATCTGCTCGATCTAGATGAAGGCAGTTTGTACGTCTCGGGTGGTTCTTCCCATGATGTCGATATCGTCAGCATAGGTCAGTAGTTGGGTGGACTTAAAAAGGATCGTACCTCTTGCATTTACATGAGCATCACGGATGACTTTCTCGAGGGTCAGGTTAAAGAGGGCGCATGATAGGGCATCCCCTTGTCGTAGACTGTGATCTATCGTTCCCATCAATGAAGTGCACTATTGATTGTGTAGCTACTCCTTGTCGCCTGATGAGATCTTTGATGCGGTAAAGGTCGGTTGCTGGGATCCATTACGTCTGTGTATGTGTCAGGTGGTTGGATGTTTGGCACGTTGCCTACCATCTTTCAACTCTGGAGATGTACGTGAAAGTAATGGTGCTTCCAGACAACGCAAAAATTGTTGGATGTTATGCTTCTCTTTTGTGTATTCCGTATTGACTTTAACGAAATACTGCTTCTCTAAGTATGGGCGAAGCGAATAGAGTTGCAAGTGAGATTGCAGCTCTCAGTTAGCTGTATTGAAGGTTGTCCACAAGTGCTCCAACTGCCCGAACTTGGCCTTCAAGTATTCGGTAGTTTTCCGGCTGGAGGCGTTCTTCCTATAATTTGTAGCATCAAATTATAAGAAGTTACTATATATATATATTACAAATTTAAATGAAAAACGATGAAGTTATTAGAGAAACAGGTTTTCTCATTAGGGAGCATGAATCTGATGGGGACTCAAAATCTGTGCAGCGATCGTGGATTGATTGAATACATAAATATACATTATCTGCCAGTGTGAAGTGGGTAAAGAAGACACTCAAAGTATTTCCTACACGAGCATGTAGTGGAGAGATGACGTTTTGGAGATTGTTACAGTAACTGTGAATAGTTTGAAAACTTTTTTAGCTTCATCAAAGCGTCATTGACGAAACGCTGTCTGGGCGCAGCCATATGGTTATTAGGGTTTTGACTGACCAAAACATTTAGGAATTGTCTTCTGAATGTGTGTAACAATAGAGTTTGAAATGGTCCATCATCTAATGGTCATTTATCCGATGCTCGTTTGCGTATCGATACTGGATTTTTTCGCAAGAGGGTAGCGCATCAATAAAAACCATCTCCGTAGTCAACCTGTCCGTGAATGAGGTGAATGCAACGCAATCAGGCTCCGTCTCTGTGAAAAAGTACGAGAAGTTAAATGTAATTCATTCATTGTGTTCGTAAGGAACGTAGAAGTTTCATCAAACAATAACAATATTGCCAAATGAGTAGAAGAAGGCTATGGTCGTTAAGATTCCGAAGTAGTGCCCCCGTTTTGAGTCCGATTAATGGATAGGCATTTCTGTGCGAAAATATAAATAAATTATCCTGGCATGCATTAAAGAACACTAGGATCTACAGAAACCAAGGTGCTTTTGCATTTGGCTCTCTCTCCTCTATCTTTCCGCGGGATGTGCGGCAATACTTTCTTATGATAGATGCTTCATTCTCAATACCTGTGCTAGTTCCCTTTATAGTCAACCTGTTTTCTGCTCGGTGTCGACCTAATGGCTGAGGTTATCAGCATTAAAGTCCTTCATTGAGTGTTCTGAAGCTCTCTATTTTCTGGATTGCAAGGTGCAAATCGCAAGGTGCCAAGGTGCAAATCGCTTAATATGGAGTACTTCCTGTTGTAGAAGTGACTTTCCTTAATCTCTAGTGTCTAATGATGTCTAGATCTGGTGGGTGCCAGATGAAAATCACTATTATTTTTGCACATTTGAATTTGCTGATGCATTTGCATGCATTTTGTGGTGCGGCTTGTTTCTTTTACTTCCACATGATACCACTAACAGTACGATGGAGTGGAAATATCATTTTTAATCTTCTGTTGACATTACTAAAATCGGTTCACTATCTATCTGTCTGTCTGTCCTTTTTTGGCGTTGGGAGGTGGAAAGGTTCAAAAACCTACCTTTGGCTTCTAGCCATACGGTTATATGACGGTTTTACTCAATAAAACCACCTCCTTCTCCTTTGCGGGACTGCCATTTTGCTATTACGTCACGGGGCAGGGCCAGTTATTCCGAAGTTCCTCTTTCCTTAGAGTACTGTGGATCGCCTTCATTAGGTTTTCTACTGCCCTCAAAGATGTTTCAGAAACTAGCACGTGGTCTGCGATATTCTCGGATGCCAACTATGCCCCGGAAACAATTTCCACTTCCGACATGTGTATAGCAAATCTTGAGCAACTTAATGAATCATATCACATGTCAGGCAATACGCAAAGCGGCAAGCGGCAAAGATATGCGTCATACGCTCTGTGTCCACTTAGGTATTGCGTTAGGTCGTAGCTGCTGCCGTTTAATCCACGTTGTGACATCTGGAATAATTTTGTAAGTCCAGCCTCCTTTAAAAGGATCGTCCCATCTCTTCGGTCACTCCTGTATTGCTTCAGTTCGTGCAAACCGTAGACAAAAGGTGTCAAATTTTGCCAATTGCATCTATTGGGTCACAGAGTCGTCGATCCTCGTTCGCCCAAATGACGATGGAGACCATGTCTGCTATCACCCAAATGTTGTACTGTAAGCGCTCGATATCCGCGGCGCTCTTAATCAGAACAAACGTACATTTTTTTTCTTATCAGTTTCATTTTTTTATACCGAAGCACAGACAGAGCCGTATGAAGCAAAATCAAGCTAACGAACCTGGACATTAGGAGCTGCCGACCTTGCTGTGTGCAGCCTACATGGGCAACCTTTTTGGCCATGCTTTTGTTGTTGTCCTTTCAAGATGTGAATGGAAGTTTAACTTTTGGTCTTCCACTTCCAGGCGCCTAGAAACCCCAACCCGTACAACATATGAAGGTTTACCTCTCCTCTATACAAGTGATCACGAATTAAGCTCCTTTTCTCGAAATTTTTAATATTAACGCAGATACGGCGTTTAAAGTTTTTCAAAGGATTCCTCCACTTAATCGATATTTTCCCGGCACCTTGACCCTCCAACCATTTTGCGGGAACCTAGACACCCCAACCAATATATCATCTGAAAGGTCTAACTGTCCTCTATACAAATCTATATGATCACGAACTAAGTTCCTTTTTTCGAAATTCTCAATATTAACGGAGATATGGGCGTTTAAAGATTTCCCCAATTTATGGCCATTTTTCGGGCACCTAGACTCCGCAACGCATATATGAAAGGTCTAACTCTGTTCTATACAAGTGATCACGAATTAAGCTCTATTTCTCGAAATTCTCAATATTAACGGAGATGCGGGCGTTTAAAGTTTGTCTAAAGAATCCTCCACTTTAATATTAACAGAGATATAAGCGTTTAAAGTTTTTCCCAAGATTCGTGGAAATTTCGGAAATTTTTTCGGCACCCAGACCCCCCAATCGATATACCGTTTTGAAGCTCAGACCCTCTACCAAAAGTAGTGATCACAAATTAAGCTCATTTTTGCGAAATTCCCAACATTAACGGATATAAGCGTTTGAAGCTTTTTCCAAGATTCGTCGAAATTTCAGAAATTTTTCCGGCAGCCAGACTCCTCAACCTATATACTTTAAGAACAGTTCCTTGGGCCCACAGGCAGCTGCGAGTGAGTGTCGGGTGGGTGGTGTGGCTTTGATGCGTCGGAGATTGTCCCTCAGCAGACGCACCAACCCCGACTCTGTGAGATCCGATCTGTTATCGAAGACCGGATTACTTGGGAGTCTTGGGTCCTCCCCGTATACCTGGCTGGGGCTGACAGCAAATTTCTCTCGGCGGGTTACACGTAAGCTGAGTAGGACGAGAGGCAAGGCTTGAGTCCAGGACGGATCGTCGCGTGCCATAATGGCGGCTTTCAGCGGCCGGTGCCAACGTTCTAGCATCCCATTGGATTGCGGGCGGTATGCAGTAGTCCGCTGGCGTTTAAACCCTAGGAGTTTGCCTAACTCCGAGAAAAGTGTGGACTCAAATTGCATTCCCTGGTCAGTAATGACCACTGCAGGGACGCCAAAGCGAGGTATCCACTCTCGACAGAGGGTTTCGGCACATGTTTGCGCCGGAATGTCTTTCAGAGGTATTGCCTCAGGCCACCGCGTAAACCTGTCGATGATTGTGAGGCAATACTTGTAACTGTGTGAGTCTCGCAAAGGTCCTGCTATGTCGAAGTGTATGCTGTAGAACCGCTTGGTAATGCAGGGGAATGAGCTCACTTCTCTCCTTACATGTCTGGAGACTTTACACTTCTGGCATGCGATGCACTCTCTGGCCCAGGAATTGATATCCTTGTTCATGGAGGGCCAGAAGTATTTCTCGGTGACTAGCCGATTTATTGTCCTGATGCCTGGATGCGCTAAGTCGTGAACTGCGTGGGACACTTCTTTGCGAAAGGTGGCCGGAATGTATGGCCGAGGTCCCTTTTCCGAGTCTTCGCAGCAGAGAGAGAGGTTTGAGCCGAAGATGGGCAACTCCCGAAATTTGTATTTGGGAATGGATTTGAGGCTCTGAAGTGCTGCGTCATCCTCCTGCGCCTTGGCAATAGCCGAGAAGTCGTGTGAGGTAGGTATGTTAACCTCGGAGACACTAGACAAAGCGTCAGTAACTATGTTGTCCTTAGCGGACACGTGCTGGATGTCTGACGTAAACTGACTTATAAAGCTCAGGTGTCGAAGCTGATGTCGGGCTTTTGTTTCAAAGCATATGTGAGAAGCTTATGGTCCGTGAACACTGTGAACGGCCTGCCTTCTATGGAGAAGCGAAAGTATTTGATGCTCAAGTACGCGGCGAGCAGTTCGCGATCATAGGTACTGTAGTTCCGTTCAGCGGGGTTCAACTGCTTAGAGAAGAAGCTCAACGGCTGCCAGACGTGATTAACCTTTCGGTGAAGAGCAGCACCTACTGCGATGCCAGAGGCATCAACAAAAACGGCTAGGGGTGCATCTTGCAGAGGAAATGCCAAGAGTGTAGCGTCGGCCAGTTGTCGACGGGAGTTGTCAAACGCGCAGATAGCCTCTTCAGACCACACAATACACACGAGATATCCTTAGTTTTGGGGCCAGACAAGTACGCATTCAAAACGGACTGGTGTTGGGTGGCCTTGGGCAGGAAACGACGATAGAAGTTTGGCATGCCCAAGAACCTCCTCAACTCCCTCACTGTCTTCGGACGCGGGAAGCTTGTAATCGCTTGTATCTTGTCTGGGTCGACCTGTATTCCTTCAAGGGAAATGGAGTGGCCGAGGAATCTCACCTGTTTTTGAAGGCAGTTGCATTTCTTAATGTTTAGGAGTAAGCCGGCCTCATGGAGACGTTGAAAAATGCTCTCGAGATGGGCTAAGTGCTCAGACTCAGTAGCAGAAGCAACCAAAACATCATCCAAGCATACGAAACAGAAATCGAGGTTTCGCAGGACTGAATGAATGAACTTTTGAAAGGTTTGCCCGCATTGCACAATCCGAAAGTCATCGGAGTGAATTCGACGAGTCCAAAGGGTGTGCATATTGCCGTTTTTTGTATGTCTTCTGGAGCTACAGGGAGTTGATGATAAGTCTTGTCCAAGTCCAAGATCAAAAACATGCGGCAATTCGCGAGGTAATGCGCAAAGTCGTGGATGAGTATAATTGGATATCGGTCAGGAACAGTCTGTGCATTTAGCCTTCTGTAATCCCTACAGGCGCCCATTCGCCGTTTGGCTTTGGGGTCATATGCAGTGGGGAAGACCAACAGCTGTTTGAGGGCCTGCAAATACCCTGTTGAACAAGTTGTTCAAATTCTTTCCGCGCAATAGCCAGTTTCTGGGGTGGTAGAGGACGCATCTTCGAGAAGATCGGGGAACCAATAGTGTTAATGTGGTGCTGCACATTGTGCTTGACTGGTTTTGAGAGACTACACTCGGTAGTAATCTAGCTGAATTTTTGGAGAAGTACCCGAACACGAGAGTCGGTAATGTCTTCTAAAAGAACGAAAAGATTATTGGCTGGGTGAGATGCCATTTGGCCCGACGAATTTAGGTTGGTCGTGGGATCTATAAGGGACTTATTTTGCACGTCCACCACCCATAGTGACACAAGAAGTCTGCGCCACGAAAACGTCCTACGCAAGCCAAGACTCACGTTCACTTGCCTATACCCGTACGTGTTGGTACGGGAAGAATTTGCTGCCGCCAGTTTGAAAGGTTGTGGAAAAAGTCGATAATGCCGGGCTACGGGAAGAATCGAAACCTCCGGACTAGTATCCACGAGGTAGTTGCGTCTGCTGAGGGGGTCGAAAATAGTTAGGCGAGGCGGCGTTGCGTTCTGGGTGGCCGTCGCCAGGACTCCCCGCGGACCTAGTTTTTTGTTCTAGGCACGAATTTCCGGCTCCCAGACTCCCGTGCTACCGCTCACCGGTTGCTAGCACAGTTCGCTGCGGAAGTAAATGCTGATCTGGTGCTGATTAGCAAGGAATACCGAAACAAAGACCCCTCCTGATGGCATCTCGAATTATCGGGCACCGCTGCCGTCTGGATTTGGGACGATGTTCGACTTCGTGTTCTTGCCGAAGGCCGAGGGGACGAGTTTGTCTGGATCTGATGTTTAGGGATAACGTTTTTTAGTGCCTGTGGAATGCCGCGAGGGCGAACAGCGGGAAGTTCGTCGAAGCTCTTGGAGCAGGCAGAGCCGCGCTGGAGGGCGCTCCGGGGGCTGGTAGTGTCGCAGCTGAAACCGTCGTAAATTCAGTAATGAACCTGATAACGACGTGTGTGAGGCTTTCATGCCCCAGAGGGGCCCCAGGCGCGACAAGCCTTCTATGCACTGGTGGACGTCATAAGCTCCGTCGTTTGGCACAACGTTTGCACGCCATCGTTGAGGCATGTGCCATAAAGGCAGAGTATAGATCAGGAAAAAGGAGACCCCGCAGCACTATAAATAAAAGGAAAGCTCGCAGCTGGCAGAATTTTGTTAACGAGGTGAATGAGGACCCGTGGGGACTTGCATACTAAGTACTGACCAGATAGACCGCGTTGTGCGCGCATTGTTCCCCAGATATCCTGTACGGGTTGATGTAAATAGTGCGGAAAGCGGAGGATTACCCCCTTTTCACAATGAGAGAGCCTGAAGAAACGGTTCTCACTATGAAAAACAAGAAGGCACCATTCCCTGATGTCATCCTGGCGGAAGTTTACAAACTGGTGTTCCGCCAACGGCCAAAATTTCTGGTTGAAGTGTTCAGCGCTTGCTTGAAGAAAGACATTTTTCCTTGTCGCTAGTAAGTGGCCAGATCAGTATGGGTAAAGGAGCCCCGGAGCTCCCGTCTGCATGCCGACCGCTGTGTAAGCTTGACATGGCCGGAAAAGTGCTCGAGAAGCTCATCAGGAGCAGACTTGCTGAAGCGATACGCGCTGCCGGGGACTTATTGGCAGGGCAGTTCGGGTTCAGAACAGAGATATCTACAGTGATTGCTGTTATGGAGGTCGTAGATACGGTTCATCGAGCCGAGGCACACAGCCGCCGATCTCAACGGTTCGTGCTCCTCATAACGCTTGATGTTAGAAATGCCGTAAGATGGACAGATATACTAGGCACACTAGAAAACTCATTTCACGTGCCAAGCTATCTCTTGCGGATACTGAACCATTACCTGAAAGACCACTCCCTGCTCTATGAGACGCTAGAGGGCCAAAGGAGGATGGAAATCACGTCGGGAGTAGCACAGGGATCCATCCTAGGGTCGGACCTCTCGAACGCTTCCTACGATAGTCTGCTGAGACTCGATATGCCCGAAGAGTCGCGCCTGGTCGGTTATGCAGACAACGTTGCAGCACTTGTTGCCGGACGCACTGTTGAACAGTCGAAAAGCAGACTTGGCATATTGATGCGACAGGTGATTGGGATGGATGACTACTCACGGTTTCAGCCTTGCGCTGGAAAAAACCGAAGTAGTCATCTTGACTAGAAGGAGAATCCCGACCCAGCATTCCATATCAATCGGCAAGTTGACTCTAGAGTCAAAACCATCGGTTAAATACCTTGGTTTAATGCTCGACTCAAAGATGAGCTTTTTCGAACAAATCAAAGAAGCAATGGACAGGGCTGCAGCTGGAGTCGCGGCCTTGAGCTGGCTAATGGCAAATGTCGGGGGCCCTATATTAACTAGGAGACGTCTCCTTATGGGAGCAACGGAGTCAGTTCTGCTCTATGGTGCGGAGGTATGGGCTTATGCCCTTGACAAGGAGGTGCATCGTAAACGCTTGCTCAAGTGCAGAGGCGGGGAGCTTTGGGAGTGGCTTCTGCTTATCGCACGATCTCCGAAGCAGCTGTCATGGTGACCGCGGGAGAGATCCCCGTTCCCCTCCTTGCCAAGGAGCGCAAAGCTATCCACTGCCGTGAGGGCGAAAACTTAAGACAGGTTGTTACCCGTGAAGAATATCAACCCCCCCTTACCGAGTGGTAACTTTCTTGGCAAAATGAGCCAAGGGGCAGATGGACTGCGCGGCTCCGTGGTTGAACAGAATGCACGGTGAAATTGATTACTTCCTTACACAATTTCTAACTGGGCATGGAGGTTTCGAGTCCCACCTGCACTGGATCGGGAAGGCGTGATCTCCTGATTGTGTGTTCTGCAATGGAGTGACAGACGACGCTGAACACACTTTTTCTCTTGCGAGAGGTGTGACGACTTTCGTCACCGGCTTTATGCAGACACGGGGGAGCTCTCCCCAGACAACATCGTCAGCGAGATGCTGAAGAGCGCTGGCAGCTGGAATCGTATTGCGCATTATGTCCGGGCTCTTCTTATTGCGAAGAATATTGAAGCCGACCGGCGGAGGGATCAGACGGTAAGGGGTTCCCTACACTAACAACTCCCTTCCTCCCCTCCCCCCCTTTGGTGAAAGGAATTGACTAAGTTGAAAACTACCAAAACCGGGAGAGCGGGAGAGTTAGCCCGAAGTAACGTGTCAAACGGTTCCAGGCGAGTTCTCTGATGACAGGGAATTGTTTAGTTTATAGTCCGACAGCGTGCTGTTGCGGGAGTCCCACACTCTGTGCGTAAACGCATTCACTTACTACTCCTACTACCCTACTCCCAAACAAACAAAAGAAACCCCAAACCATATACGATTTGAAAGGTCTAACTTTCCCCTATACAGGTGATCACGAATTAAGTTCCTTTTCTCGAAATTTTCAGTATTAACGGAGATACGGGCGTTTAAAGTTTATCAAAAGATTCCTCCACTTTACTCCCATTTTTCGGGATCTAGAATCCTCGTACCATATCCTCTATACAAGTTACCATGAGTTAACCTCCCTTTCTGAAAGAGATACGGGCGTTTAACATTTTTCAAAAGATTTCTCCACTTTGCGGCCATTTTTCCTGCACCTAGACCCCCCAACTCCCCCCCCCCCCCCCTCTGTACAAGTGATCACGAATTAAGCTCCTTTTCTCGAAATTCTCAATATTAACGGAGATACGGGCGTTTAAAGTTTTTCATTCCTCCACTTTAGGGCCAGTTTTCGGGCACCTAGACCCCCATCCCATGTCCCATCTGAAAGGTCCAACTCTGCTCTGCACAAGTGATCACGAATTAAGGTCCTTTTCTCGAAATTCTCAATATTAACGGAGATACGGGCATTTAAAGTTTTTCAAAAGATTCCTCCACTTTACCCCCATTTGTCGGGACCTAGACCCCTCAACCCATATACCATCTGAAAGATCTAACTCTCCTCTATACAAGTAATTATGAGTTAAGCTCCCTTTCTCGAAAGAGATGCGGACGTTTAACATTTTTCAAAAGATCTCTCCACTTTGCAATAGTAAACATACCATCCCCGATAATGACAATTCAGAACAAGAACAAAGTGAGTTCTGTGAAGATTCTTTCTTAATAAACACTTGCGAGGACCCGTCATGCTTCGAAATTGACTACTCGGATCGTGGCAGGGCAATTTACAACAACATTGCAACTACATAGGGAGTAAATTTGAGAAAATTTCTCGGTTTATCGTTAGTGGCGTCATACAGTGAAAGTCGCCGGAGCAGCTGACAGCAAAGTAGTAAGTATGATGTGTATCAACAGCCAGTCCCAGAGCGTAGCTCGCCCAGCACCCAGCAAAGGAGCATCAGATTAAGCCGAAACAGTATCGGAACCACAACATCAGTGCCTTGCAGTGCTCCCTTTCTAGAAGGAAGCCTAAAAGGAACCACTGAAACTCGGTAAATGGCCTTAGACATAAGCGGAATTGGAGCAAAGTCGTCTATCCTTGCGAGAGCCAAAGAGGAAAAGCTTATCAGGAAGGGCTACTGGGAGAGAATAGCTGGACCGAAGTGTATATTCCCCAAGCATTCCGTACAGGTTGGAGATGAAGATGTTACGTTGAGCTAGTGATATGACAAGTTTTGATCACATCTGCGATTGACATGGGTTTGCACCTATCGTGAGAAAATAAATTCGCACTAACGAGAATTCACTCGGCGAATTTGGTCTGAGTATCTGAGTCGATGGTAAGTGACCAAAAGGCCGGCCGAAACAATGGTGGCTTTATACGCTGGATGGTGATTTGACACTCGCAACTGCACCCAGATCAGGCTTTTAATTGACAAAATCGCACAACAGATCACGACGAGCCAACCCCGCTTGTGAACCGAACAAAGGCTAATCAAGTCGGGAAACCGAAAGCTGGACGCTTCAGGTATGAAAGGTTTTGTGTGTTTCTTTTATTAGGAGATTTGAGTGTGCATTTGTTCCGTCAGCATGTAACACGTAAAATAAGCATATATTATGTGAAAATAGCCACTTTCAAGTGATATTGACATTCATAGTCTTGAATTTGCAGAGGAGCGACAGTTTTGACCTATTATAACTTTGTTATTAATGGTGCGATTTTCACCAAATTCGGCAGGATTATGCTCTATATAATAGTCAATATTTTTGCGTGTGATTCTAGGGTGAACTTAAGGGGGTTTTCCTGCCAATTACTGAAAATTATAGTAATGTACTATTATTAACTTTATTTGAACAGGTATCGATATGGAGGGTATTTCAGAGCCTAGGCACCATATAGTGGCAGCCCTCTGATTTTTTTCAGATTTGTCGGTTTGGTAGTTTCTGAGAATGGGTTCGTTAAAGAAATGATCACTTTCAACCCCCCGCACTCCCCACCTTTTCAAGAAATGTCAAAACTAAGACCCGCTTCGAAAAGTACTAATCGAGACCTTTAATTTGATACTCCACATGACTATACTTAATGAAAAAAAATGTACACCCCCCTTTTGCATGTATGAGGACCCCCCCTTAAATTCGTCGTAAAAGGATGTAACTCACTATATGCGTGAGCGTTCAC
The DNA here is from genome assembly GCF_905115235.1 of Hermetia illucens. NCBI lineage: Eukaryota > Metazoa > Arthropoda > Insecta > Diptera > Stratiomyidae > Hermetia > Hermetia illucens. The sequence continues at coordinate 76,169,175 of NC_051851.1, forward strand.
AGTTCCCACCTTTCTACCAAATTTGGCAATCGCTACAACCACCTCCGAGAAAAATGTGTGTGACGGACAGACAGACAGTAAACCGATTTTAATAAAAAAGAAGATTCCGTATGGATTAGTGACAACAGCACGGAAGACAATGAGAATCGTCCACTTTCCACCATGAAAGAGCGGGAAGAGGCAAACCTCCTTTTGAGAAATATCAAGGATTAAACGCTTACTGGATTTGACTTAATATTGAGTTTATGTTTATTGCGTTAACAATGTTTATTTGAAACAATTTTACATCAATTTTTAAGTTAGTTCAATTTCGATCAACGTAACGAGAATTTTTGCACGTTGTCTGGTGCTCAGGTTGAACGTCTTTAATTTTATAATTCAATTTTATAGCTCTTAAGTCCGAAATGAAAAGTGTGACCGTCCGGGTAAACGGTTCTGAACACAGTGAATTTTCACAGTCTCGCGGCGAGTACGAATATGCCACGGATAGCACCGGTGGTGGCATCTGTCAGTCGCATTAACAACATTCGAAATAAATTTTGACTGTTGTTAACCCCGCTGCGCCACAAAGGAATATCTACTGCTCGGCACAGTTGTATGAAAGAGGCGTTTGTTGTCGCGGACATTCATCTGGACATGGTTATTATTACGCTGAGTATCTCGTCTGATAGCCTCATTTACGAGGCTTGGTGACCCCAAGGGTTGCATAGGCCGCTGTGCGTATCGTATTTTTCGCTTCGCATGAAATGTCGCCATTCAATTGGCAGCAGACTAGTACGCTCCGTAAGTTGTTTCAAGGGTGGCTTGATTTGCAAGACAGCATTCAACGACTGATGTTGAGGTGGGATGGCCCAACAGTCAATGGTTTCCATGGTGAAGATGTGCAGGCGTTTTTTGTGAATAGAGTTGAGATGAGCTTCATAAACTGGTCATCAAATCGCTTGATTTTTTTAGTTGGATCACGAAAGCCCTCAAAAACGGCAATCTCGAGGGTGAATTGAGTACCTGGGCTACTAAACTAGGAATTTTGTAACTGTTCTTATGGCGTCTGTTACGCAGATGTTGATACCACACCATCAAGTTTCCTGTAGAGCGCCGCTTCCAAAGGATTCTTACTACTTCTTCCACTTTACCGGTGAGGATACCCATATTTGGCGCGTAAACACGGATTTATGTCGCTTGGACTAATTTGCGTCAAGGATACTTGCCCATCACGCCCAATCACTCTAGTATTTCCCGAGGCATGGCATATGGCATCACAATTTTTGTAACCTCATTAACCTCACGCCAGAAGAGATAAAGTAGGATTTATCGTAGTGGTGTACCTCCAAATATACTCTATTTATGTCTCCCTTTGATCTCAATATTTGATTTATATTTTCTCAGAATGTAATGGAAATAACATTGCAGGATTGTGACCTAAAGCTTAGAATGCCAATAAATAATCTGACATAATAATAATAAGTACGTGAAAATTATGAACTAACTACAAATTCAACTATCAAATTCAAGGCTTCTACCTTTATTTTAAAACTTTTAAAAACGAAAACCCTTTCGGTTAGCTTTGTAGATTTTAACGTTTTCCAATGAAAAAAAAAACCAATTAAATATGGCGAAAATATATCCAATTCCTCAAAGGATTTCAATGAAAGCAACATCTATTCGGGAATTCTACGAATGGTTTCACGCTATATTTCATATGTCGATGTGATTGCTGCCACACTCCACAGTATCCCATTAATAGTTTTCTGTGCGGTCATTAATTATATCGCTCAAATAGGCTTCAAAAGCATTAACACTGAAAAGGGTGTCTAGAGTGTCGGAAATATCAGATGCACTCGTCCGCGAGAAATATAATCAAAGACACATGTCTACATTTAATATAACTGTCATAACGTCCCCAACCTAATATAAGAGGTACATTAGCAATCGCAGGTGCAATATTACCGTCAAATATTCGAGTCCAACACTATTAGGTATTCTAGCGAATAAACGAACTCTAGCCGAGTCATCCTGGCAGCAAACTAGGGCACACCCGGAGTGCAATAACCATAGATTTAGCAAGGCTTCAGTGCAGTTGCATATAAATAGGGACGGTTTCTAGTTAATTACAGGATGCGAACAATAGGCAATTCTGCACTAACTAAACGAGATAGAGAGATAGTGAAGTCGTTAAGAGGATTTCAAATAATTCGCACTCCATATTCACACGACCATGTGTTGGCTCTCCTCTTCTTAATTAATGGTATATGCGACTTTTGGCCTCCATAGTTGACCCGGCTAGTTTCGATGGTTTTATGAAGGTAAATGCTGAAAATTCATAATAATTTTGGAAGGATGAGCCACATCAATAGAAGATTGTAAGATAGATCCTAGAAAAAGTATCATTTGGAATGAAGCGAATGCTTTCTGTCAGAAGGAAAAGTTTGAACTTCACTTTCTTCTCGAATAATGCACTTTCACTTCAACTAACTCTCATTCATAATATTATTGACATCGCCCTAATAAAAGTGCTGAGGATCACTCGAGACATCAATATCCCCCATTTCTGTCATTTACTGACAAATTTCTTGGATTGAACCCATTCTAATCCAATTATTTTCGATGATACTCAGACATTTTCAAGATTATTGTGACTGGCTTTTCCAACTTCTTTAATACCTTTCCATTCATTTTCTTTTGAAAAATCATTGAGAAAAGATGATTTTCTCAATTACCGTCACCAGAGGGAAATCCTGCCGGTTTTACTGAATGCATTATTCCAGGTTGTTGATTTCCACTACCTTTCTTGGGGAAGGAGTTTAAATCGTAATAAATATGAAAGAGGTTGATGGGCTCTTGACTGTGAGATAGCACTCAGCATTCCTTTTAATGTTCGAATGTAATACAAATATAATAGCAATAAAGAGAAAGATATAAAACGTTAATGTTGATGATAATATTTTTTTAGGAAAGGACACTGTCAAAGGAGCTATACTAGAATATTATCGTGAAATACTTTTTAACTATTTTGCATATCTCCTGTTACTCACTTCAAATGCTTTTATGTTTAGTATTATTATTACGTAGTTTACTCAACTAGACGCCATCGTGACTAGTTTTCCATTATAAAACCACAATATTTTTCAATTGTCTAATGTCGGGTAGTAGTGACCACTGTAAGTTGTTGCTAGCAAGCGAATTATCATCCTGGCATAATATGTAACTAATAATAATAATAACATTCAGAGATATTTAGACACCTTTTAAGGTTTTGTATAAATCACGACCTTATTAAAATCGGTTTACTGTCTGCTCGTCTTTTTTTATTAAAATCGGTTCGAAACCGTTCTATCTGTCCGTCTGTCTGTCTGTCTTTTTTTTGCCGATGGCTCCTGCCACACGGTTATGTGGGACTCCTACCCACTAAAACCACCTCCTTCTCCTTCCACTCTCCCCGCGGAACTCCCATTTAGTATTACGTCGCGGGGCTGGATCAGAATTTACTCTGCGCTCATGTTAACATTGGTGTTTCTCTCGCGTTCATTCTTTCGGATGACTTCTTCCTTTCTAAATTTCTTTCCGCTGCCTGCAATCACCTTTCCGACTTCGGTCCATATCCCTTTTGATTTCACCATAAGTTCCATTATATTTTCGGGTGTAAAGTGCTCCCCGGTTGTAGCTTCTAATATAGCGCTTTGGGCTTCGAATCTGGAGTAATGAAAAAAGACCTGTTCTGCGCCCTCTGCAATTTTTGGGCACTTTGGGGAATATGGTGAATCATCATGCCCAAATCGATACAGATATGCTCGGTAGCCATCGTGTCCCTTCAAGAATTGAATTAGGTCGAAACCTACTTCGCCGTGGGGTCGCTCGATCCATTTCCGGATATGCCATATGACTTTCTAAGCCCAGCGGCCTTTTTCTGGCTCGTCCCACTTCTATTGCCATTCCGCGAAAGTTTCAGTTTGTGAGAACTGTCACCGACGGGCAGGAGATTCTCCGGTGAGATACGTTCGATCGTAAAGTCGTTGTATTTCTTTCGGAAGAATCTCAATCGGGACCATTCCTGCTATCACGCACGCTGCTTCATTGGATATGGTTCTGTAAGCGCAACATGTTCGGAGTACACTTATGCGATACGCAGCTTCAGTTTTTCTCTTATTTGCTACATTTTTCAGTGCATCTGCCCACACTGGGGCTGCATACAGTAGGATCGAACTGACCATCCTCGAAATAAGGAGTCTATGCCTCGGCCTTGGGCCACCTATGTTAGCATTCTGGAAACCAGCGCTCCGATGTTATATGCCTTGGTTGCTGCACCCTCCACATGCAATCCGAAGTTTAACTTCTGGTCAATCACTACACCTAAATATTTAAGTGCAGGCTTGGAATGAATTGTTGGCGTTCCAACTTTGATCGTCATGGAAGTGCACTTTCTCCGCTTGGTAATAAGTACTACTTCTGTCTTATGCTCTGCGAGCTTTGGCCAGCATTCTCTAACCAGGATTTAATCTCATAGACTGCTTCATTTGTATAAAGCTCGACTTTTTCCAAAAGGCGTGCAACAACCGTCACACCAATACCGCCCGCGAAACCAATGGAGGCCACACCAGTAGGAAGGTCTAGGGTCAGTACTCTGTTATACATAATAATCCACAAGAGTGTCCCTAAGACAGATCCTTGTGGAACTCCCATGTTGTTTGGTGTGATTTCATTCCTTCATTTGATTCGCAGCACAGAATCCTATCGATCGTCGGCAACGATACGCACCAGGTACTTCGCAACGCCTAGGTTGATTAGGGACTCAAGTATCTTGCTCCATCTAACGGAATTGAAGGCATTCTTCACATCAAGTGTAATCACTGCACAACATTTGCCGTCAAGTGCGGTCTTAGCTGTCTTAGCTACTAAAACAAGTACATCCGTTGTAGACCTCCTCTTTCGAAAACCGAACTAATTTTCAGAGAGACCACCATCCTTTTCGGCAATTCGAATTAATCTGTTGTAGGTTACGCGTTCGAATAGTTTGCCAGTATTATTTAGGAGGCATATCGGCCTGTAGAAATCCTCCTTCTTTAAGGCATGTCGTGAACGCCTCGGCAAACATATTTGGAGCTATTTTGACTGCTGCCTTGCGAGCTTTATTGGGGGTACTATCCAAGCCAGGTGCTTTATTTCCTTGCGGTATTCTCCGATTTCAGAATTCCACCAAAAGTTCGAAACTCGCTTCTGGGATACAATATACCTTGGCATGAATGCGTCACATGCTCGGCGCAACTTTTTACCGATCTGTAAAGCCTTATTTTCAGCGCTTCCTTCAAGCGCTATATTTTGCTGCAGAACTTCTTCGAAAATCTCCTCGTCAAACTTATTAGCTGCTCACCTTTCAGCTCTCATCGGAGAATGAGATCGAATGAAATCGTTCATTCGTTTACCATGCCTGATTTCAAAAATTGTGGTCGCTATGTGTATATTCTTCACTGGCATACCACTGCAGATCCTTAGCTAAAACATCGCTAACAAAAGTGACATCTATCACGGACCCCATTTTTCTCTTTCGGAAGGTGTTCACGCATCCAGTGTTAGCAATTACAAGATTCAGACGAGAAAGAGCTTCGAGTAATATACGTCCTCTTGCGTTCGTTTCTAGGCTGCCCCGTTCTTCAGCCCATGCGTTGAAATCGCCCGCCACTATTTTAGAGCTATGGTTGTTTGTCTGTCCGTCTGTCCATCTGTCTGCCGCACGCACTTTTCTCCGAAACGGCTATACCGATTGAAATTTCGAATGCCGCGAATCCCGCCGCGCCACATCACTCAGCAATTGTTTTTCTTCTGTCATTCTGCCCCTAACTCATGGCACATTTTCACCATCTGCTCTCCACTCCTGTGGCGAGTTCTAGAAATGTGTGGAGAGCACCGGTCGCACTCACATTTGCAACATTTGAAATAAATTTCGAATGCCGCGAATCCCGACGCGCCACTCCATCTCCATGAATGCGCCCTCTTCAAACTTTTTCACGGACCAGCCCTGGTTTCCTGCTCCGCGGGAATGCATATCGCCGATTGGCCTATATTTGATCTGAAGGAAAATTCCCTGGTGGTCGCTATGAATATAATGCTCACTGACAAACTATGCCATTGGCCATATCGCCAATGTGGTACTCAAATATGTCAGATCGACTATTGAGTCCTATCCTGTCCCACGAAAAGTGGAAACCTTTCCTGTATTTTCGAGCACCAAGTCTAGCTCCGCGAAAGCCTCGTGCAGGATACAGCCGCTGGTGTTCATAATGCGACTGCCCCAATCCACGGCCACGCGTTGACTTCTTGCATCTGCTACTAGCATACCTAGTATTCCATCGAATTCTGCTATCGTCGCGCTTGGTTAGGCATAGCAACTATATATGTAGATACCAGCTATTTTTGCCCTGACAAATCCAACTTCTGGAAATTCCGTCATCTCATGAGTGGCTTGATTTCCACACGCCCATATTGCCGCCTTGCCAGTTAAATCTGCAGTCCAGGCACCGCTCTTATTATTGCGATAAGGTTCGCTGATTATGTCAACTTCGATTCCCTCGTCATAGATGGTCTGCGAGAGAAGGTCTTGCGCTGCCTCGCAGTGGTTGAGGTTGATTTGTATCAACCTCATTTCTTTACTGCATTCAAGGCTCTCCTAAACACTGGGTATCTGTTCCTACCTGCAACGTTCCGACAGTCGATGCCCTTTTTGCCCCTGCAAAGCATACCTTAAGGCTCATCGTTGCACTCATTTTCTGCAACTTTTTAACCTGTCACAGTCAGGAGTGCATTACGCCGTTCCCTAAGCCGGTAAACGACCCAGTCTATTTTTACTTTACCAGCCGCCAGCAGTTTGAACGCTACTTCAGCTGATAAGTTTACAGTTGCCGTTTGCGTGCCTTCGTATGCCTTTCTCAGTTCTCCGATTGCGGAATCTTGCAAGCCAAGGGGTCTGCACTGCTTTTCTAAGGCGCCGCGGATATCCTCTTTAGTCGTGATTTCATCAATGTCCTTACATTGTATAACAATTTCCTGCTTTCTGGCTCATACTTGTACTTCTTCTCCTAAAGACTTCTCCACTTTGCCGAGGAAATTTTCAACCGTTTTGTCCGGAGATTTCTTCAGCTCCAGCATCGAATTTCCTTTTTGGGATCGTCTGATACGGCTCACATTTTTCAAAGGTCCATCAGCTCATGTTCGGATTTGACCTTGCTGAGGATATCGGCATAAGTCATATCACCTTTTTTGGAGATGATAATTAATTCAGGCCGTATTCTTTTGTTAGGTGTCGCATTTTTCTGTCCGCCAACCTTGGTCCATGCTCCCTTGGTTCCTTTCTAGGGATTTACCTCCCTTGGGTCGATTTTAGCCGGCGCAGCAGTTTCCACGATTTTGTTAACTTTTTTGCCTTACACTTTGATGGTGAGAGGCCTTTTCGCCTTTTCGCGACCTACGAGTATCGGAAAGAATCGTTCGCGCCCTCTCAACTCCTCTTTTCAAACTTACCGCCCTTTGGATTTTGAGGGGGTATCACTTGTGTTACCTGGGTGACGTTCGATTTCTTCGAGGCACTTTTTTCATTCTTGACACTATTGTACAGTACATAAATGGCTCAGGCCATGTTTTTCATGGGCTGGTGCACATTGTCTTTGTCCTTTATGAATTCGGACAACTCTACTATTTTTCGTCCGAGTAGGGCAAACGATGATTCGTCCGTATGCTGACACTGCTGCTCTACTTGGTTTTCCCACTGTGCACTTCCGTATTTATTAGCCTTCCGGGAGCTTCCCTGATTTCCTTCCTTCATCAACGTTGATTTCGGAGAAGGCCGCAGGATCGTCGAGCTTCTCCTAAATGGATCAAACACAAACAGGCGTAGTCACGCCACTATGGGCTAATGAAGTACCAGTTTGTGAGCCCCTATCCGTGTTTTTGAACAGGCGTTCCCGAAAGTGATGTACTCCTTTTAAATCCCTCTTTATCCAGGCTGCTTGTAGTATTGAATGCAACGGTGGCCAAGTAATCCACCACCGAAGCACTGTAGTCGAAAGATATCGACGGCCAGGAGCCTGCTCCTGTGATGTCATCAACTTTTTAACGGATCCATTCTCAAAAACTACCCAAACGAAAAATCTGAAAAAAAATGAAGAGGCTACCCCTATATGGTGCCTAGGCTTCGAAATACCCCCCATACCAAAATCCTTACTTACTTACTACTTACTATAATTTTTAATAATTGCTTATAAAACCCCCATTAAGTTTATCCTAGTACGACGAGATTTTTCAGTAATGTAAGCTAAAATATGGAGCATGATCCTACCAAGTTTGGTAGAAATCGCACTATTACTAATAAAACTGTCATCATCATCAACGGCGCAACAACCGGTATCCGGTCTAGGCCTGCCTTAATAAGGAACTCCAGACATCCCGGTTTTGCGCCGAGGTCCACCAATTCGATATCCCTAAAAGCTGTCTGGCGTCCTGACCCACGCCATCGCTCCATCTTAGGCAGGATCTGCCTCGTCTTCTTTTCCTACCATAGATATTGCCCTTATAGACTTTCCGGGTGGGATCATCTTCATCCATACGGATTAAGTGACCCGCCCACCGTAACCTATTGAGCCGGATTTTATCCACAACTGGACGGTCATGGTATCGCTCATAGATTTCGTTATTGTGTAGGCTACGGAATCGTCCATCCTCATGTAGGGGGCCAAAAATTCTTCGGAGGATTCTTCTCTCGAACGCGGCCAAGAGTTCGCGATTTTTCTTGCTAAGAACCCAAGTTTCCGAGGAATACATGAGGACCGGCAAGATCATAGTCTTGTACAGTAAGAGCTTTGACCCTATGGTGAGACGTTTCGAGCGGAACAGTCTTTGTAAGCTGAAATAGGCTCTGTTGGCTGACAACAACCGTGCGCGGATTTCATTATCGTAGTTGTTATTGGTTCTGATTTTCGACCCTAGATAGGAGAAATTGTCAACGTTCTCAAAGTTGTATTCTCCTATCCTTATTCTTGTTCGTGTTTGTGTTTGACCAGTGCGGTTTGATGTTGTTGGTTGATTCGTCTTCGGTGCTGACGTTGCCACCATATATTTTGGCTTGCCTTCATTGATGTGCAGCCCAAGATCTCGCGCCGCCTGCTCGATCTGGATGAAGGTAGTTTGTACGTCTCGGGTGGTTCTTCCCATCATGCCGATATCGTCAGCATAGGCCAGTAGTTGGGTGGACTTAAAGAGGATCGTACTTCTTGCATTTACCTTAGCATCACGGATCACTTTCTCGAGGGTCAGGTTAAAGAGGACGCATGATAGGGCATCCCCTTGTCGTAGACCGTTGTTGATGTCGAATGGTCTTGAGAGTGATCCCGTTGCTTTTATCTGGCCTCGCACATTGGTCAGGGTCAGCCTAGTCAGTCTTATTAATTTCGTCGGGATACTGAATTCACTCATGGCCGTGTATAATTTTACCCTGGCTATGCCTATGGCCTTCAAGTCGATGAATGCGATGGTGCAACTGTCCATATTTCAACGGTTTTTCCATCGCTTGCCGCAGAGAGAAAATCTGAGCTGTTGCTGATTTGCCTGGAGTGAAGCCTCTTTGGTATGGGCCAATGATGTTCTGGGCGTATGGGGCTATCCGGCCTAGCAAGATAGTGGAGAATATCTTATAGATGGTACTTAGCAACGTGATACCTCTATAATTGCTGCACTGTGTGATATCTCCCTTTTTATGTATGAGACAGATTATGCCTCGTTGCCAATCGTCAGGCATTGATTCGCTGTCCCATACCTTGAGCACAAGTTGATGAACCACTTGGTGTAACTGGTCGCCTCCATATTTAACCAATTCGGCTGTAATTCCATCGGCTCCTGGCGACTTATGATTTTTTAGCCGATGAATTGCACGGACTGTTTCTCCTAAACTTGGTGGTGGCAGTATTTGTCCGTCGTCTTCAGCTGACGGGACCTCCAACTCGCCGATGTTCTGGTTGTTCAGTAGCTCATCAAAGTGCTCAACCCATCGCTCTAATATGCCCACTCTGTCGGAAATCAGATTTCCCTCTTTTTCTCGGCAGGATGAGCATCGAGGTGTATAAGGCTTCATTCTGCTGACTTGTTGGTAAAACTTCCGCGCCTAGTGCAGTTGCTCCCTGTACCTTTCTAGTTCACAGACTTGTTGGTTCTCCCAGGCTTCCTTTTTCCGTCTGTGAAGTCGCTTCTCCGCTCGACGGAGTTCGTGATAAGTCTCTGCGCGTGCCCGCGTTCTTTGAGAATGCAACATTACTCGGTATGCAGCATTCTTCCGTTCCGTTGCTAGCTTACATTCATCGTCAAACCAGCCATTCTGACTCCTTTTGCGGCTGGGGCCAAGTATGTTTGTGGCCGTATCCATGATAACGTTCTTCAGGTGGTTGTGAAGATCATTTGTTGATGCTTCATCTCCAGGTCCTCTGTTGACTGCGGTTATTGCGGCATCCATTTCCCTCTTATAGGTGTCGCGGAGGGTTGTGTTGTGGATGGCTTCAGTGTTCACTCTCACCTGATTGTCAGAGGGGATTCTAGGTGGTATTGTTATTCGAGCTCGGAGCACCATGCCAACGAGATAGTGATCCGAGTCTATATTGGCCCCCCTATATGTTCTGACATTCATCAAGGCTGAGAGGTGGCGGCGTTCGATCAACACGTGGTCAATTTGGTTGAAAGTGGTCCCGTCTGGAAAGGCCCACGTATGTTTGTGGACCGCTTTCCGCGCAAACCAGGTACTTCCAACAACCATTTCGTGGGACCCTGCTAATTGAATAGTCCGCAGTCCGTTATCATTTGTTTTTTCGTGTAAGCTATGGGAGCCAACGTATCGCCTGAATACGGGCTCCTTCCCTACTTGGCTGTTAAAATCCCCAAGTATGATTTTGATATCATATCTGGGACAGGCTTCGAGGGCTCTTTCTACCGCCTCGTAGAAGGTATCCTTCTCCGACTCTGCAGTCTCTTCTGTAGGGGCATTAACGTTGATGAGGTTTATATTTCTAAACTTGCCTCGCAAGCGCAGAGTGCATAGCCGTTCGGTTATGTTTTCAAAGCCGATAACAGCAGGTTTCATTTTTTGGCTGACTAAGAAACCTACTCCGAGCACATGGTTTACTGGATGACCGCTATAATATATGGTGTAGTGGCTCTTCTCCAGGAAACCGGTCCCTGTCCATCGCATCTCTTGCAACGCTGTTACATCAGTCCTATATTGGGACAGGGTATCGGCTAGCTGCTTATCAGCTTCATCTCTGTACAGGGAGCGCACGTTCCATGAGAAAATGCGCAAATCGTTGTTCCTTTGTCGTTGCCGCTTCCGTCGTTTTAAAATCCGTCCTATCCGAGGCTCCTGTTGTGGCTTCGTAACATGTTGTTTTCCGTGTAGGGTTGTCAGCCCTACCCAACCCCCAACCTAGAGGACCAGTTGGTACAATTTGTCCCGTTTTTAGGCGCGGGAGACTCGCCTTCATCCTTCTCCGTCTGCAGTTTTTCGTTAAGAAAGAGCTCCCAGCGGTCACCACGTGGAGGTGGAGATAGGGTTTAGTAGTAGAGCTGTTGTTGTTGGTTCAGCAGGCATTTCCCAGGTTTTATGCTCCATCGTGGGTACCAATCCACGTTTCGCCCCAAGACCTATACTACCCTTTGACCACCAAACAACAAACAAAAGTGTAATAGGTCAAATTTGTCGCTACTTTGCAAATTCAAGACTATGAATGTGAATATCACCCGAAAATGGATACTCTCACATAATGAATGCACATATTATCTGCTACGTACTAATAGGGCAAATGCACACTCCAAATAAATAAATAAACAAAACCTTTCATACCTCAAGTGTCCAGCTTCCGGTTTCGCGACTTGTTTCGAGTTTGTCGGAGAATATAGTATTCTGATTCCATATGTAATGTCTACGATTTTGCGACACATGCAACTTTTCATTCGTTTTACCCACAGACAATCTGGCGAGAGAATGCATTTAATAATAAGCAATATTTCTTCGTTTTATTATGTATAGCACCGCCCCCCCCCCCCCCCCCCCCATGTAATGCATAAAATTAGTAATTTTATTTTATTTAAAGAAACCCTATTTGAAATAATTGCTTTTCAGTTACTGTTTAGCGTTGTAGCACTGACGAAAGAAACGAATAGTTTTCGAAATATCGGTATATGCAAATATAGTAAATAATACCAGGGAAAAAGCAAAAACCGTCTAATTATTTCAAATAATTTAATCGTTAAAAACACCAGAGGATTACACTTAAAACCTTTCCCCTAAACACTAAAATTCAGCTCCGCTTAAATAAATTAAATTTGTACATAAGAATATTAATTCCCCTCCAGGGGGAGGTCGATCTACTAACAATGAAGATACAAAAAGCTGCTTGGAAAAGTACTCCTACTCATCATCATCATCAACGGCGCAACAACCGATATCCGGTCTAGGCCTGAATTAATAAGCATCTAGGCATCCCGGTTATGCGCCGAGGTCCACCAATTCGATATCCCCAAAAGCTGTCTAGCGTCCTGACCTACGCCATTGCTCCATCTCAGGCAGGGTCCGGCCCGTCTTCCTCTTCTACCATAGATATGTGGTGCGGCAGGATCCGCGGCATTCGAAATTTATTTCGAATGTTGCGGATGCGGACGGGTAGATGGCGCGGAACTCTCCACTCATGTTACAACTCGCCACTCATTTTAGAACTCGCCATGGGAGTGGAGAATTAGCGGTGAGAAAGTACCGATGTTGGGGATAGAAAAGACCACATGGAAATAAGCCGGTCTCTTCTGTCTCCAACCGTGGCGTGTAACACTTGGCAATTGAAAAACAAAACTTAGGCTCAAAAGTGTGCGTGTTATTAAATCAACAAAAAGTTTTTATTTTTAAATATATAAGTAAATAGTTGTCTCTAGCTCCGATTGTATATGAGTGTTGTATTCAAATATTTATTTATTTACCACTTACTAAAGATATTACCCTTATAGACTTTCCGGGCTGGGTCATCCTCATCCATACGGATTAAGTGACCCGCCCACCGTAACCTATTGAGTCGGATTTTATCCACAACCGGACGGTCATAGATTTCGTCATTGTGTAGGCTACGAAATCGTCCATCCTCATGTAGGGGCCAAAAATACTTAGGAGAATTCTTCTCTCGAACGCGGCCAAGAGTCCGCAAGTCTTCTTGCTAAGAATCTAAGTCTCCGAGGAATACATGAGGACTGGCAAGATCATTGGCTTGTACAGTAAGAGCTTTGACCCTATGGTGAGACATTTCGAGCGGAACAGTTTTAGTGAGCAAAAATAGGCTCTGTTGGCTGACAACAATCGTGCGCGAATTTCATCATCGTAGCTATTATCGGTTGTGATTTTCGACCCTAGATAGAAGAAATTATCAACGGTCTCAAAGTTGTAGTCTCTTATCTTGATTCTTCCCGTTTGACCAGTGCGATTTGATGTTGGTGGTTGCTTGGTTTTTGGTGTTGACGTTGCCAAGATATATTTTGTCTTGCCTTCATTGATGTGCAGCCAAAGATCTCGCGCCGCCTGCTCGATCTGGATGAAGACAGTTTGTACGTCTCAGGTCGTTCTTCCCATGATGTCGACATCGTCAGCACAGGGCAGTAATTGGGTGAACTTAAAGGAGATCGTATCTCTTGCATTTACCTCATCATTACGGATCGAGGGCCAGGTTAAAGAGGACACAGGAGAGAGGATCTCCTTGTCTTAAACCGTTGTTTATGGTCTTCAAAGTGATCCTACTGCTTTTATTTGGCCTCGCACATTGGTCAGGGTCAGGCTAGTCAGTCTTATCAATTTCATCGGAATACCGAATTCTCTCAAGTACAGTTGCACCCTGGCTATGCTATCATAGGTGGCTTTAAAGTCGATGAATAGATGCTGCAACTGGTGTCCATATCCCAACAGTTTTTCCATCGGTTGCCGCAGAGAGAAAATCTGATCTGTTATTGATTTGCCTGGAGTGAAGCCTCCTTGGAAGGGGCCAATGATGTTCTGATCGCATGGGGCTATCCGGCCTAGCAAGATAGCGGAGAATATCGAAGGTATCACGTTACCTTTATAATTGCTCCACTGTGTGATATCTCCCTTTTTATGTATGAGACAGATTATGCCTCGTTGCCAATCGTCGGGCATTGATTCGCTGTCCCGTACCTTAAGCACAAGTTGATGAACAACTTGGTAACTGGTCGCCTCCATACTTAACTAACTCGGCTGTAATTCCATCGGCTCCTAGCGACTTATGATTTTGAAGTCGATGAATTGCACGGATTGTTTCCCCTATACTTGGTGGTGACGCCGATGTCCTGGTTGTCGAGCAGTTTATCAAAATACTCAGCCCATCGCTCCAAAATGCCCATTCTGTCGGAAATCAGATTTGCCTCTTTGTCTCAGCAGCATGAGCATCCAGGTGTATAAGGCTTCATCCTGCTGACTTGTTGGTAAAACTTCCGCGCCTGGTGCGGTTGCTCCCTGTACTTTTCTAGTTCACAGACTTGTTGGTTCTCCCAGGCTTCCGTTTTCTGTCTGTGAAGTCGCTTCTCGGCGGAGTTCGTGATAAGTCTCTGCGCGTGCCCGCGTTCTTTTGGAATGCAACATTACTCGGTATGCAGCATTCTTCCGTTCCGTTGCTAGCTTACATTCATCATCAAACCAGCCGTTCCGATTTTTTTTGCGGCTGGGGCCAAGTATGTTTGTCGCCGTATCAATGATAACGTTCTTCAGGTGGTTGTAAAGATCATTTGTTGATGCTTCATCTCCAGGACCTCTGTTGACTGCGGTTATTGCGGCATCCATTGCCATCTTATAGGTGTTGCGGAGAGCTGTGTTTTGAATGGCTTCGGTATTCACTCTCACCTGATTGTCAGGGGGATTGTAGGTGGTGTCGTAATCCGTGCTCAGAGCACTATGTCCGGGGCTATATTGGCCCCCCTATATGTTCTGACATTCACCAAAGCTGAGAGGTGGCTGCGTTCAATTAGCACGTGGTCAATTTAGTTGAAAATGGTTCCATCTGGAGATGCCCACATATAATTGTAGACGGCTTTCCGCGCAAACCATGTACTTCCAACAACTATTCCGTGCGATACTGCTAAGTAAATAATCCGCAGTCCGTTATCATTGGTATCCCTATGTAAACTATGGGAGCCGACATATCGCCTGAATCCCCACTTCACTGTTGAAATCTCCAAGTATGGTTTTGATATCATACTTGGGCCAGGCTTCGAGTATCCGCCTCGTAGAAGGTATCCTTCTGCGACTCTGCAGTCTCATCTGTAGTGGCGTGAACGTTAATGAGGCTTATGTTTCTAAGTTCGCCTCGCACGCGCAGAGTGCATAGCTGTTCGCTTATGTTTTCAAAGCCGATAACAGCAGGTTTCATTTTTTTGACTGACTAAGAAACCTACTCCGAGCCCATGGTTTACTGGATGACCGCTATAATATATGGCGTAGCGATCCTTCTCCATGAAACAGATCCCTGTCCAACGCATCTCCTGCAACGCTGTTACATCAGCCCTATATTGGGACAGGGTATCGGCTAGCTACTCAACAGCATTTGGTCTGTACAGGGACTAAAAATATACTGACTGTACTGCAGAGGTTAGCGAACTAATCGCACAACGGAAAGGAAAAAACCCCAACCCTTCTGACAAACAATCTAAAAGCTTTAATCAACAAAAATGGAAACGAGTCCTTCAGCAGATGTGTCTTTAATCTTACTGCACAAAAAAAAACACGGCATACTCTCTGTGGAAGCCCGCGAAAGACCTAAAACGACCCAAGGAACAAATTCCATCAATTAGACAAGAAAAGGGGCAATGGGTTCGTTCTGCACATGATAAAGCAGATCTGTTCGGAGAGCTATAGAAAGTATCTTTCAGTTTCTGAATGCACAAAAGTCTACATGCTTAACCCCAGTCAATAAAATGGACCATTACCCAATACGCCGTGTTAAACTAAATGAGCTGAGGACTGAATTTAAAAAAGGTGCCTCCAACAAAGCTCCTGGCTATGAACTATGAACTATTACCAGAATCCCCAGAAAAGGGTCTAATCAAATTAAACCCGTTAAAGTTAAAGTTACAAAGAGCTATTGACAACATAGTAGAGTGGACCAAGAAGTGAAAAATAAAATTTAACGAGAGCCAATCAACGTACATTACCTTCACAAACAAAAAACATAATCCAACTAAGGTCATCATAAACGGAAAAGATGTACCACAGGTGAGTGAGGTCAAATATTTAGGTATGACACTCGATGTTAAGTCCAGATGGAAAAGAAGGAAGGGCTAAATGCGAGATACAGACAGATGTGCGTGACTATTGGGAAGGAATTCCCAGCTGACCATCGACTACAAGCTGCTAATTTATAAGCAGATCCTGAGGTCCATACTGGATTCAGCTCTGGGGCTGTGCCAAAGAATCAAACCTGAAGGTCATACAAACGTTCCAAAATAAAGTGTTTAAAAGCATAGTAAACGCTCCGATCATTCGTAATGAGTATCTGCATAGGGACCTGAACGTACAATTGGTTAGTGAGGTCATTAAAGGCCACGTAATTAAATATAGCCACCGACTACGATCACATGAGAATAACGAAGTTCGAAAATTGACTAACCTCGCTAATATAATGGGACGACCAAAAAGAGTAAAGCCAAACGACTTACTAACATAAAGGATCCCTAAAGATATAAGCTACTGAGGAACAGCTAGTTCCTCAGCGAAGTCAACCAAAGTGCAGGAGTGGACCACAGAGTGTTCTCCCAATAAAACCAAAGCCTAAATATGCACAGAAAGCTGCTGGATGGGGAAATTTCAGTCGTAGTATGGCGCGAGGTGGTTTTAGCGGATAAAAATCCCATACTCTCAGGTATCGTGAACTCTGAAGTTATTCTTTTGAAGGTTCCTTACAAAGAGACAATAATTCGCTAATAC
The DNA here is from genome assembly GCF_905115235.1 of Hermetia illucens. NCBI lineage: Eukaryota > Metazoa > Arthropoda > Insecta > Diptera > Stratiomyidae > Hermetia > Hermetia illucens. Next base: position 76,186,162 of record NC_051851.1, read on the forward strand.
ATATTGCAAGCTGAATGCTGATCGAACAAAGGGAATGCTATTATTGAATGCAACCAACAGATTGTGCCTCTGGCTGGAGTGAATGTGCCGCCGATTTAGAAGTGGAAGTTCAAGGACGAATTGTTGAAGATCTATTTGGGGGATTGACTTCTTAAGCATTGAAGAAATTTCTCAGTTATTGATTCGTTCAGTCGATTTTCTAATCAGGGAATAGCTCAGCTATGAAAATTACTAACTAATCTCGAGGGTGTAGTACTCGCATTCAAATTTTCATTGAAAGTATGTGAATAAGTGCAAGGAAAGTGTACAGTCGGAGAAATCAGCATGGCGGAAGTTCTTCAAGCGCGAGGATGCTTTAAAAGAAAATTAGTTAAATGACAAGGGGTTGAGTCGGCGACAAACAGGGTGCCCCAGTAACTAAAGATTTCAAGATTCGTGTAGCAAGTTGGATTTTTATGTGGCGTTCGGTTTACTGTCATCCTAGATTGCCACCATACATCTACATCTTTCGAGTATAAAACGAGTTTACCAAAAGAATGGGTACTATGCCTCCAGTTAATATGCTTATCAACTCTGGCTGAATTCCGAATGTATCTAGAGAACTAGAAGATAGATTACCACTTGTGTGTGAATATATGAATCGTGTTACGTTTTTTGTGGCTATATGACGATCTGTTACAATTCGCCGCTGAACGTTTCCAAGTGGGTCTTCGTCCACGTCAATATTGCGAATGCATATGTCAGAGAAGAGATAACGAATATGTTTAGTGCGTTTATTTTATTCTTCCCCGCGAGATGCAATTTAAATGTCGCAGAAATTCGGGCAGCAGAGCATCATTGAGAATTCTCAGGAGCATCATTGAGAATTCTCAGGCTGTCTAATTACCTGGTTTATGCAGTGTACCAACCGACCGGGTGTGGCGGTAAACTTTTTGTACCAGAAATTCTGTCTTCGATCCAGACCAGAACCCCTCTAGCTCATCGAGCTGTTTATAGCTCGTCGAACCTCCTCTTCCTTAACATCCGCAACATTCATGCCGGTCATAGCGGTGTGGTGGATGCTTTTAGGATGCTGGCCGGGTAACGACCAAGCTCCACCCCAAAATTCTCTCGCTTCCGTCACCGAGAACTGTACTGTCTGGATGTTCTGTTGAGATTCGTTGAGAGATCTGAAAAGGCTCCGCTGACTCATCGCGTACGTTGCATTCTGAACACGTGTGGAGTGACTTTCGACATAACATCGCAACAAACTGCATACCAAAGAAAATGTTTGCTTTATTGTGACCAGAATTTTAACTACGGTTGTCTCACTTGGAACAGCGTTGCTCTGGTAAACTGTCTGCACTATATTCTTGACATATCTGCTGGCATTACCAGTGATCATTTGAGTCGGTTTAGCAATGTCCTGACTTAGTGAGTCACGCCGACATTCCAGACGAATTTTCCATGATAGATCTCTTCGGTCATTCAACTAATAACGTAAAAACAACAGTCGCAACACAATACACAAGTGATTGTAGTTGCAGTATCTATATGTCAGCACACGTCGAAGCGCAATCCTATCATTAATTTTAAATAGAATTTCGAAGTTGTTGGAGATGCATAGAGCCCCGAAAATTCTATGCATCATCTTTGGAATTAGTCCCGAACTTTAAACGGAGACTTCAGTCGGACGATGGGGAGGAGTGCTTCGGCGAGTACTGAAGCTGTTGCCTGCAGTGCGGTGTGCTGTTGCTGATAACACCGCCTCTGAACCATCAACCCTTAGTCACCAGTTTCCGCGATGAATTTAAGTCGAACACGCTCCTTGGGCCGGGGTTGATAGCTTTCTTAGTGAATAATCTCCAAGACCATAAAGTTCCTGCATTTTCTAACATACTGCTTAAGACGCTGTGGCGCCCACAGCCACTGAGACTGAAGCTATCCATCCCTGCCCCTTTCACAACCTGGCAATTCCTTTATTTGATTTTAATTTTTTTTCCTATTTACTTTAAGTTTTTATTTAGGTCTTTTAGTTTTTATTTCTCCTCTTTTATATTTTTACACTCGGGCATGAATTATAAAAAATGAAGACGGTTTAACTTCTATTAATTTGAGGACTTTTCATTCCCTTCTCCTCTCTAAACTCCACGAAGCTCAGAATAATACAATATGATGGTCTGAGGATGCCAATTCAGGGGAAGGAACCTCAAAAGCCGTGCCGCATAGGCAGGAGAAGTATTGAGAAGTATTGATTATGATCCGTCATGGGCCTTCCCTCTCGACGGCAAAACTCGGGTCCGGAGTTTCACAGCTCTATGCGCACGATCGAAACGTTGCTGTTTTGTTTTATAAACGAAACCTTATTAAAATCGGTTCAATGTTTGTCTGTCTGTCAAATGCACTTTTCTCAGAAACAGCTGTTCCTATTCATACAATACATTCATATATTCAAATGTGGGATATAATTTTTTGTTACCAAATATAATCATGTGGGGTATCAAATGAAAGTTCTGACATTTGTTGGGAAGGCGGGGAGTGCGGGGGTTTGAAACTGATGATTTCTTTAACGGACCCAAACCGAAAAATTTGAAAAAGTCAGGAAGCTGTCTCGATACTTTGCACAGACTTCAAAATACAAACAGTAGCAGGAGCAACCCACCAGTACCAAACGAGATGAATACGCAGAATTAAAACATACCGATGACGAAATTTGAAGTAAAAATTGCAATATAAGATCCGCCTAGAATTTGACGAAAAGAGTAACAAAGCGATTGCAGCCCACAACCATATCGGACAGTAATGTAGCAGAAAATCTTATGGGAGTGGAATAGCAATATCGATAATATAGGCAATTTGTTTTATTTTATCTAGTAAAACGATACCCGAATAATATGACCTTGTTATTTCCATCTGTATAGTTCCATCATAATTCAAACTGTTGTAATTAATTTCCAGTTCCAAATTCTCAAGGGTCCCAATTAAATCTCAGCTGAAGGAAGAAAAACTTAGTCCGATCAATCTTTTTTCGACCACTCTCAGTCAACTCTATCCGAATCTCAACTAGCGATCCCAACGACGCGTAAACTTATTAGCCCTGCATCCTCCAAACAGGTGGATTTCTCTTCTTAACTTTCAACCTGCACTTTTCCACAGCCGGGTCAAGTTCAAGCCTCTCTTTCGGAAACCACGATGCAATTGCATCCCACTTCAAACAAGTCATCAATAACCTACATCCCTAACTTTTTCAGGGCGTCTTACCCTGATTCGAGTGTCGAGTTGAGAAAAAAAGTTGACAAGATCGTCCTCTAAGCACCCCTAGAGTTTATAGATAAGATCGAGGACCTCAAGTTTGCCAACATCGGTTAAGTCAAGCGTAAAGATTATGGATGTGCCAAAGTCATCTTTAAAAGAAGTTTAATGACCTTACCTGAAATTTGAATAAAAGACCTAAGACTTTTCATCCCGCAAACATTGGTCCTCCTTTTCAGTATCAGAAGCATGACATCGTTTGCAAGGCATCTTCCCTGAAATCGACTATCCCACTTGCATGCACAGGGGATATACCAAAAACTCTTACGTGGTCCATGAAAATTGTGTTTCATAATGCTGATACCCCTTTGAAATCGCCTTCAAGCATTATGCCTTAAAAGTGGACTTCTAGGTTACGTGGCTTTATCAATGCATTGACTTGTTCCAGGTGTCTAAAATGTGGATCTGAAGAAAACTGTGATGATAAATGCATTTTGTCGAAGTTCTCCTTATAATGCAAATGATTGTTCATGCGTTAAATGGCAGGAACATCAAAAACCTCGTCAAGTTGTGGCCAACAAAACAGTTGGACAAGCTGCGGCAACGAAAAAAGAATAACGACTTGAACATTTTCTCATCGAACGTGCAGTCCCTATACAGAGATGGAGCTGCCAAGCAGCTAGCCGATAGCATGTCCCAATATAGGGCTGATGTAACAGCATTGTAAGGGATGTGTTGGACAGGGATCTGTTTTCTGGAGAAGGGTCGCTACGCCATATCTTATAGGGGGCATCCAGTGAACCACGGACTCGGAATAGGTTTCTTAGTCAGCCAAAAAATGAAACCTTCTGTTATCGGCTTTGAAAACATAAGCGAACGGTTATCGACTCAAAATTTAGAAACATAAGCCTCATTAATGTTCACGCCCCTACAGAGGAATATGCAGAGTCGGAGAAGGATACCTTCTACAAGGCAGTAGAACGAACCCTTGAAGCCTGTCCCAGATATGATATCAAAATCATACTCAGGGATTTTAACAGCCAGGAAAGGACAGAGCGCAAATTCAGGCGATATGTCGGCTCCCATAGTTTACATAGGGATATCAATGATAACGGACTGCGGATAATTCAGTTAGCAGTGCCACGCGAAATGGTTGTTGGAAGTAACTGGTTTCCGCTGAATGCGGTCCACATATAAACGTGGGCCTCTCCAGACGGGACCACTTTCAACCAAATTGACCATGATGAATGCTAGAACATTTAGGAGGGCCAATGCAGCACCACCCAAAATCACCTGTGGCAATCAGATGAGAGTTAACACTGAAGCCATCCACAACACAGCCACAGAATGTTATCATAAATACGACCACAAACATACTTGGCCCTAGCCGCAAAAAGAGTCAGAACGGCTGGTTCGACAATGTATCCGAATGTTAGCTAGTAACGGAACGGAAGACTGTCGTATACCGAGTAATGTTACATTCTCAAAGGACGCGGGCACGCGCAGAGACTTATCACGAACTCTGGCGAGCGGAGAAACGACTTCACAGACGGAAAAAGGAAGCCTGGGAGAACCAACAAATTTGTCAACTACTGGGAGCAACTGCACACAAGTCAGCAGCCTTACACAACTCGATGCTCATCCTGCCGCGACAGTCTGATTTCCGACGGAATGGGCATATTGGAGCGATGGGTTGAATACTTTGATGAACTATTGAACAACAAGAACATCGGCGAGTTGAAGGTCCCGCCAACTGAAGCCACTATCGAGTATAGAAGAAACAGTCAACAGTCAACAATTCATTGACTTAAAAATCATAAGTCGCCAGGAGCCGATGAAATTACAGCCGAATTAGTTAAATGTGGAGGCGACCAATTACACCAAGTGGTTCATCAACTTGTGCTCAGAATGTGGGGCAGCGAATCAATGCCTGAGGACTGGCAAATGGGCATTATAAGTCTCATACATAAAGAGGGAGATATCAGACAGTGCAGCAATTATAGAGGTATCACATTGTCGAGCACCATCTATAAGATATTCTCCACTATCTTGCTAGGCCGGATAGTCCCATACGATCAGAACATCATTGACCCATACCAAAAAGACTTGGCTCCAGGCAAATCAACAACAGATCAGATTTTCTCTCTGCAGCAAGCGATGGGAAAACTGTTGGGATATGGATATCAGTTGCACAATCTCTTCATCGAGTTGAAGGCCCCCTATGATAGAATAGCTAGGGTGAACTATACACGGCCGTGAGAAAACTCGGTATTCCGGCGAAATTGATAAAACTGACTGCGCTGACCCTGACCAATATGCGAGGCCAGATAAAAGCAGTAGGATCACTTTCAAGACCATTCGAGAACAACTGTTTAAGACAAGGAGATGCTCCATAATGCGTTCTCTTTAACCTGGCCCTCGAGAAAGTGATCCGTGATTCTGAGGTAAATGCAAGAGGAACGATCCTCTTTAAATCCACCCAACTACTGGCCTAAGCTGACGATATCGACATCATGGGAAGAACGACCTGAGACGTACAAACTGCCTTCATCCAGATCGAGCAGGCTGCGCGAGATCCTGGGCTACACATCAATGAAGGCAAGATAAAATATATGGTGGCAACGGCAGCACCAAAAAGCAATCAACAACAACAAACCGCACTGGTCAAACGGGAAGAATAAAGATAGGAGACTACAACTTTGAGACGAGTTGATAATTTCTTCTCGTCTAGGGTCGAAAATCACAGCTATGACGATAAAATCTACGCACCCAACAGAGCCTATTTCAGCTTAAAAAACTGTTACGGTGGGCGGGTCACTTAATCCGTATGGATGAGGATGATCTAGCTCGGAAAGTCTACAAGGTCAATATCTATGGTAGAAAAAGAAGACAAGGCAGGCCCTGCCTGAGATGGAACGATGGCGAAGGTCAAGATGCCAGACAACTTTTAGGCATATCGAGTTGGTGGACCTCGGCACAAAACCGGGATGTCTGGAGTTCCTTATTAAGACCGGATTCCGGTAGTTGCGCCATTGATGATGATGATTATTCAATCAATACCAAAAACCTTAAACGTCTTGTTAGCACTGCTGAAAGGAACAAGTGGTTCCCGAAATATCGGTATTTGCAAGAATAAATATCTACACCAGCGAAAAAGAAACAACAAGTTTTTTATTATTTCAAAAAACCCTATTCATGGTAAAATGACCCATCCTTTCATCCAACAACCCCTTACTATAGATAACCTAATTACAGTACTTAACAGACACAAGGGCGGTTCGGCTTCGGGAGTGGATTGAATCCCATACAATTATGTAGTCTGGCTCAGTCCGAAACTCTCAAAAGCTTCTGGCTGCACCTCAGGCCACCGATTGATTGTGCTGATATCAAAATCATCCCTATTCCAAAAAAATGTACCTCAACAATCTTGATGGTTTCAGATCAATTTCCCAATTTTTTCCTCTGTCTTTGTAAAAATTGTAAACTCCATAGTCAATGACAGGCTGCCGGCCTTCCTTCAACATCGGCACTTGTTACCGCCCAATTCCTTATAGAGGGGCTATCTACGGTTTCAGCATTAATGAATGCCTTCTCCATATATCCGATGCCCGAGGCGAGGGTTGGTATTTGCAAGCCGTTTCCTTTAACATGAAAAATGCACACAAACAAGCGAACCTGACCACCCTGGGAGGACCTTTCCATCGAAGTACCCACTGACTTTTCGGTCTAGATAATCAGATCCCTGTTCTGTCGGGAAATGATACTAGGAGCCACCGAAGTGCACATTGATATCCCCCACTCCAGTCCTGTTTAAAATATAAACTCACTCTAGAGAATCTAACAATACGCCGATGATTTCTCGATGACAGGGGCAGGGCTCACGGAAACGGAGGCTTCATCACTACTAGCAGGCTTAAAATTAAAAAAAAAAACACGTTATTCCTTTAAATATTCGTTTTAATATTTTCTGCCTGGAACATAAGAGATCCTTCAAATTCCTAGGTAGGGCCAAATGTAGTTCAGTTGCCATTAGGGAGCACACGGATGGGGCTTCTTGTAAAGTTGAAAAAGCTGCTGGGCTACTCTGGTTTGCCTCAGGAGATGCAAGGAGTCTCTCGCCTAAACAAGGCTTAATTTACAAAAAAAAGCGTCCTTAGGCCCATAATTGTCTACGCAACAACATCCACCCTTCTCACCCTTAAGAATCCAAGCTGAGCTACTTGCCGGCTACTCAGCTTAAAACGTGTATAGGCCGCACAAGAATAGCTCCTGCCCATGTAGGGTTTGCCTTGGCAAGTAAACCCTCTCCCTAGGAGAGAAGGGTTTTGTTTACTACGAAGGAACTCATCAAACTAGGAACAACATGCCATAACACCTTGAAGACGTTTCACGAAAACTTAGATGCGACCAGTAGTCTCTCAAAAATATATAAAAGCGTCCAAAGCCTTTTTGAAAAGCTGAAAGTCAACAAGCCACCGAACTCCTTTCCAAGGCTGCAAGTGCAAACTTCATGCAATCTCGACCCCAAGAGTTCCAGGCAAGATAGAGCTATAGAATACGAACCCAATACCTCTCAGCTCAGAGCGGGGGGTTACATATATTGCGACTGACGCAGTCAGACTTCATGTGCACTTCTCCAGACCTTAACCTTGACAGACACTTTATTCTAAATGAAGTCTCTTCTATTAAAGTCGAACTAGTATCTACCCAGCAAGCTATTGTCTTAGCCGAGCAAAGCAAAGTCAGTAATCACCGATACGCTTTACACTTGACTGCAGGTAAATAGCACGCTAGTTTCAGCCAACAAAAAACAAAACAAAACATCTGCACGGCACCGAACTGGATGTATCCCGACGCATCAACAGCGCTAGATCCGCTTTCGCTGCTTTATCTAAAATCTGGAAAGCAAGACCACAAGACAAAACAAGAATAACATGGCCTAATACTATTTCAAACAAAGAACTGGATCGACGTACAAGCCTCTCACCCGTACGCTACGTGATCGGAAGGCGGACAATTGCATTGTTGGCTACGCCATACGGTACAACGCAACCTTTTAAAATGGCCGATGAGCACTTGGTCCAGAATAATTGAGAAGGAATGCAGGCATTTCGGGAAGTCCTGGAACCTGAAACGAATTTTAATAAACCACGAACAGTTTCGATTGGAACAGTTTTTGTAAGCTGAAATAAGCTCTGTCTGAGCATGGAAGCAGGAGCAACATATCATCATCTTCGAAACAGGAGTTGCAGAAGTCCTTGCGCATTTAGGTTTCGTGACAGTCTATTTGAAGATTATGATATTTTACTAAAAATATTCACATGGGTCAGTACACAAGGAGCCGTTATTCTTCTCTCTCATTTGCAATGACTGACTTACATCCTTAAAACGTCTCTTCTGAACTCCATTTTCCGCCACCAGTGTTTAAATATAGGTCACTACTCTATGAAGGACGTAAGTTCCCAAATCGTACAGTTGAAACTGTGGTGTATCTTAAAATATTCCTTTTCCAGTAAAGATTCCATCACTGGAGAAAGTAACTGATAGACACAACTTTAGTTATATTTTTGGACATCGGTACATGGGGTAGTGGGGGTGATTTAAATCCTGAAAAGCCGAATAGGCCGAAGTGAGGTTAGTCTAATCAGAGGCTTAGAAAGATTAAGAGGAAATCATAGAGACAGATGAAATGACAAATGGCATCCAAAAAGCCATGCTGCCTTAAAAGCAAACTTCTCCCAAATTTAGTTTAAAAATAGGTCCTGTCATATATTCGAGCCTTTCCTTCCTCAAGCCAACTCAGAAAAAATGCATCCATGAAAATCCAAATGAATTCAAAAAGCCGTAATTTGAGTGGAAAACTCATAAAACTACAACTAGTTTGTGCAGCCAATTGATTTTCTAATTTACTTTCATGCATATCAAAACATGTGCACCATTTATGCAATTATAATTCAATTGGAAAACAATCTTCGCTTCCTCCACGTACACATTACAATCTCTGCGGGTTAGCTTATAAGCCGCAAAGCCAGAATTCATCCGTATCCATTATACCCAGCATTGTTGTGCTGTGCGGTGCGAAAAACGCGCGGCTGTACCGAAAAACAACAAAAACGCACACGGAAAAATAAAAATGTGTTCCATTCATTATGGAGCAGAATCCTTGCTGACTAATGCCATGTATGTATGCTCCGCCATATGTGTTTGCCAGCCTGCACTGGGTGAAACATAGTGCCCTTTGTTCCCTGTATGAACTGTTCAGTGGTAATTCACAAAAAATCCCCAGGGTGTGCAACGTGAGCCTAGCAAAGCAATGAATCCTTTACGTTCTCGCCTGGCGGAGTAATTTTATGATTGTGTTCGTCGTCGTCTCCCGCTTTTCCGAGTTTTACAATTTTCCATTTAGCCATTGCCTGGCATACAGCGCGAATCTAGATTGTCCACGGCCCTCGAAGTAGCTGCCACCACCCATTCCTCCTGCACCTCTGACGAGTTCTCCCAATTCAACAGTAGCGAATTTATGAAAACTTGGTTTTCGTGTGCTACTTCGTGGAGTGAAATTGTTTTCGAATTAAATGAAAAACTTGAAAAAAACTTCGAAAAAACATTCATTTAAATTTGTGCATCTGGAGTATTAACGTCGGGACACCCAGTCACAGCCTCCGATAGATGTTAAAAATAGTACGCTTGGATGGCGAACGCAAGGGACGTCGGCACCCTCAAGCTCCTGCCGCGGTAACTACTATATGCAGGACTTTATACTGCTCCGGCACATGTCTAGCCGTCCGGAAAATAGACTCGCGTAAATGAAATTAAAACCGAATGAAAACTTATGGAAAACAAAGTGAAAAACGATTCGACTCATCTCCCTTTGCTGAATGGAGCGCCAATATGGAGTCTAGTCAGAATTTTTCCAGCTCGGGTTATTTATGAAGTGAAATGAAAATCAACGTTTTCGGATTTTCTCCTTTTCTGTAAGGCTGGACTGTAAAAGATTGAGTGGATGTCAAATGGGAGAAATTACAAATTTTAGGAAGCAGACAAAGAGTTAGTGCGATGTCAGTGAGGGCTGGTTTCTAATGTACTTTAAACAAGGATATCACGAAGATTTTTAGTGCATTAGACACCATTCCACAGAGAAAAAGCATTATCTTGTTAATTCAAAAACTGACGCTTTTTTCGATTTCACAGCAGGCAAGCAGTAGGAATTCGTAAAAGCACACCCTTACTGTCATTGTGGAGTATGGAAATTGCTTTCGACTCAACATTGTAAACGGTTGCCTAAGTTCTCTAAGTCGTTTGGAGAGAAGGTGACACAGACAAAATATTGCAGCAGGGGTAAGACTGACTAAAACAGAACTAGTTTGCCGAAAGTAGGCACACAGTATGAATTGTCCCTTAACAATGCACTGCCAAGAATGTGACTCCGGCAAGAATGTCGTCGAACGCTGAAATTGAGAGAAATACTTGCAAGCTGCTTATAATCAAGGTAATGAATTATACTTTACTGTTGACAGCCCCAATTTTGGGCCTGTGAGGAGTTGCCAGACCTCCCATCAGGCGCATCCTTTCGTGTGTATAAACACCCACACTTGATAAAAATGGCTGTGGTAAAGTCACCCAGAATAATAAACCAGTATAGATGAAAAGAAGGTGTATAAAGTTACGGTCGAGGGGCTCGGAACCCCAGTACCGGTGGCTTTTGGGAGTAGGCAAGCAGGTTCAGGTTCGTCGATATCCTTCGACTGCAGTGCCTCATTGGTGGACAGCTTGGCCATCGTGGCATCTAATGCTACAAGCAGCTTAAACTAGAAGGTGTTTAAAGCAAGTAAATCGCTTCCTAGAACACCCATAGCAAACAAGCAGAAAAATGTGGCCAAGGGAGAACGGTGTTCGCCAAAAGCCACAGTGACACCAACCGCATCCGAGCGTAAAGAACATGTGGAGTCTCTTCAGTATCAAGAGCCAGATCCGTTTGGGGGGAAACTCAACGATTATGAGATCTCCTCCAATATCCAAAGCGAAAAATTCCTGGATCAAAAGAACCACGTTAATGTCGAAAAATCTGAGGAAGGACGAATGGAGGCTTTGTAACAAAAGTCGGACCTGGAAGAGTTATCCTGCATTTCGCTTAGAGCGAACATTTTTTAGTTTTCGGAATCCACCAAAGATAAACACAACGTGCACCAAGCAATCAAGCATATGGTGAGAGCCATCAGGGTTCTACATAATGAATCGCGAGAAAATGCGAAAGATTCGAAGGAAAGCCCTAAAATGACTCCTTTGACAGTGGCGCAATCAACGCATGTGACATTTAACGGTATACTTGCGGATGGGCAGCGGAAAAAGAGAGTTCCGGAAAAGGAAGACCAACATCTAAGAAATCAGCAGGTTTCCATATAAAAAGCGTATCACCCGCTTTGAAAAATGGGCCTAAAACTGCGATAGATGGAAAAATAGTGCCTAAAATACCAGCGCAACCAAAGGAGTTCATGTCTCACCGACGGTTGGACTAAAGTTGGACCGAAGAAGCCGTCGCAAAGCAATCATCATTTCAAGCACCGGTAGTATGTCCTATGCAGACATACTTAGAAGAGTGGAAGCTGGTCCTAACCTCGAAGATTTGCTGAAACTGAGAAGGTCCAAAGAGAGCAAGGCTGAAGGCTTTTACAGCCAAGTCAGAAATTTAATTGGGGCAAGCGGATGAGATCCAATACAATATCCAATACAAGGACCTGGTTGATCAGTCTGACCAACGGAGACGTTGTGGAGAAACAGGATATAATACTCCGAATTATAACAAGGAACCCAGATGCATGTGGTGTTATGAAAAGAGGGGCCTAGACAGCAGGCATATTGCCGGAAGGGACAAGTGTTCCGAGTTCGAAAAGTTACTAACTGCAGTGATAAAATGAGGTTGATCCAAATGAATCACTGTAGGGTCGCTCAAGAATTGTTTTCGCTGACAACCAACTGACAAGAGACCCAAGTGGTTGTAACAAGGGAACCCTATAGAAACCCTAACATTAATAAAAATAATCCGATCCAACAGGAATCATACAGGAATGTATGAGATATAGACGGCATATATGTCTACAGCCGCTGTGCTCCTCCAAGCCTGAAATTGGCTAAACTCGTGGAAATGCTGGACAGATTGGTCTTGGATGTAAAAGGACGGAAAGCGAACCTGTGACTTCAATGCATGGGCCACATAATGAGGAAATTCACTAACGAATGCAACAGGGCGTTCTTTCTTGAAATCTTTCGCGCAATTAGATATCATATTGGCTAACCACGGTCAGGTTAATACTCAACGGCATGGGGGGTCAAGTTTGGTTGATTAACAGGGAATATTCTTTGACCAGAGCAAATCGAGCGGTTGGAAATCTGCTCGTTCAAGGACGAGGAGAACGTCACGTTGTTCTGGAAAAGCAATTGATGAACAAGCATTCATCGATGTGTGGTTGGATCAGGATTCTATACCAGGTTCACTTTATTCTCCCCAGCAGAAGGCCCAACAGCTCGTGGAATAGTGAGTTGTCTGATATTCGGTCGGCGTGTCTCCGGGCCAGACGAGCGGCACATCCGTAGAGTTTTTTGAAGTATGCTTCTCGGATGAAATCTTTCCCGAGATATGGTAGAAACCAAGGTCAGTGTTATTGCCTAAACCTAGTAAGTCTCCTGGTGAACTATCTTCCCACAGACCTATATATCTATTCAGTATTATGGGGAAAAGTATTGAAGCCAATAATCTACAACAGATTGATCGCGGCTGTAGGGAGTCTGGGAGGCTTATCACACCGATAATTCGGCTTCCTACGGTCAGATAAATTGTTGACGGCAGCAAACTGGCCAATTAACTTAGCTGAACATGTGAGGCACGGAAGGGTTGGCACTGTCAAATATTGTGCTGTGATTACCCTTGACGTGCAAAATGCGTTTAACTCTGAAAGTCGGAACCTGGGGACGGTTGGTTATCCAGTTATTTAACTGCGCTGTGTATCCAGTTACTTAACTGCGCTAGTCGACAACTAATTAACAGATAGTGGACTCTGTTGGGGAACATCATGCATAATGATGTCTTCAACGTCCCAGTTGCTAGTTTGGCCACAATAGTGGGTTACATCGATGACATAGCAGTGATTGTTGTTGCAAAAGATCGGGCGGATGTGGAATTATATTCAACCGAAACGTTCGCTGCTCTAAAGAAGTGGCTGAAATATGAAGGTCTTGCAATCATAATAATAATAATAACCATTGGTGCAACAATCCATATTGGATCAGGGTCTTGAAGTGTGTTAGAGCACTTCATTCAAAACCAAAACGGTACACTACAGTCTACTGTAGGAGGCAATGTGGTCAGCATTGTGCTCGCCCGAGATTATTACCCTGATTTGACTCAGGTACTCATTCACCGCTGAATCGACTGGCATCCGCCGTCAAATCACGATACAAATTCCACTGCCACCAGTGAGATTTGAACCACGACCTTCCGTACGATAGCCGTGTGCTCTAACCACTCAGCTACCCGGACACGGTCTTGCAATCGCGGAGGATTGGTGTAAGGATGATGAGAATCGCTCCAATAGGTCTAAATTATTGCTTCGATTTGCAAAACTCTTTACGTCTTCAGGTATGCAATTTCCTGCTGGACATTGAGGCCCATTCCACTACAATGGATGCCCTTCTTAAGCCAGGCTAGGGCTAAGTTCAAATCACACCAGCAATGTACGATATTTGTAATTGTATTGTAGCCTGTACCATCTGCATCAACTTGGACAATAGAAGGGCTTCGTTCGGCAGAATTACCTTTGCTTTTAGCGGCTTGATGCATGCCTTGGCGCACAACAGGGTGATCCTTGCTTTCCCCTGCGTATCAACTGATTTGAGGTAGATGACAACGGCGTAGGTAGACTCTGACGGGTCCATGCGGCTCGTTTTTCTTACCTTTACGTGGTGTAAACTTCGAGGGATCTGAATCGATTCCAGCATTGGCAGCTCGGCTACAAAGCGCCTCCATTGGTCTCTCAGATCCTCCGCGGGAAAGTCATCCTAGCTGATTCCAGACTCCCATATCCTTTGCTACCATTGCTACGGGAAATCGTTGCCCCTGTTCCTTCGTTAATTGTAACAGCGCCCTAACCTCAACGAACGTTGCAGGAGTTTCGCCAAACCGCCGCCGACATTTCCCTTGTCGGCCTCGCTGGAAATTCCTATCCCTCTTCTCACATATCACCTCATACTCGTCCGTATGGAACTCTGCCGTGGATATATTGGACAGGTGGTGACTTCCGATGACCTGATGGGAACTTTGCCCGAAAGTACCCAGCGTAACTTCGCCTTCTGGCCATCCAACAATGTCCATTCTTTATTCGCGGCTCGATTATCTCCTCAATTACTTCTGTTCACAATATCAGATTAATGCTGGCCTTGACATTATATTTAGGATCAGCTAGTCGTAGTTTACTCGTCTATCCTGAGCCAGTTTCCGTCAGGTTTTCATTTGAGAGATCGTTAATGATCGTGGTATTTAACCATCAACTGTCAGCTCGAAGTTCAAATCGAAATGAGGCCTTACCTTGACCCCGGCTGCTTTCCGATCTGTAGCGGCGTGGACACCACCGATCCCTGAGATTGACCCCAACACATTCCTTTTTTTCACGCTTTATTTGTTCGCTGCGTCCAATACGATGAATGATGTTTCAGATCCAGGGTAGATTAGAGTGCGAAGTATTAAACTTTTGTCAGTTGGACCTTCTGCTATTACTAGAGCCGTTGCTATCAATACGTTTCTTCTTTCTAGTATCCCCTTTGGTTGAAAGGCTATATTGGCAAAACACCCCACCAGTTCGTGACTGAGTCGATTGAAATAGCTTATATCTTTTCAGAAGGAAGTCGCATAATTTGCTTACCGGAGGTAATTCCTTGCCACCTTCGATTGCCTCTTCAGTATTCATGGTATCCATCGTTGATCGCAAACATTGTTCTTCATAAAATTAACCGAGTTTCCACTATCCATTAACGAGCATCTAACCAGAGTGACCACATTACCCTCAATAGTGGATTTGGGAATTGTCTAATCAAAACCCGTAAGAAAAATGCACTGACAGACGCCTCGCAAGACCTGCCCGACTTCAGAAGCCTGAAGGTGGCGAACTAAGAGTTTTGTTGATCACTGCGTGTTTGAATGACCCTAATGCGGTGGAAGTACGCCATAAAAAGTGTAGCGAAGTGCACGCCTGAAAAAAGAGAATGCAACTATGACATTGGTTAGAAAATGTGAACATTTCGCAAATAACAATGATTTCGGCACCATATACCACATTACCAAAACGTTTGCTGGTTTTCATAAACTTTTCGATGATCCTGTAATGGGCGTTTATTGTAGGCTTCTCATATAGGATCAT
The DNA here is from genome assembly GCF_905115235.1 of Hermetia illucens. Taxonomy (NCBI): domain Eukaryota; kingdom Metazoa; phylum Arthropoda; class Insecta; order Diptera; family Stratiomyidae; genus Hermetia; species Hermetia illucens. Next base: position 76,201,800 of record NC_051851.1, read on the forward strand.
GAACAATTTAATGAATCCAAGGAGCATTTCAGTTCGATTTTCAATTCTTGTAGTACGTTCACCGAATTCTGCATCTGGTGGATGACATGGCAAGTCCACATTACACGTAGTAGTACGATAGCCGAGCGGATAAAAAAAAAAGAAAACTTTGCGTTTCTCTCAAATAACGTACACCAATTTCTAATTCGATAACGAAACTTTATTTACTTTGAAATATCGATACACCGCCGGACATAGTGACAATCTTATGCTAATCAAACGGACTACTCCTTGCTTGCTTGCTGACCATAGCATTCTATTAGTTATTCTTCGCCACCTCACATGGTAACTAAACGCAACGACCACCGATACCTTACCCACTCATCCAGAACTTTGCGCACTTTGTCTCAGACTGCCATATTTCCTCCGCCTTTGACTTAGTCACGGCGTACCACTAAATCCCTATAGCTGCGAGGGCATTCCGAAAATGGCAATGGTCACAACTTTCGGGCTCTTTGAGTTCCATAGGATGACTTTGGGAATGTGCAATGTGTCCAAGTTTGCAAAGATTCATCTAGTCAATACTACGAAACCTCCACTTGTATTTTATAAATTTAGATGATGTTATGGTTGCGTCCTTCTCAGAATCTGAATATTTAAATACGCTTTTTTCAACGTCTAGCTCAGGCCGGTCTAAAATTCAACGTTAAGACAAGCACATTCATTCAACCAGAGGTGAGATAACTTAGCCACCTGATAACCCCTCAAGGCATTCAACCGGACACAGTCAAAGTGCAAAAAATTTTGAGCTGCCGACTTCCGAAAGCCGTTGATATCTGATAAGGTTCTTGAGAATGGCGAACTTCTATCGCTGTATCTCGCTCATGGTCGGTTACCATCAATCGATCCCTAACATTTATTTGTCTGGGTCAAAGCCCTTTCCAAGAATACCCACCAATCGACAAAAATTTGATCATCCGAGCCGTGTCCAATTAAACTGCAGCTCCTACGATTGTGAGTTGTTAGCAGCATACTTCGAAATACAATGCTTCCGGTATTCACAGTGTTCGCGGAGCATAGGCCACTCACCTTTGCTTGAAAACAGACGCGCGACAAAGAGTCACCTCTGCAGTTTTGGCCCCTAAGCTTTATCGGTCAGTATATTTCAGACATTCAGCGTGTATCTGGAAAGCATAACGTAGTTGTCGACGATTAATCGCATCTTACAGAGGTCGAGGTCTCCACCACCGATTTCGGTAATCGTGGAGACGCTGAGGGATGGCGCAGCTCTTCAAAGCCTCAGAGCCAATTCTAAATACACATTTTGAGAATTCCCAATCTTCAGCACAACGTCCAGTATATACTGCGAGACCCCAGACAAGGGTTCAAGGTTATATATTTCTTCCGATTTCTGCAAGAAAGTATTTCACGCAGTTCACGATTAAGCGCAGCCCGGCATTGGAAGAACGTGGATTCACAGAAGTCTAATTATATAGTTTTGTACATTTGATGGCACCGGAATCGAACCTCCAGTGATACCAACATATACCATCGGGACAAAGGTTTTTGGAGCTACGTTGTGTACGCCACCTGGACCGAGACTTTGCAGGCGGTGGGGGAACTGGGAGGGTTTCCCGTCACCTACGAAAGTGCTCTCCATGGGCTGCCATATTTTCTCTTCCTGGCTGGAACTTAACCGTATTAGAAACTGTTCGTATCAGTTATCTATTATCGACTCTAAAATTATGTCGTGGAGTTCGGCGACATGCCGGGGTGGTAGCACTACTAAGACTTGGAAATATTGCTGTTGTGGGTCTGTTATGTTACTCCTCACAAAGCTTGCCTAAACTATTTCGAACTAAATTTCGGGCTCCTGGGATTGAGCACCGGAAATATCAGGTCCTGTTTACCTTCAACCTGGCAATTCTCCATTTGAACTCGGCATCACCATTTTGGAAATAACCAGGTGAGGTTGAAAGCAGAAGTTGAATGAAAACCGGGTTTATATCAGAGTGAAATTATGCGGTATTTCCAACGATTAATTAATTGAAATAATAAAAACTTGTTGTTTCTTTTTCGTTCGTGTGGGAACAAGAACAAGAACAAGAACTTGTTTGCACTGATGAAGGGAACAAGTGGTTCCCGAAATATCGGTATTTGCAAGAATAAATACCCACACCAACGAAAAAGAAACAACAAGTTTTTATTATTTCAATCGGGTTTATATATTTGATTTGTTTATTTCAATCCAATATCGATCCTGCTTCTCATTGTGGTGTTCACAAAGTGAGACCTGTGAGTAGATGTCTCTTCTACCGATTAATTGCTCTAATTAACCCTCTAGCAATTAGTTAACTTTTAGGGAGTAGACCACTTTGGTAGAAAAGGAAGGTAATTAGAAGTTCTAATTCCAGGGAAGGATCTGGAAGTAATTTGCACCACCACACTACGAAACATGCGAGAAAGAATGTAGGCGTGTTCCCTCGTTCAACAAGTTCTTCCAGTCTTCCCTGTGCGCGCTGTTTCACGTATCTGGCCTCACAATCATCGATTGCTTCACGCGGTGGCCTGAGACGATATTCCTGAAAGATATTACAGCACCATCTTGTGGCGAGACCATCTGTTGAGAGTCCATTCGCCCATTGAGTCGTCCATTATAATCACCAACCAGGAAATATAGTTCGAGTTTTCTTTTTTCGCCGAGCTTGGAAAACTCTTCCGCTTCAAACGCCACCGGACAATTGCGTACTCCCACTCTAATCGGATGCTTGAAAAATGGCGCAAGAATCCGGAACTGATATACCGGCAGAATCTGATACCATGTAGCTGACATTAGATCAGCGTTTCTTCAAGGGAACAAAGAAGCCACAAGCGAAAAACCGTAGTCGGCGTGACTAGTTATCTTGACTCTTGCACATACGATATAATTAGGACGCCTCCCGGAGACCGCTGCAGCACCTTATAAGCATTCCTTTGAGGTCCTCACCACATTAGCATCAGCGCCGGTGGGACACTCAATTAAGTATCCCTGGCCCAGCTATAGCTTTTCTTCGCGGAGGAAAGCCGGGCCAGGACGAGTGACACTTGGCGCGTGCATTTTGATTTGCGACAGCCGAGCTCAGGGATCCATGCAGCTAGCTGGGGGGGAAGTGCTGTGTCGGAGCGATCTATGTGGGTGATAAGCGTACGTAATTGTGAACGCTCTATAAAGAGTCGCTGGGCCTCCTAGAAAAAGAAAAAACAACAATATGCATGAGTAAAGGAAAGGGTAGAGAAGGAAATTAAATTACTTAAATTTTTAAGATGTGATTAATTGTATATTAAAAATAAAATATTTACAATTTTTAAAAATAAAATGTAATTAATTACACAGTATTCAAAATGTTGGTTACTACTCCACCTATTCTTCAGTGGTTTCTAGAAAGCGTTCATTCATGATCGATGACGTCATTCAGGCTGCCTTGGCTGGAGGACAGATATGTAATGGATTATGTCATCTACCTTCATGACGTCTGATTGCCTCGTATACTTACGAGCCCCTCTCCCATTAAACTGGCGGAAATATAGTATACGACCTAGAAAGGCGTACCGGTTTTAACCTCCAAGGGAACTATAAAGGTAGGACGCTGAAAGCCAGGCCGGCTTCAAGTTCAACTATGTGAACTCTGCACCGTGGCTCATACAATAAGCCCTGGACACGCTGAGTGCCCGGTCATACTGGATAAAACGGAAGAGACGCTACGAAATAGCCGGCCCAAAAAGGAGGATGATGAACGATTAAGGTAGCTGCATATATTGAGTGAACTCACCACAAAGGGATTATAGAGAAATATGAACCAAAACGACATAAGGGCTAAAGCTTCTTGGGATGAGTGCGGGAATATTGTGGCAGTTTCCTTGGGAAGAGCGCTGCAATCTCCATACCTATTCGTCCCTATTCTCTTTAATCAATAGTCCAATGTGTAGGCTTCAAACTTCATCATAAGAATTGACAAAACGTACTTCAACCGACTGCAGCGGAACGATATTCTCCATAATGAGCTAAATATCAATTTTCATCTTTTGTACAAAAGCCGTTCCCACTTCAACTTTGCATATTCATTCATTGCTTTATATCAATTTTCAATTTCGTCAATTTGAGCAGTACTTCCCGCATGCAGATGGAAGTTAAGCCTCCGCTCAAACTGTATCAGGATACGTATCTCTCCACTTCCATTTTTTGTGAAACATTTAAATTTCGCTTTGGAGCCGAGTCTGCTCGCATACATATTACATCAGCGTATTATCCCATATTCTGTCGAATATTCTTCGATATCCTTCGAATAAATATAACAATGTGGAATGTTATTGGCTGGTTATGGCATTACGCCAGGAATTTGATGGGTTTCGATAAAGGACAACTAGAAGGAAACGAGTGTGAAGAAGCTGAACAAGCATCGAATGTATGCTCGTATGTACGCATTGCTATATGCACATGTACATGGTCTATATGCGAATATTATTATTGCTTGTTGTTGTACTCGAGCGAAGTTAAATATTACATGATGCGCTCGTGTATCCTCATCAACATGGTCAAATGGCAAGAACGGATAATTTCAAGGAATATATCCCCATACTCGCATGTACACTCACACGAAAGCTTTGAGTCTAGATGAGATGCTAAGTTATGTAAACTGCGCTGTATCCGCAAAAATGGTAAACAGTGGAGAGAAGACAATTCGGAACGAAGATCCTTTCCCAAAGTTATTTTGATGCTATTGAGAAATCAGACGAGCGAATTCGAATGGGTCTGCAGTCAAAGAGTTTATGGAAATCGCATTTTGCTTTCATTAAAAGTAAATTAAATTGGTCTACGACTGGAGGATATGCCAAGATTTTTTTGCAGTCCAACTTTTGAGGATTCTCTTCAAGTGATTCCGATTTCCACATCGGAGTTATATTGTTGCGAGTATTGCCATGCATTTATCCATATAAACACTTTCACATATATACATATATTATACATTTCTCTGTGTGTTGAAAAGATATTTTAAACATAAAGTTACAGATCTTTTTCGTTTCAAATTCAGATTTGGTGAAATCAAGCCTAAAATTTAGGCCCGCACAGAATAGTGGTCAAGGATAATACGCAAGAGTGAAAAAAGGAGATTGCAGTGCTTAAGAAAGGTCTAAAACAAGAAACGTTGATTTACGGGAAATGAAATATCTGGAAACATTTTTAGCAATCCCCTTTCCTATTGTATCTTTCTTTCTTTGTGTGAAACAAAACCTTATTAGAATCGAGTCGATGTCTCTCTGTCTGTCACACTCGATTTCCGCCTAGACTGATTGTCACGAGAATTGGTAAGAGTGTGTGATCTGTTGTTCACTTTACATGCAACAAGTGGCGCCATTTTGTATTAAGTTTAAGGAGGGCTCCTCATATATCATATATAAATCCCCATCCAGCGTATCAAGCCACCATTGTTTAAGCCTGCTTTTTGGTCGTTCACCATCGCCTTCGATGTTCGGACCAATCCTGGCAAGTGATTTCTCGTTAGCACGAATTGTGTGACCATACCACCGAAGCCGCCTCTCTCGCAACTTTTCAACGATCGCGGGTATTCTCATTTCGGATGTAATCAAAACGTGTTACGCCATTATTCCAACGTAACATTTTCGTCTCCATTACCGTAAGATGCCGTTCATTGTCTTTTATAGTTGGCCAACACTCAGAACCATAGGGAGCGGCTGGACGGACAACATTGCGGTAAATTTTAGATTTGAGACGTTCGTTGATACGTCGATCATTTCAATTTCATAACGCAGTTCTCCATTGGCTGATAGCGTTGACCCGAGGTATTAAAATCGCTCAGTTCTGGGCAGATCACTGATGCTGACAGTGATTGTGGCTGGTTCATGGGGATCGGTCGTCAAAAATTCAGTTTTGTTTAAATTGAACCTGAGACCGTGTTGCATGAGGCGATCATTCCATTTTTGAACAAGTTGCTTGAGATCATTTTTGCTATCAGATGCTAGGAAAACATCATCTGCATAAAGCAGTGTGTAGGGCGCTGGACGTTGGATATCCCGTGTGACGGTGTCCAAAAAAAGAACAAAGAGGAGTGGTGAGAGGGCGCTTCCTTGATGAACACCAACAGAGACACGAAGCGGTTTTGATACACCCGTCATACTTCGAACTTTACTTTTCGGATCGTGGTACAGCAATTGAACCCAGCGCACCAGTTCTTCTGGCACTAAGAGTTGTCGTAAAGCATACCAGATGAGTTCATGTGGCACAAGGTCAAACGATTTCTCTAGATCCAGAAAGGTAATGTAAAGAGGGCCATGCATCTCACCGTGTTTCTCCGAGTAACCACGCAGCGTGTATTGCGTCAGTAGTTCTGCAGTTTTTGACAAATCCGGCTGGATTCACGGTTATTTCAACGATTCCGCGGATGTCAAGAATGCACTCAAAAATCTTAATGGTATGGGAAAGTAATCGTATCGGACAGTAATTTGAACATTCTGCTGGGCTACCTTTCTTTTTCCATATTGAAACTGTTGTACTTTCTTGCCAGTCAGATGTAGTTCTTCCTTCCTGAATAACCCGGTTAAAGAATTCACTGAGTCACAGTGTTGGGTCCCAGCTCTTCGCTTTCCAGAGCTCAGTTGCGATTTCGTCAGGTCCTGTGGCTTTCCCGAATTCATTCGTTTTATTGCCTCCTCGACTTCAGTTGCGCTGACAGTGGGTCCTTGTGTCTTTGACGTGGGTACCTGTCGTGAAGACTTAAGGGGGTCATCCCGTGTGTAGGATCCGAGGAATCGAATTTTTTTTTTGGCATCAATTGTATCTAGATATAGTGCAGAATATATTGGCAAAGTTGTTAAACACGTGATAAGTCGGCTGCCGATCGCCGTAATAAAGCTCATATTTATCGGTCCAAATGACGTTCGAATGACTTCCTTAAAAGATCAAGAATTGAAGCCAATGCCGTGTATGCGTTTCTTCAAGAAACAGAAGGTTTATGGACTAGGTATAGCAGATTAATGGTCAGTTAAGGTTTTATGGCTGAAAATCGCATTTTACTTTTTAAATGGGTTTTTTTCGAAACTGCATGTTGAAAATCGGCTGCCCCCGTAGCGCAAAATCTATACAACGAAATTCTTTGCAATTTTCACCACTTATTCAGAACATATTTCTCCGGTGCGCAAACTAGAATAATTGCGGCGCATTCAGTAGTTTTTTTTATTCATTGAAGAAACCGTAAAAAACACGAAAATTAAAAAAAAAAGTTTACCAAGGCACCAAAAATTTAGTTTTTAATATTTTTTAATAATCCTAGTTTGTGGGCTGTAGTTAAGCCTGTGCATTAAAATGCCGTTTACTTTTTTTCTTTAAGATGATCATAACGCCGCGTGGCAGCAGAAAAACACCTTTTTTTGGCGATGGATGTATAAATTGCTCTGTATTTCAATAATAAACTTTGTGATTGGGCTGGAAAAATTACTATGCACGCCCAAGATATTATTAAATCGATGGTGAAAAATTCGTATTTTTGTCTTTCTCCAGTTCTTCACAAACAAATTTAAAAAAAAACCGAAAAAACGGCCTTTACACGGAATGACCCCCTTAATCCTACGGTCTCTACGGACACGGATTGATTTTGTGACCACAATCAGAGCCCCGCTGAGACAAGCGACAACGGTACCAGCATTCATACTGGTGGATGCAAGAATTACCTAAATCTCTACCGAACTAAGGAGTACGGCACCCGTGTTGAAACGCAATAACACGCCGAGGCTCGAAGGTCTCTTCTCGCTTGAGCATAACCACAGCCCCCATGAAACTCCCACTCGGGGGCCAACCGCAATCAACTGAACTACCCTCATATACAACGGGAGTTCACCCGAAGTATGAGAGTCCAGGGGCTATCCCGGTTCCCATGGTACCAGTATACCCCTGGGAAGTTTTCTTGACCAATTTGCCACTTCAGATGAGTCTCCGTGCAGACTCGGGTCTGATCGTCTTAAGTAGGTCTTTGGAGCATTCGCCTACTGCATCACGGCCGGCAAGTACAGCATCTCCCGGTGCCACCACTATGGAGGTTCTCCTCGGCCACTTGGTTTTGGTTTGGCCGACAGGGTTGCCGCCCCGTCTTCCTCACCGCCACCTCTGAGCAGCAGTTGCGCTGACAGGTGGAACTGGTCCAAATGTAGACAATGATTGCGCAAGTGGAGGATGAGCAAATTCGATCGTGTCTTTCATTTGGTTCTCTGATTCTTCCACATTCGTAATAGTCGGCAATCGTATGAGTGAGATCGTTTCTTCTTTCCTCTCATGAAGTCGCCACCATTTGATGCGCCGCAAGCCAGTGCGTTCCTCACGCTGTTTTATCGGTAACTTAATTCGCAGTACGGCCATCAACGGCCGATGTTGAAGTGCGATGGTCTCATAGGAAACGACTTTGCAATCAGTGACAGTGGTAAAATGTTGGCGTCTTATGAGAATATAGTCGATTTGCGTTTTAGTGTTCCCACTATAAAATATAGGAAGATGAGGCAATCATCTGATGAACCATGTATTCATCAGTACAAGGTCATGGGTATCCGCAAAATCGATTATACGCTCGCCACCCTCATTGCGCGCTCCGAACCCCTTTCCCCCATGGCACCTGTTATATATAGTATATGCGTGCTAATTAGGGCTAGGCCTCCCTTAATAAGGAACTCCAGACATCCCGGTTTTGTGCCGAGGTCCACAAATTCGATATCCCTAAAAGCTGTCTGGCGTCCTGCGCCATCGCTCCATTTCAGGCAGGGTCTGCCTCGTCTTCTTTTTCTACCATGGATATTGCCCTTATAGACTTTCCGGGTGGGCTCATCCTCATTTATACGAATTAAGTTACCTATTGAGCCGGATTTTATCCACAACCGGACGGTCATGATATCGCAATTTTTCTTGCTAAGAACTCAAGTTTCCGAGGAATACATGAGGACTGGCAAGATCATAGTCTTGTACAGTAAGAGCTTTGACCCTATGGTGGTACGTTTCGAGAGGAACAGTCTTTGTAAGCTGAAATAGGCTCTGTTGGCTGACAACAACCGTGCGCGGATTTCATCATCGTAGCTGTTATCGGTTGTGATTTTCGACCTTAGATAGGAGAAATTGTCAACGGTCTCAAAGTTGTATTCTAATATCTTCATTCTTCTTCGTGTTTTTCCAGTGCGGTTTGATGTTGTTGGTTGATTCGTCTTCGGTGCTGACGTTGCCACCATACTGGCAAGATAATAGTCTTGTACAGTAAGAGCTTTGGCCCCTATTTAATATACGTACCATATATGTACATTTGTATACTTTTGCACATGAAGTAAATTGGGAATATGAGTACGATCAATTTATATACGTGCATATATATAGTATGTACAGTATCCGGAAATGTTTGTTTAGGGTGAGGATAATATCAATGGCTGTAATATGTCGTATGTCGTATGTCTTATGTCTGTACGAGTACCTACCTTGTTACCGGGAGAGAGCTCAGTAAGGAAGATACTCTAGAAAACAAGAAGTGACACCCGAAGGTAAGCAGTAATCAAAACCCCAAATCATGGTGGGACTACCGTGCCGAGGGCTGAATGATCACAAGGATTAAAATGTGCCCCTGAACAGTGAACTCTGAGTACCATTTCAACTAGCCTTCTCTCGTTAAAAAGGGGCTCTGCCTTGATCGACTTACTTTCCCCGCTAAAATTGAGGCTGAGGCAGCCAATTGTGAGAAACTAAAAAAAAAAAAACCGTTTGAAAACCTAAAATTAAATCTCGATAGTAACAGATCCAACCCCGAGTGAATAGGCAACCCTAAGTTCATTAATGGAAAAGCTGAGTCTAGACTCTCCACTTACTCAAATGTGAATCAATCTTATTGGGACCCAGTCCTTAAAGACGAGCCGAAGCAGGTCCCTTCTGTTAGCACTCCTGGCCCCGAATTCAAATCGGTACTACCTGCTGAGGCTAAAATTTTACCCATGGGTAAGCATATGTCCTCGGGCAGCAAACAGCCTTCGGGCAAAACGCCCCCGGGCAAGCTGCCTCCGGACAAATCCCAACCCACAGGCTGTGCCAAGGTTGAGGGGAAAAGGGCATCTGGAGCATCTGCGACTAAGGCAAAACTGAAGCGACAGCGGTCTTCGGGCGATCTGCACTCTTCGACACAAAAGGCGGCAAAGAGGGCTTTCTTATGCAGCCATATCTATCGAAGCTGGTGGATGGGTCTCTAATGACGACAATAACTTATACGGTTATAGTACTGACCAGCGCGAAAGTCTACGTGAACAGTTTAGAAGGAAACTCCTCCTAGCTGTAAGGACCGCATCCTCGCAAGGCATTTAATCGGTAGGCGAATATCGTAAAATGCTACGGCTAAACTTTAATAATAATAATCGTTGCGCAACAATCCATATTGGATCAGGGCCTTGAAGTGTGTTAGAGCACTTCATTCAAGACCGTAACGGTATACTACAGTAGACTGTAGGAGGCAATGCGGTCAGCACTACGCTCGCCCGAGATTATTACCCTGATTTGACTCAGGTACTCATTCAGAGCTGACTCGACTGGTATCCGACGTCAAATCACGATACACATCCCACTGCCACCAGAGATTTGAACCGCGACCTTCCGTACGACAGCCTTGTGCTCTAACTACTCAGCTATCCGGACTTTACCGACGAAAACACGAACGACTGACTAAGGAAGTACTACCTCTCCCTCAACGATTGTGGGAGGGTGAGCGACTAACCCTGTAAAGGGTCTCTGAGCTGCCATCGTTCGAAAAATGCTTCCTCTCGCTTCTAGAAGAAGAGCGTAATGTTCTTTGGGTTTTAGAAGATTCTATGGTGCTTTACATATTTCTCCTATGACTCAGAAGAATTTCCCAGTGCATTGAATATGTCAGCTATCCAATATGCTAAAAGTAAAAGCACATAGATTTAAGGATAAAACACCATAGTGGAACTCAGATTAGACGAGAGAGAGGAGAACGACAAAGGTGCTCTTCAATCATGATATGACGTCTGATTCAGCCACTGGCCGAAATCGGTATAAAGAGGCACAGCGCTTTTACCAAGAGACCTACTATCTTGAGGCAACCTCCAAGCTGAAGCGGACCCTTGTTAAAGAACTTAGCCAATCGTTAGGTTATTTACGTTTATGTGGGTGGGGGAAGTACACAAAAAGCGATGAAGAAACAGCAAACCATTTACTTGAACTGCACCGCTCTGGCAGCATCCAAAATTTTTGTATAAGGAAAAGAACTACAAGCATCGGACCATAACTATTAATTGTAGGCAAGAAATCCACAGTTGGTGCCTCCGCAATGGACTCACGGCGAATGCTAGGAAGACTGGACTAGTTATTTTCACTACCAAATTCAGGTGGGGCGGCTATACGCTACCCACCTTAGCAGGGGTGGGAATGCAGCTAGTACAAATAGTCAAGTATTTAGGATTACATCTCGACTAGAAGTTAACGTGAGTCTACTGTATCTAGAAACAATATCGGAAATCCTGCAGATTGCTCTGGTGCTGTAGGACTGCTGTAGGTAAGACCTAGAAACTTTCACCGCAACAGATTCATTGGATGTAAGCATCCATAATAAAACCCCTTTTTATGTGTGCATGCATCGTCGGGTGACCGAGACTAAACTTTGCCAACAGCAGGAAGCTGCTAACAAAGATTCAGAGGCTCGGTTGCCTAAGTATTACTGAAGTAATGAGTACTGTACTGACTGGGGCAATTAAAGCTATCCTAAATCTGCACCCCATTCACTTGGAAGTGAATCGAAAACTAATCAACGACGCATATAGCCTTGACCATTGGCACGTGGAAAAGCGCCCATTCATTTGGTCATGCGTCTATCTGGAAATTCCTGGACAAATATCAGGCAAATCTGATGACGGCTAATCATATGGTTTTAATATTCGTCTTCGAAAAGACATACACTGTCATAATCACCATAAAACAAGTCGGGAAACAGAAAACTGGACGCCTCAGGTATTTGAGGTAGGATAATGTGACTCACTGTATGCGTGAGCGTTTAGAGCTCCCGCCTTTCCACCAAATTTGTTGTGAATTCGTGTGACAGACAAACAAATAGACAGACAGACGGACAGACAGTAAACCGATTCTAATAAGGTTTTGTTTTACACAAAACCTTAAAAAAATGGCCACGAGTCTTTTCAAATTACAGACTTAATAACCTTCAACGACGGGTTAGTGACGGAAGACGGACTGGGCTCAGAAGTTCTCAGGTAATCCGATTATGAAACTAGCCCAACCCCTCGCAAAAATGACGACCATTCCAGAGGAAGATGTATACCATTTATTGGCAGCAGAAAAATGTCTGCGACAAAAATGGAGAGGCCGCACCATTTGAACCCCGAGAGTCGAGCAGCATTATCAGCACTAAACAGCAACGACATATCAAGTCAGTTGTTGTTGAGTTACCATCAGATGTTGGTGGAACTAAACCGACTGAACGGAGCATTCTTGATGTGGGTGCCGGGGTACTCAAACATCACCGCTATCCAGCTAGCCACCGTCAAGTCTACTCTGAAGAATGAAATTGCAAGGATACATACAGGCGAGTGGAGAAATTTGAACTTCTGCTGGAACTCCAATATGCTTACCACCATATAAACTCTTTAGTTCTGCTCTTCATTCTTTGATTTCAAAAATAGGGTTGCTCGTGGGGTTAACAGGAGCTTCAAACTCTACACCCTTAAAAGATAAATGCCGCTAGGAAGCACGCTGTCGCTGATACTTTAATAAAGTGGGTCCATGATATGCTAACGTCGGGTGCGATGGTCGAGATGACGTCAGCCCTTCGATCTACCGGAATTTGAACCCGGGTTAAATTCCAGCCGTCTTGGATGTTTGTGTTCGTGTTCATGTTCTTCCGTTCCGGCGGACATATCACTTGCACAGTATTAAGTTTGATGATAATGAAACACAGTTTCAAGTTTGCATGAATGTGAATGCCCTATACTCCACAAAAGGATTAAACAGAAGAATACATGCAATGCTAACGCAAAGATTGCTGAGTAATGAAGTATGTATTGATTGCTTCCTGATGACAAAAGCAACGACCAGAGTGGATCAGATTTATCCCAAGGAGTCATGCTATCGTAACTTCTATAATGGACTCAAGATAAAGTGAACTGCAAAATCTGCAAAACACACGCCCAAGTTTATGCGGGTGACGTGACTCTACTAGTTGTTGGTCTAAATCTCGGAATAGTGTTTTCATATGAATGATGATTTGATTGACAGCTGGCACCAAAAACAGGGGCTTCAGTAAAATCAAAAGAAACCAAGATAATACTTATTATTTACCGAAAGGAAGTCTACAGTAAGAGAGGAATAACTTTTCAACTCTCCGAAGAAAGAAGTTATTCTAGCTTGCTCGAAGCAAACATGTAGTGGCAAAGATCAAAAGGTTTCTGGCAGTGAATTAACTGCGTAGACAGACTTTTGCCTCTACGAGGGAGACTTAGTGTAGTGTGATGGGTTGTCATCAACTGGTATTTCCGGTGCTGTGACCACACCTTTCGACATAAACGATGAAATCTGCGATGTCTCAGCAAAGCGTAATCCAAATTTTGTGTTCTCTAAAAGCATGAAGCCTTGTAGAATTATTGTGGGCATTCTACTTGGCCCCAGCCGCAAAAACATTTGGAACAGCTGGTTTGACGAAGAATGTAAGCTAGCAACGGAACGGAAGAATGCCGCATACCGAGTAATGTTGCATTCTGAAAGGACGCGGGCACGCTCAGAGACTTATCACGAACTCCGGTGAACGAGGAGAAACGACTTCACAGACGGGAAAAGGAAGCCTGAGAGAACAAACAGGTCTGTGAACTCGAAAGTACAGGGAGCAGCCGCAACACGCGCTGAAGTTTTACCAACAATTCAGCAGAATGAAGTCCTCTTACACACCTCGATGTTCATTCTGCTCAGACAAAGAAGGCAATCTGATTTCCGATAGAACGGCCATATTGGAGCGATGGGTTGAGTATTTTGATGAACTATTGAACAACCAGAACATGGGCGAGTTGCTGGTCCCGCCAACTGAAGGCGACGGACGAATACTGCCACCATCAAGTATCGAAAAAACAGTCCGTGCAATTCATCGGCTTAAAAATCCGAATTGGTTAAATATAGAGGCGACCAATTACACCAAGTAGTTCATCAACTTGTGCTCAGAGTGTAGGACAGCGAATCAATGTCTGACGATTGGCAAAGAGTCATTATCTACGAGGGGATGCCCTATCATACGTCCTCTTTAACCTGGCCCTCGAGAAAGTGATCCGTGACGCTGGAGTAAATGCAAGAGGGACCATCCTCTTTAAATCCACCCAACTACAGACCTATGCTTACGATATTGACATCATGAGAAGACCGACCCGACACGTACAAACTGCGTTCATCCAGATCGAGCAAGCGGGAATCTGCGCGAGATCTTGGGCTGCACATCAGTGAAGGCAAAACAAAATATATGGTGGCAACGTCAGCACTAAACACCAACCAACCAACAACAGATAGGTGACTACAACTTTGAGACCGTTGATAATTCTTCCTATCTATGGTCGAAAAACATAACCGATAACAGCTACGACGATGAAATCCGCGTACGGTTGTTGGTAGCCAACAGAGCCTATTTCAGCTTACAAAAATTCTTCCGCTCGAAACGTCTCACCCTCGGGTCAAAGTTTTATAAAACAATGATCTTGCCAGTCCTCATGTATTCCTCGGAGACTTTCGTTCTTAACAAGAAAAATTGCGTCCGAGAGAAGAATCCTCCAAAGAATTTTTGGCCCCCTACATGAGGATGGACGATTCCGTAGCCAACGTAGCGACGAAATCTATGGGCAACTCCATGACTTTCAAGTTGTGGACGAAATCCAGCTCAATAGGTTACGGGGGGCGGGTCACTTAATCCGTATGGATGAACATAATCTAGCCCGGAAAGTCTATAGGGACAATATCTATGGAAGGAAAAGAAATCGAGGCAGACGCTGCCTGAGATGGAGCGATGGCGTAGGTCAAGACGCCAGACAGCTTTTAGGGATATCGAATTGTTGGACCTCGGCGCAAAACCGGGATGTCTGGAGTTCTTTATTAAGGCACGCCTGGACCGGATACCGGTTGTTGCGCCGTTGATGATGATGATTCTGCCTGGTCATAATTTACCAAGTGGACATACATTTCAGAATTGAATTGAACCAAACGATGCATATCCATTAAATGGGAAACCGACCTATCTTGCTATGCTAAACCGGAGGGCTAGTTGCACCTAGTCAACACCGTTAACAAACTCTTGTATGAAAAATAGTTCGACGGTGTGCGGGAGACCAGAAGTCCTTCCGGTGCCGCACTCGAAACGTTCCTGAGATAACCTGATGGTCTTCCTCTAGAAGGAAGGCATCGCAGTATTGTAGGAGTCCTGAATAGGAACAGGCCGAACTACCAAAGAAGTCTAAAGATAGTGGAGTTTATTTCTCAACACATAAGGGCTGATGCATATACCCTGCATTTCAGAAAAACCTGCATCTATTTCTGCTTAATTTGGGTTATTTGGTTGACGACAGATCAGCTCAGAAGAATCACAACATCCGACGTTTATAATCACATCGAGGAAATCCAACCTGGTGATAGACTGTGACGGCAGTACAAGGCAATGGCGTCGTCAGCACACATTAGTAACAAGGGCAGCACGCCAACTTTCAATTCTTCAATTCATTGAGTTTTGATGCTTGAGAGGAGATTCTTAATATAGCCTTACTAACTGACGATGAGGTTTTCAGGAAGAACTTAGTGAGAAGAGCAAAGTGCCTGATCAGAAAAGCTACTCGGATCACACAGCTCAATTCTCTTTTGTCTGAAGCTCACTATAGAAGCTTCCTACACTCTCAGAGACCCCAGTCGGATCGACTGGAAGGAGCTTGGTCAAAGTATCAAAACCAAACCCTGCGGTGCTCCCTGTGGTAATATCGGCACACTGGCCAGGAAGATCTTCAACACTTACAATAAACTTAAATGATGGCAGCCATACAAGGTCTGTCTAAAAGGGTAGAAGACGGCAAAGAGGTTTACCAGGAAGAGGTCCTGGCTGGATTACTGCCAGAACAGCGAATGTATCAACTATTCCGCGAGACCCACTAAGATTCTGGCCGAGGAAAATAGAAGCCCTTCCTTTCTTAAGCAATTGGAGGTGAGGGGGATTAGGAGTCGGAGCTTCGTTGGGAGGATGTACAATCTCAATTGTTTGAGAATACCGAATCAATGATTACCAAAGATAAAATAATAATAATCGTTGGCACAACAATCCAATTAGGGATCTAAGCCTTGAAGTGTGTTAGAGCACTTCATTCAGGAGCCTATAGGAGGCAATGTGGTCAGCATTGTACTCGCCCGAGATTATTACCCTGATTTGACTCAGGTACTCATTCACAACGGAGTCAACTGATATCCGACGTCAAATCACAATACAAATTCCACTGCCACTAGTGAGGTTTGAAACGCGACCTCCCGTACGAGAGCCTTGTGCTCTACTAAATAAAATGGGCTATAAACAGCTTTTCTGCATATAAAGCTTTGGGCGCAGACGAGATAATGCAATGAGGTGCTCGTGTGGTTTTCATATCGAATGCCGGCAGGCGAGTTTCGCTGCATTGTTTCTATTGTTATGGAATTAATTGAACTCTTTGTTTCTTGAAATATTTCTCGCAACCGCTTTGTAAAGTATTGGAATAAATTAGACAACTGCTTAGAGCATGAAAAGGGGAAAAACAAATAAAATACAGATTAATGTTCATGTCCTGCAATTAATCAAACCAACCTATGAAAGTAAAGCTGTCACGACCTACTCTTTGATACCATACGTGCTTCTGAGGAAGCTCCTGACATAGCAATAATGAAAAAAATATTTATGGTATTATTCATTTCAGTTAATTTAAAATATATATTTGTCACTTGCATCATTATGTCCAATTTTAGCCCGTGTTATTTAAAAATATCTGCAAATGAACTCTTGCTGGACAGATGTATCTCCAACCGATAAAAATATTTTACCACAATTTTATGGTTTCCGTTGCCCACGTTATCCCATTGTTTTTATTCCATTATTGATAAAATGTGCTCAGTTTATATATTATTGTCTTTCGGATGATGATACCTGAAATCCCAAAAGTAATGTTTATTCCATTTGGAAACTGCGGGAATGCCAATGCAGATTCCGAATGATGAAGAAAATATAATATGGGCTGGACCCATATTCGAATTTAAGCAAAATTAATTTCAGGGATATCGTCATGCGATTAGCTACCAAGAGTGGCTCTTTTCATGCCGTTAATATAAGTAGGTGACTTATCACAGATACCGTTTCCTGCTGGTGATCCTTCTTTCCCGTACATACAACCACCAGATATTTTATAGATTTAACAACATTATAATTAATGACTTCATAATTACAAGGACATGAAAATATTAATTCCACTTGTCACTAGGGCAATAACAGCGGAAACAGGAGTCCTGGTGGCCCCAGGACTGACTATGTCTGAATTTTATGACGCTCTTAACTAATCCTCTAATGACGATGCTAAACATGACACTCGCACGGAAGAGTGCCCTTGTTGAAGGGTGTAGTCTGGAACGTTAACATGGACCTTTAATTTAACGGGATTGTATTGAAAAATATTAACATGAAGCCCGTGTGTGTATATTATTCACTGGAGGTGATTTTGGGGTTGTTACAAACATTAGCCTGCTTGTTCGTGGGGCAGTTTTGATTAATATTATGTTCGCAGAAAGTTCAAGGATGTAGGCAGACTTTAATCTCTACAGTTGGGCACGTCAGATTAGCTGTTCCTTTCGCAAAGGAAGGAAGGCTGATTTCCCAAGCATAAGAGATGAATTTCTATTATACTACTGATTTACCTATCTGCAGCATACATGATCGAAGATGTTTTGATATCAGAATTCGTACTATTTGCGCCGGTAGTTAATTTAATCTAAATAAACTTTTAGGTACTTCCCGGCACAATATGATCATTGAAGTTGCCAAATAGTATTCAATAACGGTTGTGGTCACTTTAGCCATGTGATGTGTTTCTTTTTTTTCAGGTTCCCAAGAACCTGTAACTGTGCCTACCTATGGAAAAGTTCATCCCGCCTCTACTAACCGACAGCTCTTAGGAGCGAAGGGTTTAAGTGCAGCCGGACATCAAACCAGGTTAGCAAATTTTTAGGCACGGTATGCCGACCAATTTTTATAATTAAGACTTCCTTTCTTTCAAGAACTATCAGCCGCTTTTTAAAATAGACATTGTCAATTGCAGGTAATGAGTACTGAAGAAAGTGACCTTAAGCCCCGAAAAACCACCAATGAATCAAGCGAGGACGATATCGCAGGTATCGACGCCGATCTTATAATGATAGCGATTCATTGCAACAAATTCCTGTGGAGGCCAATTAACTAACCGAAATTCTAAGTATGATGATGCGTTGGGAAAAAATGAGGATCAGCGCACTCAAGCCGAGATGTTGACAAAAAACAGTAGACGACCTTCAGCGCTAATGAAGACAATGGAAATACCAAGTGACTTTATTCACTGTGCGAGTTGCGTCAAGTAATGACTTGTGCATCCCCTCCATTTCGGGAGAGCCGCCAAGTGAACAAAATAGGGCATCTGAAGAGGAGATTGTGAGCCTTGTGAACGTCGGGGAAGACCTGTTCAACTTTATCTGCCGGCGAAAAAGGTTCAGAAAGCGACAGGTGAATGGTAAAAGTGTAAGTGTTCCCCAAGTGCGAACTCCTAGTGCGTGTCCTGGATCAATGCCCAAAAAGAGAAACTCCACCATCCAAGGGCTTAACGTTACTACAAAGACCCCTTAGGACTCAATCTAAAATTATCCGCAGTGAAACCGCTCCCGAAAAATTAAGGCGAAACTCATCTTAGAGCACCCACTTCTGAAAGCAAAAACAGAGCTCCGCACAGAAACCGTCGCTGCCACATCTAAATCCGGTTTTTTAGTTCACTTTTAGCCCTCCCAGAGCTAAGTAAAATCTTCGAGGTGAAGTACACCCTTCTCCAAAAAATTAATCCCGGATAGATGGAACCAGTGAAAAAAATGCTGTGTTATAACCGGATTGAACATATTGCCTCAAATTTAAGGGCATAAAAAGCCATCCTCGTGGAAATTACCCAGCACCCACGACGGAAGATCCACTTTGCTGAAAATGCAGCCCAACTAGGCACCCAGTATTAAACGGCGGGTTTAAAGATAAGGTAGCTAAGTAGTGAGTTGCTAAAGCCCGAAAGGCAGCGGAGAAATCTTCTATCAAACAAATGGTGACTTCTTCTTCTTTTTCTCCAGCCTTTGTCCCGTTCACAAGCAGGATCAGGTCGCAGTGATCGGCCTCGCCATTTGACCCTATCAAATGATTAAACAATCGGTGGCTCAACTATCAAAAAGTAAGCCGGTAGAAAATCTCCTTCTAAAACATTGGCTCAACTGCACTAGAAGAAGCCAACTAATGGCTACTAAGAGTTACTTTTTACTTTTTAAGTAACTTCGCACGCCAGATCTCATATGTCCAATTGTTAATCGACTCACTCAAGGCAGACTTTTACTGCATTTCGGCCAGGCTTGTGGGGTGACCAAGTTGTTCGTTTGTAATAGTGTCAGACCAGTGTAGCCAGATGATACGCAGCACAAAGGTGTTGATGAAAGGTAGGAGCCTTCCGGTGACAGAGAGGGTCACTTTCCATCTGTTACTCCCATATAGCAACACTGAAAGAAAGCTTGCACAGAACAGAACTTGATTTTGGTGTTTGGATAATTGCATTTCCATTTTAAATAAAGCAACGAAATACAAATGGAAAGAATACGAGACAGAAGCTTGGGTTTGTTAGTGTTGTTATCTTCAGTCCAACTCTACTTGCCTCCCTTTCCAAATCCAGAGCCATTTACCAAGGTCCGTGACCACGAGGAAGAGCAAATAGATGTCATAATAGTAGTCAAATTGTTTGAAGAAATATGTCATAGTCCACTGAACTCCCCGAGGTCTTCCGGAAAAGGCAGCATGAACAAGAAGAAATGATATCAGCGACAAAATGCAACCCTGGCGAACTTCCCTTTGGAACTCAAAATCGTCTGAGATTTTACCTCGGAACTCTGCGCCACTCTGATAGTAACTATTAGTTATTTTGGAATGGTCCTCCTGCGTAGAGCACACAAGATACTCTCCCTGTTCACACTATCGAAAGCTTTCTCGAAATCGATGAAGAACGGGTGAATTAAAGATAGATAGGTTCTCAGTCGTAACTTCAACTCGAGGCGCACCTTCAGATCCATGATATTCTTTTGCTCATCAATGTTGAGGTGGAGCGAGTAACAAATCAAGTGGCAACTGCTGATATTTAGCATGTGAGAAGAAAACGAAGGGCATTAATAAAAATTAGAAGTAGTTAGCGGCTTAGCACATAGATAGTATATAGAATTCAAGACGAAGGAAATGAAGAACTGGGTATTGAGCCATAAAAAAAGAGAAGAGCGAATCATGTGAAAGGTAAAGGAGGAGGAGTTGAAAAGAGAGCGTCTGAAGAAGAGTATATGGTAGTTAATGGAATCAAATGCTGTAGAGACATCAGTATAAATTACGTGTACCACCTGCCTGGAATTAAGACATTTAAAAAGGATGTTAGGAAAGTCGACAAGGTTAAAAGCAACCCTGTTGCTGCTCTGCTTTGAGATAATCGAAATGTGCGGTGAAAGAGCCGTTCCTGTGGAGGACTGAGATAGGGCAGTAGTTCACAAACATAATAACCCAGTCTTTCCAAAACTAAGGGAAGTGTGATTCTTCGAGACTTTTCAAGCTAATTTATATGTAGAGGATGAGATGTCTTGTTTACAGTTAAGAAAAGGCTAGCAAAGCCAGCGGAGCTAGATCCGAAAATCGTGCGGATTGAGGAACTCTACCAAGGAAGGAGTAAGGAGACGAACTAATCTACACGCATAAGAGGCGAAAATAATGCAGGGACGATGAGATAAACGCGGAAAATAAGTGAGAACAAAACTGGTCACACGGTTTTCGGGGAGAATTGGTAGTGGCGCCAAGAAAATTGGTGGAATTGGGAAAATATTGAGTAGCGCCGCTCGAGTGTGGTACCAAACTGCCTTAAAATCTTAGCGGTCACAAAGGCGTAACAACCGGTCAAGGCCTATCCTAATAAGGAACCCCAAACATCCCGGTTTTGCGCCGAGGTCCACAAATTCGATATCCCTAAAAGTATTCTGGCGTCCTGACCTACACCATCGCTCTATCTCAGGCAGGGTCCGCCTCGTTTTCTGCTTCTACCACAGATATTGTCCTTATAGACTATAGGCTGAATCATCCCCATCCATACGGATTAAGTGACCCGCTCACCACAACCAGACGGTCGTGCTATCGTTCATAGATTTTGTCGTTATCTAGGCTACGGAATCGTCCATCCTCATGTAGCGGACCAAAAACGCTTCGGAGGATTCTTCTTTCGAACGCGCCCAAGAGTCAACAACCGTGTGCGGATTTCGTCGTCATAGCTGTTATCGGTTGTGCTTTTCGACCCTAGATAGGAGAAATTTTCAACGATCTCAAAGTTGTAGTCTCCTACCTTCATTGCTTTCCGCTTGACCAGCGCGATTCGATGCTGTTCGTTCTTTGCTTTCTGGCGCTGACGTTGCCACCATATACTTCTTCTTGCCTTCATTGATGTGCAACCCAAGATTTCGCGCCACCTGCTCGATCGAGATGAAAGCAGACTGTACATCTCGGGTTGTTTTTCCCATAATGTCATTATCATCAGCGTAGGCTAGTAGTTGGGTGGACTTGAAGAGGATGGAGAATCTGGCATTTACATCTGCATCGGGAATTGCTTTCTCGTGGGCCAAGTTGAAGAGGACGCATGATAGGGCATCCCGTTGTCGTAGACCGTTATTGATGCTGAATGTTCTCGAGAGTGATCCTCCTGCTTTTATCTGGGCTCGCACATTGGTCAGTGTCAGTCCAGTCAGTCTTATCAATTTCGCTGGCATACCGAATTCTCTCATGGCCGTGTACAGTTTTACCCTGGCTATGCTATCATAGGCGGCTTTAAAGGCGATGAAGAGATAGTGCAACTGATGGATATATTCCAATAGTTTTCCATCGTTTGCCGCAGAGAAAAAAATCTGATATGTTGCTGATTTACCTGGAGTGAAGCCTCTTTGGTATGGGCTAATGATGTTCGGGACGTATGGGGCTATCCGGCATAGCAAGATAGCAAAGAATATCTTATAGATGGTATTCAGCAACAGATAATGCCTCTTTGCCATTCATCAGGCATTGATCTACTGCTCCACACCTTGAACACAAGTTGATGAACCACTTGGTGAAATTGGTTACCTTCATGTTTAACTAATTCGCCTTGGTGCTTGGTACCGGCAATATTTGTCCGTCGTCTTCAGTTTGCGGGACCTCCAACTCGCTGCTATCTTGGTTGTTGAGCAGTTCATCAAAATACTCAACCCATCGCGCCCATTTTGTCGGAAATTAGATTTCCCTCTTTGACTCGTCAGGATGAGCATCGAGGTATGTAAGGCTTCATCCTACTGACTCGTTGGTAAAACTTCTGCACCTGGTGAGGCTGCTGCCTGTACTAGATCGCAGACCTGCTGGTTCTCTCAGGCTTCCTTGTTCCATCTGTGAAGTCGCTTCCCCGCTCGACGGAGTTCGTAATAAGTATCCGCTCGTGTCCGCGTTCTTTGAGAATGCAACACTACTCGGTATTCGGCATTCTTCTGTTCCGTTGCTAGCTTACATTCATCATCAAACCAGCCGTTCCGACTCCTTTTTCGGCTAGGGTCGAGTATGTTTGTGGCCGTATCAATGATAACGTTTTTCAGGTGATTGTGAAGATCATTCCTTGATACTTGATATCCAGGATCTCTGTTGATTGCCGTTGTTGCGTCATCCATTTCCCCCTTATAGGTGTTACGGAGGGCTGCGTTGTGGATGGCTTCAGTGTTAGCTCTCTCCTGATTGTCAAAAGAGATCCTAGGTGATGGTGTTATTCGAGCTCAGAGCACCATGCCAACGAGATAGTGATCCGAGTCTATATTGGCCCCCTATATGTTCTGGCATACATCAAGCCTGAGAGGTGGCGGCGTTCAATCAGCGCGTGGTCAATTTGGTTAAAAGTGGTCCCGTCTGGAGACGCCCACGTATGTTTGTGGACCGCTTTCCACGCAAACCAGGTACTTTCAACAACCATTTCGTACCGTACTGCTAACTGAATAATCCTCAGTCCGTTATCATTGGTATTTCTATGTAAGCTATGGTGGCCGACGTATCGCCCGAATACAGGCTCCGTCGCTACTTGTCTGTTGAAATCTCCAAGTATGATTTTGAAATCATACTTGGGACAGGCTTCGAGGATCCGCTCAACTCCTTCTGCGACTCTGCAGTCTCCTCTGTAGGGGCGTGAACGTTTGCCTCTCAAGTGCAGAGTGCATAGCCTCTGGCTTATATTTTCAAAGCCGATAACAGCAGGTTTCATTTTTTGGCTGACTAAGTACTGTGTAGCGACTCTTCTCCAGGAAACCGATCCCTGTCCAACGCATTTCCTGCAACGCTGTTATAATACATCAGTTAAATATGGGGCCGGGGATCGTCTAGCTGCGAGGCAGCTTCATTTCTGTACATGGAGCGCAGGTTCAATGAGAAAATACCAAATCGTTTTTCCGTTCTCATTGTCTGGTTCACCGGTGTGTTATCAGTCGTTTTCTGGCTTCGTAGCAAGTTGTTTTCCGTGTAGGTTTGTCAACTCTACCCTACCCCCAACCTAGAGGACCAGTTGGTACAATTTGTCCCATTTTTAGGCGCGGGAGACTTGCCCCAGCGGTCACCGTAGTAGTAGTAGAACTGGTGGTGTTGGTTCAGCGGGCGTTTCCCAGGTTTTATGCTCCACCATGAGTACCAATCCACGTTTCGCCCTGGGACCTATACTACCCTTTGACCACTTGTCACAAAAATTACTTTAAGCTTAATCGCATGTTAAGTTAGCCAGTATACGATCGACAGTAAAACTAAGTTGACAACGTAGAAGTTAGCTTCGCAGAAATTGAAACCAGCGCATTTTCGGGCGGTCTTGAAGTTGCACCAACAGAGGTTCAAATTCAAAGCCTGAATAGTGAGTGTAAATGTTGCCATACGAGGGCATACAAATAAATAGAGAGGAAGATAAGGAATAGATCGAGTGTGCGATCCATGGGGTTTTCGGTGTTAGTGGATTATAGAGTATAGCAATGTTTGATAAAAAATACATTAGTAAGGAATAATGGGAGGGGTTGTTGGAAAGGTTAAAATAGGCTGAGAAGAGAACATAAAGAATTCAGACAACCTGTTAAGGAATTCTTCAGACAAGCGGATAGACAAATACAGGGGAAGCACACACAAATAATAATAATTGAAGAGAGAGTTAGGCGATAAGACAGGTAAAGCTACACGATCGGTTTGGAAGAAAGAAAATGAGTTCGACGGAGATGAGGAAAATAACTGGGATCCGAATTCTACCGCCAGCGAGAAGGGAGTATTCTGATAGGCTGAGCTATAGCATTCCATCGTCAAGCTAAATTACCGCAATGCAGATGATATGATGATGTTACCATAATTTACCCAGACAGACTTGACATTAATTTCATGACTTTTTTGCTGATTGCTTCATTTTTGTTTTTATTGACACTACAAAACACTGCATTCTCCGACGTCATCCTTTAAGCGATAACAAATCTAAGAATATTTCAACATTGTACAGTTGTCAACAATTTGAGGCGGCCCCTTTACTGATGGCGCATATAAATATATCAATATTACAACGTAGATACCATTGACCGTCTTGGTTGTTTTGGTTCTACAATTGGCATGAAACAAGATATTCCGGAAATTAATCTCTTGCCTTTTCGTTGTATTCCATCCACTAAAACAAGATATTCTATTGAGGGTTTTGATAAAATTAGACATTCTCAAATTTTGGTTTAGAGTGCATCCCTCTCTGCTAGTGCCCGCTAGTTCCAGACCGAACGTCTCCAAACACTCATTGATAATGTAGACAGCTTCGTGGTCTGGTAACTCCGCATCATCCTTTCGTTTTTCCAAATACACAATCGTAATATCGTCCGCATACCTTATTACTGCCTCTGCCACGATATTTCGGGTACAGACGCCATCGTATATAATCATCATCAACGGCGCAACAACCGATATCCGGTCTAGCCTGCCTTACTAAAGAACTCCAGCCATCCCCGTTTTGCCTCGAGGTCCTCCAATTCGATATTCCTAAAAGCTGTCTGGCGTCCTGACCTATAGATCCATACGGATTAAGTGACCCGCCCACCATAACCTATTGAGCCGCATTTTATCCACAACCTGACGGTCGTGGTATCGCTCATAGATTTCGTCGTTATGTAGGCTACGGAATCGTCCATCCTCATGTAGGAGGCCAAAAACTCTTCGGAGAATTCTTCCCTCGAACGCGGCCAAGAGTTCGCAATTCTTCTTGCTAAGAAGTCTCCGAGGAATACAGGAGAACTGGCAATATAATTGTCTCGTACAGTAAGACCTTTGACCCTATGGTGAGACGTTTCGAGCGGAACAGTTTTTGTAAGCTGAAATAGGCTCAGTTGGCTGACAACAACCGTGCGTGGATTTCATCATCGTAGCTGTTATCGGTTGTGATTTTCGACCCTAGATAGGAGAAATTATCAACGGTCTCAAAGTTGTATTCTTCTATCTTTATTCTTCCCATTTGACTAGTGCGGTTTGATGTTGTTGATATATAATACTTTACAATAAAGACCCTAAAGCTAACTCCTGTAGAGCCCGCGGCTGTTGTAATAGAATACCCCGTTTATAGTCTGGTTTTCTATCAAAGAAGTAGCTTTTCACGATTCTCTTGATATTTTGATAAGTCCTTTGCCATTTGAACTTCGTTTAAAACTACACCTGAAGCATTCCCTACCTGGCTGGTAACCTGTGATATTCGTCTGGTATCGAAACGCTAGCACCGCTTATGACCGCCTAGGGGCTAAACTCACGAGTACGATATTTAACTACTGGAAATGGTTTAAGATTGATTTCTTGGATATGCGTATGTCCTTCAGCAACGATACATAAGGCTTATTTTGTAGGGGAATTCTGGCAATGTAAGCTGGACATTGTAGGCCTAGTTTATTGAGAAACGTTGAATGTCAAGTTAATCAAAGGCACTAGAGAAGTCAGTGCGGATTTTTTGCAAATCTTTGTATCATCCAGAAACTTGGCAACAAGCCAAGTAAATTGGTAACAGTTGAGCATTTCGATTGAAATCTACGCTGTTCCCCCACAATAAAGTATCTAAAACGGTCCGACGTAAATACTTCTCGGGAATTTTGAAGATCGAGGAAAGGATAGATATCGAGCGGCATTTTTCTGCCAATGTAACATCACCTTTTTGTGTAAAGGGATTATACCAGATTTAGCAAGTCGTCAGGACCACATCCGCCGGTAACATCAGAAATGTCAATAATTGGTGGGCATCGGCGCAAAAGCTGGATGTGTGAAATTCCTTCTTAAGGCAGGCTTAAACCGGATAGCGGTTGATAATGATGTCAATAAGAAGTTCGACAATGGCCGAACTTATAAGAGGAATGGAAGATGTAATAGCTGTGGAAGGATCGTTTACGTCGTAAAAGGAGTAGGACTTAGGAGTAGAAGAATAAATTGAAGGAAAATTATCTGGGAGAGTTCTTCGCTAAGACGCGCCTTTGAGACGCTGTTGTGCGACGCAACGATCAACCTCAAGAAGCGGACGATGGGCATCGATTTCAAGATAAACCAAGCCACTAGGAAATAAAAAGAAATGATTCTGGCAGTCATAAAAACCAAGTCAAGATCAAATTGTTTCGGTTGTTTAAAAGAACAATAAGAGAGTCATACAGATGAGAACGTTAGGAGCTAACAAGATCGACAGGAATATGCCATTTAATTGCGATAAGGATACCATCCGCCAATAGTTTACCCGATGACTGAAAATCAAAACCGCAGCAATGATACCTGTAGCCACCAAGTAGCTCTCAATTGATTATGTTAGAGTCGAACCATGTCTCAGTTAGGCAGATGATATCATGCATTGTCGATGCCACGGATAAGCAGACCCCTAGCAGTGGCATTGTGTGTGACGCCAGGGGTGACAAGTTCGCTGGAAATTTGAAGTGCCGTTTTGATGGTTGAAATCCATGACAAAGAACTCAGGAGGCTGATAATATGATAATGATGATAATATATTCAATCCCTCCAGATCATTCTCCCAGGATTGTTTTATTTATTTAATTTAGTACGGCTGACAAGGACCGCAAATAGCCCAGTTTTCATTTGACATTCCTCAAAATGGCATCAGTTGAGATTTTAAATACCAATCTTGACACGAAGTGTTGCCTGGGGGAGTTACGACGCGTAAATGAGGATCCTCGGTAGTCCTTAACTCGTCGCGTATGGATCGCTGAATCAGAGATGAGAACGTACTTAAAGCATCCCTGATGTAGGAAGGCAGATAGATGATAGAGCTTCCCCATGGCCCTTTGACTGAGGTTGTTTGTACGCAGCTCATTTTGAAAGGGCTGAGGACTTTAGAATAGGCTTCGCATCCACGACAAAGAACAGCTGAAAAGGTAGAAAATAATAATAATAATAATAATAACTCTCCGCCGAAGCCGGTCCCAAGCCCGGTTGTGAAAGGAGGAGGGATAGATAGCTTCAGTCTGAATGGCAGTACGCCACCGCAGCGTCTCAGGGGGTAGGTGAGGAAAGTGCAGGAACTTTGCAGTCTTGCAGATTACTCACTAAGCAAGCTATCTCAATACCTGGCAGCTAGGGATAAAATGCACCACCAACAATGAGAAGAAGGAGAAATTTGAGGTCCGGTACGGATAACCGGCGGGAGTCGTCGGACTTGGTGACTGGGTCGGGCTCTCGTAATGGACAGCACGGCGTCGAAACCGCTAGTCGTGGGGCGGTTCGACGTCTAGGCGCCACGACGACCAGGAGCACAGCTCCGCCCGCTGCAGCTGTTTCGCCACAACCTGTGGCGACCACTTCAGCAGGTTCGCGTAGGAAGCAGATGAAATGGACTGAAGAAATGAACCTCTTCATCATCCGCTCCTACTACGAAATAACGGCGGGGGCGGGTACAACATCTTACCGCCCCTTGTTGCACCAGAGATTTGTCGAGCGTTTCCCGCAATTCGCGCACGTGACTGTGCAGCGAGTCGCAGACCAGTACCGCTTTATTACTCGCAGCGACACAATCCCGGCCACCATCAGGGAACGTGTTCGACTTGAGGTCATCGGGGAAACTGGTGACCGAGAGTCGATGGGGGCAGAGGCGGCGGCATCAACAACACCACGCCGCACTGCAGGCAACAGGTTCAGTACTCGCCGAAGCACTCTTCCCCACCGTCCAGCGGAGGTTTCCGCTGAGGTTCGGGACGAATTCCAAAGAGCATGTATGGAATTCTCGGATATGGATCCTTTGCATAGACCAGGTATTCCCAGGCTCTATGCATCTCCAGCAACTCCGGGAATTCTGTCTCAAATCAATGATGAGATTGCGTCTCGACTGTGTGCTGATATGTCGCTGCTGCAACTACAATCACTTGTGTATTGTGGTGCAGTTGCGGCTATTAGATTGCACGGTCAGAAGATTCGCTTTCGCGTTATTGGTTTGAGTGACAAAAGAGATCCACCATGGAAAATTCGTCTGGAACGTCGGCGGGACTCACTAAGGCATGACATTGCTAGACTGATTCAGATCAGCACTGGCAGTGCCAGCCGACGGGTGAGAAATAAAGTGCAGTGGGTTTACCGGAACTATGCCATCCCCTGTGAGACACCCGTTGTTGAAATTCTGGACACACTAAAACAGAAACTTTCTGTCATATGCAGTCGGTTACGACGGTATGGCGAAAGTTATTCCAGACGTATCCAGAATGCAACATACGCGAGGAACCAGCTGAGCTTTTTCAGATCTCTCAACGAACCCCAACAGAGCGCCCAGACAATACAGTTCTCGGTGACGGAAGCGAAAGAGTATTGGGGTGGACTTTGGGGGTTACCTGCCCAGCATGCTGAGTGGATCACCGCCGAAGGCACCCGCCATGCCAATACACCTGCCATGAATTTCGCGGATGTTACCGAAGAGGAAGTTCGACGAGCCATAAACAGCTCGAAGAACTGGAGAGGCCCAGGTCTGGATCGGGTGGAGAATTTCTGGTATAAGAAATTTACCAGCGTACACAGTCGGTTGGCACGCAGTATAAATGAGGTCATGAGTCGGCCGGAGGAATTTCCACCTTTCCTCACTGCGGGGATTACCTACCTTATCCCTAAGAAGGACACGGTGCAGGACCCCGCAGACACAAGACCGATCACTTGCTTACCAACCCTCTACAAATTCATCACGTCCATTATTAGTAGAAGGATCAATGCGCACCTCGAGACCAACAACATTCTGTCCGAGGAGCAGAAGGGCTGCCGAGTTGGGTCAAGGGGTTGCAAACTCATTATCGACTCGGTAGTTGAAGGACAAGCAACTAGAGGCCAAAGAAACCTCTTCAGTTGCTATATCGATTATGCCAAGGCTTTTGATAGCGTTCCGCACACCTGGCTAATCGACATCCTACATCCGTATCGCATTGATCCGAAACTAATAAAGTCTTTGGCGACAGTCATGGAAGGGTGGCATACCACCTTATCAGTCCGTACATCTGAGGGTGTTAATACCACAGAGCCCATCCGTATACGGCTGGGCATCTTCCAGGGGGATTCATTGAGTCCCTTTTGGTTTTGTATGGCACTGAACCCCCTTTCATGGCTTCTGAATGATGCTAGAGAGCATGGTTTTCCAATAAAGTATGGCCTACGTGCTAAGTGCGAACTGACACACTTGATGTACTTAGATGACATCAAGCTCTATGCTGGTACTGACGACGATCTTAGAAGTCTGTTGCGAATAATAGACATGTTCAGCCGTGATATTTGGATGGAGTTTGGATTAGACAAATGTCGAATCCAAGCCATCCGCAAAGGTCATCACGAGCCACATGCCGGACATAGCATTGGTGACCCCCACATCGAAGCTATGACCGAGACAGACTTCTACAAGTACCTAGGAATTCTGCAAGGAACCCATGCTCGAGTTGGTGATCTGAAAGAAGCTCTGCTGTCCGAATTCCTGCGACGTGTAAAGCTGGTGCTGAAATCGCATCTCTCGGGGAAGAATAAAATAAGCGCCTTGAATGTATTCGCCATCCCTTCACTGGCTTATGCATTCGGAATATTGCCGTGGACGAAGACCGATCTGGAAAACGTCCAGCGGCGGATACGGACAACTATGTCCAAATTCCGAATGCATCACCCAAAGTCTGCCGTGGAGCGGATGAACCTGCCTCGTGACATCGGAGGTAGAGGCGTGGTTGACGTGGCGGCACAACATCATCGCCAAGTCGACTCGCTGCGCGCTTATTTTTACAGCAAATAGCAGGCGAGTCCCTTGCATGCGGCTGTCTGTAAGGCAGACTGTGGACTGACTCCACTTAACTTGAAGGATCGATCCTTCAATCTTCTGAGTGGGGTGAAGTTGGACCAAGAGCGGATCGATGAATGGAAGTCGAAGGCAATGCACGGTAAACACGTGAATTGTCTTTGGCAGCCATTTGTCGATTTGCATCTGTCGAACAGATGTCTGTGTGCTGGGGAGCTCTTTGCTGAGACGGAGGGGTTCATGTGTGCCATCCAGGATGGCGTGGTCGCCACCCGAGCTTATAAAAAGCTCATCATGAAAGAATGGGTGGAGAACGACCAGTGCAGAATGTGTGGTTCGGCGTTAGAGACGTTGGACCATCTCATTTCTGGCTGTACTGTTATGGCACCGGTGCAATACATCACCAGGCATAATGCTGTATGTAAGGTCATCCATCAAAACCTTGCATATAAGCATGGGCTGATCACGGGAACATGTCCGGTTTACCGATATGAGCCGCAAGCAGTACTTGATAGTTCTGCTTACAGCATGTATTGGGACCGGCAAGTTCTGACTGATCGCCATACCGCACACAATAAGCCTGACGTACTGTTAGTTGACAAGACGGGTCGCTCCGCGAATATTATTGATGTTGCTATCCCCCACAATAGCAACATTGAACGGAAATACGTGGAGAAGAAGGTGAACTATGAGCCATTGGCTCGGGAATCAAAGAAATTTGGCGTCTTGAGCGGGTGGTTGCAGTTCCCATAATATTGTCAGCTACAGGTATTGTACCTAAATCCCTGACGGCTTCCCTTGATGTCCTGGGACTTTCGCACAGTCTGGTTCAAACCATGCAGAAGTACACCATTCTGCATACGTGCTCGATGTTGCGGGGAGTACTCGACGAATTCTCCCACTGACCTACCACCGGCCACCACCACCAGTGCCCCTTTTAGTTTTTAAGTTGGTAGGATCGTCTGAGACTAAATGCTTGGCACTTAGTGCTAGTATTAGGTAAAATCCGGCATCTGCCGAGATTATGATAACTCGGAAATAATAATAATCGTTGGCGCAACAATCGATGTTGGATCAGGGCCTTGAAGTGTGTTAGAGCACTTCATTCAAGACCGTAATGGTACACTAGGAGGCAATGTGGTCAGCATTGCGCTCGCCCGAGATTATTACCCTGATTTGACTCAGGTACTCATTCACAGCTGAGTCGACTGGTATCCGACGGCAAATCACGATACAAATTCCACTGCCACCAGTGAGATTTGAACCGCGACCTTCCGTACGACAGCCTTGCGCTCTAACCACTCAGCTATCCGGACACAAGGAAAAAGGTAGAAAAGGCAATTTAAAATATTTATACACCGTATAACATAGGGTGAAGTTCCGCCTTTTGCGGATGATATGGCAAACCTCCATAATATGCAAATATGAACTCCTTCCCCACATAGAAGGAAAACTATTTTTCCGTCAATTCTCTAAAGCAGAATAAAACGAAACCAGAGTAAAGCTGAAGAATTATCACTTACACTCGGGCAACTCGAGATGTTTACTAGCAAGTGGAAGAAAGGGAGTACATCTCTCTGTATCCTCTATGTTAATAGTAGTTATCAGAACAACAGATGATGGTGAAAAAAATATTGTTTTTCATTATCCGTAGCGTTCTTCGTGCTGACTTGCTTGGAGGATGAAAAGGGACTCCTCATACCTCGACTACACTAATGAAATCTGCTCACTCTCTCATCAAGTGGAGTACCTTGCACAAATGGTTCTGAATTTTAAGAAAAAGTTAAGTGAAGTGGTACTAAAGCAAGCATCAACTAAACCAGGTTTATCAGTCACTTTTCCCATCGCATTCCATCCAGAATATCGAAAGTGTCGATCAAAACCTTATTAAAATCGATTCAATGTTCACCGACCATTCTTCGCCTGGTCCCATGCTGTTTGCTACGCAGGCAATGGCCTCATTTGCGAAGTTTGCTCGCTAAGATTTGCTTCCTGCTTCTTGAACAAACGGCTTGCCTCATCGACTAAAGCACTAAAATTTTTATAGCAGATGTTTGTCGGGCCGCCTATATTTAGAAGCCTCCATGCTAATGTCGAGCTGACGGTCACTTCTTTTTGCCTGGTAAACTTTAGGTGGGGTATTGGATCGAAAGTTGTTCCCAAGTATTTGATGATAGCTGGGAGCGATCGATATGTGAGCCGATGCAGATGTGAACGGTTATTCGTTTTCATCACTTCGTAAAAAGTACCAGCTCCTTTTTCTGTTCGGCAAGCGTCAGGCCGAAGCCTTTAAACCAAGACTTGATCGTACAGATTGCCTCACTCGTATGCATTTCTACTTCGTCAGGATGATAGGATGTTATAGCCAAAATCATCTACGAATTCCACGACAACAGCCTGTTTAAGTATTCGGAGCCGTACAACGCCTTCATACATTATGTTCCATAGCAGAGGGCTCAGAACAGACTCCTGTGGAACTCCCGCCGTTATATAATATGTCTTCGACCCTTCATTTAAATTCTAAAGTAACTTGTGCTGTCAGAAGTAGCCGAAGATTATAATTAACATATAATTTGCCGTTTACGCTAATTTAAAAACTACTTTTTTTGGCATGAACCGCTAACCGAGCCGGAGGTGAAACTGCCTATCTGATAAATAACCACCACTATCAATTATTTGATTTAGCCGGTTACATATAGACAAATAAGTGTGTATGATGTTGGCAGGCCCATCGGCCTACGCGACTTCAGGATCAATACAAGTTTTTGTAATTTCCACTCCGCGGGAAAGATCCTTCTTTTAGACAATCTGTCAATACTTCTTGGTATCATTCTCTTTGCCAGTTTCAGCTCCTTCTTGGGGCTGGAGGGATCCTGGAAAAGGTAGTTTCTAGATAATGGGGAAACAGTGACGAAAGATCTCCAGGAACAATCTGGGACACATAATAGAAGGAGACCTTTTATGTTTTACTGCCGGCATATCCGACTTGTACGCACCTTCCCAAGGGTCAACATCTGTCTCATTACAGAATCGCTCAAAGCAATCATTTTTAAGGGTTTTTGTAAAACAAAACCTTATTAAAATCAGGTTATTGTCTGTCTACCTGTCTGCTCGTCTGTCTGTTTGTCCGTCACACCCATTTTTCTCGGAGACGGTTATAGTGATTCACACTAAATTTGGTGGAAGCGGGGGGGCTCAAGCATACAGTGAGTTACATAATTCAATATGGAATTTAAGGGGGTCCCCATACATGCAAACGGGGGTTTCAACTTTTTTTTCATCAAATATAGTTATGTGGGATATCAAATTTAAGGTGAGTTAGTACATTTTGAAACTGGTTTTAGTTTTGACATTTTTTGAAAAGGCGGGGAGTGCAGGGGGTCGAAAGTGATAATTTTTTTAACCGACCCATTTTCAGAAAGGTTAAAGGGTAGTATAGGTCCCAGGGAGAAACCTGGTTTGGTACCCACGATGGAGTATAAATCCTCGGAAATGCCTGCTGAACCAACACCAACAGCTCTACTACCAAACCCTGTTTCCTTTCACACGCTGGGAACTCTTTCTTAACGAAAAGCTGCAGACGGAAAAAGATAAAGGCGAGTCTCCCGCGCCTAAAAACGGGACAAATTGTACCAACTGGTCCTCCAGGTTGGAGGTTCGGCAAGGCTGACAACCCTACATAGAAAACAACTCGTTACGAAACCACAACAGGAGCCTCGGACTGGACGGATTATACAACGACGAACCCGGCAACGACAACGGAAAAACGATTTGCGCATTTTCTCATGGAACGAGCACTCCCTGAACAGGCTGCTGAGCAGCTAGTCGATATCCTGTCCCAATATAGGGCTGATGTAACAGCGTTACAGGAGATGCAATGGACAGGGACCGGTTTCCTGGAGAAGAGCCGCTACACCATATATTATAGTGGCCATCCAGTAAACCATGTGCTCGAAGTAGTTTTCTTAGTCAGCCAAAAAATGAACCGAACGATTATGCACTCTGCGCTTGCGAGGCAAGTTTAGAAATATAAGCCTCATTAACGTTCACGCCCCTACAGAGGAGACTGCAGAGTCCGAGAAGTATACCTTCTACGAGGCAGTAGAATGAACCCCCGAAGCCTGCCCCAGATATTATATCCAAACCATACTTGCGGATTTTAACAGCCAAGTAGGGAAAAAGCCCATATTCAGGCGATACGTTGGCTCCCATAGCTTTCACCAAAATAAAAATGATAACGTACTGCGGATTACTCAATTAGCAGGGTCACACGAAATGGTTGTTGGAAGTACCGGAAGCACCGGTTCGGTTCACAAACATACATGGGCCTCTCCAGACGGGACCACTTTCAACCAAATTGGCCACGTGTTGATCGAACGCCTTCACCTCTCAGCTTTGATGAATGTCAGAACATATAGGGGGGCCAATATAGACTCGGATCACTATTTAGTTGACATAGTGTTCCGAGGTCGAATAACAATACCACCTACAATCCCCTCTGACAATCAGGTGAGAGTTAACACTGAAGCCATCCACAACACAACCCTCCGCGACACCTACAAGAGGGAAATGGATGCCGCAATAACCGAAGCCAACAGAGTACCTGGGAATGAAGCATCAACAAATGATCTTCACAATCACCTGAAGAACGTTATCATTGATACAGCCACAAACATACTTGGCCCCAGGCGCAAAAACGGTCGGAACAGCTGGTTTGACGATGAATGCAAGCTAAGAACGGAACGGAAGAATGCTGCATACCAAGTAATGTTGCATTCTCAAAGAACGCGGGCACGCGCAGAGACTTATCACGAACTCCGTCGAGCGGAGAAGCGACTTCACAGACGAAAAAAGGAAGCCTGGGAGAACCAACAAGTCTGTGAACTCGAAAAGTACAGGGAGCTACCGCACTAGGTGCGGGAGTTTTACCAACAAGTCAGCAGGATGAAGCCTTATACCCCTCGATGCTCATCCTGCCGAGACAAAGAAGGAAATCTGATTTCCGACAGAATGGGCATATTGGAGGATGGGTTGAGTACCTTGATGATCTACTGAACAACCAGAACATCGGCGAGTTGGAGGTCCCGCCAACTGAAGACAACGGACAAATACTGCCACCACCAAGTTCCGAAGAAACAGTCCGTGCAATTCATCGGCTAAAAAATCATAAGCGGCCAGGAGCCGATGGAATTACAGCCGAATTGGTGAAATATGGAGGCGACCAATTACACCAAGTAGTTCATCAACTTGTGCTCAAAGTATGGGACAGCGAATCATTGCCTGAGGATTGGCAACGAGGAATTATCTGTCTCATACATCAAAAGGGAGATATCACACAGTGCGACAATTATAGAGGCATCACGTTGCTGAGTACCATCTATAAGATATTCTCCACTATCTTGCTAGGCCGGATAGACCCATACGCCCAGAACATCATTGGTCCATACCAAAGAGGCGTCACTCCAGGCAAATCAGGAACAGATCAGATTCTCTCTCTCTGCGGCAAGCGATGGAAAAACTGTTGGAATATGGACAACAGTTGCACCATCTATTCATCGACTTTAAAGCCGCCTACGATAGCATAGTCAGGGTAAAACTGTACACGGCCATGCGAGAATTTGGTGTCCCGACGAAGTTAATAAGACTGACTAGGGTAATCCTGACCAATGTGCGAGGCCAGATAAAAGCAGCAGGATCACTCTCAAGACCATTCGACATCAACAACGGTCTATGACAAGGGGATGCCCTATCATGCGTCATCTTTAACCTGGCCCTGGAAAAAGTGATCCGTGATACTGAGGTAAATGCAAGAGGTACGATCCTCTTCAACTCCACCCAACTACTGACCTATGCTGACGATATCGACATCATGGGAAGAATCACCCGAGACGTACAAACTGCCTTCATCCAGATCAAGCAGGCGGCAATCGGGGCGAGATCTTGGGCTGCACATCAATGAAGGGAAAACAAAATATATGGTGGCAACGTCAGCACCGAAAACCACTCAACCAACAACATCAAACCGCACTGATCAAACGGGAAGAATAAAGGTAGGAGAATACAACTTTGAGACGGTAGATCATTTCTCCTATCTAGGGTCGAAAATCACAACCGATAACAGCTACGTTGATGTGAAATCCGCGCATCGTTGTTGGCAGCCAGCAGAACCTATTTCAGCTTACAAAAACTGTTTCGCTCGAAATGTCTCACCATAGGCTTACTGTACAAGACTATCATCGTCCTCATGTATTCTTCGGAAACTTGGATTCTTAGCAAGAGAAATTGCGAACACTTGGGCGCGTTCGAGTGAAGAATTCTTGGTCCCCTACATGAGTATGGACGATTCCATAGCTTGCACAACGACGAAATCTATGAGTGATACCATGACCGTCAAGTTGTGGATAAAACCCGGCTCAGTAGATTACGGTGGGCGGGTAACTTATTCCGTATGTATGAGGATGATCACGGAAAGTCTATAAGGGCAATACCTATAGTAGGAGAAGAAGACGAGGCGGATCCTGCCTGAGATAGAGCGATGGCGTAGGTCAGGACGCCAGCCAACTTTTAGGGATATCGAATTGATTTACCTCGACGTAAAACCGGGATGTCTGCAGTTCTTTATTAAGGCAAACCTAGACCGGATACCGGTTTTTGCTCCGTCGATGATGATGATATGAAAGAATCACACGGAAAATGACCACCGCTATTACTAGGAAGCTTCAAATTTTCATCATATTAAGTATGCGCGTTGTCATCGGGGTACTCTAGAATATAGCAAAAGAATAAACAGGTGACATATTCAGAAAGGCGAAGCACCATTGCAGGTTTTGCATCGAATAGAACTCACTATCCCAGGATGATTGGTCGCCCTTAATCTAGATACGTGGTGTGCCGACCGAAACAACGATGGCTGATATGCTGAATGGTGATTTAAGAGCTTCTCGATTGCAAACGAATCAAACCTATGACCGGAAAAATAGAAATAATAGAATAGTGCCCGATCAAGATGACCCGACCTCACTACTGGACGGAACAGTGGCTCAGAAAATTCGAGAAGATCTGACTGGTTTAATCTGCTAGTGAAGAAGTTTGGGTTATAAAACATACAGGAAAAGCTATAGAGCTTCCAAACGCATTCTGCTCGAATGGAAAGAAAGCCTATAAAATATACACTTTTTTCAGAAGCAACGATTAACATGATGGATACTGTAGGTAAGTAACGAGGTAGCTATAAACTGAACGTCTCGCTTGATTAGGCTATTTACAACTGCACTTTAGAAAATAAGCATTGCCAACGATTGTGATGCAGTAAGGGGTACGATCTAGACAATGGGCAGTATTTCTGACGAAACTTTTGGGCAGGATCCCACTGCAATGCATTTGAAACTGTATTAGGAATTACCCTCGGAAATCTATCTGAAACTAACCCTTAGTACATGAGGGTCTGATACCATAAGTATCTGTTTATTCCTACCAGCCGGTTCACAGGAGTACACCTAAAGAAAAGAATTTATTGTTCTTCAGAGTAGTTTGTCGTCATTTGAAAGTTATCTAAAATAAAGAAAATTCTCATTTTCGAAACATGCCATGTTTTCAATTTGTCATCCAATATATATATACATGTATATATTTTTATATTATACTTTTTGTCTTCCCAGCTATAAACTATGAAAAATCCATCCGAATCGAGGGTCCTCTTGAACGTTCCATATTTCACTAGGTAATTATGTGCTAACCATTAAATACAAGTTTTCCTCAGATGCCTACTGTTAGGTGGAAAGTTGCATCTGTATCTGCAACATTCTATATCGTCGTTACACTGAATAAAATAAGTTTTAGTACACAACTCACAGTATCCCTCAAAAAGTCTACTCACAATTTTTCCAACTCTCAAACATCCCAAAACTATTGATACAAGCGCTGCTACGAATACAAGATTTGATAATGGAAATTGCAATATTTTCATTTCCAATGAACATAGAAGAGAATATAATAGAAACTGGCAGATGCCAGCTTGATCTTTTATGTATTACGGGGCGGGAATTCCTCAATAAATGCTTGTTATCAGTACGTGTTTAGTCACTTGAAATTCATATAATTGACGACCGTAGTTAATTTTTAAATTTGCTACGTTTCCCGGTCGATTGGGGTTCCACTAATTCTGGTTATTTTGCTTTTACTTTAACCCTTATGTTTTCTAAATAATGCAATGATGCCGGTCACTTTTGAGTCATCTTTTTAACATGTAAAAGTGCAGTGCAATCATCATAAAAACCCACTCATTCTAAACGGGTGCTCACAACGAATAAATGAGTTTGAAATAATTGTTATTTGTATGTATAACCCTTTGATAGAGGAGAATGTAACCTAGATGTATTCAATCGAATGTCTCCAGAATACCAACTACCTTCACCTGAACAACGAAATTCCAGGTGCAGGCTAAGATTATAGGTTTTTGGGGAGCTTTTCTGTCTTCCACAGCGCACTGTATTTTAATATTCTTCTCCAAAGATGACGAAAGGAGTTATTTACTTGAAAGGAAGTACCTTTAAGAGTGACTCCAAAATACTCAGAATACGAAAACTGAAAAGAAAAACCGCAAACCCGATAATACTCTTAGTGTCCTCTAAGTGTCCATTGTATATCTCACGTTACAAAATACTCACACAGTCCGTAATGAGATAGGTGATGGGCGGTGATCAAAAGACTATCCTAATTGGGCTGAGATGACCAAGAGGAGAGAGCTATCCCAAAAATCTGAAAAGATGGCAAATGGTGGCCCGCCCGCAAATATTGAAGCTCCATCGTAGTGCTCCGTTGACACGTACTTGCACGCCTCTGTTTTAGCCAGGCTCACGAATGTGGAAGGGGGTCCTTCGAATACTTCGATCACTCACATGTCTTTTTCCAAAAATTCACGTGTCCTTTGCACCAGATCCTGAAAAATAAACCAGAAAGTGGATTCGCGTGAGCCTAATGACCAACACGCGAGCTAAGCTGGACGCTTCAGGTATGAAAGGTTTTGTTTGCTTCTTGTGTGAGTATATTTGGATGTAGAACTATCTCATTTGTACGTAGCCCGTTAAGAATATGCATTTAGCATGTCAGATTTAGTACTTCGGGTTGTAAATTTACACGGTAAAGAGAAATTTGAGCTATTGTAACTTTGTTACGAATAGTACGATTTTGATCAAATTTGGAGATAATATGCTTCATATTATATTTTATACTATTACCAACTTTCATAACTCTGAGATAAAGTTAAGGGGGGCTTCATGATTTATTCAGATTTTTCGGTTGGGTAGTTTCTGAGAATGGGTCCGTTAAAGAAATCATCCCGTCTTTTTAACAAATCTTAAAACTAATACCGAAGGGTACTAATTAAGACCTCTCATTTGATATCCCACATGACTATATTTGGCGAAAAAAAATTGTACACCCCCCTTTTACTTGTGCGAGGAAAAAACTGCAAGTAGCTATCGCAAAGAGCAAATCCGAACATTTCAAGCGCATGTGTACTGAAACTGATTCTGACCTATGGGGTGGCGCATATAGGTCGGTGATGTCATTACTTAAAGGCAAGCGCTCCCCACCGATTACTTGCCCAGAGTTGTTGCAAAATATAGTGAACACTCTATTCCCAGTGTACAAGTCTGCCTGCAGTACATTTAAATCCTGACGAAGTTCCGATAGTGGCAAATGAGGAGGTTCTAGACGCAGCAAAAAGATTGACTGAAAAAAAGACTCCAGGACCGGATGGATCCCTAACATTGCTCTGAAAGTAGCCGCCAGGACAGCACCAGGTATGTTTGCCCAAGTTTTCACGGCATGCCTTAGGGAAGGAGAGTTCCCAGAGCAATGGAAGGTACAAAAGCTAATACTCATTCCGAAGCCAGGTAAACCATTGGGTGACCCCTCGTTATATAGGCTGATATGCCTGGTCAATACCATTGGCGAACTATTTGAACGAGTAATATATAACAGACTGCCCGCTGTTACGGAAAAAGAACCAGGCCTTTCTGACAAACAGTTCGGATTTCGTAAGGCAAAATCAACTGTCGATGCAATCAGCATGCTGACTGGCTTGACTCAGGCTGCAAGAGAAAAAGGAAAATGCTGTGCAGTAACAACCCTCGACATAAAAAATGCGTTCAATAGTGCAAAATGGAAAAAATCATCGAGGCACTCAACAAGATACAGGCCCCGAAGTACATTGTACGCATTGTGGTCGACTTTCTCCTTGGGAGAAGACTTTATTGCGATTCGGGCGATGGGCTAAAAATATTCCCGACAACTTGTGGAGTGCCACAGGCTTCTGTCCTGGGTCCCTTGCTGTGGTTAGTTATGTACGATGGAGTGTTGACGCTACGCCTACCGGGCAACGTGACAACTATTGGTTTCGCCGATTATATCGGAATAACAGTGGTTGCAAAGCACCAAGACGAGCCCGAGATCTATGCAAACGAAGCGATATGGGAGATCAATTCCTGGTTGAGAAATTCTGGTCTTTCACTTCTCGAACATAAAACAGAAGTAGTTCTCATCAGCAAGAAAAGAAAGAACACAACTGTGAAAATCAAAGTTGACGAAAAAACAATTTACTCCCAACTATCGCTCAAATACTTGGAAGTAATTATTGACAGAAGATTCAACTTCAAAAGTCACATTGAGTACGCCGCAACTAAAGCATCTTCCATCGCTACAACGATCTCGAGGATACTACCGAACATTGGTGGGCCAAGACAAAGTCGACGTCTCCTGCTCTCCAGGGAAGTCAGCTCCGTGCTACTCTACGCAGCTCCAGTTTGGTCAACTGCTCTGAATAACAAACTGAACTGCCGAAAATTGGGATTGGCGTATCGGCTAACTGCAGTGCATATCGGGCATGCAG
Organism: Hermetia illucens; assembly: GCF_905115235.1. Taxonomy (NCBI): domain Eukaryota; kingdom Metazoa; phylum Arthropoda; class Insecta; order Diptera; family Stratiomyidae; genus Hermetia; species Hermetia illucens. The sequence continues at coordinate 76,243,300 of NC_051851.1, forward strand.
TGCATATCGGGCAACATCAGGAGAAGCAGCATATGTACTAGCAGGGATGGTCCCCATAGACATCTTGACGAAGGAAAGTCGACAAAACGTATGCAGCTGGAGAGTCTAGCATTTCGACGGCAGCTGGCACGGTGGGAATCTATCGAACGGTGGCAAAAGCGATGGGATGAGTCCCCAACTGGACGTTGGACATACCGCATCATTCCGGATATTCGGAGATGGTTTGAACGAAACCATAGGGAATTAAGCTACGAGTTAACACAATTCTTAAGTGGACATGGAGGTTATCGTGCTTATTTACATTGATTTGGCCACGACGAGTCACCATGCTGCCCAAGATGTGGTAACGTGGCTGAGAATGCGGAGCATGTCATATTTGATTGCCCCAGATTCACCGCGCACCGAACAAGAATGGAAGCGGTCGCAGACAGGCGTTTAGCACCCGAAAACATTGCGGAGTTTATGCTGGAGTCAACGGATGCCTGGAACCAGGTTGTAAGGGAACTGCAAGCTATTCACCAACAGCTTAGGCAGAAAGAACTACGCTGAAAGCAGGGAAGGGAGAGAACCATAATGAGCCGCAGTTAAAAGCTGATCCAGCCCCGCGACGCAATACTTTATAGGAGTTCCGTGGGGAGAGTGGAATGAGAAGGAGGTGTTTTTAGTGAGTAGAAGTCTCACATAACTGCGTGGCAGTAGTAGGTTTTGAACCTTTTCACATTCCAACGCTGACAAAAAAAAAAGGCAGTCAGACAGACATTGAAATGATTTTAATAAGGCCGACGCTGGCGCTTCGGGTAAAAAGATTTTGTGTTCAACTTGAGTGAGAAACTTTCTACGCACATTTTTCCATTCGTTTAGATGTATTTTGAGGCCTAGATTTCGTTTAGATTCATCATTGAGATTTTTTTCAAATTTTTTGAATAGGTTCTGAGAGCGAAACCTGTTACACTTTCTAAGGGTCATATTTTAAGTCCTCACTCCCCTACATTTCACCCGATAGCAAATATGGGACCAGTTTCTAAAAGTACTAATTGAAACCCCACATGACAATATTCTATGAAAAAAATGTGCAATGGGGAGCTCCGCTTAAACTCAACACAAAATGGCGCCACTTGCTATATGTAAAGAGATTCACAGACCACACGAACAAATGACACTCCCTCAAAATCCAAAGGGAGGTAAGCTTGAAAGGAGGAGCTTTCGGATCCTAACAGGACACGAAATTGCAAAAACGCCTCTCACCAGCAAAGGGGAAGACAAACAAAGTAACTAAAATCGTGGAAACAGCGGTGGCGGGTCCAAGGGAGCATGGACTAACGTTTGCGCAAAGAAAAACGCAACACGTAAAAAGTGTTATGAATTATGCCGATATCCTCAGGAAGGCTAAATTCGAACTGGAGTTGATGGATCTTGGAGAAAGCGTCAGCCGAATCAAATGCTCCAAAAAAAAGGAAATTTGATGCTGGAGCTGAAGAAGTCTCCGGGCAAAACGAGTGAAAACTTCCTCGGCAAGGTGGAGAAGTGCTTAGGGGAAAAGGCACGATTACGGGCCAGAAAGCAGCAGATTGTAAAGACATTGATGAAATCACGAGCAAAGAGGATATCCACGAAGCCTTAGAAAAACAGTTCAAACCACTTGGATTGCAAGATTCTGCAATCAGATAACTGAGCAAGACATACGGAGGCACGCAAATGGGAACTATAAGCTTACCAGCTGAAGCAGCGTTCACATTGCTGGCGACTGCGAATTAAAAATAGGTTGGGTCGTTTGCCGAGTCGGGGAACATGTGTCCCTCAAGCGCTGCTTTAGATGCCTTGAATTTGCCACATAGCGGTGAAATGCACCGGTGAATGTGATAGGTCAAAAAGACGCAGAAAATCTGGTGGAGAGAGTCATATGTTCAGGGAGTGCAAGGCTGAGCCTGAATGTATGCTTTGAAAGAGGAAAAAGGGCGTCGACTGTCAGTGCGTTGCAGGCAACAACAGATACCAAAGGTTTAGGAGAGTCTTGGATGCAGTAAAAAAATAAGGTTGATACAAATCAATCAGCCTGGACTACAAAAGCAAACGGCAAGGCAGCAAAATGGGCGTGTGGAAGTCAAGCTATCCAAGAAGTGATGGATTTGAATTTGTCAGGGCAAAAATAGCTGGCATCTACATATATAGTTGCTGTGTTCCCCAAAGCGCAGCAATGGCAGAATTCGAGGGAATGCTAGGTATGCTAGTATCGGATGCAAGAAGTTGAAACTCCAAGATAATAACCGGTGATTTCAACGCGTGAGCTGTGGATTGGAGCAGTCGAAATACAAACACCTAGATTTGGTGCTTGCAAATACGGCAAATGTTTCCACTTTTAGTGGGGCAGCGTCGGGTTCAACAGTCGATTTGACTTATGTAAGTATCACATTGGCAAGGAGAATGGTATCGTTTGCCTTTGCGATTTGCCTCCCTGTGGGGCTGTAAACTAGTGCTGGTTCGTGAAAAAGTTTGAAGAGGCTTCGGCAAGTGAGGCACGCTGTCTATACGAGAAAAGGAGAATGAATATACATGGAAAGGATACAGAATACCCAAAGGCTACAAGGCGGGAGTCAATGGAAAAATGGCAGCAACGGTGGGATGACTTGCAGAGGGGTCCCTGGACCGACACTTTGATTCCCCGTATTAGGGAGTGGAGCCAATTTCAGTCATTCCAATTCCAATTCCAATGATTCTCTTCTTTATCATGAATGTGGTTGCAGACCAGGACCCACGACTGCCCACGATTTTACTCAGAAAGGAGGAACCTGGAAAACTCTTTGAAAATCAGCATAAGCCTGCGGACCATCGTCGGGAAAATACTGAAGTCGGAGGGAAACTGGTGTGCGGTGAATTCCGCAGTTAAAATTATACAGGAGGAATTTGGAAAGCTGATCGCACAAGGCGGACGCGAAGAACGGAAATTATGCTCTCCGGCAGTTCCGCAGGGACGGAAGAAAGGGAGGGTGGTTTTAATGGGTGAGATCCTACTTTTGGAACCTGGCGCGGCAGTGGCTTTCTAAGATTTCCACCTCCATCCAGAAAAAAACAAGTCGGAGTACCGGAAGCTGGCGCGGGTGTAATGGTTTTGTGTTCATCTTATGTAAGAAACTTCAACGTACATTTTTCTGTCCGTATATAACTACAAATCCAACATAATCCTTCATATTTTTCCAAACTGCAAGACATACGTACATATTACAGCCATAGATATTATACTCAACCTAAACAAACAAACTGCCTGTTTCCGAATACTGTATATAAATTGATCGTACCCATATTTTCGATTTACTTCGTGCACAAAAGCATACATATGTACATATATAGCATGTATATTAAATACGGTTGGTTTAATGTACATCATATATATAACTATCTTAATTAGACGCTACCCGCAAACTACATTAGCACGCATATACTATATACCTAAAAATGACTAAAAAACTAAAACAAAATAGTTCTTTCCGACCCCATTCATTCGAACTCCCTTCGGTGTGGTATTGACGAATTGATATGCGATGATGACGTCTTGCACGTTTTAGAATGCACGAAATTCACAAAAAAATGGCAAAGTTTCACCCCCTATAACTTTGTTAATAATAGTTGGATTTTCTTTAAACTTGACCAAGTTGTGCATTATGTTATCCCTTATCCCTATACCGTACTTTTGGGATGAACATAAGGGGGTTGGCGAGTAAATTTCTAAAATATGGAAATATATTATTATTAACTTTATTTGTACAGATATCGGAACCGGATGTATTTTGAGGCCTAGATTTCGTAGAGATGCACTTCTGTGATTTTTTTCAGATTTTTCGGTTGGATAAGTTCTGAGAACGAGACCTGTTATACTTGTTGGGGGTTATATTTTGCTATTTTCCAAGCAGAGGGCTTCACCTTATAGGGTCCACTTCAGGTAACCCATCTCTCTTAGAGTTCCAACATCAATTGCACTTTCCGAAAAATTAGACTGTTTTGCCGGCTTATTTTCTATTGAGCGGTGTTTAGATCGAACGTCACTGCTATTGGCTATGTATCTTTGGCCCTTTCACGACGCTTTATCATATGCCAATCTGACCGCGCCTGTAGTTATCCTTACATCCTATTAAATAATATTGTCTTCCCTTTCATACTTGCAGAGATCCGTAATTTGATTATGCAGTGTAATAAAAGACGCTCCCGATTGCTAGGTGGGTCTCTTCTCTCTCGGACGCTTTATTCACTGCAATAGAAGGATATCCCATAGTTTTCGCATTTCTTCAAAAAAATGATTTGATTTATTACATTTACCAAAATCGCACTCCCGCGGGGTTAGCAACGGAGAAGGAGGTGGTTTCAGTATGTCATAGTCTCACATAACCGTATGGTAGGTTTTAAACTCTTGCGACATCTAATGATAAAAACATATACTCAATCAAAGTTTTGGCTTCCACAAAACAGAAGCTCGGCATATCAGATATGAAAGATTTGGTGAATTTCCACTGTGAGAACATTTGAGTGTACATTTGCCCCATTTACAACTAGCTAGTATTTAGTATGTCAGACTGATAATAAATAATAGGAGTAGAATTCTGCCGGAGCCTGTCCCAAAACCGGTTGTGAAAGGAGGAGGGATAGATAGCTTCAGTCTGAATAGACCAAAATCCACCAGATGAGGAGAAGAAGAAGTTTGAAGTCCGGATAACCGGCACGAGTTGATTAATATGGTGAGTGAGTCCGGCTCCGTAATGGACAGCACGGCGGCGAAACCGCTAATCATGGGGCGGCTGGGCGTCTAGGTACAGCTATGGGAGGGACTCTATGCATCAACAGCCTCTCCGAGAATTCTATCTCAAATCAATCAATTCTATCTAAAATCACCTGCATATTGTGGTGCAGTTGCGGCTGTCAGATTGGACGGCCAGAAGATTCGCTTTCACGTTATTGGTTTGACTGACCGAAGAGATCCATCATGGAAAATTCGTTTGGAACGTCGGTGCAACTCATTAAGGAAAGACATTGTCCCAGCAGATGGATGAAGAATAAAGTGCAGAAGGTTTATTGGAACTATGCGCTTCGCAGTGAGATACCCGTAGTTGAAATTCTGGACCCACTAAAGGAGAAATTTTGTATTGTATGCAGTCGGTTGAGAATGCAAAGTATGAGAGGTATCATCGGAGTTTTTTTTCAGAACGCTCAACGAATCCCAACCACGTAAGCGTCCAGGCAGTGCAGTTTTTGGCAACATACGTTATACGCCCTGCATGCCACTATACCTAGCGTGGATTTTACGGAAGTTGTTGGAGAGCAGGTCGATGAGTCATAAACAGCTCAGAGAACTGAAACGGCTCTGAATCAGGTGCAGAATTTCTGGTACAAAAAGCTAACCAATACACACGATCGGTTGGTATAAATCAAATCATTAGCCGACCGGAGGAATTATCACCCTCCTTCACTGCAGGATTTATCATCCTTGTCCCTAAAAAGGACTCGAAGCGCGATCTACGAACACAAGACCAATTACTTACTTGACAACCTTCTACAAAATTCACAACGTCCATTATTAGTGGAAGGGTCACTGCACACCTCGAGAAAAATAAGATTCTGTCTCAGGAGCAGAAGAGATGCCAAGTCGGATCAAGGGGTGCAGCATATTTTCGACCCGTAGGGCAGGCAAAAACAACCCGAAGTTATCTCTTCAGTTGCCACAGCCACTATGCCAAAACCTTTAACACCGGACACTTAGCCAATAAATGTACCGCACTGATCCCAAACTAATGAAAGGCACATCATCTTCATACACGGTGCAACAACCGGTATCCGGTCTAGGCCTGCCTTAATAAGGAACTCCCGACATTCCGGTTTTGCACCGAAGTCCACCAATTCAATATCCCTAAAAGCTACCTGCGTCCTGACCTACGCCACCACTCCAGCTCAGGCAGGGTCTGCCTCGTCTTCTTTTGCTACCATAGATATTGCGCTTAGAGACTATCCGGGCTGGATCATCCTCATCCAGGTTTCCGAGGAATACATAAGGCCTGGCAAGATCATCGTCTTGTACCGTAAGAGCTTTAGCACTGTGGTGTGATGTTTCGAGCAGAACAGTTTTTGTAAGCTAATTAGGCAACCGTGCACAGATTTAATAATGGTGGCTATTATCAGTTGTGATTTTCAACCCTAGATAAGAGAAATTTTCAACGGACTCAAAGTTCTAATCCCCTATTTTCACTGTTTTCATTTGACGAGTGCGATTCAATGTAGTTGAGTATTTCACTTTAGTCACGCAATATTCGCACTGAGAATCGTGCACCACTTAATTTATGAGCACCTAAACTGATCAAATGTCGATGCCAAAGTCCGATTCAAGACAAATGCAGGTTGAAAGATGGCAAACCAAAGAGCTGCTCAAGTGAGTGGTAAAAAACTTTATTTACTTTTTTTCAACTTTTGGTTTCTAACAAAGAAAAACGTGTTCTCGCCTTGAGAGTCAAAGCAGAAGAGCGCGGTTGAGACCTTCCCATTGTCCTGTGGGAAAGTCTCCTCGCTCGGAGACAAAAGGATCTCAAGGCAGCGATCTCCGTGTTCCACCAGTAGCTTGGCCTCTTGCCGTGGTGCAAACGTCGTCGTGGCATCGTAGCGTCGCATGCTTCGGTTACACGCTGAGACAGATGTGTGACCCTTTCCACCGCTGTTCCATCTGGATCATGGGCTCCCTCCAATGCGGCCAGGAATGTCTCCTCGTCGAAAGCTCCGATAGACCAGCCAACCGCCTTAGCCTTTCCACCTCCAGAGCATCGTTGACTGCTTCCCCGGTTCCCAATGCGGAGGAAGATGGCCTGGTGGTCACTGTGGGTGTAGTGCTCACTCACTTGCCAAGCCATCTCCCTCACCAGTGAAGTGCTAACAAATGTCAGGTCAACGATCGAACCCGACCCTCTTCCTCGAAAGGTGGGCACGCATCCAACGTTGGCTAGCACGATGTCCAGCTCCGCAAATGACTCCAACAGAATTTGACCTCTGGTGTTCGTCGATCGGCTTCCCCACTCCAGGGCCCACGCGTTGAAATCGCCCGCAATGATTTTAGGGCTGCGGTCTCTAGCGTCCAACACCAGACTGTCTAACATCCCCTCATATTGTGCTAAGGTTGCACTTGGAGGAGCACAGCAGCTGTAAATATGGACACCGTTGACCTTGGTCCTTATAAAACCGGCTGCCGGGGGGGCCATGACTTCCTGAATGGCCTGTCTTCCGCACGCCCAGATTGCGGCGTTGCCAGAAGCATCCACCGCCCAAGTCGCACCGCCGTAGTTTCTGTACGGCTCGCAAATAACCGCGACATCGACATTCGACTCTCGAATGGTTTGCGAGAGCAGGTCCTGAGCTGCCTCACAGTGATTGAGATTGATTTGTATCAATCTCATTTGCCTGTGCGGTTCAGCTCCCTCCTATATACCGGACATCTGCTGCTTCCCGCAATATGCCGGCCGTCCACGCACACCGTGGATCTCCGGTGCAATCTTTGATGAGGTGGCACTCTTCCCCACACTTCCTGCAACTCCTCGACCTATCATGCTGGCTAGTGCATGCCGCCGCAAAATGGCCGAAATCGAGGCATCTGAAGCATCTCTTTAGAGATATTTGCTCCCTGAGCCTACACACGACCCAACCTACTCTTACCTTGCCCGCGGTAATTAACTTAATAGCTGATTCCGCCGGAAAACTAATAATAGCGGTCTGTGTGCCACCATATGCACTCTTCATCCTTTTTATGGCACTCTAGTCTATATCGCCAAGGTTGAACTGCTGTTTTAGCGCAGCACAGATGTCCTCCCGTGAGGTGACCAAGAGTCCTTGCATTCAACCACTATCTCCTGTTTTCGAGCTCTTACCTCAGCTTCCTCTCCAAGTACACTTTTCACCTTCCCGCGGAAGTTATCGGCCGACTTGTCGGCGGATTTACTTAACTCCAGCATCAGATCCCCTCTCTGTGTTCGCCTGATACGGCTCACACTATCCCCCAAATCCTTCAATTCCGAGTCTGACTTCACCTTTCGGAGGATGTCGGCATGGGACATATTTCCCTTCTTGGAAATAATTATTATTTCCGGGCGGAGATTCTTTTTGTCCTTTTTGCTCTTGTTGCTCACCTTAGTCCATTGTTCGGGCCTCCGGGCGTTGGTTTCTTCCACTTTTGTAGGTGCTGTGGCTGCAATCGTGAGATTACTGACTTTCGCGGGTACTCTCGCCGGCTCCGCCTTCTTTGGTGAAGAGGCTTTTTTCTTCTTCGGGACTTGCTGTGGTCCAAGAGACTCGCTGGTACCGTCTCTAGCTCGTTTTCCTGTCTTCCCGCCTGCTTTATCACGGGGAGGCGTCACCTGCGTTTCTCTTGTGACCTTGCCAACTGACGCTTGGGAATTCTTTTCTTCGAGTGCCTTGATATAAGGCAATTTAATGCCTCTTATCAAGGCTCGAATATTTTGGTGGATATTCCGCCTCTCCTTGATGAACTCGCACAGTTCATTTATTCGTTCCCCGAGTGTAACGAACGCCATTCCGGTATGTTCCCGTTTGCTTTCGCGCCTTGCGCCACAAGGAATGATCTCGATTAAGGGACTAATTATATTTCTTTCAGAGTCCCGCGACGAATCTCGACTACCAAAAAGAACCATTGTTCTCGGTGGTGATCTCCCAAGCTTCGAACTCCTCCTAAAAGGATCCGGTGTGGACCTAATTTCCACTCCACCATTATCTCTTGCAGCATTAGATGTCACAGTAGCCAAGTTTCCCACTACTGAGGCACTGCGGTCGTTGGATATTGACGGCCGGGAGCCCGCTTGCTCACTCCCAAAAACCGCCGGCACTGGGTTTCCGAAGCCCTGCACCGTAAAAAAAACTACTTTTCTTCTCTTCCATATTTGGTTTAATTTCTGGGTGTCCTTCCCATAGCCAATTTTTCTCCACGGGTGGGCGTTTACTTCCCACCTACCCGGCCTGCGCATAAGCATGCCCATACACGCACATCTCCGGATGCGTGCATGTGCATGCCCATGAAACATTCGCCGAGCATTCCCTTATCCGCACGAAGGGACGCGCCTGATGGGAGATTTGGCAACTCCGCACAGGTTGTAGTATTATATAATATAATAGCAAGCATGTTATCCCCAAGTTTAATCAAAATCATACTATCACTGACAAAGCTACAGTAGCTCAAATTTGACTTTACCGTGCAAGTAGACTGCAACTAAATATCACACTGAAGTGAGTAGTCTGATATGGTAAATGCGTGTACATAATGGGGCACGTACAAATGGGACAGTTCTGCACTCAAATGTACTCACAGAAGAGGCAAACAAAACCTTTCATACCTGAAGCGCCGAGCTTCGGGTTTCCCGATTTGTTTGATATTTCAATTAATCCAGATCCAAATCAATGAAAAACTCCAGATTTTCTAACAGTTCAAGTGATGTGGGAGCTGTTATCACCTAACCCGCGATATATTCCTATTTGCAATCAATATAGCGTACATTTTCTATTATAGTTGAATGCAAACTACTTTGTGAGTAGTAATCGTTATAAATGTTTATTTCTATTTAATAATTTTCTTATATTCATGGAAGAACAGTGCAGTTTACTTACAATCTAACCGCAAATGCGTAAATTTCACACAGACCACAAAAAGATCACATAAAACTAATTCCAACCTAATTGAAAATATTTACAATTCTGAATTATAAATAATACATTGGCAGCCGCTATCAAGAGGTTAGCTCAACTGCGGAATATCTCGACCGACTTAGATTTTTAGATTTTTTTTGAGTGATTCAAAGCCATTATTCACTAATAAAATGCCTTCCAGAGCTTTCCGGATTTACGTTTAAAGTATCTTAGTTTACTGGTTAATTCAATATAATACATAGATATATATGCAGTACAGATTAGCGGTACGAAAAGATTGCTAGTTAACTATAAGAACAAAGTCAACTGCGGACACTTATTCACGTATCTTAAATCTTTCATTCAACATGATACAAAAACTTTGACGATTCCATTTCATTCCCAATAAGTTCGTTTGAATCCAGGCAGATGCGATACGGGATGTAATTTCCAGGGATACTCCCCATCAGGTGACAGTATCCGGAGCAGCACTGGTGATCCGCGTAGCACTGTAAAGAGAAAGTAAATTAATATTTGACTGCAGGTGAGGACCCAAAATTTCGGGAAGGATGCTTACTCCAATTAAGTTTTCAACACACTCCTTCTCGTGTGGAGGAGCGGCAGTTGTTAATTGGCTCCCGAAAGCCATCAGTATCGCGAACAACACCAGCAGTTTGATTGACGCCATGACAACTTTCGTACTAAACCGGAATAATTGTTGCTAACTTATAGCTCCGTGCGTGAGAATTGGACTTTCTTGTTACTGTTGAATCGCCAATGAGTTTCTATTGTTATTGAATATTCACTTCACCGGTTTTATAGAGGAACGAGTTGCCTATCTTCCCTCGATGCAACGCACTGATATAGTTTATCTCGAGAGGTGTAGGAACTCGGGGCAGTAAAAACATCAACATCAAATATGACTACTTACTGATAAGGCGAATTCGTATTAGTATAAACAATTTAACCGTATATTCTGCGGGGCTCTCCATGAACAGATACGCTCAAGTGGCACTAGAGTTTTATCTAAATTTATGTGAGACGAGGTCGAGCGTTGCAGCTTATTATGCTCTTACGATAGATTAGCGTTTTTCGAAGAACAATAAAAAGTCGGCAATGAAGGGTTATGCTATTGAGCTCAGACTTTCAGTAATTCCAATGCGACATGCACAATGATCAGATTTGTGTAAGACCTTAACGACTTTCAGCAAAATATGGGGTTAACTATTTTTACCAGAATTTCCGATGACTCGTTCTGTATCTGGGATCTCTGGTGCGACCGGTAATGGTTTGGGAGAGAAACTCGTATTTTCACCGGAATCATAAATGAGTCGACAAAATGTTTTCGTTAAGAACAGCTACCAATTGTCAGATCAATAAAAGATTATGATGGATTATAGGCAAAAATATATGAATTATGGAAAAGTACATGAAACGTATTCACAGATATAATAGCAATAAACAATTACGACACACCTTTTCAGGAAAGACTCTTATGTATGTATATAATCAAAGCTGAAATTAGTAACGTGGTCAATGAATCATTTCTCTGATTTTAAGCTGCATGACCCTGCAACTGGTTAGCTTTCTTAGCATCTTCAGTAGACAAGGTCAATAATCAGATACAGACATATCAATATTCATTCAGACGACCCTCACGGTATAATATTAGCAATATGCTGACAAAACTACAATAGCATATGCTTACGGCCATGCTGGTATGCGCTGGATTCTAAGACCTCGACATTGAGTGATAGTGGAAGATATTTGCATTTCGCATAGTTGCGTGTTTTGAATGCAATAGTGCAATTAATTTTCTGAGCTATGTGAACAAGAGAACTAAATTAAAACCCATGAGAGAAACATATTGGAAGCCCAACGGAAGCAGAGTCAGTATGAAATGCAAATATGCACTGAATTATAGCGCCTTAACATGGATGCATCTCATACACTTTGCTCTTGTCTAAGGTTCAACTCTTACTTGATAATGCCTTGAAGAGTAATACTAAGGTCCAGATTGCCTTAAAAACTCTTCATGATCATCACCAGCGGCGCAACAACTGGTATCCGGTCTAGGCCTGCCTTAGTAAGGAACTCCAGGCATCCCGGCTTTGCGCCGAGGTCCACCAATTCGATATCTCCAAAAGCTGTCTGGCGTCCTGACCTACGCCACCGGTCCATCTTAGGCAGGGTCTGTCTCGTCTCCTTTTTCTACCATAGATATTGCCCTTATAGACTTTCCGGGTGGGATCATCCTCATCCATACGGATAAAGTGACCCGACCACCCTAACCTATTGAGCCGGATTTTACCCACAACCGGACGGTCATGGTATCGCTCATAGATTTCGTCATTGTGTAGGCTACGGAATCGTCCATCTTCATGTAGGGGGCCAAACATTTTTCGGAGGATTCTTCTCTCGAACGCGTCCAAGAGATCGCCATTTTTCTTATTTATAATCTCTCTCTCTTACGTCTCCAAGGAATACATAAGGACTAGCAAGATCATTGTCTTGTACAGTAAGAGCTTGGTGAGATGTTTCGAGCGAAACAGTTTTTGTAAGCTGAAATAGGCTCTGTTGACAGCCAACAACCGTGATTTCCGGATTTCATCGTCATAACTGTTTGTTGGTTGTGATTTTCGACCCTATATAGGAGAAATTTTCAACAGTCTCAAAGTTGTAGTCTCCTATCTTTATTCTTCTCATTTGACCAGTGCGATTCTATGTGGTTCGTTTTTTTTCATTTTTAAACTAATATTAAAAATTTCAAGAAGTACTAATCGATCCCTTTCGTTTTATACAACACATGACCATATCCTGGAAAAAAAAGTTGCACCCCCTTTTCACATTTATGCGGAACCTCCTTTAAACTCATCGTAAGATCATGTCACGCACTGTTTGTAAAGGAAGCCATTGGACTGCATATCATCATATCAAGTACCTGGGGGTGATGATAAATTCAAAACCTAATTTTAAACAGGACGAATGATGCCGAACATAGGAGAGATGCGGCATGTTTACAGGCTGTTTATAGTCAGGGTAGTGGGTTTGATTTTGCTGTAAAAAGTCTCAATTTTAGGACCAGCGCTTCATATAGTGTGTTCTACCTTTAGGAACGTCTCAGATGATGCGTCATTCGTTTTCTTAGGAATGAAGCCGATTAACATCTTAGCAGATGAGATCAGACGATGTCAGCTCCACCTTTCTTTCACCGTAGATGAATAGAAGCCGAAAAGGAGCGATCCCTTGGTAAATGGCAATAGTAATGGGACCACTGAGAAAAGGGTTTTTGGGCGCATCGGTTGATTCCTACCATGAGGTGGCTGGAGAGAAAGCAAGTAGAGATCAATTATAATGCCACCCAGTTTCTCAGCGGCAATACCTGTACAGGTTTACATTTAACCTGATTGTTGAAACTAAGATGGTGTTTTTTGTGGATAAATCCCACACTTTGAGGTGTCTATGCCAGAAACTGTTGAAGATTTTCACTACCTTAAAAAAGGCAGACACACAAATAGAATTGGAATCTATTGTCCTAACACACCTTGGTATTTTCAACTAGAGAGTAACGTAAATGACTGAAATATACGCCCTCTAAGCCGTCCCATCATAATTTCATCAGCACCCTCCTCCGGAATCACATTCGCTTCTGTGCAGAGTTCCTTAAAGCAATATCTTTGCTTTGTCAAATAGCCAGGTTATGATTTCAGCGAGCTTTCTTGAAGATCTACTATTCTTCGCCTAATCGGTCCTACCTATCGTTTTTTAAGTTGTGTGCCCGGAAGCAAACCAACTGAAGGCAGCCTAGTTCACTTTTCTATCAGCTGTCGTGTCTTCAGTTGAGGAATATACATCCATCGAATCTTTTCGAATTGTTTTTCGAATTCAGACCTTCTTTATTGAGGTGCTTGCCTTAGTGTACTGGTTTCGCCAAACCGTCATGAAGTTTTGATTATGCTTTTGCAGACCGACCTGACGTCCTTCTTGGTTTGGGCTGTAGGTATTTGCATTTTCTTTCATGTAGCTCTCTCAATATTTCAAAATTTATTGCCTAGTCTTCACAGTAAATGCAGTCCTCCCTAATGCGCACAAATTACGTACTTATGAAGCGCAGGCAATGACTGTGCAACTGACTCAAATCCTCCTTTCCGATACTTGTTTACATCATTGTTGCTGGCCAGATCGTATATAGCAGCGAAAAACTTTTAGTAAACTACGCCTCCATATATTTCTTTATTAAGTAGTTGTTCCGAGGCATAGTTGCCTTCTAGGACTCACTTTATCGAGGTACATAGATCTTATATTTTTGAGCACGCAGTGAGGCATCATCCTCCTCTCCCCAGTTCCCAGGCTCTTCAAATTATGTTAATATTTTCGCTTAGGGTTTTTAGGTTGCTCTTGCTAAAATTGACAATAGTTTCTGGGTAAATACCTCTCCTCCCTCCTCCGCCTTTTTGTTCATGGCTTTTTGTCCATCTAACGTTCTCGAGATTCACTTCATTTTATGATATTCCCGCTAGGGAATCCGTTTCCGCCTGCCTCCGTATCGTTCCCCTTCCCGTGGCATTGAGAGTACCAATGTGAAATAAATTACTAAAAGACCAAAATAGGTTCTCCCTTGGGGATTTGCCATTGTCATAAAAGGTAATATACTCTCAAGTAACATTGAATATTGAAGAAGGATTTGTTATTTTTCAAACGGGGCTCATTCAAATTCTGAAGCAGCTATGCTTATCCAACAAATGAATCATTAATCTTTTGAGAGTAGCCTAGTTCAACCTAAAGAAGTGGACTACGACCGATTTTGAATTGCCAGAAGAGATTCCTGTCAAATCTAAGAAAGTTAGACTGCATTAAACGACGGCAAGAAGCCGATCTTCTCTAGCTGGAATTTATTCATGGTCGTCATCGTGCCTCGGTTGTCTATAGTAACTCAGAAGAGACGAACTCAACAACTTCGGTCGGCTCGTAGACGAACTCCACAACTGATGGTTGATATTTCCGCGGTTCCCAACAACCTCAACTAGCCGTTTTGGCGTTGCGAAATAGACTACGCAGATCCATTCTAGTTCCAATTTCCAAAGTAGATTGATGAGGCTTCGAAGTAAAGACCAAACAACTGGTTCTTTTACGAGAACGTGACACTCCGCCGACAAAGTGGTCGTTGGTGCAAATCCTGGAAATCCATCCAGGAGATGACGAAAAAACTTGAATCCCGACAGTCCGTTACCATAGCTGCTAGGAGCAGCAGGTTGGTGTTGTAAATATTTGTCCCTTGTCGATCAAGCTTGCAAAAGATCCGGAGATCATTTCAACGTCGCTTATTCAAAGCGGAAAAGGCGATTACAATGCTAATATGCCCCAAAAAATCATCACAAGCATTTGGGTAGGGAGACAGCAGTTTAATTCAGTCAGTAGGAAGGCGAAACGTCCGAAGAAGCTACTGGTGGTTCCATGCACCCGGACACGAGTATTTCCAACGAGAAAACTTGAAATATGGAGGCCTTCTCCTGTTTTCCACGTCGAAAAACTTGGTCAAGCCAGAGTTATCCGAGTTAATCTGAGATTGAAGGTCAACTCTGCAGTTGAGGATACCCTGAAAGACAATCACAATATAGATTGAGTTGATATGACAAAGAAGATGTGTTCAGATGCTGAAGCAACAACGTGAACAAACAACCCGCTGCAACAGCTTGGCCAATCATCTTGCTTTCAAACGAAAAGGTCTTTTCCGTAAAATCGACGGGCTACTGAGTACACCAACTACTTTGAAAAGAGACTTACTGGGGTGTTGACATGTTTATTCGCAGTCAATAATGAAGTCTACGATGACACGACGACATGATCAACTTACAATGGTACAAACGATGACGATGGATGTACTAGTTAACACCATCAACGAAGTATTGTCGAAGATCGGCCTCTTCTATGTATGAGATTCCTGGGATCCATCAAGATCGCACATCACTACGGAGAGGAGAAGAAGCTCAGTATAGGAAGATATATTTTTGTGCTCCTCAAAATCAATTAAAGATATAGTGTCCTATATGCAGCTTACTAGTGACCGAACAAGCCAACATGTCGCCTGGACAAAATGACGTCCAACGTGACTGCATGGAGTTAAGGACGCCCAACAGTTGGTTATATGTATGCTTGCCGTTGATCATAGGAGATCCAAGGTATCTCATAGAAGTGGTCGTTTATTGACAATTCATCGTTGATTGTGCTAAACAATAAGAATGAATTTCATGACAGTAATTGTATTGGCTTGGGGTTATATATTTAAAATGGTTACCTAGATTTTTTTTCCTCTTTCATCCCTACTACCACTTCAAATCAACTATTCCTATATTATAATTCCTCCCATTGCCCCTGTTTTAAATTTCTGTCCTCATGTAGTGTCGCCGAACAATGGCAGTCAAGTGCACATGCACCACGCCGCGTACTAAAACCGCCTAGTGCGTGCAGCCAAGTTAGCAGCCAGCCTCAGATTGGGCCACTGCTCTCCATTTAACCGTCGCATTTGAAATTTTTGGGGTCTAGTGTGTACGACGTAGAAGGGAAGTCAAAAGTTAGACGCATCAGGTAAGAAAGGTTTTGTGTATCTCTTATATAAAAACGTTGTGTGGACATCTGCCCCATTAGTACCTAGCACGTAATGTATTACATATAATATTGCAGAATATTCACTTTAGCGTACTACTGACATTCAAAGTCTTACAATTTGCACTAAATTGACAACTTTGACCTCTAATAATTTTGTTACCAATAGTGCTATTTTCACCAAACTTAGTAGAATTATGCAACATTCCATGATTGTACGTTGAACTTAAGGAAAGCTCTGAGATCAATTACTACAGATTATAACAATATACTGTTATTAACTTCATCTGAACAGATATCGGTGTGGAGGGTATTTCGGAGCCTTGACACTGAATAACGTCAGCTTCCCAATTTTTTCCACATTTTTCGGTCGGGTAAGTTCTGGTAATGGGTTCGTGAGAGTAATAACTGCTTTTCAGCCCCCTCCCCATTAAATGTCAGAACCGAGAACCCCACTGGAGAACTCACCGTATGCGAGTATGTAGGTGGAGTAGGTGGATGTTTACAGTTCCCACCTTCTCACCAAGTCAATTGGAATAACCGGTTCCGAAAAAAACGCGCATGACATAAAGAGAAACACTGCGAGCAGCTACCCGATCTTCATCAATCGACACCAGGTAACGGATAGGCGATCTGACTGATGCAGAAGGCGTGCGAAGAAAGGCCATATTGTCAAAGAATGCAATAAGGACCCCAAACGCTTATTGTGCGAAGAACAGAGGCAACGAGATAACCGGCATTCAGGAAGGTGTTGACTCCAATGAAATAGTTCGGAATACCGGGGCACACATTTTGAACCCCCACTCCTTTATGTTTCACCCAATATCAAAAATAAGATCAGCTCCGAAAACTGCCAGATAACTACAGTGCACAATGATGCCACTCGTAGTATAAAAAGGCAGGAACCTTAAAAATGAGTTTCATTCAAATAAACAGAACACCCACAAGACTCAGATGGAAGTGGCTATCGTAAGTGAACCATATAAGAACCGTCACAGGGCCGTATGAGTCACAGACTCGACTGGGTGAGAGGCGATATAGGCTTGTGGTAGGCAAGTTATACAATATGGTTTGGTGTAGGCAATGAGCGGCTTATACGCGTACAGCTGCTACGCTCCGCCCAATCTCACATGTCTGAATAAAAGACATGTTGGACAACTTTGCTCACGACGCAAGAGAACGAAGTCAAAAGCTGATTGCCAGTGGTTTTAATGCGTGGGCCCTGGAATGGTCCTGGTCAACGGAGGTTATATAAGTACCTTTCGGAAAGGAGGGTCTACTTCAACCGTAAGTCTAACCTTCGTTAGCCCTGTACCGAAGTTTTGTACGGCGTGGCACGTTAGCCTGGTCTACACTGACAGCTTCGAACTAAGTAGATAGCCACATGGTAGGCAAATAACATACCCAAAACTGGGAGGGATATCATGCTGGTCCGCAAAAGTAAGTGAAAACGTTCTTGGAAGTGTGGACCAATCGGAACAGTTCTCCATGTGCATCTCTAGGACATGTGACGCGTCAATGTAACGTGAGCATGCGTTATAAGGAAACCCACAAAAATTTCAAAAAATTCCATCCAGCAGAGTAAAAGGGAATGCTTTAAGAAGCCCTGCTATGAGGCGGATATAGACCCGGTGGGGAGAACCTATAAAGTTGTGGTGTGGCGATTCAAAGGCTGGTCATCACATGTCCTACTCTCTTGTCGAAATCCATTCAGGGGTTATTCGCCCAGCAAGGGAGAGGCGCTGACACCACTCCGAAAATTCTAGATGTGACGACAATTCCGGCAGTAACCATAGACGAGCTGTTGGAAATCTCCAGGAGAATAGGTGGTCAACAAAGCTCCAAGCCTGGACGCATTCTTTTAATGAGTTGAATAAAATAAAACAATGCCAACTATGTATTTGCCACGTGCGATGCATAGAATGTCTTTTCTAAAATTTGTTGTTTACAAGAACACATATTCAGCCAAAAATCCTGGTATTTCTTCAATTTCCATGACATCCATTCGTGCCAACACCATATATCTTTGAAATTATCCATTCGAGACACATTTGAATTCACTTCTGGTGAAAAGTAATAAAGATCCAGGTCTAACTGAATTCTCACCTGCGGAAATTTCGATTTACCTAATACGCTGCGAAGTTGAATTTTCGCAATCACCAAGGGATCCAATAATGCTTCCAGTGTAGTGCATGATAATAGTCGGATCACATTTAATTTCTATCATCGCCATTTCAGCTCAACGACGTGCACGGCTTTGATATAAAGCGTTCCAGTAATTCAATACACTTTCCAACTTCTCTGGCAAAGTGGAAAAGTGGCAATGAAGGAAAAGAACGAAGCAAGCCACTTGACTGAAAGGAACATCTCGTCAGCAGTATCAAATTTCTCATTGATGGAATCCTCGAGGAATCCTTTTACTCTCCAAACTTACTTCTACACCTTCATCACTGCCGTTGTGTAACTTTAACCCTGAGGCAAACAGTTTGCACTTTCGTCTCAGTATTTATATCACAGTCCCATCAAACTTTCTCCTTTCTCCTGGAGGAACGAGTTGGATCCTGGTTGCCGGCGGGTTGCGGAGAGCAAAGTAAACGGAAAGAAAGCTAACATGAAAAGAATAGAAAGTCCGGTATAAGTTCCTTATCATGGTCATGTCAGGCCAGAGGATATATCCTTACTCAGTTCCCTGCTGCTTGTGCTGGTCCTAAGTATTACAAGAAAATTGAAAACTAATTAAGTCCATGATTTGACACGTTCATCGATCCAACGTGATGGCCGACAAGAATACAATTATTTTACTGGGTCTTTTCGTATTGGCGGCCGAAAGGATACAGGGTGGGGTTCACATGAAGAGAGGGAAAGGTTGAACTGTCTTTGATTGCTACCCAAGCTGGCGATGTATTTAGCTGGAAACGGTGGGAAGTAAGAACCGATAAAATGATCACTGGAGAAAGGTTGGGATTTTAGCGGATGTACCAATTATCGTCCTCTTTTCGTGATTTTCTCAGTCACCTATGGAAGGCTCATCAAATCTATTAGTTTCTAGAGCCATTTGGTTCTAAATATTTCACGTATATATAAAAAAGATTTCCAATATATAAATAAAACTTCGGTTCTGACGAATGAGTGAAAACTACAAGTATCCAACACCTTCTACATTATCCTTGGCACAATCTTTTCGCCCCATCTTCCCCTATAAGCAAACCTAAATGATCTACTCTGGCGTATAACGAATACAAGTCTCAGCTGGAAATTATAGAAAGTTCGTATAAGTCTACTCGTCGAAAGATATTAAACGAGAAAATCAGAGAAGAAGGAGAAAATTACTTAAACTTTTCTTGTTATTATTCTTAACGGTATTTTTAGTCAAGACAAGATATAGCCGAACATTTTCTATTATTAACGAAGAAAGAAAATTAATGGTTTGATAGTGAGGTCGTATTTTCCGTGAATGTTTTGCTTTGGAAATGAGAAAGTAAAATATGGGCTTTCCCAGTTGGACAGTTGCAAATAATTTGGTATTGTCATGTCACTTGGTCAATAATTATTGTTTAATGAAAAAGTTAGAACGACGACGTGCAGTTTTAGTCATAATTATCATTATGTATCCAGGGTATCTGCAGATTTAACTTACCGAAAGTGTCAGTTTCACGTGTTATGACACCTGAGCGAAATCACGAAGACAACGCACCAGCAGGCTGCTGTCAAGATGCGAACTTATCTATTTGATGCTCTAGTAATATGGTTTGCGGAGGTAGGGTGAGTGAATCAGTTTATGTGGACTCTCGCAACGGACTATAAACTAAACACCTTAGAAGCTACGTGAGGAAATAATAAATCTCCCGATAATTTCGGTTCAATCCCGAACCTGAGCTCCCAAAGAGCCACGCAATCCACCTGCCTTTGACTCGTTTTTCCAAGAGGGAGCCTATTCATCCATTGTATTTTGAATGAACTTTCTACTAAACCTAGCATATATGTCATCTTTCTGACGACATGTGGCATGAGGAGCACTGCCAACGGAGATCGATGGCTGTGCGCCTCACTTTCCGGCAATGTTAACCATTCAGAATGCCAGGTATGCAAATGGTAGCTCAGGATCCCCTTCGACTTTGCTGGTCAGCAGGAACTTCACCACCTTCCAGCGATAAAGAAAAGTCTCCACCTTTAAGAAAATATTGAACGCGCCAACTAATGGGTCAGGTTAATGGGGGAACAACAGGACATACATATTTGCTGGCGCTTTTCATCAAATTAATAACTAAACTTTAGCTGGAGCTTAGGCTCCCTCCTCATACGCCCAACCAGGGTTCTTCAGAGCATAAAGCCTGCGTCATATTTGGTGTTAAATAGATGCTAAAAAACGTAATGACTAAACACTGAGTCCAGACATTCTCTCGGCCGGAGGCATATTCTTGGCCCCGTGTCGAAACTGTCTCCAACTCGGATGTGAGTAGAACTTCGTCATCATCAACCGGTATCTGGCGTAGGCCTGCCTTAATAAGGAACTCAAGACATCCCAGTTTTGCGCCGAGGTCCACCAATTCGACATCCCCAAAAGCTGTCAATTTTTTCTGTGAAGAACCCAAGTCTCAGAGGAATACATGAGGGCTAGCAAGATCATTGTCGTGTACAGTAAGAGTTTTGACCTTATGGTGAGACGTTTCAAGCGGAACAGTTTCTGTAAGCTGAAATAGACTCTGTTAACTGCCAACAACCATGCGCGGATTTCATCTTCGTAGCTGTAATCGGTTGTAATTTTCGACCCTAGATAGAATAAATTATCAACGGTTTCAAAGTAGTAGTCTCCTATCTTTATTCTTCACGTTTGACCAGTGCGGTTTGATGTTGTTGGTTGGTTGGTTTTCGGTGCTGACGTTGCCACCATATATTTTATCTTGCCTTCATTGATGTGCAGCCCAAGATCTCATGTCGCCCGCTGGATCTGGATAGTTTGTACTTTTCGGGTCGTTATTCCCATGATGTCGATATCGTCAGCATAGGCCAGTAGTTGGGTGGACTTAAAGAGGATCGTGCCCCTCGCATTCACTTCAGCAACACAGATCACTTTTCCCAGGGCCAGGTTAAAGAGGACGCATGATAGGGCATCCCCTTGTCGTAGACGGTTGTTGATGTCGAATGGTGTTGAGAGTGATCCTGCTGCTTTCATCTGGCCTCGCACATTGGTCAGGGTCAGCCTAGTCAGTCTTATCAATTTCATCGGCACACTGAATTCTCCCATAGCCATGTACAGTTTTACCCTTACTCTTTAACATAGGTGGCCTTAAGGTGGTCATCCCGTTTAAAGGCCTTTTTTTTCGCTTTCTTTAGAATTTTTTTGTGAAGAACTGGATAAAGAAACAAATACGATTTTTCACCATAGATTTATTAATGTCTCGCCTGCATAATAATTTTGCCACCCCGATCGCATAGTTCTTTATTGGAATACAGAGTAAGGTACTTTTCTGTGGCCACGCTAGAGGGCGCTGCGATCATCTTAAAGACAAAAAAGTAAACGACATTTTAATGTACAGAGTTAACTACAGTCCGCAAACTAGGATTACTAAAAAATATTAAAAGCTAAATTTTTGGTGCCGTGTTAAACTTTCTTCAATGAATAAAAAAAAACTACTGAATGAATCGCAATTATCCTAGTTTGCGGGCCGTAGAAATATGTTCTGAATAGGTCCTGAAAATTTCAAAGAATTTCGTTGTATAGATTTTGAGCTATGGTGGCAGTTGATTTTCAGCATGCAGTTTCGAGAAAAACTCATTTAAAAAGTAGAATGAGATTTTTAGCCATAAAATCTTAACTAACTATTTATCTGCTATACCTAATCCATAAACATTAGGTTACTTGAACAAACACATGTACAGCCTTGGCGTCAATTCTTTTCCTTTTAACGAAGTAAGTCGAACGTCATTCGGATCGATAAATATGAGCTTTATTACGGCGATAGACATAAATCTGGCATGTGACCTATCACGTGTTTGGCACTATAATTTCCGAACGACCCCGAATATGAAAAAATCTCTTTGACCATATATTTTACACTATATTTAGATGCAATTGATACCAAAACAAAAAAATACGATTCCGCGGAACCCACACACGGGATGACCCCCTTAAAATCGATGATAAGCTGGTGCCACTAATGTCCAAATTTCAACAGTTTTTCCATCGCTTGCCGCAGAGAGAAAATCTGATCTGTTGCCTGGAATGAAACCTCTTTGGCTTGAGTCAATGATGTTCTTAACGTATGGGGCTATCCGGCCTAGCAAGATAACGGAGAATATCTTATAGATGGTACTCAACAACGTAACACCTGCATCTCCCTTTTTATGAATGAGACAGATAATGCCTCTTTGCCATTCATCAGATATTGATTCACTGTCACACACCTTGAGCACAAGTTGATTAACCACTTGGTGTAATAATATTTAACCTATTCGACTGTAATTCCATCGGCTTCTAGTGACTTGTTATTAACGTTTTAAATTTAACCAATTTAATTAAAATACTTTATTGGAATTATAATTTCATTGATTTATGACAACTAATACAGACTTGACATCTTTCTTTTGTAAGTCATTCTCTTTTTTTCTTAAATATGACTCCGGCGCCTACTAATGGCACTCTTCCACCGGCTACTCTCTACTCCTGTGGCGGGCTGTAAACTGAGTGGAGAGCGCCGGTGACGTCATCTGTCCGCTGGTAGTCGCAATATTCGAAATAAATTTCGAATACCGCGAATCCTGCCGCGTCACAGACTAATGACGAATTCCATGGACTCGATGAATTCCATGGACTGTTTCTTCAATACTTGGTGGTGGCAGTATTTGTCCGTCGTCTTCAGTTGGCGGGACCTCCAACTAGCCGATGTTCTGGTTGTTAAGTAGTTCATCAAAGTACTCAACCCATCGCTCCAATATGCCCATTCTGTCGGAAATCATATTCCCTCTTTGTCTCGGCAGGATGAACATCCGCGCGTGCCCGCGTCCTTTGAGAATGCAACATTACTCGGTATTCTGCATTCTTCCGTTCCGTTGCTAGCTTACATTCATCGTCAAACCTGCCGTTGCAGCTGGGGCCAAGTATGTTTGTGGCCGTATTTATGATATCGTTCTTCAGGTCATTGTGAAGATCATTTGCTGATGCTTCATCTCCAGGATCTCTGTTGACTGCGGTTATTGCGGCATCCATTTCCCTTTATAGGTGTAGCAGAGGGCTGTGTTGTGGATGGCTTCAATGTTAACTCTCACCTGATTGCCGTTATCATTTATATTTTGATGTAAGCTATGGGAGCCAACGAATCGCGTGAATACGGGCTCCGTCCATACTTGGCTTTTAAAATCCCAAAGTATGACTTTTATATCATGTCTGGGACAGACTTCGGGGATTCGTTCAACTGCCTCGTAGAAGATATCCTTCTCCGACTCTGCTATCTCCTCTGTAGGGGCGGTTTATGTTTCTAAATTTTTCTCGCAAGGTAGAGTGCATAGCCGTTCGCTCATGTTTTCAAAGCCGATAACAGCAGGTTTCATTTTTTGGCTGACTAAGAAACCTACTCCGAGCACTTGGTTTGCTGGATGGCCACTATAATATATGGTGTAGCGACTCTTCTGCAGGAAATCAGCCCCTATCCATCGCATCTCTTACGAGGCTGTTACATCAGTCCTATATTGGGACAGGGTATCGTTTAGCTGCTTAACAGCATTCGGTGTATAGAGGGAGCGCACGTGCCATGAGAAAATGCCTTCCGTTTTCCCTGCCGTGTTTGTTATTATAAAATCCATCCAGTCTAAGGCTCCTGTTGTGGCTTCGTAACGAGTTTTTTTTCCATGAAGAGTTGT
Source organism: Hermetia illucens (assembly GCF_905115235.1). Lineage (NCBI taxonomy): Eukaryota > Metazoa > Arthropoda > Insecta > Diptera > Stratiomyidae > Hermetia > Hermetia illucens. Next base: position 76,267,411 of record NC_051851.1, read on the forward strand.
CAGCCCTAGCCAACCCCAACCTGGGGGACCAGTCGGTACAATTTGTCCCGTTTTTAGACGCGGAAGACTCGTCTGCACCTTTTCGTTAACAAAGAGGTCCCAGCGGTCACCACGTGGAAGTGGATACAGGGTTTGGTAATAGAGCTATTGGTGTTAGTTCAACAGGCGTTACCCAGGTTTTATGCTCCATCGTGGGTACCAATCCACGTTTCGCCTTGGGACCTGTACTTTCCTTTGACCACCAGTAAGTCAGATACAGATGTCAGCTGGGGGTTAGAAGTATACATCTGACATCTACTTTCTTTCGCACCATCACATGGACTTCCCGTTTTGATCCAGTTTAGCGGGTCATCCTACTCTTCCTATTTGCATTGGCTGACAGAATATTCGGGACATTGAACAATTCATTTACCAAAGCTCTGCTCTTTCCGATGAAAGCGCCGAACTTGATGAGTGGAGCTTAAATGGCACAGACTAGTGGATAGAAATTCTAGCAGGATGGTATATATTTACGTACCATCCTGCTGATGCTTGATGTGTTAGTTTGTGACAGCCAGATGGCTACCGGTAACGGATTAACAATCATTGCTTCCATGCAGAGGTCATGATGGCTATATCTAGTACTTGTCTCACTTGATGATTCTTTCAACGGGAATAGTCAGTATCGAACGACTTCTCGCCAGTGAGTGTGCTTATCATCGGTAGGACATTGTTTCATTGTTTTGAGGTTCGAGGTTAAATGAGTCAAATATACCGAACTGGAAATGATCAAAACAATAATCGGGAATAGCAATTTGTACATGGCGACCAATCCAGGCTTTCAACAATCAAAACATGATCATGCCTATTCTGCTACCTGTTTGACATACCTTTGTATACAAAGTCGCATTAGATTTGTCTCCTGATGGTTCGCTTGTTAGGGAGACGCAATTTTCAAAACCAAATAGTGAAAATTTCCAACGCTTTCAAAGCTGTAGTCTCCATGTATCGTTTTACGAAACTGAAATCGATGAAGAGATGATGCAAATGGAGCTACTCATCTTAGTTAAACAAAGGAAAATGTCTTATTGTAGTCGCTGATATAACACCTTTAAAAGCACTGTATTGGGCCATAGCTGAGTGATGTTTTCTTTTTCAGGTTTTGTGTAAGTGGAAACTTTATTAAAATCACGTTGTTGTCTGTATTCCTATTTTTTTATGGCTATAAGTAAAAACCTCAGAAAGACGCTGTCACGCCATCACAAGTAACGCAGGAATTCTCCTTATTCCGGTGTTTTCGTTTCCGTCTTTAGCATTTCCCTGGACATGTTTTGCGGACCTAGATTGATGTGCAGAAAATCTTCTAAGCTATTCCTCTCCGAGTAGAATCGGGAACAGTGAACCTTGGTTACTCGGGCCTGCATTTAGGTCAAAACGATTGCCCGTTCAACCTGAATCGGTATAAGTATTTTCTGTAACCACTATGCCGTCACAGGAATTGTATTAATAAGAAGTAAATTTCGTCATGTCATTGCTCAATCCACCTCAACACGGTAGCTTTCCAATGACTCCCGCCCTGTTGCACTTCCGTATTCTGTATCCTTTTCAGAATATTCCATTTTTCGTACAAACAGTGCACCCCACTTCCCGGAAGGTGGATCAGAACTATTCTCTTGAGATTGTCATTTGCGCACTCTTAACGCCACTAAGTGGTAACTCATAGGTCGGAACTGCGTGCAATTGTGTTGAACAAACCACTTCGGTCACAAATAATCTGCGGCTCTCGGCTTTCCAATGAATGCATCATCCGTGCTAACAACACCTTTTTATTTACGCTCTCTCTCAGGCATAATTCAAGTCCTCTTAAAACTGATTTTCACGACAACCACCACAACCAGGTATTTGAGAACCTGCTTTGAAACAATGATGTAGCTCCCAACAAGAATAGTAATGGTGTTGCTTTTCCTGCGGCTGGTAATTTAAGCCCTTTCGGGCTTTCGCATCAGAAAGTCAACCGGAAGCATCTTTTACGGCCACTGATATCTCAAGTAGCGCACACTTGAACATCTTCAAGATTGTTTCGCGACGGCAACCAAACCATGCGCTAAACCGATTATCATAGCTTTCTCCAGGAGCGAGGACAATGAATCTATTGTACATCGCATTCCGTAGGAGAGGATACAAGGCTGAGCCCTGAGGTACTCTTCTGGTCAGGGGGTACCGCTTAGATCATCCGTTATGTACCAAAGCGTCCTTTCCGAAGGAGGGGGAGGGACACCTGGTTTAGCGAAGGAGCTTTTTATCCCTTCCCAGCTGACTGAATTTGAATTGAATGCATTTTTAACGTCCAATGTTACCACCAGCATCTATTGGAAGACATCACGTTTCGAGCTAGCTTCAAAAGCACGTTTATGAGGTCGATTGTTGAATGAGCTCGATGAAAACCACGTTAACGCTCCGACAGGCCATCCTTGTATTGTAGAGAAATCTTTCCAGCATCTTTCCTACCGTGTATAAGGCAAATCGGTGGTATGATATTAGTCTCCCAGGATGCTTATTAACTTTCAGTAGCAAACCTAGTTTTCACTTCTTCCACCAAGTGTTCCTGTCACCATCATCATCATCATCAACGGCACAACAAACGGTATCCGGTCTAGGCCTGCCTTAATAAGGAACTCCAGACCTCCCGGTTTTGCGCCGAGGTCCACCAATTCGATATACCTAAAAGCTGTCTGGGGTCCTTACCTACGCCATCGCTCCATCTCAGGCAGGGTCTGCCTCGTCTTCTTTTTCTACCGTAGATATTGTCCTTATAGACTTTCCGAGCTGGATCATCCTCATCCGTACGGATTAAGTGACCCGCCTACCGTAACCTATTGAGCCGGATTTTATCCACAACCTGACGGTTATGGTATCGCTCATAGACTTCGTCCATCCTCATGAAGGGGGCCAAAAATTCTGCGGAGGATTCTTCTTTCGTACGCGGCGAAGAGTTCGCAAGTTTTCTTGCTAAGAACCTAAGTCTCCGAGGAATACATGAGGACTGGCAAGATCATTGTCTTGTACAGTAAGAGCTTTGACCCTGTGGTGAGACGTTTTGAGCGAAACAGTTGTTATAAGCTGACATAGGCTCTGTTGGCTGCCAACAACCGAGCGCGGATTTCATCATCGTTCTGTTACCATGCGCACCTGGAATGCATTAGCGAACCTGTCCGCCATGGTTTTTTTTGTTAAGAACCGAAGCTTCCGAGGAATACATGAGGATCGGCAAGATCACTGCCTTGAACATTAACCGTCATAACGCGATGGCACAGAGTTCATCATCGTAGCTGTTATCGGTTTCAATTTTTGACACTTGAAGGAAAAATCATCAACGGTCTCCGAGCCATTTTCTTCTGTCTTTATTATTGTCGTTTGACCAGTGCCATTTGCTGCAGTTGTTTCTTTGGTTTTTGGCGCTGGCTTTGCCTTGTACTTCATCTTGCCTTGATTAAAGTGTGATATCCTACACCTTGAGCATAAGGTAATGAGCCGCTTCGTACAGTTGCTTGCCTGCATATTTAACCAATTTTGCTGTAACTCCGGCTCCTGGCGGCTTATTATTTTTTAGCCGATGGATTGCACGGACTGTTTCTTCTTGGTTGTGCCAGCATTTATCCGTTGCGTTCAGTTGGCGGACCTCCAACTTTCCCATATTTTGGTGTTTGTACAGTTCATCAAAATATTCAACCCATTGCTCTAATACGCCCATTTTGTCAGAAATCATCGAGGCATATAAGGCTGCTGACTTGTTGGTAAAACTTCCGCACCTGGTATAGTTGCTCCCATTTCTTTACTCGACGAAGTTCGAGATAAATCTCTGCGCATGCTTGCGTTCTTAGGGAGTACAGCATTGTTCGGTACGGAACATCCTTCTATTCCGTTGCTAGTTTATATTCGTTTTCGAACTAGCCATTACGAATTTTTCTGCGTCGGGGCCAAATATGCTTCCAGCCGTATCAATGATAAAGTTCTTCATGTGATTGTGTAAATTGTTTGCTGATGCTTCGTCTTCAATTCCTCTGTCGACTGTGGCTATTACGGCATCCATTTCCCCTCTAAAGGTAAACTAAGTAATGATCCAATTCTGGTATCCATTAAGGTTGAGAAGTGGTGGCGTTCAACCAACACGTAGTCAATTTCTTTGAAGGAGTCTGGAGAATTTGTTTATGGGTCACTTCACACCCAAATCGGCAAATTTGTCATATTTCAATTGAATCAATGCTGTACAGTCATTAATTTCCTGTTTTATTTTTGCCTTAAGGTACATTTGTTTGTAAGCATGACTGACTTAAAACATTTCTAGATAGCATAGTTTCAATTTTATTATGACGATACGATCAATTTCTGATATCTTTATTATCAATATTATGGTTAACGTTATCATAAGACAGTGAAAAACAAAAAGTTTTCACAATTCCATCAGTGATATGCATTGAATTTATTTCCTCAATTCCCAATTAGTTATTATTCTCTATTAGCGTTGCCAATTATAGCTTCCTCAGAAAAACGTCCTCTTTGTCTGGAAAGGTATTTCTCCCTTATCTTCTTCATAACAACCCCGCACGCAGTTTTCCAAGGTCGTAGGTTTGCCTCTACGCAAAGCTCTTTGAAGCCTCACCCACCTTGCTTGAGCCAGGTTAAAAAATTCGCGTATGCTTTCTGTTTCTCGTCGAAATGTAATCTTTCTCTAAATTGTTAGTAGAACTTTCCTACTCGATAGCATGCATCTCGCTTGATTTCTTTATTCCACCAATAGTTCGATCACCTTTTCGGAAGTTGCCTTACAAACACAAACCATGTTTAGCAGCTCCTATTCTGTATAGGGAGGCTACATTCCATGGGAAAACATCCACATTATTTGCCCTTTTGCTTTTCAGTATCCGTCGATTTGTTTTTAGTCCAGCCCCAGGCACCTTCCATGGCTTCGTGACAAATAATTCACCGCGTAATGTTGCCAAACTTATATACGAGCCTGGAGGACCCGTTGGCACAATTCGTTCTGTTTTCAGGAGTCAACAACTGGCCTTCAGCCTTCTTCTTCGAGCTTTACTTGGAACGTTTACTAATTTTTAAAATAATATCGAGAAAGTAGTGCATTCATTTTTCCGGAAAATTTATCAACCTTTCATTACACAAGGTATAAAAGTGGTGAAATGATAGTGAAGGTCCCCTAGAGCAAAACGTGGAATGGTACCCACGATGGAGCGCCAATCCATATCTCCACCTTCACGCGGTGACCGCTCTTTCTCAACAAAAAGGTGCAGATGAAGAAATATGAAAGTGAGTCAATCGCGCCTAAAAACGGGACAAATTGTTCCAGCTGGTCTTCCAGGTTGTGGTTGGGAAGGGCTGACAACTCTACACGGAAAATAACTAGTTATGAAGCGACAAAAGGAGCCTTGGACTTGATGGATTTTACAACGACGAACCCGGCAACAAAAACGGAATAACAATTACCGCATTTACATTATAAGTCTTATTGATGTTCACGCACCAACAGAGGAGACCACAAAGTCAAAGAAGGACACCTTTTACGAGGTAGTTGAGCGAACTCTCGAAGTCTGTCTCAAGTGTGAATCAAGATTATACTTGGCAATTTTAACAGCCAAGTAGGGACGGAGCTCGTATTCAGGCGATTTGTTGGTTCAGATAGCTTACATCAAAATACAAATGATGACGGACTGCGGATTACTCAATTAGCAGTGCCACACGAAATAGTTTTTGGAAGTACCTAGTTTGCGCGGAAAGCGGCCCACAAACAAACGTGGGCCTCTCCAGAAGGGACCACTTTCAACCAAATTTACCAAGTGCTGATTGAACGCCGCCACCTTTGAACCCTGTCAGAACATATTGGGAAACAAATATAGAATTGGATCAATATTTAGTTAGCATGGTGCTCCGAACATGAATAACAACAACATCAAAAATCCCCTCTGACAATCAGATGAGAGTTAACACTGAAGCTATTCACAACGAAGCCCCCCGTAACACCTATAAAGGGGAAATGGATGCCGCAATAACCGCAATTAACAAAGGTCCTGGAGATGAAGCATCAACAAATCATCTTGACAGCTACGTGAAGAATGTTATCATTGATACGGCCACAAGCATACTTGGCCCCCGTCGCAAAAAGCAGGATGAAGCCTTATACACATTGATGTTCATCCTGCCGAACAAAGAGGGAAATATTATTTCCCACAGAATACGTATATTGTAGCGGTGCGTTGAATATTTTTATGAACCGCTCAACACCCAGAACATCCGCGAATTAGAGGTCCCGCCAACTGAAGACGACGGACAAATACTACCACCACCAAGTTTAGAAGAAACGGTTCCTGCAATTCATCGGCCAAAAAAGCATTAGTTGCCAGGAGCTGATGGAATTATAGCCGAATTAGTTAAATATGGAGGTGACCAATGACACACAGCGGTTCATCAACTTATGCTCAAGGCGTAGGATAGCTAATCAATGCCTCACGATTGACAATGAGGCATTATTTGTCCCATACATAAAAAGGGATCTGTGCACATATTATAGAGGTATCACGTTGCTGAATACCATTTATAAGATATTCTCCGCTCTCTTGCTAGGCCGGATAGACCCATACGCCCAGAACATCATTGGCCCATAACAAAGAGGTTTCACTCCATGCCAATCAGCAATAGATCAGATTTTCTCTCTGCGGCATTCGATGGAAAAACTATTGGAATATGAACATCAGTTGCACCATGTTTACATCGACTTTAAAGCCGCCTATGATAACATAGGCAGGGTGAAACTGTACACGGCCGTAAGAGAATTCGGTAGCCCGAAGAAATTGGTAAGGCTGACTAGCCGACCCTGACAAATGTACGAGGCCAGATAAAAGCAACAGGACCACTATCAAGAACAGTGAATATTATCAACGGTCTAAGACAACGGGGTGCCCTATCATGCGTCCTCTTTAACCTGGCCCTGGAAAAAGTGATCCGTGATGCTGGAGGAAATTCAAGGGACATCACTTTCTTTAAGTCCACCCAATTACTGGCCTATGCTGACGGTATCGACATCATGCGAAGAACGATCCGAGGTGTACAAGCTGCTTTCATTTAGATTGAGCCAGCGCGAGATCTTGGGCTGAACATAAATGAAGACGAGAGAAAATATATGATGGAAACGTCAGCACCACAAATCAACCAACCAACATCAAATTGCACTGGTCAAATAAGAATGATAAAGATTGGAGACTACAACTTTGAAATCGTTGATAGCTTCCCCTATCTAGAGTCGAAAATCACAACTAATAACAGCTACGACAACGAAATCCGCGCACGGTTGTTGCCAGCCAATAGAGCCTATTTCGGCTTACAAAAACTGTTCCTCTCAAAGCGCTTCACCACAGGGTCAAAGCTCTTACTGTATAAGACAACGCTCTTACCATTCTTCATGTGGTCCTCGTAGACGTGGGTTCTTAGCAAGAAAAATTGCGAATTTCTGACCCCCTATGAGGATGGATGATTCCGTAGTGTGATGAAATCTATTAGCGATACCACGACCGTCTGGTTGTGGATAAAACGCGACTCAACAGCCAACGGTAGCCGGTAACCTAAACTGTATGAGTGAGGATAAGCGAAGACGAGGCAGACCCTGCCTGAGATTAGTCAATGACGTAGGCCAAAACGACAGACAGCCTTTTAGGAATTTTGAATTGGTGGACCTCGGCGCAAAATCAGGATGTCTGGAGTTCCTTATGAAGGCTGACCTAGACCGGGTACCGGTTGTTGCGCCGTTGATGATGGTGGTGATAAAAAATTAATTTACGGCATTTACCCTAGTTCGATACACCACGTTAAGCGAATCCAAAGCCAAATGATGGCATTTCCGCTCATAGCATGGTACCTATGCCAGGTGCGATACGACAGATTCTGTGCATATTGTGACGCTACCACAGGGTAACATCGATATAGTGCTACTGGTTTGAATGTGCTCATTTGCACCATGCACACACCACATACCTAGTTCATTTGGTAAAGCCTTAGCTGCGATATCACAGCAGGTACTACAGCGATACAGAGATACACAACCACCCCAGGTGGAATATTTTCGCACAATACTTGCGGCAGTATAAGGCGACGAATTGGGTTAATTGTTATGTGCGCATTGGATACCATGGATTGAGTATGACGACATTATTTAGTCTAAAAGATTTTTTCTCAGCGCTAGCCAAAAGTGAAAAGCGTCAATAGTCGGACGTAGCAAATATTTCCACCAAATAAAGCTCTGCCTTAAAGTAGGCAATAGGAAGGTGCAATAATTTCTCCAGAGTTTGTGTCAGTTCAGGCTAGAAGTCGAAGAGGTGCAAATTATATCTGGCAAAACAAATGAAAGTAGAAATGTATTTATTGTTCGAATAAAAAATTACCTAATATGGCACAATTGCCACACGTATAACAATTTAGGACTTCCTAGCAAGTCCAAGCAATGGCGTAAGTTGCTTGGTATTTCACGGACGGACAGACAAAACTTATAGAGAAAGGAACTTTTTCTGGATTATAGTCCCTGTCAGTTTTATAATCTGAAAATTCAATGATCATACAGGTGACCTATTGAAGGAGGTAATAGCAGAACCAGAAGTAACGATATCTTTCTTTCAAAAGCTGTTCTGTTAGGCTTTAGACGCAATTCCTTATTTAGAGCTTCGAGCTCAATATTTTCGAACCAACGCAGACCAACCCTCCGCCGTGCACATCAATGAAGGGAAGTCAAAATATATTTTGGCAACGTCAGCATCAAAAACTAACCAACTAACAATATCAAACATCAATTTTTGATCCCCTTTATGAGCATGGATGATTCCATAGTCTGTATAAAGATCAAATCTATTAGCAATACCATAACCATCAGGTTGTGGATAAAATCCGGCTCAATAGGTTACGGTGGGCCTGGGACACTTAATCCGTATGGATGAACCCGGAAAGTCTATAAAGGTCATATCTATGATAGAAAAAGAAGACGAGGCAAACCCTGCCTGAGATGGAACGATGACGTAGACCAGGACGCCAGGTAACTTTTAGAGATATCGAATTGGTGGACCTCGGCGCAAAGCCGGGATGTTTGGAGTTCCTTATTAAGGCAGGCCTAGACCGGATACTGGTTGTTGCGCCGTCGATAATGATGATGTCACCGAGCGCTTCAATTATCAAAGTTCTGTATATTTACAATAGATTTAAGTAGAGATATTTCCAATCGGTAACTACGTCTTAACGTTTATGTATGTATAAACAAGTCGGGACACCGAAAGCTAGACGCTTCAGGTACGAAAGGTTTTGTGTATTTCTTCTATAAAGAGATTTGAGTGGGTATTTGCCCCATTAGTATGTAGCACATAATATATGGATATATTATGTGAAAATATCCACTTTCAAGCGATATTGACATTCAAAGTCTTAAATTTGCACAGAAGCGACAACTTTGGTGTATTATAACTTTGTTAGTAATAGTGTGATTTTCACCAAATTTGGTGCTCTTTACTGTAGCCTATATTGCTGCAAAATTTCGTGATTCTAGGATGAACTTAAGGGGGGTTTCCTGTCAATTACTAAAAATTATAGTAATGTACTATTATTAACTTTGTTTGAGCAGGCATCCGTATGGAGGGTATTTCGAAGCCTAGGCACCATACAGTGGCAGCCTCCTGATTTTTTTCAGATTTTTTGGTTTGGTAGTTTCTGAGAACGGGATCGTTAAAAAAATGGTCACTTTCAACCCCCTCACTCCCCACCTTACAAACAAATGTCAAATCCAAGACCGGCTTCGAAAAGTACTAATCGAGATCTTTAATTTGATATCCCACATGATGATTTGATGAAAAAAAAATTCACAGCCTTCTTTTGCATGTATGGGGACCCCTCCTTAAATTCGACATAAAAGGATGTAACTCACTGTATGCGTGAGCGTTCACAGTTCCCACCTTTCTACCAAATTTGGTGTCAATCGCTATAACCGTTTCCGAGAAAAATGCATGTAACGGACAGACAGGCAGACAGACAGACAAACAGACAGACAGACGGACAGACAGGCAGACAGTAAACCGATTTTAATAAGGTTTTGTGTTTATACAAAACCTTAAAAAGCTATTGTGGCCTATAGACCTACCTATAAACTATAGAATGTCTTTTAAACCTTAAACCGACAGAAATTTTATTATGTTCTCTACTTTCACGTGTTTCAATCAAGCATTTGATGTTAAGTATTTTCGCAAGTGCCTGAACCTACTTTGCACAAGTATCGGACACTGTCGCAGAACATGTGTGGAAGTTTCTCACTCTCCTCACAGAATCTACCGACAGTGTCCGTATAAATCCCTGGCTTCTCTAGGTGATAGTTTAGCCGGCAACGACCAGTGAGTATTCCGACAATAATCTGGAAGCTATTCTCGGTGAGATTTAAACACTCTTTCGAACACTTTTGTATCCCCCAATGGCGCTAGGCCCCTGGACTGTTCCATTCCAGATAAGCTCGCCCAGTAAAGTTTCCTCGGCCGTTCCTCTTCTTTTTGCAAAGTCGTAGCCATGAACTCATTTCCGACTGGACCGTATAGCGGCGTGGCTGCTCATCTCCTGGCCAGCTCGTAAATTGCGTTATTGCCTTCTTACCCAATGAGGCCTGGAACCCTGATTATCCAGACCTTATTGAGGGAGCGGAGCGTATTCAGTCTGTTAAGGTATACTCATACCAATTTGGAATATACCTTAATAGTCTCTTGGCTGTTGTTTAGAATATTAGTGTGCTGCCCCCTATAGTTCCGTTCGAGCTTGAAGGAAACACACATGTCTACGGCTTATATTTCCGCCTGAAATATGCGGGTACCAACGATCCTGGCGCCTGCTCCCTCTGCCGTGAGGGATCCGTCAGTGTATTAGGTAATCAGTTGCTGTCTCAGTTTGCAATATATCCGTCAGCGGATACAGAGCAGTTTCGATTGACATGGCATGGGTGTAGGTGGTTGCGTATTAAAACATTAATTCTAACATAGTTGTCTATGAACTTCTCGACAGTCTTAAGTACGAGTGATGTCAGGCAGATTGGTCTGAAAGATTTAAGGTGAAAAAGATCCTTATAAACCACTTTCGGAGTAAGGACGTTCTTGTTCGTCTTCATGACCTTGGTATATTTCCCAAGGTTATGCTGTTCCTTACCACTCTTAAGAGAGATCCTAACATGATTTCTAGGCCGCTCTGGAGTAGTGCTGGGAAAATGCCATCTACTCCTAGTGATTTCCGTGGGTTAAAGGGTCATCTTTCATCTTTTTCCTCTTTCTGTCCGTTATTGGGGTCTCTGACAGAATGCAATTACCTTCCGGATACCAGAAAATGAGTTGTGAGGTGCAGATGTATCCTGCCCTTCGTTCCCGGTAAACGTCCCATCTTCCTTCGTCAGACATACAGAAAATATGCCTCCGTCTTTGGCTATAACTTCATATAGCCTGGATGCTTCTGCGGTTGCTTCTATTCCTTGACAGAATTCAAGCTCTTTCGTTTTGCTTCACTGGTCGCGTTTCTATACGCCGTCAGTGCCCTTTTGTACCTTTACCAATCTTCGGTTTGTTTCGCCCGACGGAAGAGTTTTCGCATCTACTTTCTCATTCCGGCAATGTTCCTGCTCCGAATCTGATTATTCTGCGATTCAACACAGAAGGCTCATCCGGCACCCTCCGCAGCACCAAGCCGCGTATCAGAGTGTTTCCTAGAGTTGTGTCTGGTGTCAATTATTACAGATACAGTTCTGCATGGTGAAGGTTAACTTGGGCTGCTTAGTGTTGCCCAACTGTACTGTTAGTACTTGGAGCTTTTCGCCAATGTCAGAGCATTGTCCTCCTCTTCTAACGTGCTTGCATTTCGCCGTCCGCATTGAGCTCTAGAAAACAAGATCAAGGTCGTCCAGCTTTTCCTCTTTTATGGGAAACAGGTCCATTTCCCTGTTTGGTACTGTTTTTTTTTTCTCTATAGCTTGCGCGATTCCTTCGAAGTGTCCTTCCTTGACTTCGTCCTATGAACGTGTACAGGTTTGCTACCAAATCTGTAATTTCTGTGGCAGTTACCACGTTTAATTGCATCTAGAGATTGGTTGTCTGCCCCCATCGTGAGGAGTTTGCCTTTGCCCTCCTCCTTGCTTTTAAAAACTCTCCATAACCATGTGTTGAGATCCATGTTTTGACTTAAGAGGAGGCGTAGAAGCTTCCCCTTCTCAATCGCTGGGGCTTTAGGAAGGTTGATCGTCGCCGCGAGTGCCCACAGTACATGTCGGCAGTTCAGTTCTCTTTCATCCTGGCAATTGAGGAACTATAGCTCTAAGCCAGTCCGCTTGTCTTCTGTAAAGCAGTCTACCTGTATAAGCCCTGGTTAAAAGTGTATGCCATTGAACACGAGCTCCATATTCCATCCCTCACACATCTTCATGACGATCAAGTCCTGCTCCTCACGAGTAAGTATTTGCTCCGGAAACACCTTCGGCAGTATGGCCAGTACAATGCTCTTTGCTGCTAACGATGAGTTGCTGCCTCCTGCCTTAATCCCTAACCGCCCCGAGATTTCCTCTCTCTTGGGCTCGGGTTTACATCTCTTGGGAACATTTTTCTCCTGAGGGTTGATTTCGGCTACTCGCTTTCTTAGCTCTGATGCTGAAGACTTAGGTCTGTCCTGAGCCATCTTAAGGGCCTCTTCTGGTTTCAGGCCGTCCTTCTGATAACACAGATACCATTTAGCACCTACACAGCTGAGACCTACCTCCTTCCTGACGTCTGATATGGTAACATCAATGCTGCAAGCAGAACTATCGTGTGTGGTTTGTGGCTCATACCGGCAAACCATACATATTCCCGTGATCAGCCCATGCTGCATGCAAGGTTTTGGTGAATCACTTTACTTACAATATTATGCTTCTTCGTGTATTGTACCGTTGTTATAACAGTGCAGCCAGCTGGTCTAACATCTCTACCGTCGATCAACACATTGAGGACTGGTCGTTATCCACCCGTATTTTCATTATGACCTTTTTATAAGCCCGTGTGGTGGCTACGCCATTCTAAATGACACACATAAATCCCTCCGTCTCAGTAAAGAGCTCCCCAGCACACAGCCTTCTGTTGGGCAAATGCAAATTGACAAAAGGCTGTCAAAGGCAATTCAGGTGTTTGCCCTGCATTGGATGGATCCTTCAAGTTAAGGGGGTCATCCCGTGCGTCGGATGCGAAGAATCGATTTTTTTTCGAATCAATTGTATCTAGATATAGTGTCGAATATATGGGCAAAGTGATTTTTTGATATTCCGAATCGTTCGGAAATTATAGCTTTAAACACGGGAAAAGCCACATGCCAGATTTATGTCGATCGCCGTAATAAAGCTCGTATTTATCGGTCCGAATGACGTTCGAATGACTTCGCTAAACAGATAAGAATTGAAGCGAAGGCTGTATATTTGTTTCTGCGAAAACCTAAAGTCTAGCAGATTAATGGTCAGCAGATAGCAGATTAATGGTCAGTTAAGGTTTTATGGTTAAAAATCGCATTCAACTTTTTAAATGCATTTTTCTCGAAATTGCATGTTGAAAATCGGCTGCCACCATAGCCGAAAATCTATCCAATGAAATTCTTTGAAATTTTCAGACCACCAAAAATTTAGCTTTTAATATTTTTTAATTTTCCTAGTTTTGCAGACTGTAGTTAAGTCTGTACGTTAAAATGCCTTTGGTTTTTTTTATCTAGCGTGGCAGCAGAAAAACACCTTCTTTTTGGAGATGGGTGTATAAATTGCTCCGTTTTTCAATAAAGGACTATACGATCGGGCTGAAAAACTTATTATGCATGCAGAAGATATTAACAAATCGATGGTGACAAATTCGTATTTGTATCTTTATCCAGTTCTCCGCAAAAAAAGAAATCTAAAAAAACGGCCTGCACACGGGATGACCTAGTTAAGTGCAATCAGCCCGCCGTCTGCCTGAGATACAGCCATATGAAAGGGACTCGCTTGCTCTTTTTTATATATATAAAAATCAGCACGTAGCGGGTCGACTTGGCACTGGTGTTATACCACCACATCAACCACGCCCCTACCTCCGATGTCACGCGCCGGTTCATCCGCTCCACAGCAGAATTTAAAGATGCATTCGGAATTTGGACATAGTAATCCGTATCTGCCGCTGGACGTTTTTATTTATTGCATTTATTTCATTCTCCCCCAGAGATGCTATTTCAATTCCAGGTTCACAAGTCGCAGGAATTCGGACAGCAGAGCATTCTTCAAATCGCTAACTCGAGCATGGGTTACTTGAAGAATTTCTAGGTACATGTAGAATTCTGTCTCGGTCATAGTTTGGATGCTATGTTCGTCATGCGGTTCGTGATGACCTTTGCGGATGACTTGTATTCGACGCTTGTTTAATCCAAATTTCATTCGGCTGAATATGGTGGTTGTCAATACCAGCATGCAGCTTTATGTCATCTAAGTACATCAAGTGTGTCAGCTTGCACTTAGCACTTATTATAGTTTTTACTAAATTAAGAAATTTATTATTATAAGAATTACAAAATTTAATAAAAAAAACATAAATTAACTGAAAGAACACATAATTAATTACAATTGGTGACCCAAGTTAAGATTGAAATATGTGCATGAAGCAGAGTCTGAAGCGTTTTAAGGAGGAAAACCACATTAGAGAGTTTTCAGAATCGACTTTTTTTATTGCATAGATCGTTAACTTAGCTATCCCAGAACACGCTTCGGAAATTTAAAAGCGAAATTCGTGGTCCTTTAGATTTTATAGAAGTAAAACCGACCGATTATCGGGTATAGGCTCATGGTCTACCGCCCGGGATGGTAATCGTTTTATGCCCTAACGAAATCTAGTAGCCTTATGTCAATAGTGTATTAACCCCAAACCAAAAATCCGAAAAAAATCAGGGTGGTGCGCTCAGATAAAATCTAGGCTCGAAAAATACGTGCCGTTTCGATATCTGCTCAAATAAATTTACTAATAGTATATTACGAACTTTTAGAAAAACCCCCCTTAAGTTCATTCTAGGAATACCAAATTTTGCAACAGCAGAAGATAATAGCTTGCATACACATTTTATATTTCATAGAAATCTGGCTGTTAACGCCAAAGTTATAGTAGTTCAAACTTAATAACTTCGCGTGAATTTGCTGGTTCTAAACTTATGCAGATAAGATGCTGACGTCATAATTAACGAGAATAATTGACATTCTAGTCAAATATTATATCAAAATTACATTCGTGAAGAATCTACTTCTTCCCAGCCCTTTTTAAGGTTTTGGGTAAAACGAAACCTTATGAAAATCGGTTTTCTGTCTGTCTGTCCGTCTGTCAGTGCGTCTGTCTGTCTGTCCGTCACACACATTTTTGTCGGAGACGGTTGTAGCGATTCACACCGAATTTGGTTAAAAGGTGGGAACTGTGAACGCTCCCGCATACCGTGAGTTACATAATTCTACCCGCATACATGTAGAAGGGGGTGCAGATTTTTTTTCATCAAATATATTCATGCGGGATATCAAATGAAAGGTCTAGGTTAGTACTTTCCGAAGCTGGTCTTAGTTTTGACATTTGTTGCAAAGGTGGAGAGTGTCGAAAGTGATCATTTCCTTAACGGAGCCATTCCCAGAAACTACACAACCGAAAAATCTGCAGAAAATCAGGAGGCTGCCACTATATGGTGCTTAGACTCCGAAATAGCCTCTATATCAATATCTGTTCAAATGAAGTGAATGATATTTTATTACTATAATTTTGAGTAATTGGCTGCAGAACCCCCTTAAATTCATTCTAGCACCAGGAAATTTCGTAGAAATAGGCTAGAATATAGAGCATGATCCTACCAGGTTTGGTAGATATCGCGCTATTAGTAACGTTATAAGAGATTAAAGTTGTCACTTCTTTGAAAATTCAAGACTGAATGTGGGTATTCTCACATAATATATTAAATGCAAATGCACACTCTAATGACATATTATTATAAAAGAAATACACAAAACCTTTTATACCTGAAGCTTCTAGCTTCCAGTTTTCCAACTTGTTTTACTGTGAAGATAAAGAATGAAGTCGATTTAAAAATATATCCGGTTGTTGAACACGACACAACGAACCATCACATACACCTCAAACCACGATTTCCAGCATAAGATGGCGGCATATAACTTTGTGATTCATAAGGCGATCACAACACCGCTCAATGAAGAGAGAAGAAATAAAGACATGATTTACATCCTGGAAACAGGCAAGAAAAACGATTACAACAGAACCTCTTCGAAAATTGGATCAAAAAGAAACAACGCCAGGCCTTCTGATAGCAACTTTCAAAATTCTTCTAGGAGGTGAACACAGAGCCTAGGTTCTGGATAACACTAACCTACTCGGATCGGACGCAAAACATCAAAAGGCAGCTACATAAACGTGGATTCCGGGTCACCTCGACCGATCAGTCTAGGACAAAAAAGGTTTACGTGGGACAAAAAAACGGCTAGTCCACACCAGGGTGTTAGAACACTTAAAGGAGGCCGAATCCGCTAAAAATAAGAAAACCCACACATAAAGTCCGCGGTTGCCCGACATATAATAGAGCAGGAACACCGTATGTCCTCGGACAACGCCAATATCTTGAAGGAGGTGAACGACCTTAGGAGACTAGATTCCTAGGAGAGTCTTCAACAATTTTCCCACCTTGGTGGAACTTTTAGGAAGAATAGAAGCCTAATTGAGGTATTATAATCAAAAGAAGTCATAAAAACCCAAATGGTGGGAAATTTTTTCAGAACATAAAACACTGAAGGAACAGTTTCTCCCCCAAATACGTATTTGTTTAAATTAGATAGTTTTAGCTAATAAAACGGAAAAATATCTTCCAAGCCATCGTTCATTTTAAGCTGTGAGCCATTATATGTAACATAGATGTGGATTTACAGCTTTATCAATAAATATATTCCTACTTTCATTTGTTTCAGTTAGTTCCCAAGCCTGAACTTACGCAAACTGGAAAATGTATCTTATCTTCACATTGCATACTCTCAGATAGTGATTATATTTATTGCGCTTTTCACTTTCTATTGGCGTCCACATCACATAACTTCACCAGGTAATGACGTCACCCACAATTTATAATATTCATTGCGAACAGAATAACGAACCCAAATTGTCGCGCTGGCGTGCAAGGGGCGTTGTGGGAAAACACTCCACCTGAAGTGCTTGGGTGTTGCTGTAATGTTTGCCGTGTCGGCTAACTTAGGAAATATCTTAATGTGATTTATGCCACCTCGCTTTGCTGACTGAGCTGTTGGGATCTTTGGGAATAATTTGTGACCTTGACCAGATTTCCCACAATTTTCCGTGTAATATTACACGATCCAGGTGCTTTTGAGTAAACAAGATTCTGTAGAAGATGCGTTGTAGTTAGCACAATAATAGAATGAATAGGCGATTATTGTCTTTAGTTGAACGTAGGGTTTTATTTGGGCGCCAAATTGAATATGTTACTTGCTACCCAAGCACTTTTAAAAATTGATTATTTTTGCCCGGTGTTTTACAAAACTGATGACAATTTTAAGCGGTGTGTAAATGTTCCATAAAGATTCGAACAGTAATGTTACGAGTATAATATAAAGATTTTTGGAAGTCGCCTTTTGACTTCTGCACATTAAAATGTTTTTAAAAAAAACTGACTTTGCAATTGTTTTCCTCAACTGTCCGCCATTTTGTTTTTTTTTCTGCATAAGAAACTTGATTAAAGTAGACACGATAACCACTTGTTTCCTGATCACAAATCTTTTGAATTTTTTGTTTTCACACCATCAAACCAGAATTTTTTACGATCGAAGTGGATTACCACGGTTTTAAGCCGCATTTTGTTTATAACATTATAATTAATTATTGACTGTGGTAAATTAATAAAACATGTTTTTTTCTTATATTTTGAGAGCGTGTTCTGTAACTCAAAAGCAATTGAATGTGTGCGAGTAGGATGTGAGAAAAACAAAGCCTCTCAGACCGCAGTGGTCTGTTGTACTCGATTCCCCCCAAGGACTGTTCAACGTCCTCAATGTAGACTGCCGTGCGCCTGTCCATTAACCGCTCGTCAATCATCCAGTCATCGCCCTTAGGATCGCACACTCTTAGGCTTGAAAGATCCTCGGATATTGCCCCGAAACGAAGCTAGGTTCCTGTTCCTATCCGTAAGCTTGTCTCCCCCTTCCGCTTTTGAGCCAACGGTATGCAAGAGCTCAGCATATCCAGCCACGCACGCTTCTGTTCCGTCTCAGTTTTACTCACGGTTCAGGATAACCACGTATCTTTTACCAAACAAATGTTTGGGATTCCGTTGTTCTCCTGTAGATCGGAACGTGCTAGCTTATCAGCTACTCTCATTGCAATGCACTGATATAAATCTAGGGGCTGCTAATTGAGTAATGTATTTAGAGCTGCGCGTACACATGGCACTGATAATAGCCACATATACAACTCTCCGTAGTAAGGTCAGCTTGTAGTGAAAATTCCTTTGTTTCTCTTTAACCAACCACCCTAATGCACATGTTTAGGGTGCGAACATCAGCCTAATAGTAGTAATATGAATCTACTACATGAGGCATATTGACTTATGGCGAGATAAAAGTTCGCCTTCCCAGTCCATAAGTTCTGAGAGGTCGTTTTTCCCTTATTTCTGCATGTTTGTTCCAAAGAAGCTTCTTATCTGGAATAACTTCCACATATTTCACTTCTTTGCAGGTTTCTCCAGGCATCTCAGCAAGAATGATTTTAAATTGATCTGTCGGAAGTCTTCGGGGTTTAAAAACTCCGGGCTTCGGAATGAAGACTACCTTAACCTTCCGTCAAGAACATGTTAAGAATATAGTCTAGAGGGATATTAGACAAATATTTCTTTAAAGTGGCTCTTGGTGTCCTATACACCCCTTTCGCATCATTGGATACAATTCGTCCATGCCAGGTGCTTGTTTAACATTTTGTAACATTTTACTTAAGTTAAGTTTGTAGAAACAGCTAATTCTCTTTCTGTTTTTTCTATCACCTCCCGGATGGTATACTTCCAACATAGTCAGTAGAGTCTCAACTCTGAAATTTGTGGAAGTTTGCCACGGTTTTGTAACAAACTGGAGGAGAGGAGTTTCCTTTCGAATTTCTTAAGGGTATTTTATATTCACGCTGTGAGCTCCCAAGTTTAACCAGTCTTCATTCCTACTGAAGATACAGTGTCCTGTTTATTTTCTTGAATTTTTGCAGTCCTTTTTACAGGCGTTTGCCTTGGTTTGTAAGATAAGAAAAGCACTCTAAAGAGTGCGATTTAAAGTGTCCAACTAATCTTCTCTCACTAAAGAGTCATCAGTTGCCTCTTTTTCGCATAAAGTTTATTGAACTTTACTCGATTCGATTATTGCATTGCAGTCTGTTCGCCTGCAATATTCAGAATAAATTCTAAGCAGTGACATGAACACTCCAACTCCGTATTCCACGCCCAGCGCCCTATGCACTGCTTTATGCATATAATGTTTTCCTAGAATCATCATCATTATCAACGGCGCAACAACCGGTATTCGGTCTAGGCCTGCCTTAATAAGGAACTCTGGACAGCCCAGTTCTGCCGGGCCCACCAATTCGATATCCCTAAAAGCTGTCTGGCGTCCTGACCTACGCCATCGCTCCATCTCAGGCAGGGTCTGCCTCGTCTTCTTTCTCTACCATAGATTTTGTTCCTATAAACTTCCTGAGCTGGATTGTCCTCATCCATACGGAATAAGTGACCCGCCCACCGTAACCTATTGAGCCGGTTTTTATCCATAACTTGACGGTCATGGTATCGCTCATAGATTTAGTCATTGTGTAGGTTATGGAATCGTCCACCCCACGTAGGGGGCCAAAAATTCTACGCAGGATTCTTCTCTCGAACGCGGTTAAGAGTTCGCAACTTTTCTTCAACCAACAACCGTGCGCGGATTTCATCATCGTAGCTGTTGTGATTTTCGATCCTAAATAGGAGAAATTATCAACGGTTTCAAAGTAGTAGTCTCCTATCTTTATTCTTCACGTATGACCAGTGAGGTTTGATGTTGTTGGTTGGTTGGCCACCGTATACTTTGTCTTGCCTTCATTGATGTGCAGCCAAAGATCTCGCGCCACCTGCTCGATCTGGATGAAGGATGAGTTTGTATGTCTCGGGTCGTTATCATCGCATAATGTGGATATCGTCAGCATAGGCCAATAGTTGGGTGGACTTAAAGAGGATCGTACCTCTTGCATTTACGCATCACGGATCACTTTCTCGAGGGCCAGGTTAAAGAGGATGCATGATAGGGCATCCCCTTAGCGTAGACCGTTGTTGATGTCGAATGGTCTTGAGAGTGATCCTGCAGCTTTTATCTGGCCTCGCACATTGGTCATGGTCAGCCTAGTCAGTCTTATCAATTTCGTCGGGATACTGAATTCCCTAGCATCGGATAGCAAAAATGATCTCGAGCAGCTTTGACAAAAATGGAATGATCACCTCAAGTAACACGGTGTCTGATTAAATCTGAATAAAACTAAGTTTTTGCATCCATCCCCATGAAAGCAATCACTGTCAGCGGCACTGACTTGCCCAGAACTGAGCAATTTAAATACCTCGGGTCAATGCTATCAGCCAATGGAGAACTGCGTTATGAAATTGCTTCACGCATTAGCACAACCTGGATGAAGTAACGTTTCACAACTAGTGTTCTTTGTGATCAACATTTCAACAAACGTCTCAAATGGAAAATTTACTGTTCGTCCTGTCGCTCTTTATAGTTTTGACTATTGGAAGACTATAAAAGACAATGAACGGTGTCTTGCGGTAATGGAGACGAAGGTATTGCTTTGGACTAATGGCGTGACACGTTTTGATCACATGTGAAATGAGGATATTCGTGATCGTTATGAGGTTGCACCGATCGTGGAAAAATTGTGAGAGAGGCATCTTCAATGGTATGATCACGCAATTTGCGCTAACGAGAATTTACTTGCCAAGATTGGTCTAAACATTGAAGTCGATGGTAAAAGATCAAAAGGCGGCCGAATCAACGGTGGCTTGATACGCTGGATGGGGATTTAGAAAGCCTCGAGATTGCATTCAGATCAGGTATTTGATAGAACCAAATAGCAAAATCGATCACGGCGACCGGACCCCGCTTGTGAACGATACAAAGAAGAAAAAGTAGAAGTGACATGAACACTTCGACTAGTCGTCTCTGGAATCTAATCAACTCTAACAATTTTGAAGTGCAGATTGTTAGGATAACTACTTCACTTACTGTTGGCCCCATGAATATTGAGGCATATTTATGATCGCAGCGACCAGCTCTGATAAGGAGTACTTTATTGCCAAAAAGCTAACTGAACTCTGGGCATACCCTATGTTTGCATTCATGTCATCATCATCATCAACGGCGCAACAACCGGTATCCGGTTTAGGCCTGCCTTAATAAGGAACTCCAGACATCCCGGTTTTGCGCCGAGGTCCACCAATTCGATATGCGTTCATGTGATCAGCTGAAAAATAGCTTTCTGCTACTCTCCCTATGACACCACAACCTATTATGAGTTTAGAGCTACTTGATTCAGCTCAGATTAGTTCTTGCGTCGGCGGAGGAGACAAAGAATCATAGGGTAAGTAAGCCGAGGTAACAATCGAGCTTTTCCTCTTTCCAATGCCAATGGGATGATCGCAATTAGGTGCTGAAAACAATTTTGATATCCATCCGGGGGGTCTCTTATCGAAGATCTTAGCCCCCTTTACTGGTGGAATACCATATAATTTGGAAAAAGGAACCCATGCCTCTTGTACCAGAAATATATGTAGAAGAGCAAGCCTGTAACTTTGCCAGCCTTCCTGCCAGTATATAGAAAAGAGTTCTGGCATGCTGGAAGTTAATTTCACTACCTTTTGGGTTAATTGATATAAGTTTAGTCTAATGTGGAAATCGCTTTTAACTGAGGAGTCTCTTGTGTCTAGTGTGAGTGTCACGGATATTACCACCTTCTGTCGAAAGTTCTACTTTCTTCCATCCAATTTCTTTAGGTATTTTCGCAACTAGTGGTGTAGTCGGCTGGGAGCCTTCTCAGGTTCATGTTGTCTGGTAACTGTTCCACACGCTAGTATTAGACTGAAGGGAAGAGAAAGTTCTAACGCATGATTTAGCCATTATGGCTGCCGAACGCCTCCTCTCCATTCTCTAGAAGAGCTGGGCAACAGTGACACCGACAAACCGTTTCCTTAATCTTCATGTGTTTTAGGCACCCTTGTTAAGTACTGAAGGTGGTGTCCGCTGGGAGTTCATTATTCATTATCTCTTTCCTTTAACTGACGATAATTGTGAATGCTACGCATCAAACGCTCTTGCTTTATTTGGGCTCGGGGATAGTGTGTATGAGTTTGTCTGATGATTACATTACGGAAACATAAGCATATATCGGGCAATTTGCCCAAAAGTGGAGTGTTGGCCTCATATTATAAGATTTGAGACTGAATTTGAACTAAAAGGAATTTTCGATATCCGGTCCCTATGAAACAGGAACTGTTACTGTCAGTGGCCCCTACCTTAGGAGGCACTCCCTTAACAAGATTGGTGATTGGTGAATAATAATGTCAGTGGGAAATGACCAAAATATCAGCTGAAACAACTATGGCTTGAAATACTAGACAGTTTAGTGAGAACCTGTTGAGTCCATCCAGATCAGATGAGCCAGCCCGCTTTTGAGCGGGAGGATGGTTATAAACGCGGACACTTTGCTTTCTGGCGGCATGACGAATTTTTTAAAAAGACGCACTGTTAAAAACCTTTTGAGTGCACACGAACACTCCTATCCTGTGTTAGCCTTCCAACCTGTTCTCTCGGATGGTGTACTTTTGAGAGAGTATGCACTGCTTCAACTCTGGAGTTCATGAAAATTTCATGCGGTCCAACAGTACGTCCTAAAATAGCCTCTTTTAGAAATTATTTAGAGCCGTTTTTACTCAAGCTGCAAGTTTCTGTCCAAGCACTTTACATCCTTATTGATTTGACAAGCGGGCTTTAGAAGTCCCTCTTCGCTGAATTCAAGTAGCTTCTTTCCTCTAGGATTGCATTTGCTGCTTTCCCAGCAAACATATTGAGCGTTGTCATCACAACCAATTAAGAGTTTAAGACTATTTGACTTCCCACAAGCTACCAGATCCTGTAGCTCTTGCGTCGGCGAAGACAAAAAAGAATCATGGGCTAAATACACAGAGGTAACAATGACAACTCTCCTCTTGTCCTGGAAACAAAATTGAAAGTACTTCTCATCGTAGAAGATTCTAGTTCCCTTTACCGATTCAATGCCATAGATTTGTTTAACCGAACTCCGCCGAACCGGCTCTTCTACCAGAAAACATGAAGGCATGCTACTTTGCAGTTTAATATATGTAGCAAAGCGGCCATTAACTGAAAAGTCCGCTGCATCCATTGCTGGCGTCATCGGGGTTACTAGCTTCTCTTGCGGCGGAAAGTTGCACCTTCTTGTGTCCAATGACATTAATGTTGCAACGCCCATATTTTTTTTTTCCCAGAAATTTCCCCTTTTTTTGCAGCACCTCTGTGCCGTCGGCTTTCAGTCTTCTCCGGTTCATTATATACCGGTATTATCCCACTTTAGATTTCCTTTTTTTGCCTTTTCTGGATAAAGATGAGAGGGAAGGTTTCGTCAGAAGATCTAACGTGTAATCATCTCTGCTTTGCAACGTTTCCTTTTGCTAAACTTTCCCCTTTTTAGAAAAAGGAGTGTCATCGATAGACCGGCTGTAGTCGGGTATTCAATCTTTTTGATTCTGGGCGTTGTTATACTCTCCTTTCTAGCTGACCGTAGACAGCAAGTGTAGGCTTTGCACTTACGTAGAGAGCTTGCCTTATTCCGTGAGTTTTAATAATTGCCGTACTTAATTATGATGCCGGAAGAATTGAGACTTCAGCGCTTGTATTGACTAGGTAGTTCCACCGGCTCAAGAGGTCGTAGATTCTGAGGCAACATGGTGCTACATTTCGGGTAGCAGTGGCTAGAACTCCCGGTGTCTGTTTTTTTCGGTGAGAAATTGCTGGGGCTGGTACATTTCTTTGTTTTTGATGGTACCAGTATGCCTCGGTACTTGCCGAAGGTCCTGGCGATCTACTAACCGATAGCCCATGTCGGGATGTGAATCAAGACCTTGATCTAGTTTTATTTCTCGAACGCAGGCACCGACGGCCTCTGCCAACTAAGAGAGGGTGGCTGTTAATGCTGCACCTGAGCTGAGCTTCTCTTATCGCGAGTCACCTCGCCAACGATGGGTCGTACGTGGTCCTCATGAACGACTAACATGTTCAGGATGGCCTGTGTGCTCTCCCGGAGCGCCTGCAGCTACTGTGTGAAACAAAACCCTAAAACCTTCGTTGATACGTCGATCACAAAGAATAATAATTGTGGAACCCCACTTCATCCAAGTTGCGTTAATGCGTGAAGCAATTTCGCAACGCAGTTCTCCATTCGCTGATAGCGTTGACCTGAGGTATTTAAATCGCTCAGTTCTGGGTAGATCACTGCTGCTGATGCCGTGATTGTGCGGTTTCATGAGGATCGGTCGTCAAAAAATTCAGTTTTGTTTAGATTCAATCTGAGACGGTGTTGCATGAGGCGATCATTTCCTTTTTGGACATTTTTGGCACACTGTCAAACGCTTTCTCTAGATCCAGAAATGTAATGTAAAGAGGGCGATGCTTCTCATAGTGTTTCTCCAGTAGCCACGCAGCGTGTATTGCGTCAGCAGTTCCGCAGTTTTTGACAAATCTGGCTTGATTCACGGTTGTTTCAACGATTTCGCGAGCACGGTTGTCAAGAATGCGTTCAAAAATCTTCATGGTGTGGGAAACTAATCGGATCGGAAGGTAATTTGTACATTCTGCGGGACTACTTTTCTTTTTCCACATTGGAACTATGGTACTTTCTTGTCAGTCAGATGGTGTTCTCCCTTCCTGAATAACCCGATTAAAGAATTCACTGAGCCATAGTGCTGGGTCCCAGCTCTTCGTTTTCCAGAGCTCAGATGCGATATCGTCAGGTCATGTTGCTTTCCCTCATTTCATTCATTTTATTGCATCCTCGACGTCAGTTACGCTTACAGGTGGAACTGGTCCAAATATCGGCAATGGTTATGGAAGTGGAGGATAAGCAAACTTTTCAGTTCAAATTTGCTCGAAATATTCTCACCATCTATCCGTTGCGGCTCGATGGTTGTAAGCAAAGTACCGTTCTTATCATTAACGCAACAGAAGTGTTCGATATTCTATGTGCGGTCGTTACGGCTTTTGGCAAGTCCATACAGATCTTTCTTGCCATCCTGAGTGTCCAGTTATCGTTAAGATTTTTGTAAGAGAGCGACTACTTTCTTTGCTTCCCGATTGGCACTCTTACAAATTTGCAAATTAGCAAGCGTTTTGTCGTCGAGAAATTTGTGGTATAGACCTTTCTTTTCACGGACCTTCAGTTCAACATCATCATTCTAACGCCAAGTATCTCGGTTGATGTACCGCTTACCCGACTTGGAGACCTCGAAGGTTGCAGAGGCCGCCTTGTGGATCATGTCTTACATTTGGTTTCACGATTCTTCCACCGGCCGATGTTGAGGTGCGATGGTCTCATAGGGAACGGCTTTACAATCAGTGACAGTGGTGAAATGTCGGCGTATTACGAGAATATAGTCGATGTGCGTTTTAATGTTTCCACTATAAAATGTAGAAAGATGAGATAATCGTTTCATGAACCATGTAATCGATTGTACGCTTGCCACCCTCATTGTGCGCTCCGAACACCTTTCCCCTATGGCACCGGTTGACGTTCGCCTTTTCACCTACATAACCATTAAGGTCGCCGACAATGAAGATATAGTCCCTCGAAGCCTGTCCCAGATATGATATCAAAATCATACTTCGGGATTTTAACAGCCAAGTAAGGAAGGAGGCCATATTCAGGTGATACGCTGGCTACCATAGCATACATCAAAATACAAATGATAGCGGACTGCGGATGATTCTATTAGCAGTGCCACACGAAGTGGTTGTTGGAAGTACCTGGTTTGCGCGGAAAGCGGTCCACAAACATACGTGGGCTTCTCCAGATGGGACCACTTTCAACCAAATTGACCACGTGTTGATCGAACGCCACCGCTCAGGCTTGATGATTATTAGAACATATAGCCGCCAAATATAGACTCGGGTCACCATTTCGTTGGCATAGTGCTCCGAGCTCGAATGACGACACCATGCAGAATCCATTCTAACAATCAGGTGAGAGTTAACACTGAATCCATCCACAACACAGCCGCCCGCAACACCTATAAGAGGGAAATGGATGCCGCAATAACCGCAGTCAACAGAGGACCTGGGGATGAAGCATCAACAAATGATCTTCACAACCTCCTGAAGAACGTTATTATTGATACGGCCACATACATGCTTGGTCCCAGCCGCAAAGGGAGTCGGAACGGCTGGTTCGACGATGAATCCAAGCTAGCAACGGAACGGCAGAATGCTTGAGTACTTTGATGAGCTACTGAACAACTAGATCAACGGCGAGTTGGAAGTCCCGCCAACTGAAGACGACGGGCAAATACTGCCACCACCAAGTTTAGGAGAAACAGTCCGTGCAATTCATCGGCTAAAAAATCATAAGTCGCCAGGAGCCGATGGAATTACAGCCGAATTGGTTAAATATGGAGGCGATTAATTACACCAAGTGGTTCATCAACTTGTGCTCAAGGTATGGGACAGCGAATCAATCCCTGACGATTGGCAACGAGGCATTATCTGTCTCATACATGAAAACGGAGATATCACACAGTGCGGCAATTATAGAGGTATCACGTTGCTGTGTACCATCTATAAGATATTCTCCACTATCTTGCTAGGCCGGATAACCCCATACGCTCAGAACATCATTGGCCCATACCAAAGAGGCTTCACCACAGGCAAATCAGCAACAGATCAGATTTTCTCTCTGCGGCAAGCGATGGAAAAATTGTTGGAATGATTACTCTCAAGACCATTCGACATCAACAACGATCTACGAGAAGAGGATGCCCTATCATGTGTCCTCTTTAACCTATCCCTCGAGAAAGTGATCCGTGATGCTGAGGTAAATGCAAGAGGTACGATCCTCTTCAAGTCCACCCAACTACTGGCCTATGCTGACGATATCGACATCATGGGAAGAACCACCCGACACGTACAAACTGTCTTCATCCAGATCGAGCAGATGGTGCGAGATCTTGGGCACATCAATGAAGGCAAGACAAAATATATGGTGGCAACGTCAGCACCGAAGACGAACCAACCAACAACATCAAACCGCACTGGTCAAACAGGAAGAATAAGGATAGGAGAATACAACTTTGAGACCGTTGATAACTTCTCCTATCTAGGGTCGCAAATCACAACCGATAAAAGCTACGATGATGAAATCTGCGCACGGTTGTTGTCAGCGTACAGAGCCTATTTCAGCTTACAAAACTGTTACTCTCGGAACGTCTCAGCATAGGGGCAAAGCTCTTACTGTACAAAACTATGCTTTTGCCAGTCCTCATGTATTCCTCGGAAACTTGGGTTGTTAGCAAGAAAAATACCATGACCGTTAGGTTGTGGATAAAATCCGGCTCAATAGGTTGCGGTGGGCGGGTCACTTAATCCGTACGGATGAGGATAATCGAGCCCGGAAAGTCTATAAGGTCAATGTCTATGGTAGAAAATGAAGTCGAGGCAGACTCTGCCTAAGATGGAGCGATGGCATAGGCCAGGACGCCAGACAGCTTTTAGGTATATCGAATTGGTGGACCTCGGCGCAAAACCGGGATGTCTGCAGTTCCTTATTAAGGCAGGCCTACACCGGATACCGGTTGTTGCGCCGTTGATGATGATAATGATAACGACGATATTGTTCCCTTGTCCGCCTTGAACAAATATAGCGGTTTACCACGAAGTTCGCGTATTGCTTGTAAATCGTGGTTGGCGGGTCATTCATTTTACTCATACCCGAACGAATTTCATCCTTAGTGTCGTTATCCAAGAATTTTATACCTGCCTCGATGTTAACTAGGGTTTCGTCGACAACTTTAGTTGGTGGTACCGCTAACGTAAGACCGTTCATTATGCAGTTCAATATCCGTTTTGTTCATTGCCTAGTTATCAATATGCGAGATGTTATTACTATTTACCTGTGGACTCAATTCGTTTTTTAGGGTCGACAATTTTTTATTTGGAACGCGGCATCTCTTTATAATTTCACACACAAAAGCTCGGCGTTGGTCGAATGGCAAACCCAATTCTGCGGCTTCTTTTGCTATCTTGAGAATTTCAGTTTCGAAGAAGAGAAGGAGAAAAAGTCTCCACTTCCAAATTGTTACACTTAGGAGAAGACGGTTGTTTTTTTTCCTATCCAAAAATAAAATAAGTAAGTCAATAGTTAAAGCATCACGAGCACTTTCGCTCATTTAACTCTCGAAGGAAACCCATCTAGTAAAAGATCCTTGTAAAATTCAACTTTTCCATCAAAACTTCGCAAGCCAGAGGCTGTTCCTTAGTCGAAAATACTTCATTAATTTCTCATTAGTTTTACGTTTGCGGAACTATGATAATTCTTCCTTTTGTTTTCGTGACTCTTCTTATCCTATTCCATCCATTGGCAACAGTAACCGCTTTCGTATTCTTGACTGCAGTTGGAACTTCTGTAATCGCTTTCCGCATTCCTTACTATTCTTCGCTGAAACATAAAGAAAATTATTAATGGAATACTGTTACTACTTTAAATTATTTTCTGTCAACGTCGGGGGTGCTCTTTTAAGCTTCAGCTGAAAGTTGTGTGCTTTGCACAATTTATCACTTTAATTCCTATCAACATCCTGGGAAGTGTGTCCGTGTATATGCCACAATATTCATACGTTTGTGTGTGTGTTTCCACTATTTCCACATTGACATCATTCACACTTTCTTTATGATATTCCATCTTTCCGCCACAGTTTCGCTCTGCTTTGGCATCCTTAGTAACTGGCGCTCCTTGGCGAAACGGTGAAGTTACGTTATTGGATATGTTGTATGTTTGTGTGCCTGCACAACAGTTCCGGCCACCCATCGAAGAAGTTTCATTTCCACAAGAAGTCTTGTAATAAGGAAACCAATGGAATACAAAGTAGCTACTTTCACTCGGTTGGGTGGTTTGCACCTCCGACGCGGCAAGGGAATGTTGTTTGAAACCTGCACACTACTTTTCTCGAGGCAACTACAAACCACTCTGAGATATCTAGTACTCGTTAATAGGAGAACCTTGCATAAGTGCAGAGGTGGTTATACCTGAGTTCGGGTTAAGTATTATATTTCGCTTTCACAGTACAGGCTCCAAATAAATTGCTAGCGCTGCGATATATGGAAAGGAAAGAAAACTACGCGGTGTGGAAAATTTTGCGGATTAGATAAGAAACAGGTCCATCTTCAGCGCCTCCTAGCAGTGTGAAATCTTATGATGCTCAGGCTCTTATTAGGTGGGCTTTTGTTTATTACGAACAAACGCCAACTTACTAAGATCACCTAGTGTATTTCTAGAACGGGTATTGAACACCCAGTCACAGCTATTTTAAACTAACCTAACCGCCCCATGGAGTTCGAAAGTTTCGACACGTATACGTAGCGACACCTTTCACGGAGCATTACCTGTAGTTAACCTGAGATATTTAGAAACCTTGTTCGCACATATGTTGTTTGTGTTGTTTGCAACACGAAACATTTTCGCGGGGTTGTTGCAAATAAATCAACTTCGCATGATCTCCCAATAATTCGGTGCTGAGGGGACAATATTATAGCATTCATATTGTGGGGGTTGAAAGTTGCGTTATATTAGCCAGCGAGCGTGTTCTACAAAGTGCTAGCTACAACGATATGACTTAGCTACAAGGAAGCTCAACTAACTTATGCCGCATGCGAAATTGGTTGGAAAACTTTGCTTGGATGTATGTATATTGATGAAGTGGTTGCATTGGTGTAACTTTCACTGGGAGGAATTCCGATAAAAGTTCGACATGGATATTATATTTGAGTTTACATTTCGGATATTTGCCCGATTGTCATTGGTTTTTGCACTTATTGAAGGAATGTCTCAAAAGCTACGAATCAAAGGAATAAATTCTTGACTAAAATCTTAATCCGCTTGTATGATTGATGACTATCCTGGAGAGTTACGTAGTATCTTAGAGAGCTTCGAATGCAAGTGGAGTTCTGTATAGTCACCCGGTCTTGCTATTGTGCTATATGGAGTATTTACCTTTATTTGAGGTCATTGGAGATAAATGTGCTGCTAAATAACGGGAAAAGGGTTTTTGACGAGCACCTATTATTCACTTAAAAAAAGTTTAAGGATGAATGCCAGGATCAGATTTCTTTACGAAATATCGAATGAATCTATTCACGGGTCCTCTCCTCTGCCTAGCGACTGGAAGGAATTAAGTCAAATAGAAAACAATGTCCAAACCTAAAGCAAAACCTTCTGATCATGACCATTCTACTCTGAGTAAAGAGAGACCTTGAACTCATCGAATGGGAACCATCTAAACTCAGATTGCCCATATAATCAAGTAGGAACCTTTACAGTAGAGTTCCAGTCGTCAGTGAACCAGTCGATAGTAGACTCCAGCCGGTATCACCAATTGAGACCAAAGGAAAGCACTTGCCTCCTGACATATAATTGTTTTCTAGCAAAACAACGCCTTTCCGCCGCTTTCGGGGTAACCGCTTCCATACTTCCAGAAAGAATCATCCTAAGGTATCTGCAATTCCTCACCCCAGACGGAAGCAAATAAGGTAAGATTGGAATGTCTTCATTCACAGTCAAACGTATTGACCTCGATGGGTGGGTCTTGTATGATATTAATTAGTTTAAGATGGTGAGTGAATATGAACACTATACGAGGAATGTGTTAAACTTCAATGGTCTCGATTAGTATTTTTCGATGCCGATCTTAGTTTTGATATTCTTGGGGGGATGGGGAGTGCGGGGGTACAAAAGCATGATTTCTTTAACAGCCCCATTCTGGGAAACTACCCAACCGAAACATCTTTGGAGGTGGAAATCTTAGAAAGACGCTGCTGCGCCAGGTTGCAGCAGTGTGTGGGATTCACACCCACTAAAACCACCCCCACTCTTCCGCCCCTCCCCGCGGGACCACCGTGAAGTATTACTTCGCGGGGGAGGCTCTGGTTCGCTATACCAGCTCGTCCATGTCACGTCTCCGTCGCGCCGCCTTCCGAGCTCGATCCAACTCCAGGAGTTTTGCCTGCACCACGGCTACTGCCTCATTTACCGCCATCCAGTTTTCCTCCGACTTCAACATCTCTTCCACCAGGTTGGAGGGCTTGATGTCCGCCCCTAAGATGCTGTTCAACCTCCTTTTCTGCTGTAGAAATCTGGGACAATAGAACATAACGTGCTCCGGGTCCTCGAGTGTAGCACCGCATTCAGGACAGTTGGGAGACTCGTCCAACTCGAAGCGATGCAAGTACTTCCTATAGCCACCGTGTCCCGTAAGGAACTGTGTCAGGTGGTAATTCAATTCTCCGTGCTTTCGGTTAACCCATTTCTCGATGCACGGGATCAATGTATGGGTCCACCTGCCCTTGTCGGAGTTATCCCATCGTTGTTGCCACTTGCCACACAACTCTCTCCTGATGGCTTTTCGGAAATCCGCATTCACCTCGGCTGGATTTGCCTTCCGTTTTTCGTAGAGCCAGTGTGCCTCGCTCGCTAGAAGATCTATAGGGATCATTCCTGCGATAACACACACTGCCTCCGTCGACGCCGTCCTAAATGCGCTGCACACCCTTAGCGCAATTGGCCGGTATGCCGAACATATCTTCCTCCGGTTGACCGCGTGGTTCAACGCCGCCGCCCAGACAGGGGCCGCGTATAGCAGGATCGACCTCACCACTCCCGCGATGAGTAGCCTGCGACTACACTTCGGCCCTCCCACGTTAGGCATCATCCTTGCAAGGGATGAGCTGGCATTTGCTGCCTTTTCTCGCGCATAATCCAAGTGTCCCTTGAAACTCAGCTTGGCATCGATCATCACCCCCAGGTATTTGACAACCGATTTTGAGACGACCTCATGATTACCAACCCGGATGGTAACCGTGTTGTTCTTCCTACGGTTGGTAATGAGGACCGCCTCCGTCTTTTCGTCCGCCAGGTCCAGCTTGGCCATTCGTAACCATGACTTGATGGTATGAATGGCTTCATTTGCATAAAGCTCCACGTCCTCGGGATGCTTCGCAATTGCAATTACCGCCAAGTCGTCCGCAAAACCAATCAGCGTTGTCTCCTCCGGCACGCTAAGGCCAAGCACTCCGTCGTACACTATGTTCCACAGCAGCGGTCCCAATACAGAACCTTGAGGCACACCTGCTGTCACAATGTACTCCTTCGGCCCGTCGTCCGTCTCGTACCAGAGAAGTCTATCCGAAAAGTAACTCTCGATGAGCCGAGCCAAGTAGCTAGGAACACCCAGTTTGGCCAAAACGCCCTTAATCCAGCCCCAGTTGGCTGAGTTAAAAGCATTTTTGACGTCCAGCGTCACCAGACCACAGCATTTGCCCATGGCCATCGCATTTCGAGCCAATTCCACGACCTTTGCTACTGCATCGACCGTAGAACGGGCTCGCCGAAACCCATATTGCCGCTCTGAAAGACCACCCGCAAGCTCGATGAACGGGAGCAGCCTGTTGTATATCACCCTCTCCAACATCTTCCCCATGGTGTCTAAGAGACAAATAGGGCGATATGAAGAGGGCACGCCGGGTGGTTTTCCAGGCTTCGGTAGCAAGACCAGTTTCTGCCTCTTCCACTGGGCGGGAAACACTCCTTCCGCCATGCACGATTCGAATGTGCTTGCGAACCACCTTGGTCTGGCCTTGACCGCCACCTTCAGAGCCCTGTTCGGAATTCCGTCCAATCCCGGAGCCTTGCTGTCCCCAATACGTCTGCAGATTTCCCAAAGTTCCTCTTCGGTAACATCAGGGATCGAGAAGACGTCCTGCTGAGCTGCCAGTTGGGGTTCTCTTTCGTCCTGCTCCTGCTGCGGGAAAAGAGTTGCAATTATTTGCAACAAGAGCCGTGGGCATGTCACCTGAGGTGATTTTCGCCCGCGGATCTTCTTCATTACAATTTGGTAGGCTGTACCCCACGGATTCGTATTAGCCTCCATGCAGAGCTTCTGGTAGCATTCCCGCTTGCTTCTCCGAATGGCCTTCTTAAGGTTGCTTCGCAGATCCCTGTATTCTTCCTCACGCTCCTGGTGCTCCGGCCTTCCTCTTGTCCTGTGGGAAAGTCTCCTCGCTCGGAGACAAGAGGATCTCAAGGCAGCGATCTCCGTGTTCCACCAGTAGTTTGGCCTCTTGCCGTGGTGCAAACGTCGTCGTGGCATCGTAGCGTCGCATGCTTCGGTTACACGCTGAGACAGCTGTGTGACCCTTTCCACCGCTGTTCCATCCGGATCATGGGCTCCCTCCAATGAGGTCAGGAATATCTCCTCGTCGAAAGCTCCGATAGACCAGCCAACCGCCTTAGCCTTTCCACCTCCAGAGCGTCGTTGACTGCTCCCCCGGTTCCCAATGTGGAGGAAGATGGCCTGGTGGTCACTGTGGGTGTAGTGCTCACTCACTTGCCAAGCCATCCCCCTCACCAGTGAAGTGCTAACAAATGTCAGGTCAACGATCGAACCCGACCCTCTTCCTCGAAAGGTGGGCACGCATCCAACGTTGGCCAGCACGATGTCCAGCTCCGCAAATGACTCCAACAGAATTTGACCTCTGGTGTTCGTCGATCGGCTTCCCCAGTCCAGGGCCCACGCGTTGAAATCGCCCGCAATGATTTTAGGGCTGCGGTCTCTAGCATCCAACACCAGACTGTCTAACATCTCCTCATATTGTGCTAAGGTTGCACTAGGAGGAGCGTAGCAGCTGTAAATATGGACACCGTTGACCTTCGTCCTTATAAAACCGGCTGCCGGGGGGGCCATGACTTCCTGAATGGCCTGTCTTCCGCACGCCCAGATTGCGGCGTTGCCAGACGCATCCACCGCCCAAGTCGCACCGCCGTAGTTTCTGTATGGCTCGCAAATAACCGCGACATCGACATTCGACTCTCGAATGGTTTGCGAGAGCAGGTCCTGAGCTGCCTCACAGTGATTGAGATTGATTTGTATCAATCTCATTTTCCTGTGCGGTTCAGCTCCCTCCTATATACCGGACATCTGCTGCTTCCCGCAATATGCCGGCCGTCCACGCCCTCTTTCCCACTGCATAACATACACCGTGGATCTCCGGTGCAATCTTTGATGAGGTGGCCCTCTTCCCCACACTTCCTGCAACTCCTCGACCTATCATGCTGGCTAGTGCATGCCGCCGCAAAATGGCCGAAATCGAGGCATCTGAAGCATCTTTTTAGAGAGATTTGTTCCCTGAGCCTGCACACGACCCAACCTACTCTTACCTTGCCCGCGGTAATCAACTTAATAGCTGATTCCGCCGGCAAACTAATAATAGCGGTCTGTGTGCCACCATATGCCTTCTTCATCCTTTTTATGGCACTCTGGTCTATATCGCCGAGGTTGAACTGCTGCTTTAGCGCAGCACAGATGTCCTCCCGTGAGGCGACTTCATCTAGGTCCTTGCACTCAACCACTATCTCCTGTTTCCGAGCTCTTACCTCAGCTTCCTCTCCAAGTACACTTTCCACCTTCCCGCGGAAGTTATCGGCCGACTTGTCGGCGGATTTACTTAACTCCAGCATCAGATCCCCTTTCTGTGTTCGCCTAATACGGCTCACATTATCCCCCAAATCCTTCAATTCCGGGTCTGACTTCACCTTTCGCAGAATGTCGGCATAGGACATATTTCCCTTCTTGGAAATAATTATTATTTCCGGGCGGAGCTTCTTTTTGTCCTTTTTCCTCTTGTTGCTCACCTTAGTCCATTGTTCGGGCCTCCGGGAGTTGGTTTCTTCCACTTTTGTAGGTGTTGTGGCTGCAATCGTGAGATTACCGACTTTAGCGGGTACTCTCGCCGACTCCGCCTTCTTTGGTGAAGAGGCTTTTTTCTTCTTCGGGGCTTGCTGTGGTCCAAGAGGCTCGCTGGTACCGTCTCTAGCCCGTTTTCCTGTCTTCCCGCCTGCTTTATCACGGGGAGGCGTCACCTGCGTTTCCCTTGTGACCTTGCCAACTGACGCTTGGGAATTCTTTTCTTCGAGTGCCCTGATATAAGACAATTTAATGCCTCTTATCAAGGCTCGAATATTTTGATGGATATTCCGCCTCTCCTTGATGAACTCACACAGTTCATTTATTCGTTCCCCAAGTGTAACGAACGCCATTCCGGTATGTTCTCGTTTGCTTTCGCGCCTTGCGCCACAAGGAATGATCTCGATTAAGGGACTATTCGTATTTCTTTCAGAGTCCCGCGACGAATCTCGACTACCAAAAAGAACCATTGTTCTCGGTGGTGATCTCCCAAGCTTCGAACTCCTCCTAAAGGGATCCGGTGTGGACCTAATTTCCAATCCACCATTATCTCTTGTAGCATTAGATGCCACAGTAGCCAAGTTTCCCACTACTGAGGCACTGCGGTCGTTGGATATCGACGGCCGGGAGCCCGCTTGCTCACTCCCAAAAACCGCCGGCACTGGGTTTCCGAAGCCCTGCACCGTAAAAAAACTACTTTTCTCCTCTTCCATATTTGGTTTAATTTCTGGGTGTCCTTCCCATAGCCAATTTTTATCCACGGGTGGGCGTTTACTTCCCACCTACCCGGCCTGCGCATAAGCATGCCCATACACGCACATCTCCGGATGCGTGCATATGCATGCCCATGACACATTCGCCGAGCATTCCCTTATCCGCACGAAGGGACGCGCCTGATGGGAGATTTGGAAACATCTGGAAAAACATGAAGCTATAAAATGTCTACGCTCTCTCCATACCCGCTCAAATTAAGTTAATAATAGTATCTTACTATGTTTTTGGGAAAATCAACTAGAAACCCCCTTAAGTTTATTCTCGAGTTATAAAAATGTTCAGCAAT
This sequence comes from Hermetia illucens, assembly GCF_905115235.1. NCBI lineage: Eukaryota > Metazoa > Arthropoda > Insecta > Diptera > Stratiomyidae > Hermetia > Hermetia illucens. The sequence continues at coordinate 76,303,604 of NC_051851.1, forward strand.
ATAGGTAATAGTTTGAAGCATGTTTAATCAAAATCGTATTATTACTAACAAAGTTACAGTAGTTCAAAGTTGTCTTTACCCTGAAAATTTACTGTAACCCAAAGTACTAAATATCAATATCACACTGAAGTGAATAATCTGACACACGGACTCTAGAACAACTTGGTGTCTAGAAATATCAGTTGCAGAGCAAGAGAAAAAGAAAGTAGGTCCGAAATGTTCCCAGTTATTGTTGTTGTCGAGTACTTGAATGTGGGAAGTCCGCTTCAAACTCGTAGATGCAAAGTTGCGGATGAAGATAACTACCCCTTTGCTTTCATAGCATAGGGAATGGTCCTGCCCGAAGTTGATAAATATGCTATCAGGCGCGTGCTTTCGTGCGGATATGTTAACGGCGTGCACATGTACGCATCAAGAGATGTGCCTGTATGAAATTGATAGACCAGTAGCTTACTCCAAACTACAGTTATATTTTATTATGTATATATATATTTTCTGTATGAGCATACTTGTACTCACGACGGGCGTGTGGTAATAAGATACCCACCCGTGGATAAAAACTGGTTATGGGAAGCATGCCCAGAAATAAAACTAAATATGCAGAAGTATTGGAGGGCATGTGTATTGCCTCCTAGTGTACCGTTACGGTCTTCAATGAAGTGCTCTAACACACTTCAAGGCCCTGATCGAACATGGATTGTTGCGCCAACGATTATTATTATTGGAGGGAGAAAGTTACGGTGTAGGGACTTGGAAGCCCAGTACCACCAGTTTTTGGAGGTGGGCAAGCCGGGCCTCAGCTGTCGATATCTAACAAGTCCAGTATCTCAAGTCCTAATACCAAGGACTTGCTCCATCGACGGACCCGTTCATAAAAACTAAATTTTGCGTAGATTCTCCGTACTGACATAACCAGCAACGCTTGATAATGCTACTCCCAGTGGGAAGAGTGTAAGGGGAAACAGGTAGAAATTCCGATGTTTAAACACTTGATTAAGATGCAAAAACCAATCGGCAGTTGCCTTTATAATGTTGGGTAATAAAATCATAAGACTCTTTGAGTTTATCAAAAAATGCCAAAATATTCACCAGAATATAACGGCTGTCAAAAAGGCACCACGATGACGTATGGTGAGACTCAGATTGAATGTATATCGTGTCAATTGAGCCAGAATGATTGGTAGGCAATCTACATGGCGATCAACAACTAATCGGACTCGAAAAACCCGGCAGCGTCAATGAACATAAGGTGTAGCTGCGGAACTGATTCAAAGAAGCAAGTGGAGCGGCTTCAAAAAGTCGTGTGATGGTGCCGATATAAAGATTTAGAGTGGAGCTTACAGGGAGGTAGTGACAAGGGAACAAAGGTGATCCTACTCAACGTGTGTGTTGCAGCTCCAGTTACCGAGGAGGAACTGCGGGGAAATGCGATAGGGCGGCAACAATAAGGCCCTGGATTTTGTTGGCACCCCAAACAAAGCTTTGATGCCGACAGTGAAAACTGGGCCCAAAATTTTTGTTAGCAATTTGGAGGTGTATCTCCACAAGAAAAAGCAAAAGTTGCTGTTGTTTCTCAAGCAGAATAAGCCACCTGGAGATCCTGCTTCATCATCATCATCAACGGCGCAACAACCGGTATCCGGTCTAGGCCTGCCTTAATAAGGAACTCCAGACATCCCGGTTTTGCGCCGAGGTCCACCAATTCGATATCCCTAAAAGCTGTCTGGCGTCCTGGCCCACGCCATCGCTCCATCTTAGGCAGGGTCTGCCTCGTCTTCTTTTCCTACCATAGATATTGCCCTTATAGACTTTCCGGGTGGGATCATCTTCATCCATACGGATTAAGTGACCCGCCCACCGTAACCTATTGAGCCGGATTTTATCCACAACCGTACGGTCATGGTATCGCTCATAGATTTCGTCATTGTGTAGGCTACGGAATCGTCCATCCTCATGTAGGGGGCCAAAAATTCTTCGGAGGATTCTTCTCTCGAACGCGGCCAAGAGTTCGCAATTTTTCTTGCTAAGAACCCAAGTTTCCGAGGAATACATGAGGACTGGCAAGATCATAGTCTTGTACAGTAAGAGCTTTGACCCTATGGTGAGACGTTTCGAGCGGAACAGTCTTTGTAAGCTGAAGTAGGCTCTGTTGGCTGATAACAACCGTGCGCGGATTTCCTCATCGTAGTTGTTATCGGTTGTGATTTTCGACCCTAGATAGGAGAAATTGTCAACGGTCTCAAAGTTGTATTCCCCTATCCTTATTCTTGTTCGTGCTTGTGTTTGACCAGTGCGGTTTGATGTTGTTGGTTGATTCGTCTTCGGTGCTGACGTTGCCACCATGTATTTTGTCTTGCCTTCATTGATGTGCAGCCCAAGATCTCGCGCCGCCTGCTCGATCTGGATGAAGGCAGTTTGAACGTCTCGGGTGGTTCTTCCCATGATGTCGATATCGTCAGCATAGGCCAGTAGTTGGGTGGACTTGAAGAGGATCGTACCTCTTGCATTCACCTCAGCATCACGGATCACCTTCTCGAGGGCCAGGTTAAAGAGGACGCATGATAGCGCATCCCCTTGTCGTAGACCGTTGTTGATGTCGAATGGTCTTGAGAGTGATCCTGCTGCTTTTATCTGGCCTCGCACATTGGTCAGGGTCAGCCTAGTCAGTCTTATTAATTTCGTCGGGATACCGAATTCTCTCATGGCCGTGTACAGTTTTACCCTGGCTATGCTATCATAGGCGGCTTTAAAGTCGATGAACAGATGGTGCAACTGTTGTCCATATTCCAACAGTTTTTCCATCGCCTGCCGCAGAGAGAAAATCTGATCTGTCGCTGATTTGCCTGGAGTGAAGCCTCTTTGGTATGGGCCAATGATGTTCTGGGCGTATGGGGCTATCCGGCCTAGCAAGATAGTGGAGAATATCTTATAGATGGTACTCAGCAACGTGATACCTCTATAATTGCTGCACTGTGTGATATCTCCCTTTTTATGTATGAGACAGATTATGCCTCGCTGCCAATCGTCAGGCATTGATTCGCTGTCCCATACCTTGAGCACAAGTTGATGAACCACTTGGTGTAACTGGTCGCCTCCATATTTAACCAATTCGGCTGTAATTCCATCGGCTCCTGGCGACTTATGATTTTTTAGCCGATGAATTGCACGGACTGTTTCTCCTAAACTTGGTGGTGGCAGTATTTGTCCGTCGTCTTCAGTTGGCGGGACCTCCAACTCGCCGATGTTCTGGTTGTTCAGTAGCTCATCAAAGTACTCAACCCATCGCTCTAATATGCCCATTCTGTCGGAAATCAGATTTCCCTCTTTGTCTCGGCAGGATGAAAATCGAGGTGTAGAAGGCTTCATCCTGCTGACTTGTTGGTAAAACTTCCGCGCCTGGTGCGGTTGCTCCCTGTACTTTTCTAGTTCACAGACTTGTTGGTTCTCCCAGGCTTCCTTTTTCCGTCTGTGAAGTCGCTTCTCCGCTCGACGGAGTTGGTGATAAGTCTCTGCGCGTGCCCGCGTTCTTTGAGAATGCAACATTACTCGGTATGCGGCATTCTTCCGTTCCGTTGCTAGCTTACATTCATCGTCAAACCAGCCGTTCCGACTCCTTTTGCGGCTGGGGCCAAGTATATTTGTGGCCGTATCCATGATAACGTTCTTCAGATGGTTGTGAAGATCATTAGTTGATGCTTCATCTCCAGGTCCTCTATTGACTGCGGTTATTGCGGCATCCATTTCCCTCTTATAGGTGTCGCGGAGGGTTGTGTTGTGGATGGCTTCAGTGTTCACTCTCACCTGATTGTCAGAGGGGATTCTAGGTGGTATTGTTATTCGAGCTCGGAGCACCATGCCAACGAGATAGTGATCCGAGTCTATATTGGCCCCCCTATATGTTCTGACATTCATCAAGGCTGAGAGGTGGCGGCGTTCGATCAACACGTGGTCAATTTGGTTGAAAGTGGTCCCGTCTGGAGAGGCCCACGTATGTTTGTGGACCGCTTTCCGCGCAAACCAGGTACTTCCAACAACCATTTCGTGTGACCCTGCTAATTGAATAGTCCGCAGTCCGTTATCATTTGTTTTTTCGTGTAAGCTATGGGAGCCAACGTATCGCCTGAATACGGGCTCCTTCCCTACTTGGCTGTTGAAATCCCCAAGTATGATTTTGATATCATATCTGGGACAGGCTTCGAGGGCTTTTTCTACTGCCTCGTAGAAGGTATCCTTCTCCGACTCTGCAGTCTCCTCTGTAGGGGCGTGAACGTTTATGAGGCTTATATTTCTAAACTTGCCTCGCAAGCGCAGAGTGCATAGCCGTTCGCTTATACTTTCAAAGCCGATAACAGCAGGTTTCATTTTTTGGCTGACTAAGAAACCTACTCCGAGCACATGGTTTACTGGATGGCCGCTATAATATATGGTGTAGTGGCCCTTCTCCAGGAAACCGGTCCCTGTCCATCGCATCTCTTGCAACGCTGTTACATCAGCCCTATATTGGGACAGGGTATCGGCTAGCTGCTTATCAGCTTCATCTCTGTACAGGGAGCGCACGTTCCATGAGAAAATGCGCAAATCGTTGTTCCTTTGTCGTTGCCGGGTCCGTCGTTTTAATATCCGTCCTATCCGAGGCTCCTGTTGTGGCTTCGTAACGGTTGTTTTCCGTGTAGGGTTGTCAGCCCTACCCAACCCCCAACCTGGAGGACCAGTTGGTACAATTTGTCCCGTTTTTAGGCGCTGCTGCAATATCCTGCTTCATATTGCCCAATCTGGCAGTTGGACACAAAGGTGGAGATAATGGAGAGATTCATCTTCAATAGATCGTTATCTATCGTCGTTGGAGCACCGCTTTAGATTGTACTCTACTGTGAATGCAAGAAGCATGGTCGTGAATCTGGAAAAATGCGATCGGAATTCCGTTGGTGTTCGATGTAAAGAACGTATTGAAGCTAATTGGAACCAAATTATAGGCGCATTGACTGGTAACCGGGGAACGGGAAAACTATTCACATTAACGTGGTGGTCATGATGCAGTAGGTGAGTGCACCAAGGCCTTTGGCGATTAGACTTGAGCCTGCACGGGGACTCTGTTTTAATAATGGCGTTGGCAAGGATATCGGTTTTTGGAGGTGAAGAAAAAAAAAGTGAATGTGGACAGACAGTCTCAGATAATCATTATCTAATTATTAAATTAATATACGAATTTTTAATTAATTATTAATTCAGTTGAATAAGTGATTTAAATACAGATGAGTTGTAGGGCATTATTACTAAATTAATAAAAGAAATTATAACATGATTCTTTAAATAAAAAATGACAAAACCCCAATCTTATAATTCATTTTGTTAATTTATTAATAATGTCTTACAACTCATTTTTAAATGCAAGCTCCCCAGATGGCGGAGGTGGCTTCAACCTGAGAACGGCTACCCATAAAAGGCACAAAAAACTCGTCTCCCTTGTCGAGGATCAGGTCACCGGGTAATCGTACATTCTCCCGATACCCCAGCAGGGCTGACAGCAAACTTTTCGCGAACGACTGTACGAAGGTCAAGCGGAACGAAAGGCAAGACCAGCGACAAGAACGGCTGGTTGCGCGCAATAATAGTTGCCTTCAGAACTGCGAATGTTGTGGAGTTCTCCGCTGGCGATTGAATCCAAGGAGCTTTCCGAACTCTGAGGGAGGAGTGGATTCGAATTACATTCCCTAGTCTGTGATGACTACGGCGGGGACACCAAAGTGCGGAATCCACTTTCAATAGAGGACCTCTGTTGAGAAAACTTTTGTTTTGTACCGCTCCGGTATCTGAGAAAAGTTTTCAGGTAGGATAATATTGCTCCCAATGGTTGTAGGAAGCAATATTGTTGGGTAAGGGAGAGTGCAAATAAAAATACGAACTAAAATGCTTGTTTGAATTATTTATTCCCACTTAGCATAGTTCACTAAATGCTATTTATATCATACTTAATAAGACCTACATTTCGTTAAAGTCTTACATTGCACTATTTAAATTAATCATAAATTCTGCAAAGCATTGATCAAATTACATTGCATTACAAGGTAGCTAATCGTGTCGATTTACGATTTATTGATCCAGGTTATTGTTTTCCGAATTGAGTCACTAAGAAATCAGGTCGCTGTACATATGACTGTAAAATATTCTAATAATGACTAATAATTACGTCCCTTTCTCGTAGACCCTGCCTTTCATGCGCCCTCTTTAACCAGGCCCTCGAGAAAGTGATTCGTGATGCTGAGGTAAATGCAAGAGGTACGATCCTCTTTAAGTCCACCCAAGTACTGGCCTATGCTGATGATATCGACATCATTGGAAGAAACACCCGAGACGTACAAACTGCCTTCATCCAGATCGAGCAGGCGGCGCCAGATCTTGGACTGGACATCAATGAAGGCAAGACAAAATATATGGTGGCAACGTTAGCACCGAAGACGAATCAACCAACAACATCAAACCGCACTGGTCAAACGGGAAGAATAAGGATAGGAGAATACAACTTTGAGACCGTTGACAAGTCGACAATCACAACCGATAACAGCTACGATGATGACATACGCGCACTGTTGTTGTCAGCCAACAGCTTACAAAAACTGTTCCGCTCGAAACGTCTGACCATAGGGTCAAAGCTCTTACTGTACAAGACTATGATCTTGCCAGTCCTCATGTATTCCTCGGAAACTTGGGTTCTTAGCAAGAAAAAGTGCGAACTCTTGGCGGCGTTCGAGAGAAGAATCCTCCAAAGAATTGTTGGCCACCCACATGAGGATGAACGATTCCGTAGCCTACACAATGACGAAATCTATGAGCGATACCATGACCGTCCGGTTGTGGATAAAATCCGGCTCAATAGGTTACGGTCGGCGGGTCACTTAATCCGTATGGATGAGGATGATCCCACCCGGAAAGTCTGTAAAGGCAACATCTATGGTAGAAAAAGAAGACGTGGCAGATCCTGACTAAGATGGAGTGATGGCGTAGGTCAGGACGCCAGACAGCTTTTAAGGATATCGAATTTGTGGACCTCTGCGCAAAACCGGGATGTCTGGAGTTCCTTATTAAGGCAGGCCTAGATCGGATACCGGTTGTTGCGCCGTTGATGATGATGATGAATTACGTTATGAATTCGTTGATGCAATTTTTCTTGACTTAAACATATACATATAGAAGGAAGTTATGTTTGTTATATTGGAAAGATACTTTCTTACTTGACAATTTTCAGATATAATATTTCTTACAGAATATGAGATGTCTTAAAATATAATTTAGCATCAATTGTGATGCCGATCTGTGCAACATAATTCAACAGGTTGGGGTCCGCGTAATTAAGTCCTGTAATCGTTGTTATATCAAGCATGTCGTATTCGTGCTTACCGATGATATAAAAGTATCCGAAAACCATGATCTGCTCATGATCCTTCTATACGGACATCCGCTCCTCTGGAATTCTTGGTATCTCGTAGAAATGGCCAAGTTTTCCTAGAATTACCTCGACTGTGTTGGTCAGTTCATCAGCATTCACGAGCCCCAGTATATCTCCTCGACCTATACGGTCGAAGCTCCCATTTTGGTATATTTCGTGTCCACTTCGTCGTAGTAGTCGATGGCCGTGAGATATGTGCATACGATTTCTCTATGTGGTACCCAGCGTGCAGTCTCCAAATTTCACAGTCCTTGGTGGAAATATTCTGAGAGAGTATCTTTCCAAACATGAGAAACAGAATCATTGTATTCAGGATCGCGCGCGCCCATGTACATGGCGCGATTCGTGACTTTTTCGGTCGTTTTAGCCCTACTGTAGATACCGCCAAATTCGCATTGTGCCTTGCAGTCGTTAACTTTTTCAGTGCCGTCTTTCGCTCTGCCCTAGACGAGGGGGCCAACTGGCAAGATTTCGGTACTTCGGGTTTTGATCGATCCTGGTTCCCAGACATCTTTCATCGCGTTAGCTGCAGCAAACGAGTTAGCTTTGAGGAAGAAAAATGTATTGGCGTCAGTATCGTGCATCGGTGGTGTGCATGCTGCTCCGGTCAACTCTGGCTGAAACAAGGAAGGTTACGGGGATTCTAACTAAGGTAATCTTAGCTGGAAATTTCACTCAGCAGAACCATTCCCGGCCAAATTTTCCAGTAATCGCGTACATGACTATGTTGTTATGTCCCTCAGAGGTATTGCTTCAGACCCCCGCATAAATCGATCAATGATCGTGTAATGTCGCCTTAAGAAATACACCTAATCCTTGTCTAGCATATCTACTGACTTTATACATTTGGAATGCGATTCACTCTCTAGTCTAAAAATTCACGTTCTTGTTTATGAGCGGCTAGATATATGTGCTGGAGACTAGCCGGTTCCTTATCAGAATGCCAGAATACGAAAGATCGGCCATGAATATATGGCCTAGGTAACTTTTCAGAGATCTGAAGGAAAGGAAACTGTACAGTGGCTAGCCTTGGTTCACCCTTTGGTGAAGTCCAGCGCCTATCGCGATGTCTGATGTATCGACGAATGCGGCAAAGGGTGTATCTTGCTGAGTGAATGCCAAAAGTGTAGCATCTACCAGCTGTTGCTTAGTTGTTTCAAGCACTTGGATGGCTCCTGTAAGCCACACAACCTCCCGCGAATCTTTGGTCTTAGGACCAGAGAGGAAGATAAATAATTAAATAATGTCTGGTGATGAGCGGCTTTGAACAGGAAACGACGCTAGAAGCTTACCATACCCAAAAACCCAAGGTCTTTCATCATCTTGGCAGCGAAAAGCTGGCGATTACTTGCACCTTGTGTAAGTTATCAGAGGCGATGGAGTTGCGGAGAAATTTAACCAGCTGTTGCATTTGTCAACATTGAGAATTAGGCCATTTCGAAGGAGGCGTTGAAAAGATGAGAGATGGAGCAAATGCTAAGACTCGTTGGAAGACGCGACCTGAACATCATCCAAGTAGACGAAAGAGAAGTCCAAATTTCTTAGTACAAAGCGGATGAATCTCTGCTAGGTTTGCGCCGCATTGCACAGGCCAAAGGTCATCGTGTGGACTCAAAGGGTCCAAAAGTTGTACAAATTGCTGTCTTTGGATTACCTTTAAGGGCTGTAGGGATTTGCTGGTAGACCTTCGCGGAATCCAAGATCGAGAAAACAGAACAGTTTGCTAAATAATTCATGTAGTCTTAGATGAGTGGAATGGGGTACCGGTTTTAAATCTTTCGAGCATTGAGGCGTCTATAATCTCCACAAGATCGCAACTTACCGTTGAGCTTTGCAACCAGATGAAGTCGGGATGACTAACTGCTGTTGGAAGGCCTGCATATATACCCTGCTTAAGTATCTGTTCAAACTCTTTCCGCGCAACTGCGAGCTTCTGGGGTGATAAAGGACACACTTTCAAGAAGATTGTGGAACCAGTAGTGTTAATGTGGTGCTGAACATCATGCTTTACTGGCTGAGAGAAACTACGCGGGTAGCGCGTGTACCTCGTAGACACCTCTAGGGAGCCGCCGTCGGCACACGCTAGTAGGGCCTGCATATCTTCCGGCAGTCGCTGAAGCCGCAAAGCCTGTAGAAGCGTCGCCAGATCAGCAAGTGATTCAGGTTGCGTGCCTCACTTACTGACAGACACCTGACGGTGACTAACGCGACTAACTCTTCGTTTACGCCGACCAACGCATGATTTAATTTATGGTGCTCGCCAACTGGAGAAACCACGTCGTCGCGGTTCCGTAACCAAATGGTGGCGCGCGGTTAGGGCGCAGAAACAAATCCAACAAAAATACTTGACCAAATAAAAATCTAAATTTCATCATTCCTAAAAACAAGTGTTATATAGATAGGTCTGTAGGAAGATGGTTTACCAGGTTTAGATAAAACGGTAGCTTTTGGCGTTTCTATATCTGATGAAATACTCTGTCCACAAAGCATACTTCAAACAATTCTACAAACATGTCCAGCCTCGACTTAGCAGCAAGCGTAACGGCTTTGTTTGGTATTTCCAGACTGCTGCAAATCTCCAGGACTTCGTCCGCCGTTATTGGGGTTATTACAGCCACACCTGAAGGTTTCTAGAGACTGTTACCGCCTGCAGTCCGCTATACTCTCCTCAGGAAGCAACATCGTCGCATGCCGTGGCGATGTACTCCGTGGTTTGGCTAATTGCTGATCAATTGATTCCGAGACCAACCTGATGTTATTCTCATTCAGAGCCATGAAGGTCCTCAACCACGTGGCTTGCTCTTTCGGGCAAAGAAAATTGCTCTTGTTGACTTTGGGTTTAATGTTCACTATCGTTCCAGGGTCCGGATAGCTGAGTGGTTAGAGCGCAAGGCTGTCGTACGGAAGGTCGCGGTTCAAATCTCACTGGTGGCAATGGAATTTGTATCATGATTTGACGTCGGATACCAGTCGACTCAGCTGTGAATGAGTACCTGAGTCAAATCAGGGTAATAATCTCGACGACATTGCCGCCTAGTGTACCGTTACGGTCTTGAATTACGTACTCTAACACACTTCAAGGCCCTGATCCAACATGGATTATTGTGCCAACGATTATTGTTATTATTAGTGAAGAACTAACAATTCCAACCGACTTTCTGGTTCTTCAGGTCAAAGAGGGTTGCTGCTACTCATTGTGGGTTTAGTGTTCATTATTATTCCAGGACATATCGCAAGTTAGTGAAGTGAGGTCGATCTGGATCAACCCCATTTTTGTACGGGCTATATGTGGGTAAATTCAGCTGGCTTAGGAATCTTATAATTTGCTCATATTGCGCAGCACTGAAAGCATTTCTCACATCCAGAATGATAATAGTACAGTATTTTTGGTACCGTCCTAACACCTTATACCTGCAACGGCTTCCGCCATCAAGGTAACCAATGCATTTATTTATTTATTTATTTATTTAATGAGGACAATACACAGAAAGCAAATTTCTTATTACATATTGTCCTCAGAGGGAGGAGCAAGTAAATGGCATATTTTGCGCTTAAAGCTAGAGAGGGACATAGAGTCAAATGAACCAAGCTGTAGGGCATTGTACGACCGGCAAAACCTCGGGATCGGAGAGTGAAAGTAAATCTCGAGCTCGGCGAAGGGCACATCAAAAATGTCCGCATTACGTGTGTCATGAGACGAGGCGATACGGAGAGTAATATCCGAGTTGGCGGAGCAGTCCATCAGACCATTGCAGAGTTTGAAAAGAGTACACATATCAAGGAAAATACGGCGCTGCTGTAGGGAGGGGAGATTGAGGGTGCGGAGTCGTGACGGATAATCAACCCGTGGAAGGTTCTTTTTGTAAAAGAGGGTCCGGGTGAATTTGCGTTGTACAGCTTCAAGAGCGCGGCCGTCACGGATGCGGTAGGGGGACCAGACAACAGAACAGTATTCAAGGATGTTTTTGACAAGGGAATTGAAGAGTGTCAAGGAGGGCTGGATTGAGGTAAAGTCGGACGAGGAACGTAGGATAAAACCAGACATTTTGGAAGCTCTATTGATGATGTCAACGAAGTGGGAATTGAAACGAAGTTTATCGTCGAATATTACACCCAGGTCTTTGAAGGAGGTCAGTAGTGAAAGGGGTTGACCACTGAGAGAATAGGAAAAGGATGATGGGGAGGGTTTCAGGGAATAGCGCATCCAGTGGCATTTGTTGACATTCAGTGTTAGCTTGTTGACCGAACACCAATGGGCTAAATTATCAAGGTTGGATTGTAAGAGAGCACAGTCCAATGGAGAGGAAACAGAGGCAAAAATTTAAGGTCGTCTGCGTAAAGCAAATACGGACAGGTGAGGAAGGAAGTGAGGTCATTGATAAAAAATAGGAAGAGTAGCGGGCCAAGTATAGAGCCTTGGGGAACACCAGAGGAAGGAGAGAAGGAACGAGATGAGTGACCATGAAAAGAAACTTTGCAGGAACGGTATGAGAGATAGGAGGAAAGCCAGGAGATGAATGAGGGAGGGAACTCTAGCGAAGAAAGTTTAGAGAGGAGAATGTTATGGTCAACGGTGTCAAAGGCTTTGGAGAAATCAGTATAAACAGCATGTACCTCCTGTCGAGAATTCAAGCGTTTAGCAACAAAGTTGGTAAAGACCAGAAGATTTGAAGCCGTTGATCTATGTTTCACGAAACCATGCTGCTCTTTGACAATGAGGTGACCGAAGTGCGCGGTCAACCAGTCGTTGACGTATCTTTCTAGGATTTTGGAGCAAGAGGAGAGAAGGGAAATGGGGCGGTAGTTCACAGCAAGGGAAGGGTCTCCGCTCTTGAGGATAGGAATGATAAGGGCCTCTTTCCAGAGACGGGGAAAGTAGCATTCGTCTAGACTTTTGTTGTAGATTATACACAGGGGGAGGGAAATGTGTTTTCAACAGTTAAGGAGGAAGAGATTAGGAAGCCCATCGGGGCCAGGTCCGACATTGGGGTCAAGGTTACCAATGAGGAACTCAACCAAGGAAGGCGTAGCGTTCACTGTTGATCGCCTAGCGCGGAAACCGCACTGTTGTGTGGATATGCCTCCTACTTCCTCTACAATTGGGGGTAGCCTATTGCATATAATGCGCTGCAAAGGCTTTTCCATACTCTCTAGTAAACAAATGGGATGCCCATTGCAGAAATTTTTGACAAATAGGAATAAAAAAGTACTATCCTAAAGCGAGCGAGCGGAGAGAGCGGAGAGATAAGTTAGTTAGTTAGTTAGAGTACAAATCCATAAGAAACTATGCATTTCGGTTGTATTATATACCATATAATTGAAAAATTTTAAAAATGACTATCTTCTAGATTACGTTTTTCTTTTCTTTTAATTTGGTCTGAGAGGAGAGACAACGTAGAGATAAAAACCAGATGAGACGTACAAACAATTAAGATGGCGAAATTAGCAAATCTTAAATATACTGCTGCATTTTGGGAAGGAGGTCTCAAGGTGTATGGTGAGAGTACATAACAAATTGGCGGAGCCGCTTGAGTGATATCATATCAGAACGACACGATGATGGCTCACCAGGTTTTACCATTCTTTGGTAGCAGCATCGGCATCTCCTTTTTCCACTAAGTGGAAAAGATACCGTCTTCCAAACAGGTACTAAAAGTAGAAATAAGCCACTCCGGTTTGGTTTTTATCGCCGCCTTCAAAGTCGCGTTCGTTATACCGTCCACCCCAAGTGGAAGCATTTAACGCTAGTTCATGTAACAAAAGATCGTTTGCAGCCTCGCAGTGGTTGAGGCTTATTTGAATAATCCTCCTTTAGTCTTTATTTTTGGAGCTTTCTTCGATAGCGGCCATTTTCCGCTTGCTGCGGCGTGGGCCTTATCGTCAAAGCCTGCTTCTTTGCACAGAATCCATTCAGGGTATTTTCCTTGCCAGGGGGCTTTTTTCACCATACCGCCTGCATCGATCAGATCTATCATGTTTGCTTGTGCAGGATCTGGTTATATAGCCGTATTCTAGACATCTGGAACAGATAGCACGAGGTATTTTCTTTTGAATCCTACAGACAACCCAACGGATCTTGACTTTGCCAGCTTTGCCAATTTCCTCTTTTGGTGTAATCGCACTGAGGTCTCGGCATTCCGCAGCTATTTCGTGTGCCCATTACTTCATCGTAACCTCCTCACTTAAGGATCTACTTTCCAAGTTCTAAAAGTTGAGCATCCTTTCGTATCTATTTGTCTGAAATTCGGTAGAAAGACTACAACTGTGAATCCCCAAGCATGTGATGAATTATATTGCTTCAGGCTAAACTTAATTGGGAGTCGCCATACATGCAAAAGAGAGGTGTCATATTTTTTTATTCATGGAATATAGTCATGTGGGGTATCAAATGAAAAGTGTTGAGGAGTACTATCCGAAACTGCTATTAGTTTCGACTTTGTTGGCAAAGCGGAGAAGTGTGGAAGTCAAAAAGGGGGTCAATTACTTTAAGGGTCCTCCTCAGAAACTACCCACTCGAAAAATCTCAAATTTGAAATACTCTCCGTTACGATATCTGTTCAAATAATGTTGTTAATAGTATATTATTATATATTGAAAATATGTTGCAATATGTTTGATATGATGCAGCATTCTAGAAAGTCTGGAGGAATTTCTATTAATAGTGAGTAATTGTATGCCAGAGTTGCTTCAAATTACTACTCCTTAAGAGATAACATTTCAGTACGGAATCGAATTGAATATCGGGTATATTCAACGTATTTATACTGTAAGTTATAATAAATGGAGCCATCATGTACCCAAAAATTCTTACATATAAAATCTACAAAAGTTTCATATCTCAAATGCCGAGCTTGCGGTTTCAAGTGGTTAGAGCGCTGAACTGTCGCGATTCAAATCTCGCAGGTGGCAGAGGGGATTGTTGTCGTACCTGGATGGCGGATACCAGTCGACTCGGCTGAATCACATCACGGCAAAAATCTCGGGCGAGCGCAATGGTGACCACATTGCCTCCTACAATGTACTGTAGTGTATCGCTACTGTCTTGAATGAAGCGCTCTAACAAATTTGAAGGTTCTGATCCAATTGGTTTGTTGCGCCAACAATCATTACTATTATCGTTATCGGTCCCTTTGATGGCGCTACCGTTTTAACCGTTACTTTCCAGTCTACCGAGGCTTTGAGCCCCTTCCTTGTGCGACAAGTCTTTTTGCTTTTTGGGAAACTACTAGTTTCCTGGGTGTTCGTTTTCCTTTTTCCGAACACCTTTGTTTCTTTGCCCATCAACCATATAAGGTGTCACCTGCGTTGACTTTTCAACTGTGAAAATTCAAAAAGAAAATGGCAGTAGTCTCAATATAATGTGGGTCATGAAATTTGGGCCAATTTTTTAACATTTTGGGTGTCACAAGGAGTTCCTTTCTTTGTTAAAGCTAGAAAGCTTGATTCAAATCGTGTTGTTTACAAGTTCAAAACAACACTCAACTATCAGTCATTTCGTGTATGTATATATCATTTGGGAAATGTACCAATCGTATCTGAAGCTGAAACTTTCAATCTAGGGATCATTTTTATTACAAACGTGACAAGGAATGCTAAATTCCTAGGAATATTCGACAAAATAAAAATTTCCCTTTTCGCGAAATACGTCCTACAAAAACTTTGCATTTCATGCGAATAATCTAGAATGCACATATTTAAAAAGTACAAACCCCTATATCGCCCGCATTCATGGCAAAGCAAATTTTCCAAATCCACGAAGAGAAAATGTTATTTTTGCACTCTATCATACAATCATGGAAAAGATTACAGAGACGGTCAGCAATGTGCGAAAAGCAAACAAACTATGAACCTTTTTGTTATTTCTGTTTGTTATTTTGCGGATAGATATTTTAACATAACCCACATCTCTATCCGGAATGGCCCTTGGTGAAAATTTCAAAAGGACTTAGTCCAAAGAAATCCCCACTTAACAAATCGGATATTGTGGATATTGCGGCGATAAAGGGATCTTTGAGGGTTAATGAAAGGCTTTATTTTGCACAAAGGAAAGTGGAAGGGACGAGAAATAGCGACTCTTGACTGCAATTTAGCCGATCCGTTGGAGGTTTTCATTTGACAGGAAATTTAGTTTATGTGAACAGACAATTTGATATTTAACATATATTTGCTTGGGGGTTAGATTCTGGGGTCAAGTCCCATCAGAGTGATATTTTATCACTGCGGTTTCCTCTGACCAATCAGAGAAGCCAGAATAAAAAAAAACCTGCAACCGCCTTTCCAAAAAAGAGAGTGAATCAAACCAAGTCATTAATCAATGAGAAAATTAGTAGAGCAACGAAATTGACGACCCCGCTTCATCGGCCTTTCTGCAAATGTCCTCACAAGCGCGTCTTGGAACTGGAATATTGAATTCATTCTTCTCAGCCTAATCGACGGTGAACGTCGCTCATTTGAAGATTGGCTCGGCCGAGCGGGAAGTCCTGGGTGGTATGAAGCGATAGGGTTACGTCGAACGTCCTGATGGTCGAGTCTTCTCAGTCGAATTCAACGAGAAATTTATATATTCTATTTGGAGGATAGTCGCATTTGGCCAGCCGTGCGTGAAGTGAAGTAATTCATGCAGAAAATTACAATTTCGTCCCATTACTACGGCTCGAGGGTAATTTCGATTTCTCTATTTCTTCATTTGTATCCAAGCAAGTTAGTGCAAATAATGCTGATTCAGGTTGGTTCCTCTAGGTCCTGTCCTTCTGTATCTGTCTAGTTGTCTCGAGAGCAATTTCGGAGCATTTACTCGAGTCGAATCTTCATGTCGAGCTCTTTGATTCCATTAAGCATCGTTCGCTCCGTTCACACCGACTGCGTTCTCCATGGAACTCTGAAGATATCCTTGAATTTTCTTCTGTTTCTCCTCCATTGTGCGACCTATGCTAATTGCATTTATTGCAATGTTAACTAATTTCTTGCCAAACGTGCGGATCTTTGGATAGCATTTCCGTAGCCATTTGTTGGTTGCCGAAAGAAGCTTACAATCTTTGTCGTTATTGTTACTGTAATTGCTCTGTTTCGCCTCTTCACAAAAGGATTACAATCCTCCGGGAGAGTCATTTGAAATTTTGTGTCTATTAGTATTCACGGCTATTGCATAATTAGCGCGAGGCAATAGAAACCACCATCGAGATACTGAAATTGTTATTTGACTTCCAAAGACTGTATGCTTCTTGTTTGATACATAACACACGAATGTACAGCTGAGGAAACTAAACCAGTTCTGCAAATCCACATGCTAAGTGGATAAACAGCTTTCTGGGGAATCGTGAAGAGTGACACTCATGATTAACTTAAAGAGGACAGCAATTGTTTCCATTTGATTAAAATTGTTCACTTGTCGTCTATAAAAAAAAACTAAGAATATACGAGTATGTTTGTGTAATATGATAGTAATGCAATATTTAATAAATTATTCCGAAGCTGATCTAAAACTGGGTTGTGAAAGAGGGAGGGGTGGGCAGCTTGAAACGGGAAAACTGATGGCCTTTTTTCAACAACTATTTTTTGGCAATAGGATAGGTGAATGCGTACTGAGTGTTGGACTCCCGCAACAGTACGCCGTCGGACTACCAACTAAACACCTCCCTGTCATCAGAGATTTAGCCAACACATTACTTGGGGTGGCCCTTTCGATCTCCCGACCTTTTGAGCTTTCAAGTCAGTGAATTAACTTTATCAACAGGAGGGGAGAAGAGGAAGGGAGTTGTTAGTTCAGAAAACCCCTTGCCATCCGGTCAAACCACCAGACGAGCTCAATTTTTTTTTGCAATTAGAAGAGCCCAAACATAATGCGCAACATGACTCCATTTGCCAGCACGCGTCAGCATCTTTCTGACAATGCTGTCTGGAGAGAGCTCCCCGCCCCCGCAAACGGTCCCACCGTCCACAATAGAAAAAAGAATGTTCTGCATCGTCAGCCACTCCATTGCCATTCGTAAAGCTCCCTGTCTCTTCACACACTTAAGATACACTTTCTTCCTAAGGGCATCAGCCCATAGCAGAACAGACTGGGTTGCTTCTATAAGAAAATGTTTCCTGGAAGATACAGGGCTCCAACATTCGCCATTAGTTGACTCAAGGCCTATACTCCAGCTGCAGTTCTATCCGCTACTGCTTTGATTTGCTCGAAAAAGATCATCTTCGAGTCCAGCATCAAACCAAGGTATTTAGCCGTTGATTTGACTCTACAGTCAACTCACCAATCGATATGGGACGCAGGGTCGGGATTCTGGTTCTGATCAAGATGACAACTTCAGTCTTTTACATTGCAAGGCTGAAATCATGAGTAGTCGACTTACCGGTCGCATCAATATGATAAGTCTGCTTTACGCCAGTTCAGGGCATTCAGCAACAAGTGCCGCAACGTCGTCTGCATAACCGACCAGGTTTAACTCTTCTGGCATGTCGAGTCTTAGCAGGCTATCATAGGAAGCATTTCAGAGGTCCGGCTCTAGGATCAATCCTGTGCTACTCCCGACGTGGTCTCCATCCTCCTCTGGAACTCTAGCGTCTTATAGAGCAGGGAGCGGTCTTTTAGGTAATACCTCAACATCCGCAAGACATTTCTTGCGGCTTGACACGTAAAATGAATTTTCTAATGTGCATAGCATATCTGTTAATTTTACGAAATTCATGACATTTCTGACATCAAGCGTTATGAGGAATACCATCCGATGAGATTGGCGTCCACTGTGGATCTCCCTGTTCTGAATGAGCATTTCGAGCACTTTCCCGGCCGTGTCACGCATATACAACGGTCGATACGTAGGCGGCAATTCACGGTCTCTTTTTCCTCATTCCTGATTAGCACGAGTCTCGCCACCGTCCAGCAACATGGAAAAATGTCTTCCTTCAGGCAAGCGTTAAATGCCTCAAGCAGCAAGTCTGGCCGCTGACGGAACACTAGTTTGTAAACTTCCACCGGGATACCATTAGGACCTGCGGCCTTCTTGTATGTCATGGTGAGAATCGATTCGTTGAGCTCTCTTACTGTGAAAAAGGGGCAATCCACAACGATTCCCGCGTCTGTCCGTTTGTCTGTCTGTCCATCTGTCTATCTGTCACACCCGATGTACTCGGGAATGGCTGAACGGATTGTCACGATGTTTATTGGGTACATGTGGTTTATGTGTCTCTTTGCATTACCTACGCTTAACTGATCCTCTAAACCCACAGACGGATTAGCAGTTGCTCGGAGCAACGGGGTTTATTAACTCCGATTCAATGCACACTACCTGATCAGGGTGGAGAAGAGGTTGACTCCTGATACACATTACAACTTTGCAGATCTAGGCTCACATCACCCCATCGATGTCGTCAGAGAGCTGCCGACGGCTCCAGGGACTCCCAGTGTGTACTGACGGTCATTCGCGGCTAACTCTTCATCGAGAGGCTTTCTCAAGGCTACTACCTAGGACGCCCGGGTACCTCGGGGACGTCACTCTCCGTATGGTAAGCCGCTCGATAAAGATCGCTGACGACCCTTGACAACAACGTTATTAAGAACCCCAAGAAAGCTCGCTTTGCCCGAGTTTAGCGAAAGCTCCAGCCTTACAACTCGACATTCTGTGGCTAAGTAAGGAGGGTACTCTTTTCTTTCTTGTGATACTGTGCACTGTACATCGGAAAGTGTACGTTCGCTACTGAAATAGTTTTTATGGTGAATGGGAAACATTTCAATTGAACGGCGAATATTCAATACAGTCAAGAAGGATGCGTTATATGAGCAATTAAATGCAGTCCACGGGAGATTTCCTAAAGGTGATATTGTGATTGTGCTGAGTGATTTGAATGCCAAGGTAGGCGCCGACAACAGAACCTGCAATAAGACCAGTTGGGCTTCAGCTGACTACATCGTAATCAGCAGTAGATTCAGGTGTTGTCTTCTGGATGTGGGTAACAGCACACCACAAATTATATTCGAGGGTTTCATCATCATCAACGGCGCAATAACCGGTATCCGGTCTAGGCCTGTCTTAATAAGGAACTCCAGACATCCCGGTTTTGCGCAGAGGTCCACCAATTCGATATCCTTAAAAACTGTCTGGCGTCCTGGCCTACGCCATTGCTCCATCTTAGGCAGGGTCTGCCTAGTTTTTTTTTAAACCATAGATATTGCCCTTATAGACTTTCCGGGCTGGATCATCCTCATCCATTCGGATTAAGCCCCCCTATTAAGCCCGATTTTATCCACAACCGGACGATCATGGTATCGCTCATAGATTTCGTTATTGTGTAGGCTACGGAATTGTCCATCCTCATGTAGGGGGTCAAAAATTCTTCAGAGCGGAACAGTTTTCGTAAGCTGAAATAGGCTCCTTTGGTTGACAACAACCGTGCGCGGATTTTCATCATCGTAGCTGCTATCGGTTGTGATTTTCGATCCTCGATAGGAGAAACTATCAGCGGTCTCAAAGTTGTATTCTTCTATCTTTATTCTTCCCTTTTGGTCAGTGCGGTTCGGTATTCGAGGGTTTGGCTTTTAATAAGGATACACTTTCTACTGCTTTAAGCAGTGCCTTTGCAACAATGGCTTCCTCTCTAACATCAGATTACCGAACTTCAAGTGGAAGATAATCAACTGACGCAACCACGAATATTCTCAAATTAGATCTTCTAGTCACATTAAACAGTGATGTCTTAACAGTTCCATACATAATCCGACTCCTTATGGGTTGACATCTTCAGGTAAAGTAATTGTGGTAAGGTAATTGTGGACTCCGTTTGGTTGTACTTAGTTAATGAAGGATAACATAGGTCAACATCCAAATCCAAAATCCCGGAGATTTCATCTTGGAATTTCAGCACCAAAGAACCCTGAAGATTTCCAGAAAGATCGCTTTTCCAATATGCTACCAAAATCTGAACGGTCTAAGGACCAAGCTTCCGGATTTTGGATTATCTGCAAATGCATGACATCATCTGCATATCTCAAACTTCGATTTTAGGGTATACAAAGCAGAGCTGCTCGATGGTTTCTCTGTTAATCGTTGTGATCATAATATACAAGTGTCCGGTAAACTGACGAGGGTATTGCTTCGTTTTAGCCCCTTTATATCCTTAAATGCACGTCCCTCTATAAACAAAAAGGGGAATGTACATGTTTTCCACCGGATAATGTGTCAAATGGAAGGTCTCGAGGGACCAGAAGGGGTCAACTGTTTCAAGGGCCCGTCGTCAGAAAATACCCAACCGAAAAATCTGAAAAAAATCATGGTGGTCCGTACACATGGTATCTAGACCTGCAAATGCTCTCTGTTGCGCTATCTTACGCAAATAAAGTTGATGATAGTATATTATTATATTTTGAAAATGTACTGCGAACTCTCCTAAGTTCATCCTAGATTCGCAAAATGCAGTAAGATAGATTTCAATATGAACCATCATGCTGGATGGTTTGGTGGAATTCCCACCAATCGCAAAAAAGTTATGGTAGGTTACAGTTGTCCCTTTCGCGTCAAATTCCTACTCCCTAAGAGGGGACCGCCATTGCGATATTGCGTCTCTGGGTAGCATCAATTACAAACTGCAGCTCTAGTCGCCATTTACTACTTTCCTTTGAAGCTCTTCCTTCTTCTGCCCTCCAAGTTGTTTCAGAGGCTAACATATGGTCTATTAGATACTAGTTATGCATCAGAATCATAACAATGACATACATGATGACTCATTAAAAATGAATCATCATCCCTTTTCTTTTGGGCCAAGAGCGATAGTACAGATATTTCAGCGTAAACATAACTTTTAACATAGATATAAATTATCTTAGTATAAGATGCATTGTATGCATAGAGCACAGAGCAAAGAAAGTGCCGATTATAAATTAGGCAGCATGAAGCCTAGCTCAGTTAGTTAAGAGTTGATATCTACCTTCTACCTTCTACCTTCTTAGAAAAAAAAACGTTTTTTTTTTCTTTAAATACACGTTAATTCCAAAACTTACTCGAGTGACAACTGCCCCTGGCGTCAAGTTCTGCCGGCGCCCTGTGTGTGGTGAACCTTGCGAAGTTAACAACAACAAACGCCGCACCCTCCGTCATCATCTTTTCATGTTGCGTAATATGGAGAGTTGTCACGTCCGAAGTGATAGAGATGTGTAGAGTACCCTCCGTATTCGTTTTACATTGGAATTGAGTTAGGTCATAGCTTCACTGTGCCTATGTTTGGTCTATTTTGAGACATTTGACATCTTTTTGCGACTGCAAAATAGCTTCCATTCGTGATAATTGCCTACGATAAGCACAAGTCTTGCCGATGGGGATCATGCAGTTTATCACACGCGCTACTTTGTTTGATGTTGGACGGGAAGCACACGTAACGCTGTAAGTTCAAAATTCCACGATCCATTGTTATCCACAGAAGCAGACCGAGGACTGGTCTTTGTGGAACCTCGCAGGCTCTTCTATACGTCTTAGGTCTATCGTACGAATCGTAACACAATAGCCTCTCCCGGAGAAATTCTATGACTATGCGCACCAAGTATTTAAGAGCATCTAATTTGTCGAAATAATTTTACTCCATTTTGTAGTATTAAAGACATTTTTCGCAGCGAGAATAATTACCGCGCAAGATTCATTGGTGGCCATTCCTTCTTCCACAATTCTCAATTGGCAGTTGATCTTCTCTTTCGGAATCGGCACTGGAAAGGTTCATTTGACTTCTGGATTAGCACATACTTCTATTTCCTTCACTTTTCTGGGAAATTCCCTGATTTGAGGCACTTCGTAAATGTTTCAGCGAACCATTTTTAAACTGTTTTGAGGGCAACTATTGTAGCTTCGTTCGAACTACCGGCGAAGTTTTGGATTTTATTTTCGACAGTTCTCTTCGCAGTTTCCAGGACTTCTTCAGTGGTTACCTTGGGAATTTCAGGGACAGTGGGTAGGTCAGTTTCACTTGGAACTTGTGGAAAGAGAGTAATAACGACATCGCGCAGCAAATCAGGGTCTGTGATCTGTGGTAAACGTTATAACCCCTTGAAGAGTTCACTTTTACTTCTAGAGGCAGCCGCTTGCAGTTCATTCCTCGCCTTTTTATATCGGTGCAATTTTTCTGCAACCAACAACTTACTTGACAACTGGCTTGAAGGTATGTGGCTAGTATCAAGCCAACTCAATACGTTTGCCGCTTGCCGCAACCCAGCGGGAACCAAAGGTAAAGCTTCCTTAAAGATTCATATAGGATTAAAGGTAATTTGCGAGCCGATGATGCTTCAAAATTCCTCTATAGGAAGCTTGGTGGAATACACGTGTATATACACTTTTATTCTTTTGTTTGTTTTGGCCCATGAACGTTTAGGAAAATTCTTGATTGAACTAAGCCACATTTGATAATGTGTCACTAACAAACTTGAAGTTTACCACCGATCCCATATCCCATCTTTGAAAAGTATTGATGAACGACACTCTGGCGTGAGAATACTTCGAGCAATGTCCGGCCCTTTGCACTTATTTCTTATTTCCTTTGCGGTTTCCAGGACCTTTTCAGTGGTTATCTCGGGAGTTTCATTGGAATCTATCTGAACAGTGGGCAGATTCGATTCATTTGAAACTTTTTAAAAGAGAGTGCTAATGGTATCCCGTAGTAAATCAGGGTTGTTGATCGGTGGCAATCGTTTACCCTTGATTGATCTTATGTTGGTTGCACGAATTTTCAGACTAAGGCCAATTTAAGGCAAACTTTGCGAAGTTAATCTATTTCGCATTTCGTCAGAAGTTGGGCATTCGTTTCTTGAGTACATGCAGCGTGTCATGGGAGCGTCAGTGTCATTTTGTTCTGGGTTTCCCATCGGCATCGCTTCCTGCGAAAGTATTTCCTCAAATATTTGCTTGTCAAGTTCCTTGGATGTCCAACCCGCTGCTGCAGTTTTCTTGATACGTTTCGCTCCTGTCCTACGCTTCAGATGGTAGCCTGATGGTCGCTCTTCCTCGCTCATCTGCCTTTGAAGATCCTCAGGCAATGTATCGAAAACAAACATAAGGTCTATCACCGAGGTCTTCGGAAAGTTTGAATGCCGCCAATATTTTCCAGAACCACATTTAGATGTGAAAATACTTTGAGCAATATGCGACTTTTTGCATTTGTTTCGCAACTACTCCAATCTTCGGCCCGAGCGTTAAAATCGCCAGCTACTATTATCAATTGTTTGCCTATCTGTCACACCCAATTTCTCAGAAACGGTTACTTCTATTAATGCGAAATTTGTTGAAAAGCTGAGAACTGTGGATACCCACGCATACCATGTGTAACACGTTGAGTTTTAGGGGGTGGGGGTCCGCATACATCCAAGGGGGTCCCCATACATTCGAAAGGGGGTGTAAATTTTTTCTTCTTCGAATATCGTCAATTGGAGTATCAAATGAAAGGCCTCGATTAGCGCTCTTTGAAGCACACACTATTATAGTAATATTATGTACTAATTTTGACGTTGGTTGGAAAGGGGAGGAGTGCACTAGTGCAAAAGAGGTCAATTATTTAAAGGACCCGTTCTCAGAAACCTATGCACATGGTACCTATGGCACTCTCCACACCCATATCTGCTTAAAGAAAGTTAATAATAGCATATTGTTATGTATATTTATTATGAGTATATTTCTTTGAACTTGACTGGAAATTCCCCTTACCATTATTCTGAAATGATCAGATTTTTCAGTAATATAGGCTATACTATAGAGCATAATAGGCTTCACTCCAGGCAAATCAGCAACAGATCAGATTTTATCTCTGCGGCAACGATGGAAAAACTGTTGGAATATGGACAACAGTTGCACCATCTATTCATCGACTTTAAAGCCGCCTATGATAGCACAGCCAGGTTAAAACTGTACACGGCCATGAGAGAATTCGGTATCCCGACGAAATTGATAAGACTGACTAGGCTGACCATGACCAATGCGCGAGGCCAGATAAAAGCAGCAGGATCACTGTCAAGACCATTCGAAATCATCATCTACGACAAGGGGATAACCTATCATGCGTTCTCTTTAACCTGGACCTCGAGAAAGTGATCCATTAGTTGAGGTAAATGCAAGAGGTACGGTCCTATGCTGACGATATCGACATCATGGGAAGAATCACCCGAGACATACAAACTGCCTTCATTCAGATCGAGCAGGTGGCGCGAGATCTTGGGCTGCACATCAATGAAGGCAAGACAAAGTATATGGTGACAACGTCAGCATCGAAAACCAACCAACCAACAACATCAAACTGCACTGGTCAAACGGGAAGAATAAGGAGAATACAACTTTGAGACGGTTGATAATTTCTCCTATCTAGGGTCGAGAATGGAAACCGATAACAGCTACGATGACGAAATCCGCGCAGGGTTGTTGTCAGCCAACAGAGCTATTTCAGCTTACAAAAACTGTTCCACTCGAAACGTCTCACCATAGGGTCAAAGCTCTTACTGTACAAGACTCGGGGACTTAGCAAGAAGAATTGCAAACTTTTGGCCGCGTTCGAGAGAAGAATCCTGCGAAGAATTTTTGGCCCCCTACATGAGGATGGACGATTCCGTAGCCTACATAACGACGAAATTTATTGGCGATACCGTCTGGTTGTGGATAAAATTCGGCTCAATAGGTTACGGTGGTCGGGTCACTTAATCCGTATGGATGAGGATGATCCCACCCAGAGAGTCAGTTGGTGATGATGATAATACAATATTACCAAAAAATTTGGTGAAAATTGCACCCTTACTAATATATTTATAATAGTCCAAAGTTGTCTCTTTGGTGCAAGTCTACTATAATCTAAGATTGAATGCCATTATCACACTATAGTGGCTGGTCAGCCATATTAAATAGCTAGACGCAAATAGGGCAAATGTACACTCAAGTATTGTTGTTTAGGAAATAGACAAAATCTTGTGGCTTGTTTATTGTTATGGGAGTGAATTATGGATGGTAGTATGTGAGGAGTGACGGCTAATAAGGGGGAGCATACTTGAGCTGTGTGGATTGTTGGAGAAATAGGGAAACGTAGAAAGGGGTAATGGGAGGCTGTAAGGTTTTGCACGTACTGGTGCACGGGTGTGTCAGTGTCAGGGTTAGAAAAGTGGAGAGCGCAGTGGGCTGTAAGGAAGGTTTCAGCGATGCTTCTTCATAATCTCTTGGAGAAGCGTTTTGCGGGATGGGTTTGATTAATCGGGGACATGTTAGATGGCGAAATGATCTGCGTACATAGATTTCGAATCAGGTGCGTTGTAAAAGGAAATATATGCGCTATTTGAGATGCTTGATCTACGGGTTGTGGCGGCGAAGTTAACGACGCAGAGTGGCTTTCTCCTGAGAAATGAAGAATTTGGAAAGGGAGGTTTATTATTTCCTGGTAGTTTAGGACTTTTGTAATGATGATTAATGAATATTTTTTGTGTACTTTTGTGCAACAGAGTCTAGTTGGGCTGGGGCGGGGAAGTTGGGATGACGGCGGACAACTTGTCCGCGAGTCTTTGGTTGAGAAGGTTTCAGTTGTTCGCAGCGTAGTTAGAAAGGAGTTTGGGCTGGGCTTTGGGGAGTCGGTCTGAAGTGTTGATGAGTCATACAATACCATCGTGATCACTCACGCCTGGGATTGCTAGAGTGTCTGGAGGAATAGTGGTGCCATAGAACTGGGTCAAGAGATTGATTTGAATGGTCAATCTATTACTGTTTGGGTTAATGGCGGCGTTGTACCATGAATAATGTTTGGCTTTTAGGTCGCCTACTAGTACAATGGAGGAGCATTTGTTGTGGGTTATTGCAAGGGTCCTGAGATGGTTGGCAAGGTACATAATATCTACAGAGTGTAGGAATTGGTAAGGACAGTAGAGGCTTGCGAGGAATATAACGGATGAGTGAGTGGAGATGCAAACGATAGTTCGTTCAAGAAAAGGGGCGGTTGTAGTAGGAATCAAAATTTGCTGGGCGTGAACGAGGAGTTGCTACCAAGATGGCAGTTATTCCACCTTCGTCAGCTATTCAATCGGAGTCGAATATGGTGCAATTGGGGATGTAGAATTCATGTCTGATTTTAAGTGTGGTTTTGTTGAGCAGGAGCAAATCAGGGGTACGAGCAAAGGAAGTCGGATAATTCATGACGTTTCTGTTCGCTGACTGCTGAATTGAATTCTGAATTAGGCAACTTAGCAGACATTGTCCAAGGAGACCTAATAGAGGAAGGACAGTAACGCTACGCGTTTCTAAGTTGGACAAGAAAGTATGTTGTATCTCAACTACAAGCGATAAGTTGGGAGGTGGACGATTTGAAGAGGGTTTAGATTTCTGCATTTAGGTCAAAAGGAAGTCTGCGGATTAGGAACGTTTTTCGAGGCGGATACATAGGACGGAGTGTGGGATCTGAAATTGCAGATATAGAAGTTTTGGGAGGGTTTAGGCTAAACGGTTGTTTTGAAGAAACGCGCGAGGCGGGCTACATCTAGCATATTCCTAGGGGAATACTTCAAGTCTAGCCCCGGAAGGACTAGTTTTAGGTGGTTTGGCACGCTCATCAAGAAGGGATGATTCGCTTCTTCAAGCAGTGCTTTGGCCAAGTCTTAACTAGTGTGAGACGGGGCGAGTACATGGGTTGAGCGGACGGAAGTTTTCTTAATCGTGGTATTGTTGGGGATGTTAGAAATTAGTTTACAGGTAACCGTTTTATAAATGCCGAATCTGCCCGAATAATGAGGAGGAGAATTTTTCCTGACTTACCTATCCCATTAGTTTTGGTTGTTTTTTTTGCTTTTGACTGGATATTGGAGGTGTTGGTTGGTTGTTGACTGGAGATGTTGGAAGATAGTTGTTGGATATTATGAATGGATGTAGTGAATGGTTAGGGGTAGTGAACTATAGATTGTTGAACGGATGCAACGGCTGATTTGAACGATGCTGCGTTCTTCTTGCTATTCATGAAATACTTTATTCAGCTAGGGATGTTGCTCTAGTTCTTAGTAGATGGCGACCATTTGAGACGAATCGAGCTGCTCTTCTTGTTTCTTTTGTATGAATTCGTCGTCGGGTAGGATGCCCCAAAGATACACGTGCCATTCATAATGGCTCGTCATTTTCTTGCGGGCTCTATGAGTATGGAGACTTGCCTCCTCATCCAATGACTTCTTCTTCCTCCTCAGAAAGGTCAGGTTTCATTTCAGAACCGCTACTGTAGGATGACGCACAAGGGCTCTCATTAACGCTCGAATGAGCATCCTCCTCAATATCCCCAGTAGGCTGGATCTTTTTACGAACAGGATTTATCCCCTGTGTCCGGGTAGCTACGTGATTAGAGCACAAGGCTGTCATACGGAAAGTCGCGGTTCGATTCTCACTGGTGGTAGTGAGATTTGTATCGTGATTTGACGTCAGATACCAGTCGACTCATCTCTAATAATCTCGGGCGAGCGCAATGCTGACCTTATTGCCTTCTATAGGGTACTGTATTCCTAGAGTGTACCGTTACGGTCTTGAATGAACTGCTTTAACACACTTCACGGCCCTGATCCAACATGGATTGTTGCGGCAACGATTATTATTATTATTACAACGAATTTGGCATTAAATATTTCTTCTGTTTTCAAACTTATCGTTTTTCGTGTCTTTCCCATTTTCATATCTTTAACTTAATATTTAATACTTTTTTTTTATATCGTAGTTAAGCATATTTCTTTCGTTTCTTTTATTTTTTTTTAATTTTCATTATTTATTCCTTGATTTTTTTTATGATTTTTGCTGGGAATTTTATGCTGAACATTAACATTCATCAAAGTAATACGTATATATATATACATCTCTTCACATGGCTTGAATATTTCGCCTCAAATTCTTTATTTCTTCCAAAGACTCTTATTTTCTCCCAATAGAAGACTTCTCTGTTCTGGAACACCCCTCGATTCAGAAAGAGTGCACCAATGCAGGGAGCTATATATTTATAATCCTTTTTAATACTCCTTTTATGTTAATATTCTCAATTAATAGGTAATAGAAAATGATACTTACTTCTTGGTCATCTTTTCTCTGCACTTCCCACTCCCAGTTCAAGTCCTGGCGAATTACGTTACTTATTAATCATTTCCTCATAGTGAAGTTCCAGGCACATTGTTCCTTCCACTCTCATCTCCTCCTTCGCGACTAGCATTCGCTATAATCCTTTTATCAAGCTGTCTGCTCATATTTCTAAGGGACACTTTTGTACTATGACGTTTTCGAGTTAGGAACGGGACGTCTTGCAACGTTATATGACATTCCTGGCATAAGCTGCAATTTATCATGAATGTGTCATAACAGGATGGATAGAAATTTCCATCAGGACACTCCAGTACAGTACTACCCTGCTGTTCTGTACTGGATTGCTGTTGATGCTCTTCAAGTGCTGAATTCAGGATTGGGTCTTAGGTGGCATATCCTACCTACCTCGTGGTTGAATGATTTCTAGTGTGAGTAGCTTTAACCCTCACACAAAATTTCCTGGAATGTGGTTAGAAAGAGATTTTCATTATTCTATCAAGCGGAAAATGTATCATTATTTTTTGATAGCTAAAGAGGAAGAAGATAGATGTCTTCTTTTGACTGTTCAGAAGTTGGACATTGATTTAGGGGGCTCAACTTCGGAAGTCATGTAGTTTCATAAAATATACCAAAAGGTCTCAGGGTGGGGAAATGATATTGATAGTGGAGCAATTTGTCGATCTCGTTGTTGCTACGAATAAACGGAGAGAAAACCTTCTTCTGTATTCGAAATTACTTGGTAGTTACTTCGGTAATGATTGTCATATTGTAGGATGCAGTAAATTGTTACTTAATTTCATGATAGTTTCTCCCTAATTGTGTTACTTCATTCTGTATTTGTTAAAATATATAAAAGATTGCAAAATTTTGCTCGCTTTTCATATACGCGCCTCCCACCTTATCTCAATTCTCGGTGTCAGGGCTTAAAAAAGGTGGACTGGACTTATATTGGACCAACGTGTCTATAACTACTTTCTTTTAACAAAAAATGGTTTAATAATGAACTCCAAACATCCCGGATTTGCGGCGAAGTCTATCAATGCGATATTCCTAGCATTTGTCTAGCGCCCTGCATTAGACGATCATTCCATTGGAAGCGTGGTCTTCCAAGTTTGGCTGCGAAAAAATTTCTTGGTTATATGTATAGGCAAGGAATCGTTGAAACTGACGACTTGCTATTTATTTTTTGAAGGATTAGCTTTCTCTCCTGCTTAGGTTTCAACAACTATGTAAAATTGTATTTTCTGATCTGCTTGTTTCATATAATGGGGAAAATGATGGAGATAGTCATTTATAATAGAGTGTTATTCATCGTTAAAAGAGGCAATGCACTGTCGGAGCGCCAGTTTGGGTTTCGACAGGTTCACTCTACAATATAATTGGTATGATGATTAGGTTGTCAAATGGAGCTCTGAATTCTAGCAGCTTCTGTGCCGTGTTAGCATTTGATGTCAAAAGCACATTCAATTCAGTCTGATCGAGAATTATCTCTCAGAGAGCACTCTTTGGTACGGGGCGAATGAGGCCTCGAAAGACTACATTGTGGCATGGGAGTACCACAGGGCTCAGTGCTGAGTCTCTTGTCCCATGCCATGCATAATGAGGTGGTTTCTTTTCCTTTTCCGGAAGAGCCTGCATTTGTCATCTTTTCCGATGAGGTGGCAGGGAGTGTTATAAATTCAAACAATTTTCTCCTCGGCTAGGGTTTCTTTAACTAGTTTACAGGGGCAATCCAAGTAGCTCTCCGAGTCACCCCTTGCGATAGTCTCCGTTCCGTGTTTACACAATTCACGTAAGTCCCGAAGCCCGTAAGCCCTTGATTTCAGCACGGTATGCCGTGAGTGGCTATTGTCCGACGTACACAACGGTGGCTGGTAGTACTTTAGAGTAGTTGCAAAGGACAGTTAAAGACAAAAGTATTAGTGTGTGTAGGACTGAAATTGAACCATCGTGATTCAATCTATCTATCTACATCTTCGATTGAAGATAGTTTATATACGATATCCATGACCCCTCCCTGGACCTCAATGGAATTCATAACATTGAACCCTCGTTTCTCTGGTCTTTCGTGCTTACACGTCCATTGAACCTTGGTAAAGCACAGCGTGGTGGTCTTAAATGCGCCGCATCTAAAGCAGAAACGATGGCGCTTCCCCAAACAATCCTAGCACTGATTTCAAGTTTCACTACGGTTAGAGCAAATCTATTTGTTAAGTGCTTCCTGCTAGCGCAATCCGGTTTTTCTAAATGTTATCGAGGGGTTTCAGAAAACCATATGACAAAACTCCATCCAGGGATGGTTGGCATTGCAGGAGTCGTTTTAGCTCATATACAGTCGCTCTTGGAAACTGAAGGATGGCCGGTTAAGTTTCTGCTAACAGGTCTCTCAGCAACGCTTATATGAACTTCTCTTAGACGACGCTCTGGACTTTCTGCAATTCTCTCAATTCCTGCGGAATACATCCGAACGTGGATCTCAGAAATGGATCTGCCTAACAGCCTTCAAATCCCTCCTGGTTAAACGGGCTTTAGGTCGGGCAGTTTGTTTCACTGAAGAAAGAGTTTTATATACTATGTTTGCGTATCCCGCAAACATGATCTTGACGACCCTAATGATGTTGATGGGAGGGTTTTGGATTTCCATGGCTTCTATCGCCTCGTCATTGGCGACATATTGCTCAATCACAAAGCTTGCCAAGAGGTTAGCTGAATTTCAACTAACCGACACCGTACAAGCAATCAGATTTTCCACTTTCCGATCAGCAGAAGATTCAGGATTTGATTTATGGATGTGCCTGCATGTATCCAATGGTCGCTTACTTTCGCTTACGTATTGCGTTCGCCACTTCCGACACGATTTCGTCAATGGCGGTGTATCTGGCATGCTCGACCCAAGAGGGGTCATTCTAGATGATAGCAACATTAGATCAGCAGTTGTTTTTACACTAACATCAAGTTGAGAGTGTTCCGCGTCAGTGTATCTCTTTACTTATATGGAACCAGCACATGAAACCACCACTGCTACTCAAAAGCTTCATTTCTTCGTTAACACTTGTTTACGACGCGTCAGTGAGGTCGGTTGGCCTGATACCATTTCGAACAGAGAATTAGTTCGGGGCACAGCCCAGTGAATAATAGATCGATTGGTCAAAAAGGGGAAATGGCAATTGATAGGTCACATGATATGGAAGAACGGCAATTCCCTTGCTGACTACACTATGCATCTATTTTCATAAGTTGTCCAATGAATGGATCACTCAAGGAGACCTTGACGAAGAGAAGTGCAGGAGGAGTGCTGGTATCCTCGGAAATCCTGGAGAGAGTTGAAGTGGATTTCGGTGAACTGATCGCGGGGTGAATTGCAACCATATATAGTGTATATATTTGATTTCCCATTTGTTTTTAGATTCCTTAGTGCCTCTAATAAATTAAACATCGGGCCACACTCGGTTTAGAGGATCTTTCATAGTAAAAGAGCATAGGCGGTTTTAATGATCCAATAGTAGTCTTTTTACAAGGCGTGAGTTTCGATAAAATTTTTATAGATTACTTTGCTTCGCTAATGACAAACGAAAGTAGTGTGGTCGTTTTGAGCCAGGATTCTGATTCGGCAAGGCATCCATTACACTTTGCTGCAATAGTCGTGAACCCTTTGTGAACCTCTCAATAATTAATAAATATAAACCGGTTTGTGAGTTGGTTATAGGGAAAATTGCAAACGAAACCAACTTTATTTTGCTTTTCAGGGAATTCTTCAAAATTGTCCGTCATCTGTTCGGAGAATAGTATACTACTGACAAAAAGCAGTTTCAACTGCAGGTTTCACTGGACCCACATACAAGCGGCTCTAGGATTCGTTTCATTTTGAACATGATTAACGCTTCAGATGAATTACATTTAACAATAAAGGCAGGGTACTGAGTTCTAACCCCAACATTAGACGTAATACAGCATTTCGTAGAATGCTAGAAGTAGGTGTCTCGGTTACAATATCCAGCGCGTGGACAATAATGGGTTAAGGAGATACTTCCGAAAAATGAACGAAGTGCTTGAAAATAAGCGTTCCTGGAAATGATAAACGTGAAACGTAGCACCGTTGCTGGTGATTGCAGAATTTAAATTTTCCACCTAACAATGAAGAAGGAAGAATTCGTATCATTCTGAAACTAGCCTGCGTAATTTTTTCTTGGCGCCCATTCTTTCGTGTCCTTTTCGCTTGCTAGAGTATTACCTCTACCTGTTTTTGTGTATGATAATATTCTGCGAGCTAGAAAAATCCAACGGACATTTTAGAGAAAATGCACTCATGAAAACGATAACTCAATAGTGTCTCAGAATATCTTTATCGTCTCTCCATCCCCAATGTTACGTGTTTATTGACGGTTGCCTCATACGTTGGCAGCATGATATCACTACCGGATGCTCTTCACAACCAGCACCCCATTTTCCTACGGAGCCATTGGGAACAGCTGTTACATAATATTCTCTATCGAAAGATTTTTTATGGCGTTAACGTGTTGAATGGGATGCCGGGGGTTGTGGATTTACGTTGTGCGTGGCTGATTGAGATGCACTGGCAAATTTGTGTGTCTGTAAATTATTTAAATTAGTGATTTCAGCTAGTTCACTCTTTTTTTGGGATTTTGTATAGTAATAAACCTTTATATTTCGGTTACTGTTGGTTTACGTAGTCATTTGCAATTTAATCGGCTTTAATTGGTTCAACTTTTCGGATCAAATGTACTGTAGCAGTGAATCCAAAGAAAACCAATTGGATCGACGCTCACAGCATCTGTGAAAGGGAATATCTTCATTAAACAATTTCAAACAATGCGTCGGGGTTGAATCTCCTGTATACACTACTTTTGCTCAATTTAATTCTTTTTCAAGCCCCTGGTGCCTATGGAGCGCGACTTACAGGGATTTCGTCTAACCTTGCTATCATTTGTTCAGAATACGAGAACATACCTCTAAATAATAATAATGGAAGCTTCTGGGCAAGTCCGTAAAAAGTGGAAGGAGGGGGATGCAATTTGGTACAGGTTTTCATCCCTCGGTAAAAGAACTCTCCGCATATAAGCGCATGTTAGCTGAACACGTCAGTGCGGCTTGCATGGTTATTATTTGATTTTTTCTTAGGCAGGGTCTGCCTAAGATGAAGATATTACCCTTATAGACTTTCTGGGCTGGATCATCCTGATCCATACGGATTAAGTGACCCGCCCACCGTGACCTATTGAGCCGGATTTTATCCACAACCGGACGGTCATGGTATCGCTCATAGATTTCGTCGTTATGTAGGCTACGGAATCGTGCATCCTCATGTGAATTCTTCTTAGGATTCTTCTCTCGAACGCCGCCACGAGTTCGAAATTTTTCTTGCTAAGAACCCAAGTTTCCGAGGAATACATGAGGGCTGGCAAAATCATTGTCTTGTACAGTAAGAGCCTTGACCCTATGACCAGTGCGATTTGATGTTGTTGGTTGGTTGGTTTTTGGTGCTGACGTTGCCACCATATATTTTGCCTTCAATGATGTGCAGCTCAAGATCTTGCACCGCCTGCTCGATCTGGATAAAGGCAGTTTTTTGTCTCGGGTCGTTCTTGGGTGGACTTAAAGAGGATCGTACCTCTTGCATTTACATCAGCATTACGGATCACTTTCTCCAGGGCCAGGTTAAAGAGGACGCATGATTGGGCATCCCCGTGTCTTAGACCGTTGTTGATGTCGAATGGTCTTGAGAGTGATCCTGTTGCTTTTATCTGGCTTCGCACATTGGTCAGGGTCAGCCTAGTCAGTCTTAGCAATTTCGTCGGGATACCGAATTCTCTCATGACCGTGTACAGTTTTACTCTGACTTTGCTATCATAGGCGCTTTTAAAGTCGATGAAGAGATAGTGCAACTAATGTCCATATTCCAACAGTTTTTCCATCCCTTGCCGCAGAGAGAAAATCTGATCTGTTACTGATTTACCTGGAGTGAAGCCTCTTTGGTATGGGCCAATGATGTTCTGGGCGCATGGCGCTATCCGGCCTAGCGAGATAGCGGAGAATATCTTATATATGGTACTCAGCATCGTGATACCTCTATAATTGCTGCCCTGCATGATATCTCCCTTTTTATGTATGGGACAGATAATGCCTCTTTGCTAGCCGTCAGGCATTGATTCGCTGTTCCACACCTTGAGCACAAGTTGATGAACCAGTGATGATGGAATCAGAAAGGAAGCTAATACTTCGCCAAAGTACAAGCCGCCACACATATAGATCTTCAAGAAATAAACACCCGAAATCTCGTTATTAAATTTGAGAAGTTTTTTTTCATGTAGTCCCAATCACTACATTCATGAAACTCATATGAAAATTTTAGAAAGGTCGTGTCTGAATTCGAAAACGTAGGAAATAATCTTATACCTACCAGCTGAAAAGTGCTAAGGGTCTTGCAGTTGTACTGAATGTCATACCGTGTCGTACTGGAGCTAGATCAGAAAAAGCTAAAAGGGGTTGACATGCATAAAATCTACGACTTGAAACATCTCCTCCATCGATAAATTCTGGTTGGAGGACCCTTAAAAGGAATGGACACGTGCAATGCATGCATGAAATTTGCCATACAAAAGCATTTTGTAAACTACCGAGTGTTTGTGTAATCTACGGAGATATTCACAATACTACTGTCTGCACTAAAAACAAGGAGGACTCAAGTGCCCATTATTGCAGTGATTGCGGTGGACTATATGCTGCTAACTACAGAGGTTGTTCAGTGTAAATGGATAGCCCATTAATAGATGCCAGTCATTAGCTATGCAACTGCTATTAAGTCCACTTCCCAAGGTTAAGCACCAAGGAACACCGTTTCGTAAAGTTTAGCGGGACTTCTCGTAACGTTGACGCAAACTATGCCACAATTTATGCCATTAATGCAAACAATGTTCCGGGAGATGAAGCGTAGCCAATCACAAATTCTACTAAACCCTAATCGATAACAAATGATCGAGTTGAAAATCTGCTATGGCAATGCAAATGGCGTCAGTAAACATAAACTTGAGCCGTCCAGATTTTAATCGACAATTCCATAGATATTTTGCTGATCTCCGAAATGCATCTTATACAAAAGAACCACTTCCGTTGGAAGGATACACGTACTACGACACCCAAACAACGAAACTCATGGTGGAAGTAATATTCCCGGCTTAGACATTTCGTTTTGCGTGGAATACCTTCACTCTACATCCATCCGCTTAACCGAATATAAAGACGAAATCTCCTTTTCTGCCGTATGCTGCCCTCCATGGTTTAAAATTACGGCACAACCCTTTAACGATTTCTGCAGCACTCTTGGAAATTTTTAGCGGCCGCCAACTACTCGTATAATACCAAGGATATCCCAGTGGAGATCAAGAATAAGGTCTCTAAAAAGCAGATAACTATTCGATACCATTAACAAGCCCAAACGGTTTGATGCGGTTTTTCCAGGATAGCACCCACCGATCTGTGCAAAATTCCTGATCTTATCGATTTTGGGGTTACAAAAAACATCCGCCACAGCTAACTTAGACTTATCTTCGGATGCCCCCCTGTTAAAATCACTATCAGCAGCCAAACAATAAACTTAAACAGGACCCGTAAACTAATAAATAAGAGGAGGAACTGGTCAAAATACAAGAAATACATCTGCGCTCATCTCTACGTCAAGGTTCCATCGAAAACTTGCAACGACATCGGCAATGCTGTCATAAAACATAATCAATGCACCTTCTTCACCGCTGAATAAAACTGATCATTTCAGGCAAAACGAATACCCTCTGTGGAGGACAACTAAAAACTGAAGCGACCTGTACAGACTGAGCCACCGTGAAGGTCTTTATACCTACAAAGGAGCAGTGTTTGCAACTTACCTGTGTGGTATTTTCCTACCAAAATCGTCAGGCAGCAATTCACTTTTACCTAGATTGCCACTTGATTGCATAAGAACGAAGGACGTCCTCAATTGCATACTGCAGAAAGTCAATCCAAAGAACGCTCTTCACCTTGACAACATTACCAACAAAATGGTCAAAGAGTTACCACCTATCGCTATCAAGTATCTCACCCAGTTATTCAATAGGATTATTCAGCTCGGTTACCTCACACGGATCAGGAAAACATCATTGGTTACAATGATCGCCAAGGCTGGCAACAATCTAACGCTAGCAAGCTTATATCGGCCAATCATTTTACTATCCGTAGTGTCAAAGCTTTTCCAGAGGCTCCTCCTGGCAAAATTTTCACCTTTTCTGGTTCACGAAAAGGTAATTTCCCAACATTAATTTGGCTTTCGAAAAAATCATAGTACGAGGAAACAAGTTCACAGAATTGTGGCGGAAATTAGCCGACCATTAGAGGAGAGGAAGTATTGTTCTGCGGTGTTCCTGGACGTAGCACAGGCATTTGATAGAGTGTGGCACAAAGGGCTGGCGTACAAAATTAAGCAACTGTTTCCCGCTAAAGTTCGCAAGATTTGTAAATCTTATCTCATTGGCCGGAAGTTTAGAATTCAGTGCAAAAGTTTTACCGCGCGTAACCACAACATCAATGCTGGCGTACCGCAAGGAAGCATACTAGGATCGAAGCTGTACCTTATCTTCACATCTGACATGCCCACTAGCAGTAATATATATGCAGAGTCTCATCTACATTCGCGGATTATACTTCGGTTCTGGTCACATCGCCTCCCGGTTAGCACCTTGCGTCCTACAGTAGCATTTAAATCGGATCGAGGAATGGTTGGCCACCTGGAAGATCAAAATAAATGAGTCGAAATACACTCATATAACATTCAAGCTCCCTCGGGAAACCTGCCTATTAATCAACTTAAATGGAACCAAAATTCTAATCTAGTGATGCCAAATTCCTGGGCTGCACTTGGACACCTGGCTTACCTGGAAGAGGCATATTGAAGGCAAGAAGCAACAGGAGACCATTAAAGCAAGGAGTCTACACTGGCTTTTGAACAAGTGTTCTATGCTTAAATTGAAGTTCTGTGCACACTTACAGGGTCGCCTTGGTTTGATGAAAATAACCAGCTTCACAGAGATCTTCAGATACCCACAGTCTTGCGTGATATGGCGCCTATACCAGCAAATGGATGTGCAAACTGACAACTTATCCCAACAGTTTGGCAAAGGATCTGTTGCGAAAGTAAAAAACTCGACTGTTAAGTACTCTAGTTTTAAGATTTGATTACTTAATATGAGTTTCATATTCCGTAAATGAAAGATTCATCAATAAAAGAAAATAGTTAAAAACAAAAAAAAATCCACCTTCCAGTCGAGGAGGTAACCAAATGAGCGAAATCAGGAGGAGCAACAGTACCTCATGGAATCACAGTGAAACTCAGGAGCATGCATCTTTGGAACCCAACACTATGGCTCAGAAAGTTCTTCAATCGTGCTACTGATGAGGGTGGAATACCATCTGACTGGAAAAGCAGTTTCCAGATACAAAAGAAAGGTAATTTGCCAGAATATTAAAATAATATTTCGACCCGGTTCTTCTCCCAAAATACGTCTCTCCATGGGAGGGCAGCATCCTAGACACCAATATCACCAAGCTGTCGGTATACGTCACCACCTAAACTCCCCTAATATACTAAATGCGTAGAATTTCTTCCATCATTAATAACCAGAGCGCCGGAAAGATAGCGCCACCCTATCGGCGTGCCTCTGGTCACAGTTTTGGTTAAATAGCTCCACTCTCGGATCAAACTAGATTATCATAGTTCTTAGCATGGATGTTATCTAAAGCCTAAGATGCCCCCAATCCTATTCCGAATAAGGGTTTCTTGAAGGTTTTGATATGAACGTTTTTGAATGCACCTTCTATGTCCAGAAAGGCAGCTAGAGGAGTGATTGTATACTAGCAACCGCTCAATCGTGCTAATTACCTCGTGAAGTGTGGTTTCTGTGGATTCTCCTTAGAGGTAGGCATGCTAGGACGTAGAGACAGTCATACTCTCCATCATCATCATTAAGTGAATATTCAAGAAACGCTCTGGGGTCTGCAACGCAAAAGCGGTGAGAGTGATTGGACTTCCCTTCCAAAAAAGAGTCTGATTCACGGATCTCCTCGCTACCGAGAAAGGGCGTACGAAATAGCAGCTGCAGGATCTCACTGGAAGATTCCGTCCAGGAGCCTTTCGACTTTTAGAAAAAGAATGCGGTCGTTTTACTGAAACTTACTGGGTTGCTGGTGCTTTCAATGTTCTGACAATAGTCCAAGCAGGGCCGCTTCAAATAGTTCTTGTATGGCTACAATTATTGTAACTGTAGTAAATGTTGAAGACCTCATTAGTCAGCTTCCTGAGGCTGAATAGATCTTGATATCATCACGGTTTCGAATGCCTTTCCAGAGCCCCGGCCTTTGATTCCAGAAAGGCCGATTGTCGGTTAGTGGGGTGATTTTAAAGATCTCCTCCCAAGCGTCACAAGTCTCTGAACTAGAGGAATGGAGGGTTGGTGTACTGCACCTAGTATACACCAATAGGTAAGTGCTAATTACTAAATTAAAGAGAAACTTGCCACTTTCGTTAATTTCCGAGCTGATCCAACGCGTATACCTTGTATTGGCATGACGGCCTATCAACAAGTCTGTGTTCTTTCCTGCGATCGTGGACGCCAAATGTAACGGTTCTACTGTTGGAGCTGATTGATCGTGAGTCACGTAACCCCCTTCTCCATTTTGTCCTGCTTCAGTTCGACCACATTTAGAATGCTGAAATCATTTCCGCACACGGAAAATTGCTGCCGTGGATACGTGCCCTAAATCTGTCTTTATCAGGATCTCATGGAGCCTTTGATGATTCGATGGCCTCCAATACGGGTGCCTTATATTAATTCGATCTTGAAGTCTTCTCTAGGAGGAAAACCCGTAGATTACCGTGTGCTGCAGATTTATCTGCGCTACCCTCAGCATGGTCTGCTTGTGTAGAGTGTTGGTTAGTCTCCGTCGGATCGCCGATCTTCATCTCCTTCAACAAGTTATTGGCGCTGTCAACTGAATTCAAGTCGTCGTCAGGTTTTACGGAGTGGAACACTATCTGATTCCGAACAAAATCTTATAACCCTTGCGGTCCTCCTCTTTGATAACCACCGAGTCGTCCATGGATATCCTAGTGTTTTGAAGGCAGAAGGATTGGATGCGCTTGTGCTTATCTATGCTGATCTTCGTTAACCAGATGCAGGCGACCTGTCTCCTGGGAATCTCGTCATATAATATGATGTTGAACTGGGGGTCGCTGATCTTAGCGATGCACGAGTGGAGAAAGTCCCGGGAGAATTTGTCTTCGTATACTATGAAATGGAATACACGGCTCACCTGGGAGAAATCAGGACAGGGGATGAGTCCAATCCACGAAAATCTCGAAAGTACATTTCTCCGCAGTCTGGCCATTGAGTAAGGCTCCCTTCTTCATTGGTTGCCACGGGCAGAGATTCTTATCCCCCCTCTTTCCTTCGAGGGGGTCTCAGCGTCAACGGTTTCGATGTTACGACCTGCATTGACTATACTGCTTTTGACGACTATTGTCTCCTGACTGGATACTGCCAGGT
This sequence comes from Hermetia illucens, assembly GCF_905115235.1. Classification (NCBI taxonomy): domain Eukaryota; kingdom Metazoa; phylum Arthropoda; class Insecta; order Diptera; family Stratiomyidae; genus Hermetia; species Hermetia illucens. Next base: position 76,343,665 of record NC_051851.1, read on the forward strand.
CATCCAAAGATGCTGCCCCTGGTATCAATACCATCAATAGTTCGGCAGGTTCAGATCCACCTGAAAGTTGATTTATACTATTTATATTCTTCGAAAAAAAAATGATACTGGATAATGGCTGTTTAAATTTATATGGATAACCTTAATTTAGCAATAGTTAATGATTTTATGAGGGGCAGCTACATTATGGATATACCGAACCCAACGCCACTTTTACTATGACTGGCATTTTGTGGAATGACATTTCAATAGGTCGCATTGATAAACATAAAGGACAAGCGATATAAAAGAAAGACTAATTAATACGGCACAGCATTCAACGACGTGAGTGTATGATCCTTTACGACTGCTGCTTTTCATCAAAAACCTGAAACTTTCTCGATTCGTTGAAATGCACGTAGCGCCAGAATATTTTATTATCAATTGTTGTAAACTTTTAATTACCGCTTTCGCCACCGAAACTTTCTATTGCCAGCACACTACAAAAGTTATGACTGCAAAAGACCCAACATAACTACAGGCAAATTGCAAAAAGCCAACCCGAATGTAACACTTTGTTAAGGTTCTCATAATTAGTCCTATATGGGGATGAGAGTTGGCTGCCAACTGGTCCGACTGTCGTATCGTTTGAATTACATTGAACTTTACTCTTACTTTTGAATCATTCCAATCATACACTTATGGATTATGTACTTCCCAAATGGCGTCACAACTAGCGCGTTTGGTGCTTGCTCTTCCGTCGTCGTTGGCCCCATCCTTCAAGCGGGTTCGCCATTCATCCCCGACATGTACAATAATATGAGGTAAATGTGCATATACGGCGTCATGTAAACTCAGTTACTAAGGGTGAGCTCATTAAAATTCCGCAAAGCAGCTGCTCACGGAACTGTGAACATATGTTCGTAATTTGAAGTGAAATTTTCAGTGGAGTCAGTCACCACTAGTCTCACCCTTTTGGGAAAAGTTACAACTAGCTCTCGAGCTCGGGCTTAGATTCAAAACCCTTACTAAATCGTCTTTGTGAAAATGACGGAAATTTGAATATGAACAAGCTGACGATTAGGGAAGCTATGATTGGTCCGTGGGTTACCATTTTCCAGAAATACATTAGCCAAATATAAGATTTAAAGGTTGGAGTCAGTCATTGAATTCAATATGCATTCCTATGTGGATTCCGCTGTGATGATTTATAAACCCCATTATTAGTCATTGACCACCTTAAGTTGGATTCAGGTCGAAAAAGCGGTTCAATTTCATTGTCAGTAGAAACCAAATGCGAGATTAAACGGAGCGCATATTAGCTAAAATTGGAGGAAGCGGAGCTAAAAAGTGCTTAGAGGGACCAAGCGAGCTAATCATAGTTAAAGGAGGTATGCTATATGAAGCCAGCCATTCTGGAAGCGCGATTGCAGATATGTGTATCTGTCGAAGCGAAGCTTATCTTCAATAGTCACACCAGCTCCGTTATATAAAAGGGGAGTAGGAAAGCGAGAGGATTTGGGAGGGTAGCACATCGAATGGCACTTTCTATCGTTTAGTAATAACTTATTTATAGAACAGCAGCAAACCAGGGTATCTAAGTTTGACTTAAAGGCCTAGCACCCTACAGGAGGAGCTACAGATGAAAAAGACATAAGGTTATCGGCATAAAGAAAGCAAAGGATCGTAAGGAGGGAGAGAAGTTCGTTGATGAAAAATAAAAATGGTGATGTTCCCAGAATGGAACTTTGTAGTACACCAGAGGAGGGGGGAAGACAATGGGATGTGGAACTATCAAAAGAAACGCCCGAACCGCTTCATTATGGAATGAAGTTCGGTTGATGATATGAATGATCGTGTCTAGAAATTAGCTAAGATACGCATAGGATCCAACAGCGGATTAATTGTCGGCGGCACCAGCGCGGCAGCTAGTATCCGATTGCGACGACGTTGTTGCGCACGCATTATCGCGCATTGAGGACTTGCAATCAATAATCGATTACGCGAAGTTTGCAGCGTATCAATCCGCAGACGAAGAGCTAAAAATGCTATAGAAGGAAACACAGGGCTTCGACTAAAACAATTCGAGATTCCGCGTATCAGCTGCAACATATGGTGTGATGTATCCACTGGTACCATCCGACCTTATATCACTCAACGATTTCGAAGAACTGTTTTCAACAGCTTACACTGCTAATCTCACCCAATAACAAAAGCCACCGTTAAACAGGTAACAAAGAGGTATGTTTGGCCATCTATCAAAACCGATTGTAGGAATTGGGCACGTAGTTGCAATAATTATCAGCGATCAAAAGTAACTTGTCATGCGACTGCACCAGTCGAATCTTTGCCCCATCATCATCTAAATTCGAGCACGTTCATCTGGATCTTAGTGTTATACTTTATTGCTATGTAGGGGCGACGCTACTGCCTGACTATGGCAGACCGTTTCTCACGCTGGCCGGAAGAAACGCCAATCCCGATCAAGAAACGATTACAGTTACAAGAACAAGATTGTTTCAAGAACTCAGCAACCTAATCGGTGCAACCCACATCAGAACTACATCATACCATTCGGCAGCTAATGGCATGGCGGGTTTTTACCGTCAGCTCAGTCGTCAGTCGAGCAGGTATACATGCCTAGTTTCGCTAACGGGTTGAGACAGCGTTTCCAAATGTTACGTGCAGTCAACGAAAGTCAACATGACAGCAAAGAATCTCAAAGACATCCGTAACGATGGTCCAAAGATAATACCCCAACATTCATATTCATATCCATATCGGGTGATTAGTAGAACGGATAGGTTCGTTAAAGTTGAAGTGACCGGAGGTTTCATTACAGTATCGATTGATCGGCTCAAGCCTGCTTACGTGATGACCGACGATATTTAAGAAAACCTGATCTTGGACTAACAACAGGAAGCCTCCGTTTCAATTCCCATTTAACAACCTGAAGTTGCAAACTCAACGAAATCTGGAAGACGGGTTAGATTTCATCGTTACCAGGCGGCCTGCCTGCCTTCAATAATTTAACAATAACAAGACCACAGGTTCACAGCTGATATCACGATACGGTCATCTGAACCATCTTAATTTCCTTGCACTCAATCACTGGCAGGGGAGGACTCTGGCGGTGCCAATTGTTTTCGATCTTTGAATTACCTTTCTTTTCTACCGAAATGATCTACTCCTTAAAAGTTAACTAATTGCTAGAGAGTAGAGCAGAGCAGTCACTCGGTAGAAGAGGCAGTCTACTCACAGAGGAAACATAGGCAAATTCAAAATTAGTTGATAAAAATCGCAAATAATACGAGGCACCATAAAAAGCCGGGAACAATGCCATGAAATAGAGAAGAAGGACGGGATGTGCCACCACAAAAAAAGGCGGCAGGAACGGTTGGAGCAGACTTGTAGCATTGATGAAGGGAAGAAGAGGTTCCTCAAATATTGGTATATGCAAATGCTATAAATAATACTGGCGAAAAGCAAAAACAAAAATGAGTATGAAGAGAATGTTGAGAGAGGCAGGTTTGAATAAAAGTACCTTGCAATTAACTCAGTCCAAAGGCTTAGAAAAGTCCTTCCTGCCTAGAGTTTAACCACTACAATCTAATAGGTTACCAACAGACCGACACCGACGATCAGAAGCAACGAAAGGAAGAGCATCCGCAGATTAAGAAAAGCAAAATTTTAGGCAAGTTGGAGAGGACAAGATTACCTCCAGTTGTTGCACGAAAAAATTGACAATTTTCACGATTTTCTTTAAAGGAAACTACCAAAGTTTTTGAACATCATTATATCATCTTAAAGTGCACAAAATGGCGGACAGTCATGGTTAATGGTCCGATTTTTCACTAAATATCGGTCGTTTTTGTGAAATAAAATGACCAATTTTTGTCAATTAAACACTACATTCTCATGTACTGAATAAGCCCGGGGAAGTTACCGCGGAGTGATGGAGACCGCCCGTTTCCGGCCTGGTGAGCATAGGCAGATGCAAGTTACCACAAACTCTGAAGGGCGGGGAGAGCGAAAAACTACAATTTGGATATCCGATGATTTGTAAAAAAATTCTTCGTACAGGGGAGAGGAGGAGAACTATATACTGGACATATTCTTTAAGAATTGAGGGGTCCTAAGTCCGCATTGATGTCGGACCGGACCAAACGGGGAATAACTTACTCCCTCTTTTTTTTTTTGGTCCACGAACGACTCGTTTAGGACTTAGCAGCCAAACTTCAAAAATATTAGGCGAAGACGGTTTTACGGTTTGTTACCAGGGCAGAGGCAAATCGTCAGACGTTGCCTCACCTCAGCCTTGTGAGTAGCGTGACTAAACCAGCTCGCAAATGTTAAATGCACCCTTATATAAATGAGGGGTCCGTGGATAAAAAAAAAAAGAGGGAGTAAGTTGGTCCCCATTTGGTCCGGTCCGACATTAAGTGGATGTGGGCTTCGGACCCCACAATGTCAAAAAAATATGTTCAGCCCTGGCCAAACTTTGGCTCAAAATGTGCGCGGATTTACGCTCAATATAATTCGCCGTTATGTCATATTCTGCGAATTATATAAAGGAGCATTTAACATTCGCGAGTTGCTTCGGTCACACTGCTCCCGAAATGCCCCTCCTGGGTTGAGCTTATCCGATACACTCCCTGTTCTCGCTATCCAAAGTTTTTTTTCGAAATCGATGAAGAGCAAGTAAAGAGCAGATGAAGCAAAGATGCACTGTTCCAAAATGATCCGTAGGATGTTGATGTGGTAAATGCATGAAGGTGCGGAACAGGAGTAGCCTAGTCTCTATCGATCAAGTGTTCGAGATGTTCTTGATGCGTGGCAGGATTATTGTAGCTATTATCTTTGCGACGGCAGGGAGTACGTAGATACTCCTTCAATAGTCACACTCAAAACTACGCTGAACTATCCGGGATTTAGCTCGGTATTAAAGTTCGGGCGTGCCTCGCCCGCCATCACTCGCAGCGGTCAACAGAGCCTTCAGCTCCCTCGGTTCTTCGATCCGCTTCAACAAGCCCGTTCGGGACGTGGCCGATGACGTACGGAGCACCCGAAAGAAGAACTCTTTTGAAGGTGGCCTAATGGTCATGGATATTTTCAGGCGGGTTATGTAGTATGTAGTCCGACCGGCAACAAAGCTCTCCCACTGTTGAATGATAACTGTATCATATAGGAGGACCCCCGCCACCGTTACTGAGGAGGGTGCACACATTCCAGAAACCAATCATAGTTCCATAGACAAAGTCTTCGGCGTTATAGCAGTAAAATTTCAAAATTGCAGTTTTCTAGCTAACAAATTTCTATTTCTTTTAGTCGTTTATTTTAGATTATTTTGAGTGTATTTGGGTTGGATTGAGCTATCGCCCAATCTTCCTTTTGACCACAGCAGGGCTTCGTAGAGCCTTATAAGAGGGCTACGCTTCAGAAAATTTCCGGGCCGCCGAACTTGAATGATTTACAAATTAATTACAAATTTAGATTGTTTTACCAAAATGTAAGGGATGAAGGACCAACTACAAGTTATCAGCCCTAGCTTCATCTCTGCTTTTCTGAAGCCTGTTTGAATGGCAGAATTTTGGATTCCGAGCGCCTCGAACTAACTTTCTTTATGGCGCACTGCACTTGGCAAGGCAATCGGTAGAGGTGCCCGAATAGCTGCTAAGTTCCTTTCCGTGCCGAAATCATCTTTTCCTCCACCTACGATTCTGTTGTTTCGCAACGTATGCGCCTTTATCATACCCCGCGTGTATTTTCCCGACCTCAGACCCACCTTTCTGTGCCAATATTTCTTCGACAGATTGTCAGACGTCGTAGCCGCTTTGTTTCCCTCTCTTCCTTTCTTCAGCTGTGGCTAATTTAACCTTGATATACTCTCTTGGTATACTTCTCTCGGCCTTCCTTCCTTCCCCAAAAACTTCATCCAGTCTTTCTTTTCCTTATTAACTTCCATGAACACCCGCGCTGGCCTTCAATTTAACCTTTTCAGAAACCACTTAGATCGCCTTCATGATCTTGCCCTCTCTAACCTTCCTGCGCGTTCCCTTTCCCAATCCCCTCATGCCCCTCTTACGTTACCCCTGACGCCAACCGGGCGGTCAAAGGTCCCAGGGCAAAATGTGGATTGGTACCCATGGTGGTGTATAAAACCTGTTCAGATCGAATACTGCTAAACAGCTGGTCGATACCCTGTCCTAATATAAGGCTGATGTAACAGTTTTGCAAGAGATGTGCTGGACATCGGATTTCGGAAACGAGTCACTGCACCATATATTACAGTAGCCATTAATTAAACCATGTGCTCGGAGTGGGTTCAAAAAGTGAAGCCTGCTGTTATCGGCTTTGAAAATATAAGCGAAGCAAGGGCTACGCGATCTCCGTTTGCGAGACAAATTTAGAAATATAAGCCTCATAAACGTTCACCCCCTTACAGAGAAGACTGCAGAGTTAGGGAAGGATACATTCTACGAGGCAATTAAACGGACCTTCGTAGCCTGTCCCAAATATGATATCAAATGGAGATTTTAAAAGCCAAGTAGGGGCGGAGCCCGTGTTCAGGCGATGTGTCGATTGCCATAGCTTACATCAGGATACCAATTATAGCGGACTATTCAGTTAGCAGTTTGTGCGGAAAGCAGCCCACAAACATATGTGGCCTGTCCAAACGAGACCACTTTTAACCAAATTCACCATGTGTTAATTGCACGCAACCACTTCTCAGCCTTGGTGAACGTCACAACATATAGGGAGACCAATAGAGACGCGGATCCCTACCTCGTTAGCATAGTCTTTCAAGCTCTAATTACAACACCCCCTACAAACCCCTCTAACAGCGGTATTGGAGTGTCGGGTTAAGTACTTTGCTGAACTGCTCAATAACCAAAATAAACCATTAAATTGATTAAATATGGAGGCGAAAAACTACATCAAGCGGTTCACCAACTGATTATGGACGACACCTGCACCTTCTTCTCACCGACTTTTAAGCTGCCTACGATAGCATAGCCAAGGTAAAACTGTACACGGCCATACGAGAATTTGGTATCTCGACGAAATTGATAAGATTGACCAGGCCGACCCTGATCAAAGTGCGAAACCAGATAAAAGCAGCATTCTCACTCTCGAGGCCATTCAACATCAGTAATGGTCTAAGACACGGGGATGCGTCCTCCTTAGGCTGGCCTTGAAAAAAGTGGTGCGCGATGCAGATGTGAGGGAGAGGTACCATCCTCTTTAAGTATACCTAACTACTGGCCCATGCTGACAATATCGACATTATAGGAAGAACAACCCGAGATGCGCAGTCTGCCTTCCTCCAGATCTAGCTGCTCATTATGAAGGGAAGACGAAGCACATGGTGACAACTTCAGCACAAAAGACCAAAGAACCAACAACATCAAATCACAGTGATCAAATAAGAAGAATGAAGAAAGGAGACTGCTACTTTGGACCTATCTAGTGTCGAAAATCAAAACCGATAATAGCTATGGCGATCAAATCTGCACACGGTTGTTGGCAGTCAATAGAGCCGATGTCAGCTTCCAAAAAGTGTTTCGCTTTAAACGTCTCACTATAAAGTTAAATTTCTTACGGTACAAGACTATGATCTTGCCAGTCCTTATGTATTCCTCGGAGACTTCGGTTCTTAGCAAGAAAACTTGCGAACACTTGGCCGCGTCGAAGGAAATAATTTTTGGCCCTCTACATGAGGATGGACGATCCCGTAGCCTACATAACGACAAGGTCTATGAGCGAGACCACAACCATCTGGTTGTGGATAAAATCTGACTCAAAAGGTAGCAGTGGGCGGATTACCCAAACCGAATGGATGAGAATGAACCAGCCCCGAAAGTCTAAGGGGAGCATGTATGATAGAAAAAGAAGGCGAGGCGAACTCCGCCTAAGATGGAACGATGGCGTAGTTCAGGACGCCATACAGCTTATAGAGATATCACATTGCTGGACCTCGGCGAAAAACTGAAGTTCCTTACCAAGACATGTCTAAACCGGATACCGGTTGTTGCGCCTTTAATGCTGACGTAGTTTTTGCGTGCGTGTATCGGATAAATCATTAATACTTAGAATACTAGGAAGGAATATCTGGCGAGTGTTGAAAACTCACTCGGGCGCGGAAACCTCAAAGCTATCTGATCGCACATTCGCAACTTCCGCAGTCCGGCCCAGCTATCCCCTCCGCCCTTTCAATTCTGTGGCTCTGCTAACTTACTTTATCTTGTGATTTACTCTGCCGCTACTTTTCCTGAATCTATATTTCCTCCCTTCCTTTCTCAACCCTCGCGCTAGCGGATGTAGCTTGCCCTGCATCGCGTACCATTCGCCTCCTTACCCCTCGTTTGTCAAGTGCCCTATTGACGCCAATGTTGACCCTTTTCTCTATCCGTTATTCTTAACAAAATCTTCAAAGGGTATCATTTTCCTGACTTGTGGAAAGAGGCCCTAATCATACCCATTCACAGAAGTGGCAATCGCTCTATTGCTTAAAATATCCGCTTCTCCTGCACCAAAATCATGGAAATTGATTTCAGCGACGGATTTGGCCACCGCATAAAGAAAAAGTCATATAGCTTTGTTAAGCGTAGCTCGACTCCTTCTAATCTGCTTGTCTTTGCCAATTTTGTTGCTAAATTCAGTGCAGAGATGCGGACGATGTACTTTGATTTTGCTAAAGCCGTCGCCATTGTAAATCACAAGATACTTCTGCCCAAACTCTTGCCTCTAAGCGTCCCAATATCACTTGTTTATTGGTTGCTTCATATGTTTCCAATCGATTCTGCTGCATCTCTTTTGACGGCTGTACATCCCCCGTTCCACTTCTCTGGCAACCCACAGGGATATATTCTGGGTCCATTATTATTTTTATTTTTTATCACTGACCCACCCCCTTTACTTGTCCCTGCTTGCTCTTGCCGGCGTCCTTAAGCTGTTTTCCGCTATATCGTTCCCTAAGGACGGCGTGCCCCTTCAATCACAGGGAGTTAAGATTTGACGGTTGAAGAAGGAATTGACATTTGCATGGAGTAATAGTAAGTAAGTGTTTAGTATCATCTTATTCACAAAACAATACCAAATCAACGTGCCTAGGTTGGATCACAAGTTTAGTGTTATTAGCGCAGAGCGAGCACGGGCAGGTGAGCCTTGAAAATACCGGTAGAGAGGGGGAAAATAACGGGTTGGGGGGGGGGGGTCTTCTGTAGCATCGATTAGAGAGGTAAGGGAACTGAGCTAGATTGTGATTGAGAGGAGAAAGGTGGAAGTTTGAATAAGAGTAATGTATGATGGATTGACTGTACGATGGTAAATTTGTATAAGCGTCCCTTTTTTGATCGTGTTTTGGTTTTGTTGCCCGGAGATGCCTTCGACAGATGGAGCTTTTACGTAAAATTTATTATTATCTTAATTTGAGAGAATATCGGGATGAAAGCAATCTTGGTTTACACTATGGGGTTTTTTCAGATTTTTTGATAGAATAAATTTCTAAAACGAGGTTTTTTTCTTATTTTCCCGGCAACATTAGAAGTTTGAAAAAGTACCACTCAGTCTGTGTAAAGGGATTCCCACAACTCACACGTTTTTATCAAATTCCGAGACAATAGGTTCAGCAATCTCCGAGTAGATTGGATGTGGTAGAAAGACAGGTAGATATTGAATCGGTTTTAATGCAGTTGTATTTTACCTAAAAAAAGAGGTATGTTTGTCTGAACAACTAAGGCAGGCAATTTTCTCCCAATTTATCTGGTCCCTCAACCCAAAAACAAAATCCAAATGGTTTGAAGAGTTTCAGTATTAAATCTGAAATTAATGTTTGCAAATTTACGTATAATTTAAACTCTCATAAAACAATGAAGGTAACATATTACGAGACCAATAATAAAGGGATTATAGTCAAGTGGTTTAGCGCCTCTCTTGAGCCTCAACCAATGATCTTTCTACGTGAAGTAGTTTGTCAGTCTTGTGTTTGCTTTCCAAGTATCTAAATTACTTATTTCATACCTAACAGTAATTCTTGCTTCAAGATATTAGTTAAAAATCAGTCAGAGTGTAATAGATAGATGCAATACCAATGTAAACTAGGAAATAGATTCCACCTTTTAACCGAATTTAGGAGCCTCCTGTTCTTGAGGTTATTCGAAACAACTAGTTTGTATGCAACCAGCTTCAATGCAGCCTTATTCCTAATTGCGTTCGCTTTCTAGTGAAATAGAAGGAATTCGAGTGGAATCTTTCTGGTGAATGTAGTGCAATCTGTTAACAGTTGGTAACACGACCCCCTGTTATATATGCATTACAGACATTATCCAACTACATTTTCAAGTACCGTGACATTGCCCCTTATGATAGTATTCATTTTATAATGATGTAGTATAGTTCACGCCCAGCCCCCGAAAATGGAGTGGATAGAGCCATTTTCAGGCATATGTACGTATATTTGGACGTAACCAGCCGACAGACGGTCGGGATAGTGTTATGAATGTCGGTCCTTGGGTCTCATATGTGTCACTATATTAAATTTGAATTACAGTACCCTAGAACGACGATGACGACAACTGCGATGGTGATGGCGTGATAAAAGGGAGATTTTATAAATTGACACTCTAATGAATAGATATGTGTGTATGGTGCCATATTAGAGAAATTATAGTGTGCGATAGACATAAGTTTTGAAAAGGAACCAACTTGGAAGGGACGCATTGAATAAAATAGGAGGATTAGGGAAGACAAACAGGACACTTTACTCACACGTATATGTATGAATAGGGTTATGGCGCTCGAGCAGAGGTACTTTATGTGTAGACCTTAAGTTTTCAGTAACGTTGGATAATAAATGATGGTGGAACTTCCTGTTTCAAAGCAAAGTATGAAACTTTTCTCAGTAGGTAAGTGAATTATGTTGAAATTCTTCAATTTAACTGGAAATATCCGTAGGCTTTATATTCGGTTGTTTCTGCCAAAGAATGTCGGATATACATCGTCTGCAAAGTGTATATCTGGACTAGTTTTTGTGGACGGAGTGTTCTAGAAAAGTAGCCGCAGAAGAGATAACAATAAATAGAAATATATTATTTCTTGGTTCTATTCTGCCAACGAGCTATTTATTCGTGTGTCTGGTGATGCCCTTTACTCCACTGTATCTCGAGAAAATTAAACATTATAGTAAGCAATCATCTGTCACTACACGAATCAAATCGTTAACCTGGATCCTGTGCCTCTAAATTTCGAAAAAAATTAAGAAGAGTCCATTAAAACCAACCTACTCAGTGTGGTGTAATTTCACGCTCTTCCTACTTCCCTTAAGCCAAAGCATATTGACATGACATGGGATATGTACGTACATTTGCGTGGTATTGTTCCTCATTTTCAGCTGCTTCGATAGGAAACCGTCTACCTAAAATCAAGGCGATTACAAGCAAGGGAGCAACAATGACGAAGACGACGAAAGGAAGACTAGACCGATAGAGAGCAAGACCATTAACGAGATAGTTTAGCAGAGGTATTTTTCATACGGAAAACGAAGACTGGTGGTTTCCTCGTTGAATCAGGTTCGAAGACAGCAAAGAAGAGTACGTTCTGTGAGGCAGTGGATGGGCACCTGGAAAAGAAAACTCTAGTTTCTTGCCTGAAAATGCAAAATCTCGACTGCCGCATTAAATGGTGGCGATTTCATGATGAACAAGAAGAAACGATCTGACTTACGCTATTGTTAACCATTACAAATGTCGAACAATCGTGGAACCAACTTAAAACCAAGATTCATAAAGTGACTTAAGCAACTCTCGGAGTCACCAAGCCTGGTAAGCGGTCCATCTACCAAGATACTTGGCTTTCAAATGACGATGTCCAAATTAAAGTCCGCGAAAAGAACCGCCTCTACCATAAGTTTCTCGATGATAAAAGGCTCACCAATTGGCAAATGTACAAGAACGCAAACCGAAAAGCAAAGAAAACGATCGCTGTTACTCGGATTTACGATAAATTGGACACTCGAAACGTTTTGATTGGTCTGTGTCGACTTGTGAAAACCTAACACTAATGGATACAGGATATTGAATACTTTTGTTGCGTTAATGATAAGAACGGTAGTTTGCTTACTAGCCGACTTGCCGTGGCGAATAAATGGCGGGAATGGTTCGAACAGATTTCAGGGTAAGAATTTCTTCACGCCCCATTTCCACAAGCGCTGATGACATTTGGTGCAATTCCACCTATCGGCCTATATGGAAAACAAAGGTAATCCAGCAGAGTGTTCAAATAAGCGCCCTATCCAGTTGCTCTCTCAGACAATGAAGACTTTTGAAAGCATTCTTGACAGCCGTATTCGGGACATCATTCAGATAATAATGAATCAAGTGGGTTTGTCAAGAACTGCGGAACTACTGACGCAATACACGTTGCCGGGTTACTCACGGAGAAATATCGTGAGAAGTATTGCCCTCTTTCCAATGCATATCTGGATCTAGAGAAGGCGTTTGACGGTGTGCGACACGAATTTGCGCTGGGGTAAATTAATCTACCACGACTCGAAAAGTAAAGTTCGAAGTGTGGCAGGTATATCAAAACCGCTTCGTGTCTCTGCCAGAGTTCATAAGGAAGTACCCTTTTAACGTCCCACTTTATTCTAGTTGTGGACGCTGTCACAGGGAACCTCCATAGCCCTATGCACTGCTTTATTCAGATAATGGTTTGTTACCGTCATTTAACAAAGCTGATCTCGACAAACTTAATCAAAAATGGAATGATCGCCTCATGAAATACAGATTAATTCTGAATAAAATAGAATTTTTGACGACTGATACTCATGGAACAGGGACTATAACTGTCAGTGCTAGTGACTTGTCCAGAACTAATGCTATCAGTCAACGGTGAACTGCGTTACGAAATGGCTTCACGCATTAGCGCAATCTGAATGAATAGCATTCCACAACTTGTGTTCTTTGTGTTTGCCCTGTCGCCCATGTGGCTCTGAAAGCTGACCGGATATAAAAGACAATGAACGGTTTCGTGCGGTAACGCAGGCGAAAATGTTGCGTCGGACCAGTAGCGTAACATGCTATGATTACATCAGGAATTAGGATATCCGCAATCGATACGGGGTTACACCGATCGGGGATAAAATTACGGGAGGTCATATCCAAGCTAAGGGACATTCACTTGTGGTGCAGCAGGGTTAGCAACATTCGAAATAAATTTCGAATATTGTTAATGCGGCTAACAGATGCCAGCACCGGTGTTCTCCGTGGCGTAGTAGGCCTTGCCAAATGATATGAAAAATTGTGTAATAATTGAAGTTTGCCAGATGCCACGGCAGTCGAATTAAAAACATTCGAAATGAATGCTGCGGCACACACTTGCCAAGATTTATCTGGACATCGAAGTCGAAGGAAAACGACCAAGAGGCGAAGCAACAGTGGCTTGATAAGTTGGATGGTGGTCTATCAGCATCGCGACTACGTCCAAATAAGTCCTTTGATAAAACAAAATAGCGCAATCAATCAAAACGCACCGACGGTTTAAAGGCTGAAGAAAAAGAAGAATAAGATCTCGACTCTTTTACAGAAAAGATGGAAGTGGAAGAGGCTGTCAAACCTTTGGCATTCAGGAAAGCAGGGGCAAAGCAATGCTTATGTAGGTGTTATTCTGTGAATTCGCGCTGAGCAGAACGACATTTCGGGGGAAGAAACTTTGTAGCTACCATTGTTGTAAATTCAGTTATTAACCAATTTGCGATATCGATGTCATAAGTTTCGCCATTTACAGAATGTTTAAACGAACGGTAGAAGACGTGCGCCAGAATAAAGTTAAAAGGAGTCTCCACTGCGCAATATATCTCGATAAAGCTCATTTTATAGAAACTAGTTGACGAGGCAGACGGATATCCGTGACAACTCGCTATTAAACTAATCAGCCGATACATCTTTCCTTGCTGCTAGAAGGTGGCGGGGCTGGCGCTAATCAGCAAAGGGAACGAGGACCCTAAGCTGCCGCCTGCATACCAACCACTCAGTATATTTTACACAGCCGGAAAAGTGCTCGAAAACTCATCGTGAATAGACTCGTCGGAATGGTACCTGCTGCCTGAGATTTACTTCTTAGGCAATTCAATTTTAGGGTAGGAAGATCGACGGTGAATGTTGTTGTGGAGGTCGTAGATGCAGTTCATCGAGCGAAAGTGCATAGCCGCGGAGCTCGACGAATAGAGTTCGTTGAAACGATGGATATCAAAAATACCCTCATATCCGAAGGATAGGAAGATATGCTAAGTGCAGGTCGGTGGTTCCAGAGAACTGTCACTAGGGTGAATGCCTCCTAGTGACAGTTCTCTGGAATACTCTCTTTGCGTTTGCCTTTGTGTCCTCATGAGCGCAATCTGGTTTGTTTTTAGATGGGGAAATATGGGCTGTAGTTCTTGACAAAGTAGTGGACCGTAAGCTCCTTGTGTAGGTACGAGGATGGGGAGTTCCGGCGGTTTAAGCGTTTACCTAAGAACTGCCTTAGAACCGGTTGTGGTGGTGATCGCATTAGGGAGATCGTCACGATCCTTTGATTGCGTGTTTTTCAAAAGGGCGTTGGACGACGTCGATCACATTGAAGAAATTTCGGGACGCGTCCTTTTGAACAACATTATCAGAGAGTGCATCACATTCGGGTTCTTTTCGGAAAAAGATAGAGATGGACTGATGAAGAAATCAAATAGGAAGCGGTTCTTTGAACTAACGAATTCCTTTCTTCTTCTACTCTTCCGCTTATGTGAAAGGCACTCTGACTTCAAAGTCTTCTGAGCCTGGAGTGCGGGAGGGGCAGCGCCAAGTGATGTGTCAAAGAATTCCAGATTGGTTCTCTGGTGACGAGGAAATGCTAAGTTGTAGTCCCACCGTTAAATACTGCTGGAGTTTAGCACTTCTCCTCTACATCCTTAACAAAAAAAAAGTTTTGTTGATGAGGGTAAACTCGAGTTTGAAGCCGCAAGACATAACAAAATTTGAGACTACCTAGCTTCAATGTTCTTTCTTCATTAATATGTGCATCCAGGCTCTGCAAAGCAACCTCCACAGCTAACCCCCACTTGAAAACTTTTATTTGTGTGACGAAAAGGTTGATAAAGATAACTGCAATATTATAAATTCACACAAATATTCCATGCATGTCAAAATAGGCAAGCAAAAAAATTGAAAATCTTGAGCCCGTAACTGGCAAATTCCGAGACGTATTTGTGATAAGGAAACGTTAATTACGTTACAGATACGACGTATCTCTTGTAAAAAGTATTGGCTGCAATAATATTAATTAAAGTGATCAAGCATCGGACTGCAACGAATATAGCTTTTCGTCTACCAGGATCTTATACGTGATGATAGCCTCACTCTGTACAAGCGATCCCTCCCCCAATCCAGGATGTTAAGCCAACCCCATTGGACAGCTTGCAGTCGAAGGTAACTGACTGCATTCAAACTGAGATTTATTGATACCCAGTTAGTAAGTCCGACGTTATTGATAATACGAAAGAGATGAGAAGCTGAGACAACAGGCAGTGGCACCAAGCTCTACACTGAAGCGCTCAGAAGTCAGAGTGTGGAGCAGTGAAAGATAATGCCATACTCTTTGGCACCCCGATATAAGGCACACGGAGGATCAAAGAAAAGTGAAGAATTACGAAAAAGTATACTACGAAGAAAGAAGGATAGCGAGGAGCAATATAGTGACATTGAGGTGTCGGAAAGTTACTTTTATTTCCAAAGTAGGATCCCTTTCTTTCTTCTTTCTTCAAATTAGCTTGCCTGGCATCTTTCATACTAAAAGCAGTAGAGAACGTGCTGAACAACAAAATATAGCTGCATAACAGTAAGGTCATCTATAATTGGTTTATGTCACTTCATGAATGTGTTATTCGACGTAATAGACGCAAAATAAATAGGACAACATATCACATACCAAAATACTGAATGCTTTTACTACTATAGGATTTGAGACGGGCATTCGAACGAAATGCTAATAAAGCTAAATAATTACTAAGATTATGTAGAGTTATGAACGAATCCGATGACATGTGATAGAATTCAATTACGGGGTGATTATCATCAGCAACTGGTGCAGTTGTTGAGCTGGGCTGAATATTAATCCAAAAAAACGCTGCTATGGTGTCAAGAACACGCATAAGGAAGAAATACACTCCGCAATAACCCCAATTAACAGAGGTTCTGTAAATTTAACGTTGACAAATGGTTTGACAAGCACTACCAAATAACAACAACAAACAAATTCGACCCCAGTCATAAGAAAGGTCGGAACGATTGATTTGACGGTGATCCTAAGCTGGAAATATGATGGAGCTGCCAATCAGCTAGTCGAAACTCCGTCCTAATATAGGGCTGAAATAATAGCGCCGCAAGAGAAGCGTTAAAGGGGGACCGGTTTCCTGGAAACAACCCACTACCGCATATATTATGGTGACAATCAAGTAAATCTTAGTTAGCCAAAAAATGAACCCTGCTGTTATCGACTTTGAAAACATAAGCGAATGGCTATGCATTCTGCGGTTCCGAGGTGAATTCGGAAATATAAGCTAGTTGGCTCCCATTGCTTACATCAAAATACCAATGATAACGGACTTCGGATTATTCAATTAGCAGTGCCACACGAAATAGTTGTTGGAAGTACCTCGTTTGCGTGGAAAACCGTCCACAAACATGCACGGGCCTCTCTAGAAAGGATCATTTTCAATCAAATTGACCACATGTTGGACAAACGCTGCCATCTCTCAGCCTGGATGGGTGTCAGAATATATAGGCTGGCCAATATAGACTCGGATCACTATCTCGTTGGCATGGCGCTCCGAGCTCGAATAACAACACCAACTGAAGCCATCCACAACACAGCCGTCCGTAACACTTTTAAGGGGGAAATGGGTGCCGCAATAACCGCCGTCATCCTGCAGATTAAGCATCAACATATGACTTTCGCAATCAACTGAAGAACGTTATCATTGATATGGCCGCAAACATACTTGGCCCCCGTCGCAATGAATTCAGAATGACTGATTCGACGCTAAATGTAACCTAGGAACAGAACGAAAGAACGCTGCATACCGAGTAATGTTGCGTTCTCAGGGGTCGTGGGCACGCGCGGAGACTTATCACGAACTGGGATAACCAACAGGTCTGTGAACTTGAAAAGTGCAGGGAGAAACTACACTAAGCGCGCAAGTTTTCCCAACAAGCCAGTAGGATCAAGTCGTATTCACCTCGATACTCATCCTGCCGAGACAAAGAAGAAAATCTGACTTCCAACAGAAAAGGGGAGATATCATGCAGTGTAACAATTATAGAGTTGCTGAGTACCATCTATAAGATATTCGCCACTATCTTGCTACGTCGGACAGTCCTATACGCTCAGAACAGCCCATACCAAAGACGCTTCACTCCAAGCAAGTCAGCAGCATATCAGATTTCCTCTCTGCGGTAAGCGATGGAAAAACTATTGGAATATGGGCAACAGTTGCACCATCTTTTCATCGACTTGAAGGCCAGCTATGACGGTATAGCCAGGGTAAAACTGTACAAGGTCATGAGAGAGTTCTTTATCCCGACGAAATTGATAAGACTGACTAGGCTGACCCTGACCATCATGAGTACCAAAAACAAACCAACCAACGATATCAAATCGCACTGGTTAAATGAGAAGAATAAAGGTAGGAGACTACAACTTTGAAACCGTTGATAATTTCTCTTACCTATGGTCGAAAATCACAACCGATAATAGATATAGCGGTGAAATCTGCGCTCGGTTGTTGGCAGCCAATAGAGCCCATTTCAGCTTACAAAAACTGTTCCGCTCGAAACATCTCACCATAGGGTCAGAGCGCTTATTGTACAGACTATGATCTCGCCAGTCTTCATGTATTCCTCGGAGACTTGGGTTCTTAGCAAAAAAAATTGCGAACTCTTGGCCGCTTCAAGAGAATAACAATAATAATAATCATTGGCGCAACAATCCATATTGGATCAGGGCCTGAAGTGTGTTAGAGCACTTCATTTAAGACCGTAACCGTACACTATAATACACTGTAGGAGGCAATGTGATCGGCATTGCGTTCGCCCGAGGTTATTTCCCGCATTTGACTCAGGTACTCATTCACAGCTGAGCCGACTGGCATTCGACATCCAGTCACGATAACAAACCCCTCTGCCACCAATAAGATTTGAACCGCGACCTTCCGCTTGAGCCATCCGGACACTCAAGAGAAGAATCCTCTGAAGAATTTTTGGCCGCTTACAGGAAGATAGGCTACATAACGACGAAATCTAGGAGCGTCAGACTGTGGTTCAAATCCGGCTGGATAGGTTGCGGTGGGCCGATCACTTAATTCTTATGGATGAGGATGATCTAGCCGGGAAAGTCTATAAGAGTAGTATCTATGGTAGAAAAAGGAGGCGAGGCAGATCCTGCCTGGGATGGAGCGATGGCGTAGGTCAGGACACCATACAGCTTTTAGGCATATCGAATTGGTGGACCTCGGCGCAAAACCGGGATGTCTGGAGTTCCTTGTTAAGGCAGGCCTAAACTGAATACCGGTTGTTGCGCCGTTGATGATCTCATCATCAAAAGTGCAGGTGAATTTATTTATTACGCAAATTATGGCGTCATATATCCCTTATTAATAATAATAATCTTTGGCGTAACAATCCATGTTAGATTAGGGTGGGTTAGAACACTTCGTCTTGAATGAATGCTACAATACAGTACACTGTAGGAGACTCGCCTGAGATTATTATCCTGATTTGACTCAGGTACTCGTTCATGGCAGAGTTGACTGGTATCAGACATCAGTCAGGATAACAAATCCTTTGGGCTACTCAGATACATCTTTCATAACCTCAGCAATAAATTCAAGGGTAAGGCATTATGCGATATATGTTGGATGCTAACCTCTCACTGGGACTGTAAGTCAGGAAAGGACTGCAGAAATGTCACGGTACAATAGTTATTTTGTTTCTTTTCTAATCATTTCCAGTGGCATTAGTTCAACTGAGTTCAGCTATTTTTCTATTTATACAGTCAAATTCGTAAGAAAATCCTACATATTCAAATTTGGCATTCAATAACGATTGTTGGCGAATAAATTCTAGGTCCCATTACCCTTCTCCCCCCCCCCCCCCGTTTTGTTTGCTACTGTTAGCTGCATCATTCCTTAATTATTTAGCAGCACCAATAATATTTCTTCCATTCACATCGCACTCTACTTAGAAACGAACAAAAACAGAAATAGGAATCTTAAAATATGCACCAGGAGCACAAAGAGAAAGCACCCTTTCTCCTGATTATTTTCTTGACGATACAAGGATGGGACCAAGGGATCTGCGCTTGGCTTGAGCTGCTGATGTTGTGATGCTTTGCATATTGAAGCAGAATAAAAGTGGGAACAGCCGTACATACAAAAGTAGAGCATCAAAAACTTCGTTTCATCTTCAGTTGTAATCCCAGTTGCGAGAATGTAGGTTGGACGCGCATAATGAATTCAATTCATTTGAAATCAGGACGCAAAAGAAGGAAAACAACTATTGTTGGGAGTTGTAGTGTCTACGTGTCGTTGAGATTGCTGGAACAATTGAAAGTCTATCAGTTACTATTCTAGGGCAGAGTGCATATCTAGGATGCATCTTTGGAGATTTGGGTTAGTAAACTTAATGCAGACCAGTTTTCTGTTGTGAATTGTGTACACAGTATTTAATTTGCTTGTTTGAAACATGTGCATTGAAATATTAATAGGTCAAAGCCTGATAAACAGTCAAGGAAAAGTTAAAGCATCGCAATTCCGAATATTCAAGATTCTCACGTACTACTGGATATTGAAGCCATTGAAACTTCTTGAACTACCATGTAACTCAATCAACGGGAACAAGTGACGAGAACTCTATGTTCCAGTAATCTTTCAAAAGAGGGCTAAATCTGCGAAATGGCTTATGGTTATGGTTAAAATTGTTAAATAATACACTCTATCTATTGCACTTCAAGATACAAGGAAGTCGGGGAAAACGGCATGCTGGTACAGAAAATAGTTAACTTGCGGAGTTCTGACCCTTGCATGCCCTCTGGATACCGCTGCCGTGGTCACCATATGTTTTTTTAGGCTTCGTATAGGGGAGTAAACTGACACCAGTCTATATCACCGCCTACGTAAGGAAAGCTCTCGCTATTAACCGACAGCCACTACCACACGTCAACGAACTTCCAGGTTTTTCCAGCGGTCCCAAGTTACTGAAAACCATAAACGACATCCAAGGTATTAACGAATGTTACCCATGTCATCCATCGGCTAAGTTAATAACGACTTCGATTCACTGTAGCAAGTTTCTGTGGAGACCAAATGCGATCCAAATATGGTGCCATGTTTCGGCAAAATTAGCATTCGAATCGAGCTGTTGATAAAAACAATGGGCGAACTTAAGCACACTGTGAAATCCTTGCAATCTGCAATGAATTTCCGGCTATGAACGAAGAACAGCACATTACACAGCTGATGAAGTCAACAAAAGCACCAACTGATCTCTCTCCACTGCGTCAGCCACGTTAAACAGCAACTTCGTCATCGCGGTCAATGCGGGAAGAGGCGGTAAGTGAATGAAAGAAAGCAACTGAAGCAGCAAACATGTGCCTTGATTCCATTGACGAGGAGCATTAAGAAGTGTCAGTGCTGCCTTAGCATCCAGTCCAAATTATGGCATATGAGATTAACAAACAATTGTGATCCTCTCCAGACTGGATCACTTTCAACCAAATTGACCATGTCGTTGGTACTCCTGCTTCATATAAAAACACCGTCTAAAATACTCTGTGACAATCAGATGGGAGCGAATGCTAAAGCCATCAACAATAAAACCCTTCGCAATACCCTTCGTAATACCAACAGAAATTCCGGAGATCCACTTGAAGGATGTTAACACCGATACCACTATAAACGTTTTTGACCCCAGTTGGAAAAAAAGTCAGAACAGCTCGTTTGACCATGAATCAAAGCTAGCAACAGAACGAAAGAATCCTGTGTACCGCGCTGTGCTGCACTCTCAGTGAGGGTGGGGCACGCGCAGAGATCTATCACGAAATTTGTTGATCGGGGAAGTGACTTCACAAATGGAAAAACGAAGCCTTGGTGAAGAGGTCTGTGATCTCGAAAAGCACAGGGAGTAATCCCACTGTGCGGAAGTTTTATCAGTAAGTCAGCGAGATGAAGCCTCATACACCTCGATGCCCATGCTGCCAAGACAAAGAGGAAAACATGATTTCAGACCGTATGTTCTGGCTCAACAATCAGAATATCGGTGAGTTCGAGGTCGCGCCGCCTGAAGACGACGGACAAATACAGTTACCACCAAGCATGGAAGGGACAATCCGTGCAATCCACCGGCTTAAAAAACATAAGTCACCAGGAACCGATGGAATTACAACTAAACTGATTAAATATAGAGGCGACTAATTACACCATGCGGTTCATCAACTAATCAATGTCTGATGCCTGGCAAAGAGGCATTATCTGTCGCATAAATAAAAAGGTATATACAACGCAGTGCAGCAATAATAACGGTATCGAATTGCCGAAATAAGATATAATAAGATATTTTCCGCATTCGTGCTAAACCGGATAGCTGTATATTCTCAGTACATCATCGGCTTATACCAAAGCGTCCTCATTGGGGGCAATTCAGAAGCAGATCAGATTTTCTGTCTGAGACTGACTAGACTGACCTTGACCAATGTTTCGACGCCAGTTAAAAGCAGCAGAATAATTCCCAAGACGACTCAATATCAACAACGATTTGAGACAAGGAGATGCTCTGCATCCTTTTAACTTGGCCCTGGAAGAGACCTTGGGCTGCAGATTAATGAAGGTAAGACGAAATATATGGCGGTGACGTCAGCACTGAAAACCGAAGATGCAGTAACTTCAAATCGCCCTGGTTAAATAAGAACAGTATAATAACAAGACAAGGCAGACCCTGCCTCAGATGGAGGAATAGCGTAGGCCAGGACAGCAAACTTTTCGGGATATGCAATTGATAGAGCTCGTACAAAACCGGGATGTCTGCAGTTCGTCATTAAGACTGATCTAGACCGGATACCGGTTTTTGCGCCGTTAATGATGATGAATATTCATGGGAACACGCCAATATATTTTCGCTCATCAAAGATCCAGAACTTATCGCCATTACAAGGACCCCTTCATTCCTTAGGGTTCAATTAATAATTATCCGTGGTTCCGTAGAGAATTGAATTGAAGAAATTATTGCGGAACTCAATTCAGAGCACCAACTTCTGAAATCCCTCATTCCTCATCAAATCTCAATGTGGTAGTTTTATAGCCAAGTTTGTGCCGTCCCAAGAGTTAAGTGAAGTTTTCAGGGTGAAGTATATTGCAGCGAAATATTGCTCTCCAAAAAGTAAAACCGTTTGAATGGCCAAAACTTCGGGGCACCCCACCCAAAATTGCTACAACTGCATCCAAACTGGGCAGCTTGTAAGCTATCGCGGGTGTTCACTTTATATAGCAATGGTAGTGGTCGGAAAACTGTCAAAACCTGGAAAGCAACTGAGAAATTGATAGACCAGTAACTTACTCCAAACTACAATTTTTATTTTACAGTGTAGATATATATTTCGGGAGCAACTTACCCCGAAATATATATATATACTGTAAAATAAAAATTGTAGTTTGGAGTAAGCTACTGGTCTTAATTTCAACTCCAATAACCATCCGCCTCGAAACGATCCGGCCTCAACTGGGTTTCTTGAAGCAACAATCAAAAACTTCCCGTCCGAACTCCCCAATAGGCAAGTGAATTTCTCGGCTACGAGATCAGATTCTTAGTACTTACTTTCATCGGCCTAAACGCTATGCTAGTCTTAGGAGTGCCCCAGCGGAACCTAAAATTATCCAGTCGAGACCTGTGTTCTAAGACAGGGACAGCTTGGTAACTTCGATTTGTCATAAAATGGCCACGGTCAGATTTCGGATCCGGAACGCGAGGCAGATGTTAGTGCCCGGGACCGCCAACCTTCCTTCTGGTTGGTTATGCGTTTTTATAACGATAACTTTAGTCCCACTTTTTTGTAATTGTAGACTCAGGCCTACATTTGAGCAAAGTTTCCCTGCGGACATTCCTCTTCTCCCCCGGATATACCTGCCACTGCTACGACTTCCGCATTGGCTTTTCAGTTAAGCGAATCTTCTGAATCGCCAAAGACGCGTCAAGCCCGTTACAGTTTCCCCGACCAGTCAATATGGACTGAAAAGCGGGGCAACATCCTGGTGACTCCCAGGAATGAAAGAGACTTTTGTGATATATTCGCTGTTAATCTATTGTGTCTTTACCTCATTGAGACAGTGACTCCACAGTAAGGTGGTTAGATAGTAGAACCTTGGATAGCACTCCTCACCCTCTTGCGAAACTGTACTATTGCACTCCAGAAAACCTGACAGAGGCAGCGGTTAATTCTGTGATGTATTAATGCTTACACCAACCGTAAGGGGAGTCCTCATCTTTTGAAACCCGGTTTTGGGCAGAATACTAACTGCGAGATTCCATGCAAAATGAGGAATAACAATAACGAAGAGTCCTAATTCAGAGAACAAGGAAACTGTCTATGATTTATTGAAGTCTGGCAAAGAAGGCTTAAGATGGTCTTGTTATTATGATGTGTTGTCTGAATGTTACGGCGAGGTACTTCGCCTCGTTATTTGTAGTGTTTGCTCGAGAAGGTTGGACCGGCAACAAATGAGCAATCAGATTGACAACATTGCGAAGAGTACTAGATCGATGTGTAGAAAAGAGGCGTTGATATGGGCCTCGAAAGAGTTATAATCTAATGGTCGCTCCCCTTCACTTGCGTATTATTTCTGCCGCTGCTCCTAGGGTTGGACTGCCAATATAATCCAACTGTTGGTCGACAGTGGAAAAGCTATCTTCCTGAATCAACGGCAGATAGGATTGAAAAAACATTAAAAATAGAGTTTTTCTAGGTGCTACTCAGGTTGACAGCGCGATGGTTGAGGAGTAGAGCGTGTTCTAATTCCAGTTGTCATGGGTACATGTGTTCGTCTTGTGTTTGTCTTGCTGCTGTGAGCTTATCGCTTGCACAGTGTTAAGAGTAATGATAGTGAAACTAAAGCACGGTATATCTGGGTCGACGCCGTATACTCTACTAAGGAGTTAATAGAAAACACTACACTACTCAGATCGTCGGCTGAGTTACGAAGAGGCGTCACATGATCTGGCTTATTGCTGAATCATGGGAATGAATCGATTAACGCAAGCGGTCAATGACTATTGACTATATTGCTGCAAGTGAGCACGAGCCTCCGTAGATAGTGATGATTTCAAAACCACATATCGTATTGCGGTTCTGTGAAGGACTTTGCGCTCACGATGTTAGCTATTGAATGGACGACGGAATTTTGCGGTCTCTCTGCAGCGCTTTTCATCGCTATTATTATTTCCACTTACCTGAAAATCCTAAGAATCCGAGATTTTCACGAGGGAGTGAAGGAAGGAGATGATGGTTAAGATTCAGAAAAACAGCATCTGCCTTGAATGCGATAGTGGTAGGTGGTATTTATATGTTCCCGTCGTCGCAAGGACGACAGCTTAAATAATCCTGGAACACATAAAAAACTACTCGAAAGCATGATGGTCAAAGTGCAATTTGCTTTCCGGTCTGAATCCTCCTGCTCGTACCACATAAACTACGACGTCAACTACTTCAATATGCTATGAAATTTTTTCACAAACACCTCGTTAATGACAATTTTGGGCTACCTCGCGTTGTCCCGTACCTCGCCAAATGGCTCAACATTTGGAGAGGGAGGTGGACGTGTTCGAAGATGAAGAAAACCACCCAAGAAACCAGCGCTTCCATTGGGTTGGGTCAACGCATTATTGCACTTTTCTTGTTTGCATTCATGGGCAAAACGTCAAAGATTTTGAATAATCTGTATATCTGATGGCAGCAACAAACATGATGACGCTCTACGTACAGGGTGCGGCAGCATAACTTCCTTTTTTCAAAACTCAATAAAAACTATTGTATGCATCGGAAAATATTTATTTAGTTTTTATAATGTAGGTACACGTCTAAAGTTTTTATTTATATTGTTTTGAAGATCAAATCTATTAGGTGACGTCCCCCATTCTCCATACATTGCATAAACCGATTTCTGGCGTTTGTCATGACTCTTGTTAGCATAGCAGGTGTTATGTTGGCAATTTCTTCTTGGATGTTGGTCTTTAAATCTTGTAGGGTTCTTGGACGGTTCACATAAACACGGGATTTCAAAAAACCCCATAGAAAAAAATCACAAGGGGACAGATCGGGAGAGCATGCCGGCCATTCCAAATCGCCTCTAATTGAGATAAGACGCTCTGGAAAGTGTTCAATCAAAACAGCCATCGATGCTCTTGAAGTGTGTGCTGTTGCACCGTCTTGTTGGAACCAAGTGTCCCCCAAATCCAAATTTTCTAGCCATGCGAAAAAAAAATTCTATAGCATGTTTACATACCGGTCCGAATTCACTGTCACTGTAACCTCATTTTCCTAAAAAAACCAGGGACCAATAATTCCAGCTGAGGAAATTGCACACCACACTGTGACTTTGGGTGAATGCAAAGGCTTTTGATGCAATTCTCGAGGGTTGGTGTCAGCCCAGTAGCGCATGTTTTGTTTGCTAACCGACCCACACAAATGGAAATGGGCTTCATCGCTAAAAAAACAATAGCACCCTCGGGAACGACATCAAGAAGAAGCTCACACGCGTTCATCCGAGAATTGAAGTCACGTTCTGAAAGTTCCTGCACTATCGCCATCTTATAGGGATGAAAATGAAGATCATCGCGAAGAATTCTTCCCACAGAACGATCGGATAGTCCAAGGGCAGATGCGTGTTTGCGCGCAGAACGCCGTGGCGATCGCAACATTGACGCTCTCACTGCTTCAATGTTCTCAGGTGATTTAACGGGCTGAGGGACTCCAGTTCTTCCTTTTGTCGCACTTGCAGTTTGTCTGAATGTAGTGACCCATGTAACAATTGATTTGCGGTCTGGGACGGGAGCCAACGGGGCGAAATTAAAGCGATTCCGAAATGCACGCTGTGTTGCAATAACCGAACATCCGCTTGAAAAGTAAACCTCAACGGCAAAGGCACGCTCCTCACTATTCCAACGCAGGATGGCGACTGAACCATGTCGGGACAAAACTTTACAGTATCCCCTCTTGAACGAGACAACTAGCGCTCCGCTATGGCATCAACTAACTGAGTGGTGCGCATTTTAAAAAAGGAAGTTATGCTGCCGCACCCTGTATAAATAGCGTTAAATGTGCCTTTGCTGTTTTGGGAAAATCTACCTTATAACCAAAATCAAGTTGAGAATATTTTGCGTGCATCTTTGTTCTCTTCTGTTATATTGGTTTCTGTCAACCCATGTGTGGGTTGTATCATTGGTATACTTTGGCATGATACGCCTTTGTCCGAAGAGCTTCGAAGCCGTACAGGCACTACACTTGTAGACATGTTGATTGGAAGAGAACGGCATTGCAGAGGTCACACGGGAGTAACCATTGCCGGCTACGTCATCCACTTTATATGGCTTAGCTAAGACTCTGTAAAGTGGAGTAAAAATGCGAAATTTAAAGCAGGAACCCGTCAACGGTTGAATAGGATCTGTGTCCTACTCGCGACAGAGTATGCTGATGACGATGCTTTCGAAATTTTCGCCATCCCAGGAGGGAGAAATTGTATGATAATATTGTGATTTTCCAAAAATTGATCTCTATTGTCTACGTTGACATGTAGGCACGAGTCAAATGCCCTAAATATTGAGATTTACATTTCTAGTATGAATGAAGGGGATGAACTGAAAGGCACTTTTATTAATTTCTGAACATCTGAAAGCGTGTCTCACCAATAGTACCTCGATTCTTGCTCATCACCTAGGGAAGGTATTACAATGTTTTGGGAGAGAACTGGTCCTTTCTCAGTGTGCTCACAACAACACAATTAAATCTCCCTTTCAATCATTCGTGCTGGCTGCTTTGTCACCGCTTCCCATTCTATAGTTTTTATTACATAATATATCACATATATTAGAAAATGTGGCTAAGCTAAGCCATTGAGCTAAATGACGCGTACTGGGAGACGACTGCCGGTGGGAGACGGGTGATAAATATTGGTGATGGGCAGACTCGGTTCGCCGTGTGCCTCAGGGTGCCGTGCCTGTATGATTCACCATGGTCCTTAAACGTATCTGCCTTGACCTTGAAATAGAGATTGTACCAGTTGACGCTTCTACTAGTCTACTTTCTAACATCTTGCCCATTGGGAAGACCAGGGTGTTTTCCATCCCCTGGTGCATTAGGGCATCTCCTATTTTTGCTTATGATGTGTTTTCGAACGTTTTCTCGACGTCCAAAATTTCTTCAGTTTGTGTGTCCTATTAGCTGAGACTTAAGAAAATACTCAACGTCTTATTTGCTTGTAGTAAGAGGTGAATAAAAATGATGAAAATGTGTGGGGAGCTTTCTATTTTGAAACTTTGTTGCTACCAAAACATCAACAATGCCTCGGATAGAGGCTTACTATCTTCGGCTATCAAAAATTGGTAGGGAGCATCCTGAAAATGCTCGCTTCCTCCATCTCGAGCGGGAATTTCGACGATATTGGGACTCTGGAGAGTACTCCTCTCCGTCTTGACACGTCAGGCAATGTGGTTTGTACTGTGATAGGCCAAGTGGTAGCAGACGCGTTCCGGTGTCGGGTTGCCTCCGACTTCTACCTTCTTCTTTTGTGCTGGGAGCCGGTTTCTGGCAGACTTCCAACTACAATATTCCGGTCCAGGTTAAGGAGCATCACAATTGTATAATGTTACGCGCCAACGGAGACTTCCGGTGCAGTAGAGAAGGATGATTTCTAAGAGCAATTACCTACAGTTCAGGAGAGGCTTCCTAAAGATGACATTGTGATTTGGATGCCAAGGTATGTTCTGAAACTTCTAACTCAGATAAGTGATGGGAAAGCACGGTCCTGGGGACCTTAACGATAATGGTGGGAGGTTTGTGCACCCTTCACCGCTGTGTTATTGGTGACACATTCTTCAAACACAGAGCTTGCCATAAGGACAGTTGGACTTTGAGTGACGGACACCGCACGAGCAACCTGGGCGCTATTGCCAATGATGGCAGACGCGACGAGTTCCAACTTCGATACCGAGCGCAATCCCACGAAGTTCACAGAGGGAAACTAGAAGATGTCACAGGAGGCAGTGATTTCAGAACTGTAAACCGTATCACAAAAGAACTTTTATGTGGTCAGAAATATTTCAGTGGCCGTGTGAGAGATGCTGACGATTGACCCCTCATTCACGGTGACGAGTAATTGAAGATATAGAGAAATCACAAGTTATGAATATCCCGACAACAAATATTCTACAAAGACAAAGTCGCGTTGACGAAGTAAAATAAGTCACTTGGATGAAATTCTAGATTCATGGAAAAAGTGCATTCCCAAGGGGAAATGTATATAGCGTCCGCAATTTAAAATTATACAATTGTTGAACCTCCATTACACACGGTCAGTTTTTTGTAAAATCCGTGTCCAGATTAGTTGTAAAGTTTATGCATGGAAATAAAGTTACGTTTAAAGTACAAAAATACACAAGTGTTTCTTTCATGTTTTTTTTTTTGCGTTCGCCCACGATGCAACCGTCACTCACTTCGCTACAGTTCTTAACAGTATCACATCCGGCCACGTTTCTCCTCTTGTGGATCAAATGGGTGGTCAACGGATCATGTGAACACGAAATGTTCCTCCAAGCAAAAGAGAGAAATCATTTCGGCCATCAATGCGCTCAAACGGAGAAAAACCTCTAGAGTTCGCGGTCTCCTCGCAGAGTTGTTTCTCGCTGCACCTGCAGTGGCTTCAGATTTGTTACTTCCACTCGAAGAAAAACCTTGGGAAAACGAGATCTTTCCTCGAGAGCGGAAGAAGGGGATATTCGTGAAGATTCCAAAGAAGGGCACTCGGCAATTGAAAGGGTATCTGCGTGTACCCTGCTTTCGTAAAGATAATGGCTGAAATAATCCTAGAGCATATTAAATAACATCTCGAAAATTTGATCCACAGGGAGCAGGCTAGTTTCCGCTTCGGATCCTCCACATCAACACCCTATGGCCTATTTTGGAACAGTGCGCGGAATTTAGATCTTCATTGCACTTTTTCTTTATCGATTTTAAGAAAGTTTTCGGTAGTGGGGTGTCCGGATAGCTGAGTAGCTAGAGCACAAGGCTGTCATATGGAAGGTCGCGGTTCGAATCTGACTGGTGACAGTGATATTTGTATCGTGATTTGAAGTCGGATACCAGTCGACTCAGCTGCGAAAGAGTATCTGAGTCAAATCAGGGTAAATATAATATCTCGGGGGAGCGCAATGCTGACCACATTGCCTCCTACAGTGTACTGTAGTGTACCGTTACGATCTTGAATAAAGTGCTCTAACATACTTCAAAGCCCTGATCCAATATGGATTGTTACGCCAACGATTATTATTATTATTACTTCGTCTTGTTATCGATGATGATCTTCATTCTGTCTTGTCCGGTGGACGTGGAAGCCACGCTAATGTCATCTGTTTTCTCTCTCAGCGGGTCATGAGCCTTCGTCAAATGGGTTAGGATTTTAATAGAAAGGCAAGTAAAGTTGCACGGAAGATAAACACAAACAAAGCCAAGGTTCGCAGTCTGATGGATCATCGGAAATAACAGTGGATAGTTCACACAGTAAGGCGAGGCGACCATTACATTGTACGCCATGCAGTGGTGCTCGACGAGTGGGAAGAGAAGAAGTGCGGGCGTCTCGGGAAGTCGTGGGGGTGAGTTGAAGCACATGTCAGGTGATCACGAGCGAAGGCGTTCAGGTATGCCTGACATGCTATAACCCACCAAGGATAAATGGCAACCATATATATAGCATCGCGTAGTACATCTGTCAGATTTCAGGTCAGTATCGGTTGACAATCCAGCCCGGTGAACATGTTGATATGGATGTAAGGGGTTGTGTGCGAGAATGTTAGTTTTAATGTAGTTTTCCAATGGTTTGACCTCAAATCATGTCAGATAAGTTGGTTTTAATATGTATACGAAGGCTAGGCTGCTGCTTATCTAACGATTAGGAGAGATCTTAAAATGATTTCCTTGCCCCTCTGAAGTGGTGCTATTAGTTGTTGTTATGTCAGGTACAATTTAGTTGTCTTCTGCCGTGGGATAGGACCACAGGTAATAGGTTTTGACGAGGATATGTACCCTGTCCTCCACATTTTCGGCCTTTCCTCTTCAGGCAGATGATACTGCCTTATCTTTCATTATAGCATTATACAGCATGCATGCCTCTGCTTCTATGATCGCAGTACTATATTTGGTCAGCGCCTTTTGTACCTCGACGAGTCGCTAGTTCATTTCGGCCACATGAAGAATTTAAAGACCTCTATTTTCTTTTGGGTTCCTGTTCCACAAGATACATCCCTTCATTACGTGCCTGTTTTATACAGACAGCTTAAGTCGTGTGTGTTAATAAGGACTTCGATGAGGTAAATCCAAAAACTTCCTTTACGAAGAATTTTTTATTCTGACATCAGATGCAAAAATATATAGGGTGGAGGTCATAAAGGTGTAAATTAAATTGAAGCGCCATTTATGGAAATTATCAAGCCGACAAATTTCAAAAATCAATATGATGCCCTTATATTGTATCTGGACCTCAAAAATCACAACGATAACTGCTCAAATAATGTTAACAATAGCAAATGGAAACCCCTTCAAGATCATCTAAAAAGAACAGAATTTGGATTCTCCTTAAGGTATTCAATGAACATTCTTATGTTGGATGTACTTTGTGAATATATTTATTTAATTAGTTCGAATATCTACTTAAATGTGATACTGGTAAAGATATCAGTATCACATTTGAGTAGATATTCGAACTATCTAAATAAATATATTCACAAAGTACGTTGCGCGAATATAACCACCGCCTCTCATATCTGTAGCGCCGACTTTCCGGTGTTCAGTATTTTAAGGTGCTCCGACACCACCAAACTCTCATTCAGCACTTTCTCTCATTCCCTCATGAATTGAAATACACACTTCCTAATGTGTCATCACTTATTCGGTTTGATTGGGGCCGATTTAACGTTGCTTCCAAACTCCGGTAGTACACATGCTGCAAACAATTCATATCATATTTACGAAACGCAGGCGTTCATATTTTTCTAAAAACAATAGCACGATATGCAATGCTGGGAAGTATTACTTCCCAATTTAAAAACTTGCACTTACTCTTTCCCCGTTTCCTCAACCCCCAAGTTTAAATTGAGTCTACTTTTCTGCAATTTCTACCTCAGAAGGTCACATATCCGTTCGAACCCCAGTGTCCATCGCAAGATATGAAACGTAAGTTATAACCGAGAATCACTTTCAATTCCCTAGTCCCATTACAAGAGCTAA
This sequence comes from Hermetia illucens, assembly GCF_905115235.1. Classification (NCBI taxonomy): domain Eukaryota; kingdom Metazoa; phylum Arthropoda; class Insecta; order Diptera; family Stratiomyidae; genus Hermetia; species Hermetia illucens. The sequence goes on from NC_051851.1 coordinate 76,375,207, forward strand.
TACATTAATAGCTTCCACTTCATCAGAAACCGGATCAATTATTATACAAGTTTAGTTAATACCCCAAGGATCCAGGCACTCAACCTGTGGGGAGAAAAGTCGAAGGGACGAGTACCAGCACAAACTTTCCCTATGACGTTTAATGTAATAACCAACCTTCCCTGATAAGCCGTTTATATCATCAGCCCGGATTCCAATTCCATCGGAGAAAGTTTTTTCTGCTATGGATCCATATGCACGCTTCGTGCGAGTGTGCTACTTAGAGGAATTTTCTTTGGCCGTGGAAGAAAAAGTTGTCAGAACCTCTTTACTTATTAAGGCGAATATACCGTGTTTTTACTCGTGTATATGCAAGCTGTGCTGAAACATATGCACTGGAATGAATCCATTGAAGCCATTCCCACCCATCACGTCGCGGCCGACGTGGCAGTTCGTTGTTTCTTTCTACGAAAAGTACTAGAAAAGTTTTCTCCAAGCGAACTTTTACCTTTTGAATTATTTATTGAGTGCAAAATACCGAAATGTTTCTTATGGTCGAGAGTTCATAGTGTGCTGCTAGGAGGTCCTGGTGGCGGCGTCACCGGTGCTAATGTAGTTCAGTATTGTCACTTTGACGGAATCCCAGGCTTTGAATCCGAATGCAGACTTCACTGCTCGTAGCTCCGTGCATGCCTTTCTTACGCATACACAATGAAGAGTCTCCTAATTAGAGCATGAGCAAATTATGACAAAAGCCCCCAAAATTCTTCCTTGGCTCACTCGATAAATGCAGCTGAGATCCCGCAGATGGGAAAGTGCATTCACATTGGTAACACAGTCCATCGCAAGGATGCCGAAGAATTGCATTGGAATATGACAAAAATATACACAAGAAAAAGAAGCTGTGCCGAGTTAAAGACTTCATATTCCAAGAGTTCTGAAAGTACTTTTTGCAGGTTTGTATCCACCCATCCATATGTATGAATATTTTGTGTCTCTCCGACGTTTGCTGGGCAGAAAATTGAACAGTACATTTCGAAATGTCTTTCCATTTCTGATGTTTTGTGCTTATGTTTTCTCGTCATAACAACAGCATGGAGACGAACAGAAGTCAAAGAAAAACTTCATTGTCATACATACGTTTCTCGGCTTTGTGTTTGATATCATTCAGCTAGAAAACTAGATGCCACAAAGGATACTTTTCTAGGACTCCATTTTTCTTGCATTAAGGATGGGTTTCTTCATGGAATTGAACATTGAGAAAAATAACTTTTTTTGAGTGACTTCCCTCACTATTTAATGATACCCACATTTACAGATACGAACTTGCGAAGGTTTGATTAAATGGGATGGAGTAAACATTTGCTTCAAATCAAATGTCCTTTTGAGGTTAAAAAAAGTTATTTTCAATATTTATACTAGGGAGTAGCATCGCGCAGATGCATCCCCCACTTAAAAGCATCCTTTGGTGTAAACTAAAACTGATTCGCAATCTGAGGCTCTGTTGCGCTCCATCTACTCCCCCTGAAACCTCAACATCAAATACGTTGCAACGTGCTATGCTATCAGACATACCGAATGCCTATAGCCATCCGAATCCAAGTTCCAAATCCAATTTCAATTGAATAACTACTAATTTCATATCTAGAACGGCTCAAATACTTCTGTATATTTCCCATATAAAAATATTTAAACTGAAATCTGTCCCATTTGTACCTTGCATGTAAGGTATATATGTATAGGTTCATCAATTTATGTTCAAGATGTGGGACAGCGAATCAATGCCTGACGACTGGCAACGAGGTATTATCTGTGTGGTACATAAAAGAAGAGATATCACGCAGTGCAATAATTATAGCATTATCACGTTGCTGAGTACCGAGACCATTCGGCATCCATGACGGTCTACGACAAGGGGATGCCCTATCAAGCGTCCTCTTTAACGTGGTCCAGAAAAAAGTTATCTGTCATGATGCAGTAAATGTGAGAGGCACCATCCTCTTGGACTCCACCCAACTACTGACCTATGTTGACGATATTGACATCATGGGAAGAACGACACGAGACGTACAACGGCTTTTATCCAGATCGAGCAGGCGGCGCGAGGTTTTGTGCTGCACATCAATGAAGGCAAGACAAAATATATGGTGGCAACGTCAGCACCAAGAACCAACGACATCAAACCGCATTGGTCAAACGGGAAGAATAAAGATAGGAGACAACAACTTTAGGACCATTGATAACTTCTCCTATTGCGGGTCGAAAATCACAACCGATAACAGCTATGGCGATGAAATCTACGCACGATTGTTGGCCAGAGCCAACAGAGCCTGTTTCAGCTTACAAAAACTGTTCCGCTCCAAACGCTCGATGGACAATTCTGTAGCCTAATAACGACGAAATTGATGAGCGATACCATTACCATCAGGTTGCCCATAAAATCTAGCTTAGAAGATTGCGAAAAGTCTATAAGGACAATATCTATGGTAAAAAAAGAAGACGGGGTAGACCCTGCCTGAGGTGGAGCGATGGCGACGCCAGGCAGCTTCCAAGGATATCGGATTGGTGGACCTCGGCGCAAAACTGAAATGTCTGCAGTTCCTTATTAATGCAGGCCTAGACCGGAGATCGGTTGTTGCGCCGTTGATGGTGATGATGGAAGGTATAAGCATATATAATGTCAGAATATTCGTTTTAAGGGGATATTCCAAGTCTTAGAATTTGCTCTCAGATGACAAGTTTGACCTATTACAACTTTGTTAGTAATAGGGTGATTTCCAGCAAACTTAGTAAGGTCATGCTTTATAATGTATTTTACTTCAAAAACAATTTACAACAAAACCGGCGTCAGTCCCACAAAGACCTGATCAAAGTGCTGTAAGTTGTACGTAGCCCGTTATATATATGCATTTAGCATGTCAGAATTAGTACTTCGGGTTGTAAATTTACATGGTAAAGATAAATTTGAGCTACTGTAACTTTGTTACTAATAGTATGATTTTGATCAAACTTGGGGATAATATGCTTCATATTATATTTTATACTATAGTTCTATAACTGTGGGATAAAATTAAGGGGAGTTTTAGTCAATTTTCCCAAAAATATTGCAATATACTATTATTAACTTAATTTGAACAGATATCGATATGGAGAGTATTTTGAGGCCTGGGCACCATATAGAGGCAGCTTCATAATTTTTTTCAAGATTTTTCTGTTGGATAGTTTCTGACTTTCCACTCCTCCCACTCCCCGCCTTTCTAGCAAATCGCAAAACTAAGACCGGCTTCGAAAAGTAGGGGGGGGGGGGGAAGTGGGGGTCGATAGTTCCCACCTTCTCACCAAACTTCGTGCCAATCGGTATAGTCGTTTCTGAGAAAAGTCCTTCTGACAGACAGACAGACAGACTTTGAACCGATTTTAATAAGGTTTTGTTTGCCAAACAAAACCTTAAAAAAACAAATTGAATACGCAAACTCTTAACGATAAACAATATTGGATATAACGTAATCGTACATTCTGGAGACAAAGAACCGCTGTTTTTTTTACGGCTGACATGGCCGGTTGCCCTTAATGGTATCATTTTACGCTTGGACTTGGATCGGTTTCAGGTTGTGACTTACTGCGGGTTCTCACTGTCATTATAGCGCCAACCAAAATTGTACCGAAGGTCAAAAAAACAATCCAGTGGTGGCCCCAAGGAGTAATGTGAGTTTTCTTATCTGCCACCAAATGCACGGTTGCATCTGTGACTACCACATTACCTACATAGCTCGGCTAAACGATTCATCAAGTTTGAAAATGGGCTCGGGGTAGAGGGGGACCTCTGCAACTTCTTCTGGGATATTGAGTAGCAACTGGGTGGGTTTAGCGTACTATTACTAGCGTACTACCACTAGGCCACTTGCCGTGAGAATAGTGGACTACGTCTGTAGGGTGCAACTAGGACGTATTTGTATTATGCCCACTAGATATGGAGGTCTTCACGATGACCGTTGTAGATTAGAGCCACAGAGCTATTGCCAAAGGACAGGAACATTCACCCAGCATATTTTCACCTGAGACATTTGATGACGACATGTCGTTTTGTTGATGCGTTCATAAATTTCGTCTAAGATCCCATTGGGATGCTGGCTGATACTGTACAACGTATCGATTGCACAGTAACGCGTGAATGGAGAATTGGTTTTGCACTTGGTCAGCACCTCCTCGCTGGTGTCAAAATACATTTAGTCGTCATAACTGATTCCAAGGTAATCCGCGCAAATGTCGATCACTTCTTAGTTCGCCTTGCCTAAACTATGTAGATCCCTGTATATCAAATAAGCTCGAAGCCTTTCTTCTCGATGATCGGAGTCTTCGTAGATTACAATCCCAGACTCCGACTTCCTGATATAGATCTTTCGCATAGGCGTTGGCTGGATAAATGACAATCTTCCTAATTTATAATAGTTCAGCACGCCTCAATAATGATGGCCGTTCCAGCCTGAATTGCATCTAGTGCTTCATATTGCTGTCGTTTATAGAACGGGAGGTACACAAAAAAGCGATGAAGAAACGCCAAAACAATTTGCTTGAAGTGCACTTCCCAGCATCCAAAATCTAATCTCGGGGCCAACAGGTACATATAGCCCTCAACCGAGGGACTGGAATCTGGCATGCAAAGTAGTATCACTGAAGCGAGTAAAATGGGCATTTAACTGGTTCCATAGATACAAGTCTGCAGGTCTGGATAGTATCATTCCTGCGCTAGTAATAGAGGGAATGTATGCCCTGGGTCTACATATTCGGAATATATATCGCGCATGCCCAGCACACGCTTATATTCCAATTAAATGGCGTGATGTGAAAGTGTTATTCATTTCCAAACCAGGAAGAACCACCTACATAGACGCAAAAATCTTTCAACCGATCAGTCTAACCTCCTTTCTGCTAAAAGGACTAGAAAGACGGTTCAGAAGGGATAAACACATTTCTAAGTGGCCACTACACCATTGGCAACACGCCTACCAGAAAGGCAAATTCACGGAGACAGCACTCCATGAACTTACGGCAAACATTGAAAAGATGATGTTCGAAAAAGAATACGCCTTAGGCGCATTTATGTTCATGTACGTGCCTTCAATTATGCCTCATTCGCGGCAATTTGTGATGCGGCAAGACCGCATGGAATCGAACCGCTGCTAATCAGTTTGATCCTTCAAATGCTAGAGTGGAGGAAAATCCAGATATCGGTCAGCCAGAAGCCTATTGAGGTAGGATGTCTCAGGGGCTGCCCACAGGGAGGGATTCTCTCTCCACTGTTATGGCTCTTGGTAATGAATACCCCGCTGTAGCTCCTAGAGGACAAAAAAGTCTTCGCGCAAGCATTTGTGGACGATCTAGCCATAATAATTACCGGCAAGTTTTCAGACACAATATGTGACCGCTTGAATGCAACTCTGCATGAAATCCACAGCTGGTGCCTCCGCAATGGACTCACGGTTATCGCTAGGAGGACTGGACTAGTAATGTTCTGTTATGTATGAGTTAGGAATGTCAAGTGGGGCAACTATACGCTACACAAACAGTCAAGTACCTAGGAGTACATTTCGACTCCAAGTTAACGTGAAAGCATCATGTCCAGCAACAATATCAAAAATCCTATAAATTGCTCTGGTGCCTGGTAAGACCTGGGGACTTTCACCCAAATGGATATACTGGATGTATACATCCATAATAAAACTCATTTTGATGTATGCCTGCATCCTCTGGTGTCCAAGACTGAACTTTGCTAACAGCAGGAAGCTGCTAACGCAGATTCAGAGACTTGGTTGCCTAAGTATTACTGGAGCAATGAGTACAACGCCGATTGCGGCACTTGAAACTATCCTAAATTTACCCCAATTCACGGAAAGCAGCCAACGACGCATATTAGCTCGATATCATTGGGGCGTGGAAAGGCAGCCAATCACACGGTCATGCGTCTATCTAGAAATTCCTTGAAAAACATCCTGTAGCTCTGATGAGGACTGATCATATGGTTTCCAGATTCGTCTTTGAAAAGACATACATTGTCGTAATCACCGTCATGGAGGATCGACCGGACGCAGGGGTGTTCTCGGAGAATCCGATTATAGAACTAGCCTGACCCTTCTGAAAAATGACGACCATATTCCAGGCGGAAATATATGCCATTTCATTGGCAGCAGAAGAATGTATGTGACAAAAGTGGAGGAGTCGCACCATTCGAATCTGTTTCGACAGTCGGGCGGCATTATCAGCACTAAGTGGCACCGACATATCAATATCATCCGTTGGTATGGAGTTGTCATTAGGTGCTGCTGAAACTTGGCCGACTGAACGAAATATTCCTGATGTGGGTGCCGGGGCACTCTAACATCGGTAATGAGTAGACTGACAGACTGGCTCGCCGAGGGTGTGGATCCACAATGGTGGGGCCAGAACGAGCCCTTGGAATCCGACCATCTGCTGTCAAGTCTACTCTGAAGGGTGAAATTGCAAGGATTCCCGCAACCGAGTGGAGAAATTTGGACTCTTGCCGGCAAGCGAAAATCATTGTGAAAGAGCCTAGGGCCACTAGAGTGGCATTTTTGTTGTCCCTTAAGAAGTTAGACATGAAAACCCTAGTAGGGCTTTTAATAGGACACTACTCCTTAAACTACCATATGTAGAAGATTGTGGTGCTGGTTTCGGCTATGTGTAGCCAATGTGAGGAGGAAGAGGAGACGGCCCTGCACTTTGTATGCAGCTGCCCGGCATCTTCAGATCTCAGATAAAAACACCTTGGCAAGGTTTTATTCAATCAAGATTTTGCAAACTTTTAGGAGTTTGTATTTAACAAAGTTCAATACACAGTTTCAAAAAAGTACTCCTATTATAAATCCGGAATATTAGAAATTATACTGATTTCCGTCCGTAACTATTTTCTTTCTGCACAAAACTCGTTCCTTTTACAATGAATGTCAACAATCTTCTTCACTCTTTTTTCTTATTATTATATCTGACGTTTCTCGCCACCTACTCTGTTCCTCACTCTTGTAGCGAGGTCTGAACTGAGTGGAGCGCCGGTGGCGTCATCTGTCCGCTGGTATTCGCGACATTCGAAATAAATTTCGAATGCCGCGAATCCTGCCGCGCCACATCACTCCGCCCCCAGATGAAACCGAGGAGTTTCAGCGACCGAATCGGGAACTGTGTTCCCCATCAGTCCTTGAAGTGAACACGCCGTTGTTTATGGTTGCACACGGGCTTCAGTCTGGACAGGGAGACCGCCTTTTTGTGTCCACCGATCTCGAGCTGGAAGAAATGTTCTCCCTCGAGAACGCGGTACGGGCCTCCGTAAGGAGGCTGCAGCGGCTTCCGGACGGCATCCGTCCTGACCAGGACGTGCGTACACGTCTCCAGTTCCTTGGGCGCACAGACAGGTGCGGACGAGTGTTGGGTGGGACGAGTGGCCTTGATGCGTCGCGTCTCTCAGCAGACGCACCAACCCCGATTCTGTGAGACCCGATCTCTTGTCGAAGACCGGATTATTTGGGAGTCTTGGGTTCTCCCCGTATACCAGCTCCGCGGGGCTGGCAGCAAATTCCTCTCGGCGGGTTGTACGAAGGCCGAGTAGGACGAGAGGCAAGACTTGAGTCCAGGACGGGTCGTCGCGTGCCATAATGGCGGCTTTCAGCGTCCGGTGCCAACGTTCTAGCATCCCATTGGATTGCGGGTGGTATGCAGTAGTCCGCTGGCGTTTAAACCCTAGGAGTTTGCCTAACTCCGAGAAAAGGGTGGACTCAAATTGCATTCCCTGGTCAGTAATGACCACTGCAGGGACGCCAAAGCGAAGTATCCACTCTCGACAGAGGGCTTCGGCACAAGATTGCGCCGTAATGTCTTTCAGAGGTATTGCCTCAGGCCACCGCGTAAACCTGTCGATGACTGTGAGACAATACCTATAACCGTGCGAGTCTCGCAAAGGCCCTACTATGTCGAGGTGTATTGTGTGGAGCCGCTTGGTAGTGGGGGGGAATGAGCCCACTTCTTTCCTTACATGCCTGGAGACTTTACACTTCTGGCATGTGATGCACTCTCTGGCCGAGGAATTGACGTCCTTATTCATAGAGGGCCAGAAGTATTTCTCGGTGACTAACTGATTTGTTGTCCTGATGCCTGGATGCGCTAAGTCGTGAACTGCGTGGAACACTTCTTTGCGAAAGGTGGCCGGAATGTATGGCCGAGGTCCCTTTTCCGAATCTTCGCAGCAGAGAGAGAGGTTTGAGCCGAAGATGGGCAACTCCAGAAATTTGTATTTGGGGTTGGATTTGAGGCTCTGAAGTGCTACGTCATCCTCCTGCGCCTTGGCAATAGCCGAGAAATCGAGTGAGGCGGGGATGTTAACCTCGCAGACACAAGACAAAGCGTCAGCAACTATGTTGTCCTTGCCGGAGGTGGCGTCATCTGTCCGCTGGTATTCGCGACGTTCGAAATAAATTTCGAATGCCGCGAATCCTGCCGCGCCACACACTCACTGCCTCTGGAGAATGTTCTCAGATTCGCTAAAGCCTGCGAACACCGTAGGCGGGAAGCCATTGAATAAGCAATTTACGAGAATAGTACAATGGGCCTAACAACGGCCTGAATGCTCGGAGCTGCGGCTCCCCTCAGTAAACTAAACTAAACTAAAAACATATTGCTGTCGAAGTTCCTTCAGGAAAGTTGAAGTAAGTTCATAAGCTGCAAGAAATTGCGTCGCAATTCGATTCTGATCTATAACGCCATACCATGTCGTCATGTCGGTGAATACTTGAGAAGGGTGATTGACTTTGTTAGTTACGTGATTCAGCGTTTTGTGAAGTGTTTGTTGAGTATTTTTAAAAAAAGTTATTGTAGTTCGGAAAAAAGACTTTGGTGTTGCATAGTTTCAATAAGATGTTTCTGATTTTCGTCCGACTTGTCGAGATCAGCGTAGACTTCGTCCCAGGACTCCTCGTCGTTTCCTGATTTCAATCCAGGGTTGCATCGCGTCTATCGTTCTATTTCTCTCATGTTTCAGCTGTTCAACGAGTTCGCACAACGTACTGCAGCGTGCACGCTGAGCTCCTTATTGACGTGTCGTTCTTCAGCCAATTTGTAATTTATTCGTCCTTAGGTAGCGGGAACACTTTAGTGATGGGACGTTGAATGATATTGAGAGCCGTCTTGATGGTTACGACTCTAATTAAGCCATCGTTTCCAGGGCCACTGGCCAATGCATTGATGGACAATTTTTAGTTTTGATGAGCACCTGTTCTCCTTCATTTATCTCATGATTCGCCGTAAACCAAAGATTCCATCGTTGCCACAGTTGTTGCTTTAATTTTTGCACTAACTGCCACTTATGCATGAGACGACCTTCAGTGTCATCCCCTGGAACCGCAAACAAGCATTGTTCGGTTAAGGAATGACCAGGAGCTAACGCTGTGAAATCGTTAACGTGGCTGTTAACCGGTGTTAATGGTCTTGAATTCACCCAGGCTTCAATTTGCGCTAACACCGTGTTCATTTCCTCTAAGTTTAGTCGTCGATCGATTGTTTTGAATAGGTGCACTTCAGAAATTCCATGCTCTTCAAATTCTTCAGCAATATTTTGTTTGCTATAATGAAATTAGTTTCATAATCACTGAGCAGGGTATGAACCGCGATACATGTATTTACTTCCAAATCACTTGCTAAGCGGAGGTGCATTGCGCTCGTTGCCAAACAGACGAAGATGACTATGCATCCCTTTAATGTTTTAGTTCCCCTTCCACTGTTCCGTTTGATGGATATAGGACCAGCACAGTAAACATCAATTCGAGTAAATGGTTTCCCTGGGCGAATTCGCTGGATAGGCCTCATCATTTGTTGGGTCGGTCTCGCATTTACCTTAAGACTTATCAACCATATCCTTATTAAACATTTTACTGCAGTCAAGCCGTTTAGCAGTATAATGGGATGCCTCTTATTTTCACAAACCATACTCAGTTGTACCCCTCCCCGACCCTGAGCAAATCCTCGGAATTTACAAATGGCTTTAATCTTATCAGAAGGCTGGATTTGGGAAGTAGCTTCTTGTCTTCGAGCAGCTTTATTTCCTCTGGAAACGAGTCACGTTGCACTGCTCGCACACATACCTTGTCAATTTCCCGCAATTCATCTGTACTTAAGAACGTGTTCTCGCCTATTCTAACCCACCGAGTTTGGTGAGAGATCAAAACCTTGAAATCCAGTTCTTGATCAATGTTCGTATTCACCATGGTTTTCTGATAACTACGTTGGTCCTTCCAACCATAGGCTGTTTCTGATTAAACCTTGAGGAAAAGTTTTAGGAGGTGCGATGTCAGCTATGTTGGCCTTACCAGTTAGATAATTCCATTGAGAGACATTAGAATTCGAACGTATTAGGCTGACTCGATTAGCGACAAATGTTTGCTTTTGAATCCACTGGAGAACAATGGTGGAATCTGTCCAATAGTATTGTTTGATGTAGGAACATCTGTGTGCCTCGAATTAGGTTCCGTGGGTCCGATCAATAAAACTGCACCACACAACTCTAATCGAGGAATCGATGGCACCTTTAAAAGAGCCACTTTGTCTTTAGACTTGAGTAGCCTTGTTGTAACCGTATCATCCGATCCCTGGATACGGGCATATATTGTATAACTGCTGCGTACGCGAGCTCCGATGCATCACAGAATCCATAAATCTGAAGACGATCTCTGCGTCATACCGTAACCAACGGGGAATTGACACATTGGAATTTTCCCAATTCATGAGTCGTTATTTTAAGCCTCTAAAAGCTATAGCTCCCTTAATAGGAATTCTCTTTTTTATAACACCAGTAATAGCAGACTTCTTACCATTAAGTATCCTTAGTTGAGGATACGAGTCTATATGCAAATGTATGTAGAACTCGTTGACCAAGTATATCGTGCAGCACGGTCTGATAATGAATTTTAACATGAGAGGATTTTTAGCGATGACCCCTTATACTACTCACCCCCCCCCCCCCCCTTTCTATTCAATTTCTTGGATGAAGCAGCAGCGATGGGGATGCTAAAAAAGGGGTTAGTGGATTTACCAACTGATTCCTGTCATTAAACAGTCAAAACATAGAGAGATTAATTATAAACTGATCCACTTTTCCATGGGATATGATAGATATAGTAAATATCTATTATTTATGGTTAGACACTTTACTTATTGCCCTAGCTGTAGTAGATTTAGTCGAATGAGCTAGATTTCTTCTTCCTTTCTGAAAATCTTTTGCGAAATATGTTCCCATTCGATGAGAATACAAACCCACAAATCTAAATCTTCAAAACTTTGCTGAAGTAATACTACCTCCTTCAGATAGTGTACATGCGGAATTATGTACAGAATACGGAAGGCAATAAATACGAATAGTAATCACAATCAGATACGTTTGTATTTTGTATTAATGTATTAATGCTAATATGAAAACTCAGTACCAAATTTAGGCTCTTGAAAACTTCCATTTCTTGTGTCGTATTTTCTACATTCCCTACTACTGCAAACTCAATTCAAACAGAAAATCTGATCTCGGATTGGATTCCGGAAGTAAGACCACATGCACATAATATATTTTCATAACTTCCTACGGCAGAGTGAATAAATCCTTTCGTACTACAACTAAAATTTGAAGGCTCTATCTGAAATGTATAACAACTTGAATTGCACTCTCAGCATAAGCAGCTACTGTGAAAGTATGGCAGATATTTGCAGTGTAGTTGCAACCATCGGAGGGATGATGGATTACAGACATCCAATGAATCCTTTGACAATTTTACAATTTTCGAAGTTACTCATGCAAATCATTTTCGAATTGGTTGAATTAATTTCCTTGTGGAGAAAGGGGCTAGCAGAGGCAACATTGCTACTCACGGCATGGAATGCCTGCATAAACGAGAGATAAATGTGGATTATAGACAGTTGACAACTGGTTTCAATACAGTGTAGATTAAAGAAAGCATTCCTTTCTAAAGAACTCATGTTTCAACAAAGGTGTAATTGCAGAAAATCATCCTGTCGAGGATTTCTCAGACTTTTTCTGCTCTTATCCAACTATTTAATGATGCGGAATTTTTTCACGATCCATTTTTGAATAGATAACAAATGTTTGCTCCTTCACAAGATATGGCATTTACCCTGTACGTTGAAGGATTTGACAGCTGGTTTGCCAATACCGCTTACTGCCAAATCTGAGATGAATCTATCATCACTGGATACGGGGTTGTTAAGTAATCCTTCAATTTTTGCTACTTCACTTGATAATACAATAGACTATCTATTCCTTTACTCCGCACTGATTAAGCACACAAGATACAGTCTTCAGTAGCAGCCATTCAACTCGATCTGCTAGTTGGAAAAACTTCCAATAATAACTTATTAATAATTCGGACTAAAAAGCCAATTCATAAACAATTCAAGCAATAAATTCTTTAATATTATCTAAACTTTCTAATCTTTTCAAGTTCAACTTAATAATCTTATTTACGTGAACATTTTTATATCAGTCACATTTTTCGCCTCAAACAAAAATTACTCATCGCACACTTTTCTGAGATCTTCCACTCCCTTGGCGTGCTACGCAAAGTGGATAGATCCGCGCCATCTATTCGCTCGCACTCGCAACATTCGAAATAAATTTCGAATGCTGCGAATCCTGCCGCGCCACATCACTCCGCCCCCAGATGAAACCTAGGGGTTTCAGCGACTGATCCCCGAACTTCGTTCGCCGTTAATCCACAAAGCGGACACGACGTTGCTTCGGGGCGCACGCGGGTTTCAGCCTGGACAAAGAGACCGCCTTCTTGTGACCACCGATCTCGAGCTGGAAGAAATGTTCTCCCCGCTCGAGAACGCGGTACGGGCCCTCATATGGAGGCTGCAGCGGCTTCCGGACGGCATCCGTCCTGATCAGCACGTGCGTGCAAGTGTCCAGCTCCTTGGGCGAACAGGCAGGTATGGACGAGTGTCGAGTGGGTGGTGGCGCTTTGATGCGTCGGAGATTGTCTCTCAGCAGACGCACCAACCCCGACTCCGTGAGACCCGATCTCTTGTCGAAGACCGGATCGCTTGGGAGTCTCGGGTTCTCCCCGTAAACCAGCTCCGCGGGGCTGGCAGCAAACTCCTCTCGGCGGGTTGTTCGAAGGCCGAGTAGGACGAGAGGCAAGACTTGCGTCCAGGACGGGTCGTCGCGTGCCATAATGGCGGCTTTCAGCGTCCGGTGCCAACGTTCCAACATCCCATTGGATTGTGGGTGGTATGCCGTAGTCCGCTGGCGTTTAAAACCAAGGAGTTTGCCTAACTCGGAGAAAAGGGTGGACTCAAATTGCATTCCCTGGTCAGTGATGACCACTGCAGGGACGCCAAAGCGAAGTATCCACTCTCGACAGAGGGCTTCAGCACATGATTGCGCCGTGATGTCTTTCAGAGGTATTGCCTCAGGCCACCGCGTGAACCTGTCGATGATTGTGAGGCAATACTTATAACCGTGCGAGTCTCGCAAAGGCCCTATTATGTCGAGGTGTATGGTGTGGAAACGCTTGGTAGTGCGGGGGAATGAGCCCACTTCTTTCCTAACATGCCTGGAGACCTTACATTTTTGGCATGCGATGCACTCTCTGGCCCAGGAATTAATATCCTTGTTCATGGAGGGCCAGAAGTATTTTCCGGTGACTAACCGGTTTGTTGTCCTGATGCCGGGGTGCGCCAAGTCGTGAACTGCGTGGAACACTTCCTTGCGAAATGTGGCCGGAATGTATGGCCGAGGTCCCTTTTCCGAGTCTTCGCAGCAGAGCGAGAGGCTTGAGCCGAAGATGGGCAACTCCCGAAATTTGTATTTGGGGTTGGACTTGAGGCTCTGAAGTGCTGCGTCATCCACTTGCGCCTTGGCAATAGCCGAGAAATCGAGTGAGGCGGGGATGTTAACTTCGGAGACACGAGACAAAGCGTCAGCAACAATGTTGTCCTTCCCGGACACGTGCTGGATGTCCGACGTAAACTGGCTTATGAAGCTCAGGTGTCGAAGCTGACGAGGGGACGCTTTGTCGGGCTTCTGTTTCAAAGCGAACGTGAGAGGCTTATGGTCCGTGAACACTGTGAACGGCCTGCCTTCTAGGGAGAAACGGAAGTATTTGATGGACAGGTATGCGGCGAGCAGTTCGCGATCGTAGGTGCTGTAGTTCCGTTGAGCGGGATTCAACTGCTTCGAGAAGAAGCTCAACGGCTGCCAAACTTGGTCCACCTTTTGGTGAAGGGCAGCACCTACTGCGTTGTCAGAGGCATCAACAAAAACGGCTAGGGGTGCATCTTGCAGAGGGAATGCCAAGAGCGTAGCGTCAGCCAGTTGTTGACGAGATTTGTCAAACGCGCAGATAGCCTCTTCAGACCACACGATCTCTCGTGTGTCCTTAGTTTTGGGGCCAGACAAGTACGCGTTCAAAATGGACTGGAGATGGGCGGCCTTGGGCAGGAAACGACGGTAGAAGTTCAGCATGCCCAAGAACCTCCTCAACTCCCTCACTGTCTTTGGACGCGGGAAGCTTGATATCGCTTGCACCTTGTCTGGGTCGGGCTGTATTCCTTCAGGGGAAATGAAATGGCCGAGGAATCTCACCTGTTGTTGAAGGAATTTGCATTTCTCAACGTTTAGGACTAAACCGGCCTCAAGGAGACGTTGAAAAATGCACTCGAGATGGGCTAAGTGCTCAGACTCAGTGGAAGAAGCGACCAAAACATCATCCAAATATACGAAACAGAATTCGAGGTTTCGCAGGACTGAGTGAATGAACCTTTGAAAGGTTTGCGCCGCGTTGCACAATCCGAAAGTCATCCGGGTGAACTCGAAGAGTCCAAAGGGTGTGCATATTGCCGTCTTTGGAATGTCTTCAGGAGCTACTGGAATTTGGTGATAAGCCTTGGTTAAGTCCAAGGTGGAAAAGATGCGGCAATTCGCGAGGTGATGCGCAAAGTCGTGGATGAGTGGAATTGGATATCGGTCAGGAACAGTCTGTGCATTTAGCCTTCTGTAATCCCCACATGGGCGCCATTCGCCGTTTGGCTTAGGGACCATATGCAGTGGGGAAGACCAACAGCTGTTTGAGGGCCTGCAGATACCCTGTTGAACGAGTTGTTCAAACTCTTTCCGTGCAATTGCCAGTTTCTGAGATGGTAGAGGACGCACCTTCGAGAAGATCGGGGAACCAGTAGTGATAATGTGGTGCTGCACATTGTGCTTCACTGGTTTGGAGAGACCACAGTTGGTAGTAATCTGGCTGAACTTTTGGAGAAGTGCCCGAACACGAGAGTCGGTAATGTCTTCTAAAAGAACGGAAAGATTATTGCCTGGGTGAGATACCATATGTCCCGACGAATTAAGGTTGGTCGTGGAATCTATAAGAGACTTGTTTTGCAAGTCCACCAGCAATCCATAGTGACACAGGAAGTCTGCGCCTAGTATGGGGAAGCTGACATCCGCCAGGATGAAACGCCACGAAAACGTCCTACGCAAGCCAAGACTCACGTCCACTTGCCTATACCCGTACGTGTTTATGCGGGAGGAATTTGCTGCCGCAAGTTTGAGCGGTTGAGGGAAAAGTTGATGATGCTGGGGTACGGGAAGGACCGAAACCTCCGCACCCGTGTCGACGAGGTAGTTGCGCCTGCTGAGAGGGTCGAAAATAGTTAGGCGACGTGGCGCTGCGTTCTGGGTGGCCGCCGCCAAGACCCCCCGCGGACCTAGTTTTTTGCGGTAGGAGAGAATCTACACGGTAGCGTACATCTTGTCGCTTTATCCCCGAATCTGCGGTGGTACCAGCAAATCCCTGGGTCCGTGGACTGTCTTGACGACCTGCTACCTGATCGCCCTTTTCGGATGGCAGACCGCGAGCGTGCTCGCGATCTGGCGCCCGAACGCTGAGCGTCCAACGTCGCCCTCATCTCGGCCATACTGGCTGTTAATGCAGCAATCTCGCGCCTCAATTCACCCACCTCATCCGACGGTGGTTGAACGGCCGCCAAGGTTGGGCGTACGTACACCTCCTGAACCTGGTCGGCCGTCGCTGCCAGTTCCTCCAAGGAACCGGAGACGCAAGCGAGGATCGCCTGGGTGCCCTCCGGGAGCCGACGCAGCCAGAGCGACTTGATCAGGTCTTCGCCGATCTTACTCCCACCCAATTGCCTCATTTCACGAAGCAATTGGCTGGGAGTTCGATCACCTAAGGTTAAACCTGCCAGCAAGTGGTCTAATTTTGCCGACTCGCTTGCCGACAGGCGCCTGATCAACTCGCTCTTGAGCTGCACATACGATGTCGACTTCACCACGTCGGACACCAGAAGTATGGACTCTTCGTTCAGGCCGACCACCGCGTAGTTGAAGCGGGTCGCGTCCGATGTGATGCCGGACATTTGGAACTGTGCTTCCAGATGCACGAACCACAGTTCGGGGTTCCGCCGCCAAAACGGAGGAACGCGTACGGCGAGGGCGGTCACTTGCGGGTTCGATGGGCCCGCCGCGTCCCTATTGTCAAAAGACATCTTGTTTCACGAAAAGTACGAGATTGAAATGCAAACGCGGTGAGTTTATTCTGAAACGCGGTGAACTTTACACCGACACGGCAGGCCGCACCCACAAATGCACGCACGAAACGAGAAAAAACGAAGCGGACGCTATCCAGCGCAGACCAAAAACACCACCAATGAGAATGGAGGACTCGCGATGCTAAACACCTGCACGCCGTCTCTTGCAGCGATTTCAATTTTTTTATTACTATTTTTTTTTTTTTTAAACTGAATCAATAAATAAATATTATATATAAATGAACAATAATTTCACTTAAATATAACTCTTCGACGGCGGCGCTGGTCGAATTTGTCGGCTGTAGCTGCGGCGTTGGCGGTGCTGGGGACGTCCGTTTGTTGCTGTTGTTGATCGTTGTGGCAATTGAGATAAAATTGAAGCTTGCTGCTGTGTTTGGAGCGATGTTTGTTGTTGATTGCCCTGCGATTGGATGATAGAAGCTGGTTGTTGCATTAACTGGGGCTGAATAGTAATTGAAGGCTGATTCGTGGCACTTTGAATAGTCGTTGGAGATTGGTTTACTTGCACTGATACGGCACCAACTTGAGCGAGGTGCAATGATGACTAGTCCGGTGCGTGAAAGGTGTTGTGCAGGAGGGCGTGCGTACGGGAAGTCGCGTAAAAATCTACTTCTGGAGAGGGTCCGACGTGTGTCGCGCAGTACACTGTGTAGAGAAGGTTTTCTCGCGTTTTTTCTTGCCTCTGCTCCGACTCGGGATGTGGAGCTCGATGGACTTGGCGTCGAAAGAGCGGAAATTCCGAGAGCTAAGGATGCACTGATTGCGCCTAGCGGTAGCAGATAGCGATGCCTCCTAAGAACTTGAGAAGCAGCGAAAAGAGGTCCTTGCGTTACATTCTTCTTCCTTTGCCCGTGGTGATTAGCTGTCGGAATTGGATTGTGTCCGGGGCTGCGGTGCTCTTCGGGGTCACCAATTAAGTAATCCTTCAATTTTTGCTACTTCACTTGATAATACAATAGACTATCTATTCCTTTACTCCGCACTGATTAAGCACACAAGATACAGTCTTCAGTAGCAGCCATTCAACTCGATCTGCTAGTTGGAAAAACTTCCAATAATAACTTATTAATAATTCGGACTAAAAAGCCAATTCATAAACAATTCAAGCAATAAATTCTTTAATATTATCTAAACTTTCTAATCTTTTCAAGTTCAACTTAATAATCTTATTTACGTGAACATTTTTATATCAGTCACATTTTTCGCCTCAAACAAAAATTACTCATCGCACACTTTTCTGAGATCTTCCACTCCCTTGGCGTGCTACGCAAAGTGGATAGATCCGCGCCATCTATTCGCTCGCACTCGCAACATTCGAAATAAATTTCGAATGCTGCGAATCCTGCCGCGCCACAGTTGCACCTAGCTAATGCTTTGCGAAAGAGAATGCTCTTCAAACTTGGCACAGAGTTCCGCTTTTCTTCAACTGAATAACTGTTTTCCATATATGTCAAAGGTACTTGATAATCCTTGCATGCCCCAGTCCTCACCTTTCCCAATCTTTATTCTTTGGATGAAAGACAGTTGCCTTTCAGAGTTCCTGACTAGGCAGCGCTAGGTGCCCAAAGTTTATTGGAAGCCTTGAGGAGCACTCGAGAAGTATTCATGGGATTGGAATTAGCCGTGGCCTTGTGAAGTTCTGCGAGAGGAAGGCACACCTACTTCTCCTCCTTCCGATGACAGCGCCTCATGAGAGTTAGGGAAGTAACGGCACCAATCGAAAATGTTGGTACCTTCTTGAATTTATCCTTACCAACAGACTAGCAGTATATAATATAAGGCTAGACCAATATTGATGAACAGCACCAACCAAAATGTCCTTTGCATAACTCTGGGAAATCCTCTGATGAATCGGCTGGTCAAGAATTACAGTGTGTCGGATGAATCTTCTACGTCGGATCGCTGAACAAAACTCAATGAATGAGACTCGACATTGAAGGCAGCTCCAAAAAGAAGGAATACCGATAAGTCTTTATTGACTCATATGCCAGCTGCCCGACTAAAAAAGTCACGTCATCAAGAGATATACATTGGTAGAACGGGAACATAGGTCCGATAACTTTTCAACCGGACGAAGCAAACCGGGGACTGGTCTCATAACTCGACTTGCACTAATGACATATAGCAATGCGATCAGGAAAGCAAAACGAATCATCTTCAGCAAATTTTATGGACGAATTGGACAAACCACAATGGCATCCAGTCTGAACAAAGCTATAGCCAAAATATCCTCTGCGTGTCTAAAGATTGAAAAAGGCGCATTTAACGAGAATAAAGAGTACAACGGACATCTGCTTCTCAGAGGTCATTTATCAATGTGTTATGTCAGAATTTTCACTTTAGCGTGATTGTGACATTCAAGGTAACAGAATTTACCTTGAAGCGACAAATTTGTCCAACTATAACTTTTTCAATTATAGTGCGATTTTGCACGTGTTTAGGTTGAATTTAAACTTACCTCTGCCCTGGAAGGAGCGTGACCGAAGTGATTATCAGATGTAGTTTGCTGCAACATCCGTCAACCACTTCCGTTGCGCTGCTGCCAGAGCAGAGGCCAAAGCAGCGTCTAATGAGTTGTCTTTATCCTAGACGAAACCGTAGCCGTTGTTTTTTTTTTAAAATAACCAAAGCGAGGGGCCCTTGAGCCAAAAAAAATTAGAGACAGTTTCTTTTCAAATAGTCAAGTCCACCAGCAAATGCATGGTACATCCACGGCTATTTTTATTCTAAATAAGAAATGTTTGAGCTTCGGCCGGTTTGTGGCTAGAAATACTAGACGGTTTTTCCATTGGATATAATCCGTAGCCATGGCGTGTTTGCGAATATATAAAGAAGTGAACTACATCTGCTAACCACTTCGACCATGCGGCTCCCAGGGCAGAAGTGGAGGCCACGTCCAATGAGTTTCCTCTGTCTTGGGGTAAACCATAGTCGCCTTTTTCAAAAAAAAAATTAACTTCGGATGTAATACGCAAAAGGAGGGGCCAATTGACCAGAAAAATGAGAGGTTATTCAATTGATCCGGTCCGCGATGAAGTGGATGGCGGCTCCACGGGTCCCTCCATTCTAAACAAAATATCTAATAAAATACTGACTTTATTTGAACAGATATCGGCACAGAGTGTGTTTCGGAGCCTAGGCACCGTATAGTTGCAGCTTTTTGATTTTATTCAGATTTTTCGGTTGGCTAGGTGGAGACATCTCCACATGACTACATTAGGTGAAAAAAATTACACCCCATTTCGCATGTATTGAGACCCTCCTTTAAGTTCCATATATGTGAACGTTCAAAATTTGGTGTCAATCAGTAAAACGGTTTCTGAGAAAGTGCGTGCGACAGACAGACAGTTAACCGATTTTAATGGAGTTACACAGAAGCTTTAATAGAAAAAATTGGAAACTAGTAAAATAGTTATACTTAGAAGCTATAGTTTGATGGCCAGTGGGAATCTTCAAACCACTGAAATCATCCGAAACGGTGGTATTTATTACGGAGGCAAGCAGTAAGGATCGTTTTCTCCTTATGATATTCTGACCAATTTGCTTGCCAATGTTTACACTCAATACAGTGAAGAATAGAGAAAACTAATATTTTAGAGTGTAATCTCCTGCATCCTTGCCAACACGATTATCGCGCAGCAAGATGGAATGAAACTATCTTGTGTCAGCTGGCGGATGTAATACAAGGTGCCACGTCCGTTTTTGTACATCAAAAAAGCGTTCTATAGCACATCGTGTGGAGAGATGTAAGTTGTCCTGATTCGAAAGTGCGGGAAACACTCTGGCCTTTTGAATGGGCAGGATGTTAGACAGTAGAAGTTCCAGCAGGTACAAACTCAGTTGTCATGAATACTACGCAAGGCTGTCCATAAGGTATTGTATCATCACTCCTAGGAGAGATAGCAAAGCCTGGAATACAGGGTTACATTGACGACATTGCTTTAACCTGCAAGGAAAAATATAAGAATTCTCTGTGTGATAGAATCTAAACTGGATTGAGAAATATTAGCACCTGGAGTGGCGCATCAATCACCTAACATCACCTCAGCACCATTCACTAGAAAGCAGGTGTATGATCATCTGACGGCCGTCCAATATTTTAGAATTACATTAGACCAAAAAGCTACTCTGAAACACGCATATTGTGAACGCATGTGAGAAAGCTACAAGGGCTTTGACAACTTGTAGGTCTACAGTAGGAGAATAATTGGAATCTATCTCGAAAATACGAAAATGCATTGGAGAGACACCTAAATAGTAAAGCCGCTAATAACCTTTCAGGCGGTGATTTGGGCAAGTAAAACTACATTCATCACAAATGCCAGGAAGTTACACAAACTTCAAAGAACGGCTTGTGTGCGTGTTGCAATGAGGACGTCCCTTTGGGACTGAGACCTCTCTATCTCTAAAGATAGGCAATCTCCAGATTACCTGGGGGTGTCAGCGAAGCGGAAAGTTGTCTCAATCGGAGGAGGATTCAATTCGGTATTTGGAATTGCTAGCACTAAAGAATGGCATGATAATGAGGTTTCATTTCGACCAGAGATTTGAAAGGGGTTGAAGTAATAGCGCAAACTAAGACTTGAACCAGCAACTGATCACCTGGTACACTGACGGGTTCCTCAAAGTAGAGGGAGGGACTGCTGAGATCATTGGTTTAAAAAAATTCTACCTTGAACCAATCGGTATATTTCAAAGGAACATTAAGGGGCAGAATATAGCTATTTCAGACCAACAATCAAGCGGCTAATCATGTGAATTCTGAACTCTGATAACAGCGGTTCATGAGATATGCTAAACCAATTTCTTGAAGAAAAGCCATTGCGCCATATATTATAACGGCTATACACTAAACGATGCATTCGAATTAGGTTTCCTAGTCAAATAAAAAATGAAATCTGCTGTTATTGGCTTTAAAAACCTAAGTTAATGGCTATAAATTTTGTGCTTGATAGACAAATTTCTATATGACATCAAAATCTTACTTGGAGAACAGAAGACGGAAATCGTATTCGGGCAATACGTCTGCTACCATAGCTTGCGTAAAACTACCTTTGACAGCGGGTTTTCCAACTAGCAGTGGTACACGAAATCGTTGATAGAAGTAGTTGTTTTTCGCAGAAAGGGCTTCAGAAATAAACATGGCCCTCTCTAGACGTGACTTTCAACCAAATTGACTACGTGTTAATCGAAAGTCGCCACCTTTCGTCACTTGGATCACTATCTCGTAGCTATGGTGCTCCGAGGTCGAATAAGAACACCATCTCTAACGCCCTCTGACGATTAGGTGAGAGTACACACTGAGGCCACAAACATATTTGGTCCCATTCATAAATAAGTGGGAAAGACTGGTACGACGATGAAGGGAAGAATTTTACAACGGAGCGGAAGAATGCTGCATACCGGACAATGAAGCAATCTCGAAGAACACGAGCACGTGCAGCTGCCTCATCTGAATTCCGAAGCGGAGACGCAACTTCACAGACAAAAAAAGGACGTTTAGGAGAACCAGTTTGTCTTTGAACTCGAGATATGCAGGGAACGACCGCATCAATCATGGCAGTTTTACCTATAAGTTAGCAGGATGAAGCCATATACACATCGATGCTCATCTTGCCGCGACAAAGTTGGAATTCCGAACTCTGTGTGGGCATATTGGAGCGATGGGTTGAGTACTTTGATGAACTGTTTAACAACGAAAATATCGGGGGATTGCTGGCTCGCCAACTGTAGATGACGGACAAATGCTGCTACCACCAAGAAGAAGAAATGGTCAATTTAAGAATTATAAGTTGCCCGGAGCAAATGGAGTTGCAACCGAACTGGTTGAACATGGAAGCGACTGACTGCGCCAAGCGGTTAATGAACTCATGCTCAATGTTTGAAAAGCGAATCAATCCGCAAGGAGGCATTATATGTGCCATACATAAGAAGGGGGATATCACGCAGTACAGCAATTCTGGAGGTATCACCAACTTACGGTCCAGAAAAGTTGGTGTTTTCTGTTTTGAATCATATTTTGTGAATCTTACTGTTGTGGATACGTGACTTTTTTTTCTTGTTTGTTTCTAACGTCCCAAAATAAATTATCATCCGACAGCTCTGCTATACCTGCAAAGCCATCAAAAACATATAACTTTTTCGCCGTTTTGAACTAAGAAGAGGAGACAGACTTGTCCATTAGGCAATTAAAGCTTAAAAACGGTACACACATTATTGCAAGTAAAAGGGATCGAAAGTACAGAGTCGGGAAGTACGGTCCACACTGTACAATTGAAATTGGAAGAATTTGGACAGATTTAGTAGTTAGCCAGTTAGGATGGCGGATGGGTAGCTAAGTGAAGTGGTGAGGGAAATCGCGAGAAGCTTCAAGAATGAAGGCGAGCTAAATGGGAAGAACAAAAGGAAAATACTGACTCGACCGAGCGTGTGGCGCGGGAAAACTTCTAGCCTGAGTGCTGCAATCAAGTAGAGAAGGTCCACGCTGGATCACATTCCCGTTTGATGTCAGCCCTGGTTCCAGTTTAGTTCTTATTTCAGTAAAACTGAAGGGAGCATAACAGGAAGACATATGCCACATAAAAGGAAGAAGATCCGGTGGGAGTTGTCTGATTTCGCGATTGGGTCGCTCTCCCAATATGGACAGCAGGTCGCCGAAACCGCTAATAGTGGGGCGGTTCGACGTCTAGGCGCCAAGATAACCAGGAGCATGGCTCCGCCTGCTGTAGCCGTTTCACCACAATCTGTGGCGACCACTTTAGCAGGTTCGAGTAGGCAGCGGATGAAATGGACTGAGAAAATGAACCGTTTTATCATCCGCTCCTACTACGAAATAACAAGGGCGGGGGTATGTACCTCATCTTCCCGTTCCCTGCTGCACCAGACTTTCGTCGAGAATTTCCCGCAATACGCGCATGTGTACCGTTTCATGACTCCCAGCGACACCATCCGGGGATCTGCTGAGTTGTATATTGTATAATACAAGTCAATTAGGCCCCGCACAATTTAACTTAAAGGTTGGACTGTATTTATGTGCAACGCGTCTGCCAAAATATTTTTATATAGTTTTGCACGAAGCAATACAGACTTGAGCGAAACTGCGTGACGCGTCATTTAGCCAAGTGACGCGGTCGAGTCGCCTGGCAGAGAGTATTTTGCAGTATCGCGTCTCATCCATATAATTGACTGCCACGATATTTCAGTTTTACTTTGTATCCACCTCTTAAAATGTCAAAATGTTTACAGGTGGCTGCGCGCTAGTGAAATGTAGGCATGGTTGTGCTGAATGCAGTGTGTAGCTACGCTTCGTGCAGTATATATGGAGTGGGTAATCAAAAACAAAAGACTTTTTGAAATCTTAAAGCTTTCAAAAATAAAGAAGAAATTTATCTACCGAGCCATTAAACGGTATAATGACATCTCTCTTACCGAGAGAATTCGTAGAAACCTTCTTTTTTCCTCTAGTCTTTGTCCCATTCAGAAGCGAGGTCAGCTCATTGTGATCGGTTTCGCCACTTCGCTTCGTCAAAGGTTTGATCTGGATGCAGTCGTTAGGCTTTCGAGTCTCTATCTAGTATATCAAGGTACCGTCGTTTCGGCCGCCTTTTGTCGTTTTCCACTGACTTCGATGTTCACAACAATCTTCTTTTTTTCTTCAGCCTTTGTCCCGTTCACAAGCGGGGTCGGCTCGTCATGATCGGTTTCGCCATTTGGCTTTGTCAAATATTTGATCTGAATGCAATCTCGAGGCTTTTAAATTCCCATCCAGCGTATCAAGCCATCGTCGTTTCAGCTCGCCTCGGTCGCTTACCATCGACTCCTATGTTAAGCCCAATCTTGGCAAGTGAATTCTCGTTGGTGCAAATTACATGACCATACCATCGAAGCCGCCCCTCTAGCAGTTTTCTTCGATCGGTGCAACTCCATATCGATCACGGATATCCTCATTTCGGATGTTAAATAATAATAATAATCGTTGGCGCAACAATCCATGTTGGATCAGGGCCTTGAAGTGTGTTAGAGCACTTCATTCAAGACCGTAACGGTACACTAGGAGGCAATGTGGTCAGCGTTGCGCTCGCCCGAGATTATTACCCTGATTTGACTCAGCTACTCATTCACAGCTAAGTCGACTGGTATCCGACGTCAAATCAGGATACAAATTCCACTGTCACCAATGAGATTTGAGCCGCGACCTTCCGTACGACAGCCTTGCGCTCTAACCACTCAGCTATCCGGACACGGATGTTAAATCCTTGAGAGTTTTACTTGAGCACCTGTCTGTAAGACTTAATCCCACGGTCTTCTTAGGACACGGATTGATTTTGTGACCACAATCAACGCCCCGCTGAGACAAGCAACAACGGTACCAGTCTATACTAAGTGCATGGCTTAGCATTCATACTGGTGGATGCAAGACCTACGTAAATCTCTACCGAACTAAGGAGTACGGCACCCGTGTTGAAACGCAACGCGCCGAGGCCCGAAGGTCACTTCTCGCTTGAGCATAACCACAACCCCCATGAAACTCCCACTTGGGGGCCAACCGCAAACAACCGAGCTGTACTCACATACAAGTGGAGTTCACCCGAAGTATGAGAGTCCAGGGGCTATCCCGGTTCCCATGGTACTAGTATACCCCTGGGAAGTTTTCTTGACCAATTTGCCACTTCAGATGAGTCCCCGTGCAGACTCGGGTTTGATCGTCTTAAGTAGGCCTTTGGAGCATTCGCCTACTGAATTACGGCCGGCAAGCCAAAGTGAGTACAGCGGCTCCCGGTACCACCACTATGGAGGTTCTCCTCGGCCGCTTGGTTTTGGTTTGGCCGATAGGGTTGCCGCCCCATCTTCCTCGCCGCCACCTCTGAGCACCAGGTGCACTGACAGGTGGAACTGCTCCAAATGTCGGCAATGATTGTGGAAGTTGAGGATGAGCAAATTCTTCGGTTGAAATCTACTCGAAGTATTCTCGCCATCTAACCGTCGCGGCTCGAAGGTTGCTAAGCAAATAACCGTTCTTGTCATTAAAGCAATAGAATGTGTGCGTTCGTTACGGCTTTTAGCAATTCCATACAGATCTCTCTCGCCATCCCGAGTGTCCAGTTTATTGTAAAGATTTTTGTAATGGTTCGCTCGGGTGACAGCGACCGCTTTCTTTGCTTCCCTTTTGGTATTCTTATAAATCAACTAATTAGCAGGCGTTTTAAAGTCGAGAAATTTGTGGTAGAGGCGTTTCTTTTCACGGACCTTCATTTCTACATCGTCACGGCAAAACCAAGTATCTCGGTTGATGTACCGTTTACTGGGCTTGGTGATCTCGAGGGTTGCAGAGGCCGCTTTGTGGATTGTGTCTTTCATTTAGTTCTACGATTCTTCCACATTTGTAATGGTTGGTAATCGCGTAAGTGAGATCACGCTGTCTTATCGGTGGCTTAATTTGCAGGACGGCAATTAACGGCCGATATTGAGGTACGATGGTCTAATAACGAACGGCTTTGCAAACAGTGACGGTGGTAAAATGTCGACTTCTTATGAGAATATAGCCCATTTGCGTTTTACTGCTCTTTCTATAAAATGTATGAAGATGAGACAATCGTTTGACGAACCATGTATTCATAATTACAAAGTCATGTGTGGCCGCAAAATCGATAATACGCTCGCCACCTTCACCTTTCCCCCATGTCACCTGTTACCGCCTGCCTTTTCCTCCACATCACCATTAAGGTCCCGGCTATGATGATATACTCATCAGCAAGCACGTGACAACTCTTTTCATTGAGAAGCTGCCAGAAAGCATCCTTCTCGGCATCAGGCCGACCTGTCTGTGGTACGTACGCGGTAAAGAAGTGGCTAGTGCGATCAGCTGATATAATGGTGAGCTTCATCAGCCGGTCATCAAATCGTTCGACTTCTTTAATGGCATCACGGCAAACCCTCTGAGATGGCAATGCCAATACCATATTGAGTGTGTGGGTTACCAAAATAGAGAAGTTCGTAGCCATTTTTACCGCGTTCGCGTTCAATGTCACAGCTTTTGGAACCAGACCATCGGGTTTCTTGCAGAGCGCGAATATCAATGCGCCTTTTCTAAAGGGCTCTTGCGAATTCCTCGATCTTTTCAGTTAGAGTGCCAACATTTAGCATGCAGACGCGTATTTGTTTTGTTCGGACTAACTTACTTACGTCCTGACGCCATCCATGTGTCAAGAACCCTTGCCCATTTCTCCACAGGACCGGGGCCTTTCATGCCGCGTCGACTGAGGTGGACGCCCTATTTCTCCGAGGCTTGTGACCCAATCCGATCATCTTATTTTTAACGACATTGAATGCAATTTCTTGGTCAGCCTGTCACGGGTCCTTTCACCAAGAGAGATCAGGTAGGATCTAGCATAGTGGAATAAACCTCACCGAAATACCGAAGGATTAAAAACCGATTTGGTAAAGACAATAGGTTCCATACCGTTATATGTAACGCGTATCACTGCGCGATAAACGAGGGGCTCAAACGTGTAAACAGAAACACTTGACACTTTGAATAGCTCTTTGCTTTTGAACACTAACTCACAACAGTAGGTAGTATGTGAATCATATAACTTGTATGAATATTTCTATAATTCACACCACTCTTAATAAGGACAATAGAACTTATGATAAAACAATGCAAAAACTCCTAGTTATGCTTAAAACCGCTCCAATTTCTAAAAGCTGGTGACCGCTGTAACTCATGACTCGATCATCTGGAGCAAAAACCCATAGTGGTTCTATTCGTATATGAGTTCTCCCGGGTAACGTTGTCGAGCTTTTCTGTTTGCAATGATTTTTCAATTTTTTAGTAACACTAGAAGGTCAAAAAATGGCTGGAACGGTACCACGAAAATGATAGCCTAAAGATATAAATGACTACGCTCTTGGGTACTGAAATGTTAAATCCAAGAAAAGCTTTGCGCATGTTCAACGATTGTGCGACAACGTGATTGCGAGCATATGTCATAGCAATCTTACCAAGCCAAGTTGCAAGTGTGTTGGAGTAAAAGCGTGGAGTTCAGTATGATGAAACACATAATAGGGGTCACGCGTCAGTTTAGCTACCTCTTACCAACGCGGCATACATGCAATGACAATCCGTGGCGCCTAAGAACTTGATTTGTTTCTTCTGAATGTAGTCTTCTTGATTAGGTCACTAGCAAATCTGGTGCTGTCAAAAACCTACTCCAATAGACCAGCAAATATAAACTCAGGGATCTAGCAGTTCAGAGAAAGACTTGGAGTGGTTACAAGGTAAATAATATAAAAGTGCAAACAATCATGAAAAGTGGGGAGTCATCGAGGCAACGTGAGTTTCGAGTCGCTTTCATCGTGGGTAGGGGCGTTAAAGGAAATGTTATTGAGTTCAATCCTATATCATCATCACCGGTATCCGGTCTAGACCTGCTTTAATAAGGAACTCCAGACATCCCGGTTTTGCTGTCTGGCGTCCTGACCTACGCCATCGCTCCATCTTAGGCAGGGTCTGCCTCGTCTTCTTTTCCTACCATAGATATTGCCCTTATAGACTTTCCGGGAGGGATCATCCTCATCCATTCGGATTAAGTGACCCGCCCACCGTAACCTATTGAGCCGGATTTTGTTCACAACCAGACGGTCATGGTATCGCTCATAGATTTCCTCATTGTGTAGGCTACGGAATCGTCCATCCTCATGCAAGATAGATAAGAGAAATTATCAACGGTCTCAAAGTTGTATTCTCCTATCCTTATTCTTCTTCGTGTTTGACCAGTGCGGTTTGATGTTGTTGGTTGATTCGTTTTCGGTGCTGACGTTGCCACCATATATTTTGTCTTGCCTTCATTGATGTGCAGTCCAAGATCTCACGCCGAGTACCGCCTGCTCGATCCGGATGAAGGCAGTTTGTACGTCTCGGGTGGTTCTTCCCATGATGTCGATATCGTCAGCATAGGCCAGTAGTTGGGTGGACTTGAAGAGGATCGTACCTCTTGCATTTACCTCAGCATCACGGATCACTTTCTCGAAGGCCAAGTTAAAGAGGACGCATGATAGCGCATCCCCTTGTCGTGGACCGTTGTTGATGTCGAATGGTCTTGAGAGTGATCCTCCTGCTTTTATCTGGCCTCGCACATTGGTCAGGGTCAGCCTACTCAGTCTTAGTAATTTCGTCGGTATACCGAATTCTCTCATGGCCGTGTACAGTTTTACTCTGGCTATGCTATCATAGGCGGCTTTAAAGTCGATGAACAGGTGGTGTAACTGTTGTCCATATTCCAACAGTTTTTCCATCGCCTGCCGCATAGAGAAAATCTGATCTGTTACTTATTTGCCTGGAGTGAAGCCTCTTTGGTATGGGCCAATGATGTTCTGGGCATATGGGACTATCCGGTCTAGCAAGATAGCGGAGAATCTCTTACAGATAGTACTCAGTAACGTGATACCTCTATAATTGCTATACTGTGTAATATCCCCCTTTTTATGTATGAGACAGATAATGTCTCGTTGCCAACTGTTAGCCATTGAGTCGCTGTCCCATACTTTGAGCAAAAGCTGATGAACCACTTGGTGTTACTGGTCGCCTCCAAAAATTACTCAACCCAACGCTCCAATATGTCCATTCTGTCGGAAATCAGATTTCGCTTTTTGTCTCGGCAAGGTGAACATCGAGGTGTGTAAGGCTTCATCCCGTTGACTTGTTGGTAAAACTTCCGCGCTTGGTGCGGTTACTCCGTGTATTTTTCGAACTGACAGACCTGTTGGTTCTCTCAGGCTTCCTTTTTCTATCTGCGAAGTCGCTTCTCCGCTCGACGGAGTTCGTGATAAGTCTCTGCGCGTGCCCGCGTCCTTTGAGAATGCAACATTACTCGGTACACCACATTCTTCCGTTCCGTTGCTAGCTTACATTCATCTTCAAACCAGTCGTTCCAACTCCTTTTGCGGCTGGGGCCAAGCATGTTTGTGGCCGTATTTATGATAACGTTCTTCAAGTGGTTGTGAAGATCATTTGCTGATGCTTCATCTCCCGGATCTCTGTTGACTGCGGTTATTGTAGCATCCATTTTCGTCTTATAGGTGTTGCGAGGGGCTGTGTTGTGGATGGCTTCAGTGTTAACTCTCACCTGATTGTCAGAGGGGATTCTGAGTGGTGTTGTTATTCGAGCTCGGAACACCATGCCAACGAGATAGTGATCCGAGTCTATATTGGCCCCCCTATATGTTCTGACATTCATCAAGGCTGAGAGGTGGCGGCGTTCGATCAACATGTGGTCAATGTGGTTGAAAGTGGTCCCGTCTGGAGAGGCCCATGTATGTTTGTGGACCACTTTCCGCGCAAACCAGGTACTTCAAACAACCATTTCGTGTGACCCTGCTAATTGAATAATCCGCAGTCCGTTATCATTTGTTTTTTCGTGTTAGCCATGGGAGCCAACGTATCGCCTGAATACGGGCTCCTTCCCTACTTGGCTGTTAAAATCCCCAAGTATGATTTTGATATCATATCTGGGACAGGCTTCGAGGGTTCGTTCTACTGCCTCGTAGAAGGTATTCTTCTCCGACTCTGCAGTCTCCTCTGTAGGGGCGTGAACGTATATTTCTAAACTGAGCCTCGCAAGCGCAGAGTGCATAGCCGTTCGCTTATGTTTTCAAAGCCAGTAACAGCAGGTTTCATTTTTTGGCTGACTAAGAAACCTACTCCGAACAGATGGTTTACTGGATGACCGCTATAATATATGGTGTAGTGGCTCTTCTCCAGGAAACCGGTCCCTGTCCATCGCATCTCTTGCAACACTCTTACATCAGCCCTACATTGGGGCAGGTTATCGGCTACCTGCTCATCAGCTCCATCTCTGTACAGGGAGCGCACGTTTTATGAGAAAATGCTCAAATCGTTATTCCTTTGTCGTTGCCGGGTTCTTCGTTGTGTAATCCGTCCAGTCCAAGGCTCCTGTTGTGGGTTCGTAACAAGTTGTTTTCCATGTAGGGTTGTCAGCCCTACCCAACCCCCAACCTGGAGGACCAGTTGGTACAATTTGTCCCGTTTTTAGGCGCGGGAGACTCGCCTTCATCCTTCTCCGTCTGCAGCTTTTCGTTAAGAAAGAGCTCCCAGCGGTCACCACGTGGAGGTCGAGATAGGGTTTGGTAGTAGAGCTGTTGGTGTTGGTTCAGCAGGCATTTCCCAGGTTTTATGCTCCATCGTGGGTACCAATCCACGTTTTGCCCCGGGACCTGTACTACCCTTTGACCACCCAATCCTATATACGAAACATTATGTGCGCTTCACATCAAAGCAGAGTTTTAATGTATAGCTTATGAAAACATATACGGAAACTGAAACAAAAGTCGACGAGGTCGAAGAGGAACTTTATGATAACCTGGAAAGAAAATACGACCCGTTGCCTCAGAATGACGTTAAGATATTGCTCGATGTTTTTAACACCAAGACTGGAAAAGCGGGGACACATCAAGCAACGAGCGGGAGCACTGTCTGCATGATATATGAAATGACAACAGCCAACTGACTGGCATTTATAAATTTCTCACACAAGCGCGTGCACGAAAGGGTATCGGCGTCCCCAGATGGCGTCACCTTCAGCCAGATAGATCATGTCTCATTACCAAATGTATGGTCACCCAGCATGCTCGGTTTGAGGCGCAAACTGGTAAAAACCGCGTAAAAGTGCCGAATTTCAAAGCTCTGGAATAAAGAGCAGTCCACTTCAAAAATTTCAGTTTGCAAAACTAAATAATTATTTAAAAGAGGAAGAATACAAGCTGAAACTGGGAGAATGATTAGGTCCTATTCCCCAGAATTTCACGGGGAAGTGAATAGATGACACTCGGAATGGCCTAAAATGCGGTATAAACACAACATAGATCGAAACAGAAGAACGAAGAGGGAACATCAATACAAGACGAGAAGTGAAAAGCTTGAGGCGTGGATATCAATTCAAAACGGGGCAATCATTGGGACTGAAATATAAACAGGTTCAAAATGGGCGCCTTATATTAAAGGATTCCTCAGCCCCTAGCATAAACTCAAAGACGAGAACTCTGAAGAAGTATCGTCGGGTGTAATGGGAACAATGAATCTGTAATGCTTGAATTGGATTGACGATAGGCTAAAGACCATCCAAAGTAACCGAAGACGACCAAGAGGGTGAAGCTTTCCAAAAAACTTAAGCAAATGACGAAATCGACCGTGAAGATCCGCGCGCCAATACTGACGCTACATCGAATTGGTACGTTCACACGTGCTTACAGGTCTCTGTTTTAGCCAGGCTCGGGAATGTGGGAGGTATCTTTCGAACACTTCGTTCCCTTGAGTATCATTTTATCAAAATACACGTCTTAATTCCGATGCGTAGTTCCGCACAGATCCTGAAAAATAAACAAACAGCCCTTATTATTCTAGTTTAGCTCACGCCTACACCTACACCTATGATCGATACCGCGAGTGTATGGTTGGGGATGAAATCCGACTGAATAGGTGGGCGTCTCACGTATGGATGAGGATGATCCAGCCCGGGAAGTATATAAGGGCAATATCTATGATAGAAAACGAAGACGAGGTAGAACCTGCTACACAGCGTTTAGGGATATCGAATTGGTGGATCTCGGTACACCGTTGGTACGTTTATGCGGCTTGATGAACACGTCTTGCAGTCAAAAAGGAGATTTGACAACCAAATCTAATTCATGGCGATAAGTCACTTTCATCGTGCGATCGGGGTTACTGTCTTTTGTAACCTTGACATATGGCAGTTGATAAGTTTAGCTCTCAATGTATTCCAGTATTTCGTCTTAAGAAGTAGTGTAGGCAAACAGCTGTTTTGGTGGGAAGACGACCGTTAACGCGAAACCACTGTTTCTAACTACTTCCAACGTGGCAAACCTCGATTGCTTTGTCAAAAGTAGCATCTTTTCCAGAGACCTAGGTTGCTACACTGCGTTGCGTAAACTGTTCCAGGGACATATAATCCCGTTGAAGGCACAC
Source organism: Hermetia illucens (assembly GCF_905115235.1). Taxonomy (NCBI): domain Eukaryota; kingdom Metazoa; phylum Arthropoda; class Insecta; order Diptera; family Stratiomyidae; genus Hermetia; species Hermetia illucens. The sequence goes on from NC_051851.1 coordinate 76,407,818, forward strand.
AGATCCTGGCAGTACTGGATATTTTTCGACATAGTTAAAGTGGTCGGCTGTGCAGAAGCTGATGAGGTCACAAAAGCCATGCGAGGCAGCTAAAGGCGGGAGAGGCTGCTACAGAAGGAATTCCTGATGCTGATGTATTCCAGTAAAATAAGATAGGATTCAAAACAGTTCTTCTGAGGGACGAAATTTTCTATAATTTAAATTTGAAAGGATCATTCATAAGGTCTATTTTAATAATTTTCTTTCTAATAAATACTTAAAATACATGGCGATGTTCAGTTGTCGTGGAGTGTAAATGTGAAATTTGAATTTTTCAACTGAATAGCTTAGTTACCGATATGGTTGGTGTTATGGTGGCTGGTCCTAATAGGAGACAAGAATGATGTGGCAGATTTCTGTGCATGGGAGATGATTCTGATCTTTTCTGCATCAAGAAGTCGCATAGAAATCAGAAAACAATTGATCAAAGAAATACTTCCGTTTAGTGGAATGCTTTCTTTCGGAAAAAGAGAACAGTTCTCTTTTCTGGCCTGAAATAATTCGTTTAGGCGCGGTTTAGGCAATTTGCCAAAGTCAAAGCACTGAGATAGTCGTACATATAAAATAATGTTGCAAACACCAGACACGCCGAAGCATTTATATGTGTCGAAATGAAGAGGGTGGAGTAGCCCTTTTGAAAACTCATTTCTTACCTTTCATAGTACTTTTTTAACACAAAGGCTTTTCAACCACTTAATTATAAAATTTTTTACAGAGGAGTGAACTTTCCTGCAATCGGAATATCTTCAGTCCTAAATAGTTTTAAATATCACTGGGAATGTAATGGAATTTATTTATGGGAGTATCTTCTTATCCTTCATTCACTACACAGAAAACGACTGGAACAATACCCGAAATAAGTAACAATACTTTCATTTCACAGACACAACAGAGTCAGGAGAGCATGACGAGAACAAGAAAAAAGGGAAAGAAAATCTTCAAGAAAATGCCACTCTTCACGGATCATCTCATTGCAGGAATAAAGGACAAAATGAAAAAGAGAAAAAATCCAGACAATGCAATAGACGAAGCGTACATTTCTACAAATTAAATTTACTTGAAAGATGTAAAAATCTGCAAAAGATGGAACCTATCCCAGGAAAATGTGTCTTGCCTGCTCTCCATTCTTTTCCTTCATCCTGTTTGCTCCACTTGGACAGCAACTATTTTGCGATGAGTCTACAGGAAATTGCAAATTGTAAAGTAGACTCAGATATTCCAGCTTTTTTCTGAAAGACGAAAGAATGCCTGAAATGGACTGAATGCCAAGGTGATATTGAATGAAATTTTAATGAGATGACTAGATATATTGCAGGTGGTAGAGGGTGAAAAGCGAAATTGTTTTGAACCGTAACCCATAGTTTTTCTTAGATGAAATGAGAAAAACTTTCTGGAAGAGCAGCTCGTCTTCTTTCAATTTCACGATATGAATAAAACAAGTACTGACCAAATATAAATGAAACGAGAGCAAAAGTTCTAATGGATTTGCCAAAAGAAACAGTTTACGGCTGCTCTTGAAGATAATTATTATGCAGGGGTTGGCAGATATGATAGGAGCAGGGCTTCAATTATCCATTCCGCAGCGATTTCTATAAAAAAGTTAAATTAACCAAAAATAGGAAACATTTGAAATAAATTGCAAATTATTGGCGCATGTTAGGGAGTAAAGCCTACCCAATGTCAGAGTTGGGGGGGGGGGGGGGTGTTATCGAAGGGAAGCCCCTGTAGGAAATGGTAACTACGATGATAGATAAATATATGATCTCCTATTGGCCGTAGCAAGCATCAATATATTGTTCCGTTACTTCCTTTACGCAGCCTCGTATCACTGGATTGCGTAGTACTATACAAAACCGTTATATAGCTTTAATATAAGCTTTTATTTTACCCTAAATTATACAACCGTACCACAATCAATTATAGAACCATTCCTTCAAATGGTTCAATTCAAGGCGTATTGACAACCAAAGCATGTAAGTCGACTTTTGAGAATTGACTGACTCCGAGGACGGACCTCCGGCACTTTTATACAACGCGGAACAGAAAGGCGTGCAAACACTTTGCTAGAAAACTAATTTGCGCCTTTGCCGAGGTCTACTTACTAGCGTTAGAGTCATCTGTTAACAATTATCTTAGCTAAATATTTGCTCTACTGTTATTCAATTTGGGTGCCATGGCTAATTGTCATATCTACTATCTAAATTGACGCCACCGATATTTGTCTCAAAGTGATTTTCGCCACACTGTCGACCGCCCAAACTCTGAATGTTTGCAAAGGTGCCAGTCCCTCCATTATTTTATTCACTACTCGATAAGGCCCTTCCCATTGCATCTTCTCACACACGATTCCTAATTGTCCCCTGACATATGGATCATATGGAGTCCTCTACGCTTCTTTAGTACAAAATTTTTCCAGCTGCCCTCCCTCGCGTGGAAATTTCAAATTTCAAGTCCGCCGCAAGCCGCTAAAATAGTCGATAACGAAGAATACATACTTATTGCCTTTGGTGCTCTTTGGAAACGGCCCGGCTATATCCATGGCAATGCACTCGAATGGTGCTCCAACGTTATATGCCGTAGGCTTGCCCGATTTCGTGTTTGTCCTATTGTGGATATACAATGCCCGCACTTTCTTATCCAGTTGGCCACGGGCTATCGGCATCCAATCCAACAAAATCGACGCTTAATTTTCTCCAAGGTTTGTCCACCTCTCATTCCATTCTGGCATTCTTTAATGATTTCATTTATGTTCGCCTTTGTAAGGTTTTTCCATTCTCGTTCCCCTAATAAAGGCATCCATCTTCCAACTGAAGGCGATAAACTGCACGGGCTGTTTCTTCTATACTTGGTGGTGGCAGTATTTGTCCATCGTCTTCAGTAGGCGCGACCTCCAACTCGCCGATGTTCTGGTTGTTCAGTAGCTCATCAAAGTACTCAATCCATTGCTCTAATATGCCCATTTTGTCGGAAATAAGATTTCCCTCTTTGCCCCGGCAGGATGAACATCGAGGTGTATAAGGCTTCATCCTGCTGACTTGTTGGTAAAACTTCCGCGCCTGTTGCGTTTGCTCTCTGTACTTTCCTCGTTCACAGACTTGTTTGTTCGGCATTCTTCCGTTCCGTTGCTACTTTACATTCATCGTCAAACCAGCCGTTCTGACTCTTTTTGCGGCTGAGACCAAGTATGTTTGTGGCCGTATTTATGATAACGTCCTTCAGGTGATTGTGAAGATCATTTGTTGATGCTTCATTTCCAAGTCCTGCGTTGACTGCTGTTATTGTGGCATCCATTTCCCTCTTATAGGTGTCGCGGAGGGCTGTGTTGTGGTTGGCTTCAGTGTTAACTCCCACCTGATTGTCAGAGGGGATTCTAGGTGGTGTTGTTATTCGAGCTCGTAGCACCATGCCAACGAAATAGTGATCCCAGTCTATATTGGCCCCCCTATATACGTTCTGATATTCATAAAGGCTGAGAAGACCGATGTTTGTGGACCGCATTCCACGCAAACCAGGTACTTCCAATAACCATTTCGTGTGACACTGCCAATTGAATAATCTTGATGTAAGCTATGGGAGCCAACGTATCGCCTGAATACGGGCTGCGTAACTACTTGGCTGTTAAAATCCCCTAGTATGATTTTGATATCACACCTGGGGCAAGCTTCGAGGGTTCGTTCTACTGCCCCGTAGAAGGTATCATTCTCAGACTCTGCAGTCTCCTTTTTAAGGGCGTGAGCGTTAATGAGGCTTATGTTTCTAAATTTGCTTCGCAAGCCCAGAGTGTATAGCCGTTCGCTTAAGTTTTCAAAGCCGATAATAGCATTTTTTGGCTGCCTAAGAAACCTACTCCGAGCACATGGTTTACTGGATGGCCGCTATAACATATCGTGTAGCGACTCTTCTGGAGGAAAGCGGTCCCTGTCCAACGCGTCTCCTGTAACGCTGTTACATCAGCCCTATATTGGAACAGGGTATCGGCTAGCTGCTTGGCAGCTTCATCTCTGTACAGGGAGCGCACATTCCGTGAGAAAATGCGCAAATCGTTATTCCGCTGTCGCTGCCGGGTTCTACGTTGTGTTATCCGTCCAGTCCGAGGCTCCTGTTGTGGCTTCGTAAGCCCTTGAATAAATGTTGCATTAATATATGAATAAGTTGCCGATAGTGTACTCCGAGTGTCATCGATTCGAAGCTATATTTTATTGTTATGCCGTTCAACTTCCTATAATCTACACAGGATCGAGAACTGTCATCCTTCTTCTTCACGAGTATAACTGGAAAACCCCATGGCCGAACACTTGTAGATTGTGATCGCTTCAATAATAGGAATTTTGCTTCTTTATATAGCTGCTGAGCCAAAAATGAAGTTCGTCCGAGAAGGTAATTTTTTACCAAAATCTGAATCTTTGTCCAACACTCCCAGTGCGCAATTAACGAGCTCACGGAGCTGTTTATATTCATCCGGCTTCAATTCCAGCGTCAGCATAATTTTTCAAGTATGTAGACTCAAATACAACTGCAGAATAAACCGCGTTGACGCTATGGCTGATTGGCGCTAAACGGACAGTTCTGGGTTGCCTTCGATACTGGTCACTACGGCGTTTGTGTTTTCTTCATTTCGCATTGATCTCCGTCTAGTTCATGGCTCAGGTCCAAAACAGTGCATTCACGCTAAAATTGCTCCATGGGTAAGAGAGCGGGGCATGCAGTAGTCGTTAACAGCAGCCCAACCCCAGATTCACGTCTAGATCTAGTCACTTTGTGAAATAAAAGTGGAAAAACTGTAGGTTTTATTAAACTCCTTTATTATAGGACTTGTGGTCGCTACAAATTCTTAACGATAAATAGACAAGTTTTCTTCTTTTTCCCTCGCTTATATCCTATTATTAAAAGACATTTATCTTATCTTGAATGTCCTTATCGTTTTTAAGGTTTTGCATAAATTAATTAAAATCAGTTTACGCTTGGTGGAAATCGCAGTATTACTAACAAAGTTATAATAGATCAAATTTGTCGCATCTTTGTAAATTCATCCAACGTCTTGCGCCCTATACACTGCTTTATGCAAATGATGTTTTTCTAGCATCGAATAGCAAAAATTATCTCGAACAACTTGTCCAGAAATGGAATGATCGCCTCATGCAACACGGTGTCAGATTGAATTTAAACAAAACTGAATTTTTTACGACCTATCCCCATGAAACAGACACAATCACTCTCACCGGCAGTGATCTGTCCAGAACTGAGCGATTTAAACACCTCGGGTCAACGCTATCAGCCAAGAGATCTGCGTTATGAAATTGATTCACCCATTAACGCAACTGGATGAAGTGACTTTTCACAACTAGTGTTTTTTGTGATTGACGTATCAACGAACGTCTCAAATCTAAAATTGGCAGCAATGTCGTCCGTCCTGTCGCTCTCTATGAGTGTTGGCCTACTATAAAAGACAATGAACGGGGCTCGACAGAAGGAAACTTTAGCCGCAAAGGGAAGGGACTACAGGCTTGCCTGTCAGGAACTTCCCCTCCACCTGAACCCGGAAGAAAGGGAAGCTGGTAATGTGGTCGCAACTGGTCTAACGCCGGTATGTGAAAACAGATCTATGCAGCCCCGACTCCGTGAACCTAGGCGGAGCTTTCGGCGGAAGGTGAGGACAAGTTGGTAACCCCGGTGTGATCCACACTGAACGCAGCATACTTTTCAGTTAGCGGCGGTTTTCATATTAGACTGCATTTGTGACTACAAACATAAGGGTTAGTCAAATCAACTTGCTGCATGCCAAAGCTACTTCCTATTTACTGGCAAAGTTGCAGAATTTTCCTTACATATTTCTGGTTCAAGAGCCATGAGTTAATTTTAACAGAATCTGTGGTATTGGGTCTGTCAAGGGGACTAGGATCTTCTTCGTTGAAGGATTCTCGTGACCGAGGGCCTACGTTCTGATGTCGAAATTGTTAAGGGCAACCATGCTGAGACAATTCTGTTCCCAGGACCCTATTCCGGTAAACTTACAATACCGTCCTAGGTTAATGGTAAGGGTAGAAATGTCATAGTTGCCTCTGCTTACTTACCTTCTGATTCTTTGTACCCTCCGCCGACGCAAAAACTAAGTAATCTGGTAGTATATGCAGAATCATATGGCCTTGAACTTTTAATAGGTTGGGATCCGAGCGCTCAACATATTTGTTGGGGCAGTAGTAAATGCAATCCTAGAGGAGAGAAGCGCGAACGTAGGGTGCACCCCTATGTTCGTGGGGCCAGGAAGAAGTGAAGTAATTGACCTAACAAACTGCACTTCAAAGTTGTTAGAGTTGATTAGAAACTGGCGAGTACTAGATGAAGTCTCACTCTCAGATCACCGTTGCTTAGAATTTAGTCTAACTTTTACAGACGCGCAGCCTGTAATACAAAGACGGAATCCTAGGAAAATGGATTGGACGAAGTTCAATGAACTTCTTGGCGACAAATTGAGCTCCCTAGACGACTAAGGACTCCTTTGGCGGTAGAAGATCAATTAAAAACTCTGAATCGCAAATTTAAATTTTTAGAGTGCTTTGAAGAAACTTATCCTATTTCCCGAGGCCAAAGTGGTAAAACAGTTCCATGGTGGAACCTAGAACTGCAGACACTCAGGAAATCAACCAAACAACTTCTAAATCGTGCTCGCAAAAGCAATAGGGATGAAGACTGGCTAAACTTCCGGAACTCACAGTGTGAATATAAGAGGCTCGTAAAACGTTCGAAACGAGACCCTTTTAGAGCACACTGTGAGGAACTGGAAGGTGAAAGGGAGACTTTTAGGTCATGCAGAGTCCTTAATAAGGATGAGTCGGCCAAGTTGGACTCTCTTAGAAAATCAGATGCTACTTTCACGAACTCCAGGGTTGAGTCTATATAGACTCTCTTGGAAGTACACCACCCGGGAAGGTCTCAGAAGCGGGAAGAAGAGAATTGGCGGCTTCTGCAAGCCCTTCAATACGAAGGTGTTGAAAGGGGAATTGGGACACTGCGAGAGCGGTTGTTACCAATGAAAAGGTGAAAGCTGCTATACTATCATTTGAACTCTTCAAAGCACTTAGCATGGATGGGATCTACCCAGCGATGCTAAAGGAGGGTGCAGAGCACTTAGAGCAACTTCTGAGAAATATTTTTCGATGATGTCTTGCTCTGGGCTACGTGCCTTCCTCTTGGCAGAAGGTGAAGGTAATCTTCATACTAAAGCCTGGGAAAGATGGCTTTTCAAACCGAAACAACTTCAGCCAAATCAGCCCTAAAATGTTTGGAGACATACCGCCTAAATGAAAACCAACATGCTTGCCAACGTGGAAAGTCCTGCGAGTCTGTTGTTCATTCTTTGGTATCATTAAGCCGATGTTCGCTTATGCATCCGTAATGTGGTGGGCTAAGGTGAAAAAAAAGTTTTCGCTGTAAACTAGTCACACTGCAAAGAACTGTGTGTCTGTGTGTCACCGGTGCAATGAGCACCACATCCGGTGCAGCTCTGAATGCATTACTCTATTTGCAGCCCTTGGATTTGCTTATTCAGAGCACTACAATGAGAGCAACTTATAGACTAATTCGATTAGATCTATGGGAAAATAATGGACGTGGGGGGCACAGAGCATTGGAAGAGTCATTGGGAGAACTGAATCTAGTTTTCGCAATGCCTTCCGATTGTCAGATCCTCATACATACTGGGACGAACCAAAAGAATGCGTGACAGGATATACTGACGTCGTCTACACCGATGGCTCAAAAACAGAAAATGATTCTGGAGCAGGAGTCTACCTCTCGAATAAAAACGAGAAGTGGGTTTTCCTTTGGGACAATACAGAACGGTCTTTCAGGCTCAAGTGTATGCGATCCTAAAGACGGCAGCAGGGATAATTTACGAGCGGCTGAAGGGCAGGCGGATTTCAATCTGTAGATTTAAGTTATTATTGTTGTTGTTTTTTGTTGTTCATTTTTTCAATCTATATATTATTGTTACCTATTTCATGAAAATAAAAATGATTTTAAAAAGGAAAAAACAAATTATTTGATTCCTAACATATATAAACCTGCTTTGAACCTGTAAATCTGTGCTTGGGTAGCCGGGTACCCGGGTGGTATACAACGTAGTTTTTTTCGGATGGTAACACAAGGGTTAACGGTTTGCAAAAGGATGTCGTTTTCATGCAGAGAAGGCATCCGAATCTCAGGCTATAGACTTGTCTTCTATAGAGTGATCTTTTGATAAGTAAATTTTTTGATAGATATCAGCTTTAGCTCCTCCTTGCTGATACTAGAAAAAGTACCGTTATGTTTCGCTTTACGCTGAAAAGTGGTATTGAATAGAAACGTAATATAGCATAATTGCTTGTTGTGGTTTGTAGCATTATCATGAATAGGCAAATCAGGCGATTTTTATTATGAAAGCGTTTAACATCATTAATATTAAAACAATAGATTTCAAGAGTTTTAAAGATAAGCTGTCTAAAACGTGTGCATTTTCTTCAAGTTGTAGCAAAATCGTGCAATTGACAGTATGGGCAGAAAAGCTGACATTCCATCAGCTAAATAGGGAGCCAATCTTGCTCTCATTCGTGCTAAATGGCATAATTATCGAGAAGTTTGCCAATCAAAAGGGGTAAGTGTGAGTATAGCTTCGACATATGCTAAAAATGTTCACGGAGGAAAGAGTGTCCAACCAAGTCCACGAGCTCCTGTTAGCGATGAATCCACTTTGAAGGCATTGACAAACCAGTCTGTTTTCGACGATCAGGAGAAAAGTGCCACTCCTCCTGCGTTCAAATAATTGCTAAACACCCTCATTCAGTGATAGTTTGCGGAGTGGTAGTGGACAAAAGTCCTGGACTCTTACACTTTGTGGGAGACAGCAAAACCCAGCAACAATATTTAAAAGTCTTAAACGATGGTCTTTTGCTATTTAAAAAAAGAATGGAAGCAAATAGCGATTCTACAATCATTATGCAAGGTAATGTACCCTGCCATGCCGCGAAATCTGTCAAGGATTTTTTCCAGTCGAAACGTCGCAACTCTTTTTTGACTACCCAAGTCGCCTGATATCAATCCAATTGAAAATGATTGGAATGGTTTAAAACAAACGGTTTATAAAAGGCAAAACCCTGCTCAGAAAGTTTTAACACAAAATATTCCCTAAGTATGGCTGGGCAAACCACTTATCGCGCTATGCATTGAATATTGTGTTCAGAGTATACGGCACACAATTGAAAGCAAAATCTGAATAATAATTTTTAGATAAAAATATGCATGGCTTATTTATGATTAAATCGCCCATTTTAATAGATTCACTACTTTTTTATCTTTTCTGAAGCAATATAATTCAACAATTTACAATAAACTCGTCTAACGCGTATGTTGAAAACTAGCATGACTTCGAAATTCAACGAAAGAACGCAACCCAGAGTTTTGCGACTCAACGAATGAAAGCACGTTTATTAGGGAAACTACTTTCCAGACAAATTTCCCAATAATAGAGCGGGTTAAGATATAATTAATATATGATCAAAAATTCGTCAATCTTCTCTCCCATTGAATTTTAAATTCAAACTAACAATCAAATCAAAGTTTCCTGTCTCAAATTTAAACTTATCTTGACTGAACTCTTAAATGATATGAATTATTCATGGAGTGACAAGAAATGGTCGACCTTCGAAGGTCATTCATTATCTAGCAATTTTGCCACTGTAGTGTTGCGTCATCGTCGTGGCTTTCCTTAGCGCCTTGGAACACTGTCTTGATACACCCATACATAAATTTTGTCATGCAATTAAACTGCCACTTAATTAAAACAAAATCCTTTGGCACAAATTCAAATATGAATTATTCAAGAACAGAACACATTGAATAAACGATGAAGACGACGACGACGGGTACAACAAAGTCAAACTCACTCGCTATAAATTGACGGTCATGTTTAGATACGGAGGTACGTCCTGTTTTGCACAATAGTTAGTTTAGGATCATTACAGGGTAGACAGTGGGTTCCGTTGGTAATTTGCACATGCAGAGTATCCTGCGGCTACGGTTATATGAGAATTGTGTTATTATCATAACTACATATTTCCAAATAATGGTCAGAATTCTGCTGCGGGTTTCAAGAGACTCAATGTCACACGATCCCAAAATGCCAGTCTCATTGTACACAAAGTATAATATCTTCTACACCCGAGATTTTTTTAGGTTTTGAAAGTAAGAATTTTAGTATAACCGAACTATAATGTCAGCTATTATTTACTATTTATCACTTTCAGGAAAATAGTCTGACTTGATCCACAAATAACTTCAGGACTGAAAACATCTAAGTGGCGGACTATATAAGGTTCCTTTGAAATACCTAATTCATAATATGAAACGACGTTTTCACTAATGCGTCTCAAAGCTTGATGTATTTATTGGGTCTTATATGTCTGGACCTGTTGAAGTGAAATGTCTGCGAATAACAGGATTAGTCGTAGTAGAAATATACTAATAATACTCATTAAGTTCTGAGTCTCTAATGTGTGTAGTGCTTGAGAAAAAGTAAAACCCTGGAGAATCGTGAACGATAATTCACGCGAATGAATTCAATAAATCGTGGCGAGTTTCATAACTTCAAAGAAAGCGTTGCAGCCTCTTGTATTTAGCGCGAGAGGAGGGAACGCCAAACGAAAATCGGTGTTGCTTGGTGGAAACTACGAAGGCACCAGCATTCCACAAAACCAAACAAGTGGGAACCGGAAGCTCTGCGCTTTAGGTATCAAACGTTCCAGGACTTTCTCAATAACTCTTTCTTATAAATATATGCAATTATTTTAATTTATTCCTTTAAAAATACTCTCATTGGGAGTGAATACACTTCTCCCACCAGTGACTCTGATTCATGGATGCTGTTCCAGCGTTTTTTCTGTGATCTCCTCTATTGTCTGAAACCGTTTTGATTGGCTACTTGAGCTATCGGAACAGCCAGAAGTTAAATGGAGCCAGATCAGGAGAATGGGGGGGGGGGGGGGGGAGTGTGATGCGACGGTTTGTCACCGAGCCTTTGGCAAAAAACTAAAACTCGAGAATGAGGAACGCGGTATCACAAGGCGCGTTTTCGTGGTGAAAAAACCACTTGCCTTTTGCCGTAAAGTTTTCCCTTGATGATGATGGATGTCGTCCTTCGAATCGAAGAAAATAGTAAGCATAACTCTAACGGTTAATCTCACCTGGTGAGCTTTTCTTGGGCTTGGTGAATTTTTTTGTCTTCTATTCGGACAACTGCAACTTAATTTCCACGTCGTAGCCATGAACCTAAGACCCGTCATATGTAATGATGAAGAATGAAGAATTTTCCATTAGCATTGGCCAAAGGCTCCTGAAAAACCTCCAGGCGATCTTCTGTCATCAGTCGTCGAATGAACTTCGCTGCAACCCTTCCCATCTCTAATTTTTGGGTTAAAATCTTCTGACATGACCCAAATGAAATGGCGTACTACTCTGGCATTTCTCGAATTGTCAAACGACGATCGGAACGCACAAGAGCATCTACTTTGGTCATATGAAAGTCGTTAATAGAGCTTGAAGGCCTTCCAGAACGAGGGTCATCTTCCGTTGATGTCTTGCCTTCCTTGAACCATCTAAACTACTCGTGACACCGTGAACGAATCATTACTTTATCACCAAAACTTTCTGCAGCCTTTGAAGAGTTTCAACAAATAATTTGCCTAATTTAACGCAAAATTTTTCCTGCTCCTTCACGTCCATTAAAAAAAACACGAAAAACTGATCTCACTAAAACAGCTGAACAATCGGTTTAGAGAAGGTTAGAGCAAAAAATCTAAACGGAGATTACTCAGGATGGTTCCCGCTAAAAAATCCGTCAATGCTAACGTGAAAAGTCCTGGAACTTTTTTGTCAGACCTCGTACATCTCGTACTCTATATACGCTGAATATACCTGATATTCAGTCGAGTGTCATTTGAACTCTTAAAGAGTAGTAATTTGATGATGATGAGTAAACAAAATTATGCATTTTGAAGTCTATATACCATAGGCATATAAGGTTAGTTTCTGAGTTTGTCCGGTGTCCGGATAGCTGAGTGGTTAGAGCACAAGGCTATCGTACAGACGGTCGCGGTTCAAATCCCACTGATTAAAGTGGAATTTGCATTGTGATTTGACGTTGCATACCAGTCGACTCAGCTGTGAATGAGTACCTGAGTCAAATCAGGGTAATAAGCTCGGGCGAGCACAATGCTGACCACATTGCCTCCTACGGTGAACCACTGTAGTGTACTGTTACGGTCTTGAATCAATTGCTTTAACACACTTCAAGGCCTTGCTCCAATATGGATTCTTGCGCCAACGATTATTATTATTATTATTAGTTTCAGAGTAAGCCCTTAAAGTAAATGTCACTTTTCGGCTTTCTTCATTTTCCCATTTCATCCAACGTCAAAACCAACAAGTGCTTTGAGAAGTGCTAATCTAAATCTTTCATCTGATACCCCACATATTCATCATCATCATCATCAACAGCGCAACAGACGAGAGTCTAGGTTTGCGTTAATAAGGAATTGCCGACACCCCGGTTTCACGCCGAGGTCCACTAATTCGATATCCCTAAAAGCTGCCTGGCGTCCTGGCCTACGCCATTGTTCCATGTCAGCCAGGGACTTCCTCGTCTTCTTTTCTTACCACAGATATTGCCCTTATAGACTTTTCGGGCTGGATCATTCTCATCCACACGGATTAAGTGACCCGCCCCACGCAACCTATTTAGCCGGATTCAATCCACAACCAGATTGTCGTGGTATTCCTCACAAATTTTGTCGTTGTGCAAGCTACGGAATCGTCCATCTTCATGTAGGTGGCCGAAAAATTGAGTGTTCTTTTCTCAAACGCGACCAAAGGTTCGCAATTTTTCTTGCTAAGAACCCAAGTCTCCGAGGAATACATGAGGACTGGCAAGATCATAGTCTTGTACAGTAAGAGCTTTGACCCTATGGTGAGACGTTTCGAGCGAAACAGTTTTTGTAAGCTGAAATAGGCTCTGTTGGCTGACAACAACCGTGCGAGGATTTAATGGTCATAGTCGTTATCGGTTATGATTTCCGACCCTAGAGAAGAGAAATTTTCAACGGTCTTACAGTTGTAATTTGCTATTTATATTCTTCCCGTTTGATCAGTGCGGTTTGATATTGTTGGTTGGTTGGTTTTTGGCGCTGACGTTAGCACCATATATTTTATCTTGCCTTCATTGCAACTGATGTCCATATTCCAACAGTTTTTTCATTGATTGCCGCGAGAGAAAATCTGATCTGTCGCTGATTTGCCTGGGGTGAAGCCTCTTTCGTATGGGCCAATGACCTTCTGGGCGTATGGGTCTATCCACCCTAGCAAGATAACAGAGAATATCCGGCAGATGGTACATAGCAACGTGATAACTCTATAACTGCTGCACTGCGTGATATTTCCCTTTTTATGTATGGAACCGCCTGTACTTTTCGAGTTCACAGGCTTGTTGGTTCTCCCAGGCTTCCTCTTTGCGTTTGTAAAGTCGCTTTTCCGCTCGACGGAATTCGCGATAAGTTGCCGCGCGTGTCCGCGTTTTTTGATAATGCAACATTACTCGGTATGCAACATTCTTCCGTTACAGTTTGCTAGCTTACATTCCTCGTCGAACCACCCTTTGCGGCGGGGGCGTTCTTGAGGTAATTGTGAAGATCATTTGTTGATGCTTCATCTCCAGGATCTCTGTTGACTGCGGTTATTACGCCATCTATTTCCCCCTTATAGCTTTTACGGAGGAATGTGCTGTGGATGGATTTAGAGGTAACTCTCACCTGCTTGTCAGAGGGGATTCCGGGCGGTGTTGCTATTCGGGCTCGAAGCCATGCCAACGAGATAGTGATCCGAGTCTATATTATCCCACCTCCCCGTCTGGAGAGGCGCACGTTTATTTGTGGACCTCCTTCCGCGTAAACTAGGTACTTCCAACAATCATTTCGTGTGACACTGCTAATTGAATAATCCGCAGTCCGTTATCATTTGTATTTTGATGTAAGCTATTTTACTGCCTCGTAGAAGGTATCCTTCTCTATCTCTGCAGTCCCCTCGGCAGGGGCGTGAACGCTTATAAGGCCTTTTCCAGGTTTTTTCAGACTTTATGCTCCATCTTGGTTACCATTTCACGTTTCACTCCAGAACCTATACGACGGGTTAACCACCGACACCCTCATATTCGGTGAGAATAAATGTTGCACTCTTCTTTAACTTGAATGGGGACTATCCCCAAAATTTCAGCCTAGAGCAGTGCAATCCACCGCATGTATGTGGATTCATATTCTGAACCTTTATACTAAGTTTCGTGTCAATAAGTGTAACCTTTTCGGAGAAAAGTGGGTGGGACCAACAGACAGAGCCGTTCAAATCGTTAGAATTAGCTCTTGACTCATTTAGGAGAAGCTCAACAATCCCGCGATCTTCTCCGAAGCCAATCTCCGTCTAAGACAGAAGGCAGGGAATCTCACGGGAAACTAATAAATACTGGACTACACAGATGGAAAGCCGAATAAAGGAGCAGTGCCCAAATAATGACGAATCAATTTGAATTTATAGGCGACAAATGCAATATTTACCAGCCTATTAAAAACGTGGTCAGAGCCCTCAGAGTTCTGTCGAACAGCGTCGAGGACCAAAAGTATGCAAACGTCTCAGGCAACACAAATGACGTATTGTCAAAAACCAAAGGAAGGTAAACTCGAAAAAAGGTAGCGAACGATTTGCTTGGATTGCCGCAGGATGCTAAAAGATATAAAGGCCTCCCAACGAAAAAGAGAAAGCAGACCAAAGTGACAACAAGTGTAGAAATGTGGTTTCAATAAACACAAGCGAGGCAAAGCACCAAGGCGGAACTGCGGAAGAAAGGACTAAGGTTGGTGTAAAGCAAAAAGCGACTGGGAAAAGAAAATTACTTCACGAATTGATCATTATATCTGAGAAAGGTAATATGACATACGGAAGGCTAAATCCGATTCGGAACTGATGGATCTTGGACAAAGCGTTAGCCGAATCAGATTCCCCCCAAAAAAAAAAACTTAATGCGGAGCTGAATACGTCTCCGAGCAGTTCTTAGCGGAAAAGGCTTTAGTCCGGCAGGAGATCGCTTTACAATTACGACGAAAGAGGATATCTGCGTGGCCCTATAGAAACAGTTTGGATCACTCGGCTTGCTAGAGTTCATGATCAGTGGAGTCATGAAGGCATATAGCGGCACGCAAACTGGTGCAGTGAAAATAGGCTGGGTAGCATGCCGGCTCAGAAAGCAGATGTCCCTCAAGCGGTCTTGCGATGTCTTGAATTTGGGTACCAGGGATTATGATAGGTTGTAAAGTATAAGTGGAGAAAAATTCTGAGAATGGAAAGCTAACCTTGAATGTATGCTTTGTAAAGGGGAAAAAGACGCCGATTATCGGTATTTCGCAGGCAGCAGCAGCTGCGCAATATCTATGAGAGCTTTCGATGCAATGAAGGCATGAAACTAATACAAATCAATCTCAGCTAATGCATGGCGGCGCAAGACCTTCTTTAATAGATCATCCATGAGAAATAAAATGGTCATAGTCAACCAGTCTTATTGTGACAACAACATCGGAGCCCGAACAAAAGATTTAATTGGTAAAGCAACAATATGGACGTGTGTAAATCAAACCGTCCGGGAAGTGAAGGAATTCCCATAAGCTGGATTTTTCGGGGGTTTTACATATATAGTTACTATGTTCTAATGAGCGCGGCGATGGCAGGATGGCGGCAAAGTATCCATTTTTCGACGTACTAGCTCGAGCTTAATAGTCGATTTGACCTATGTGGCGAGAAGA
Organism: Hermetia illucens; assembly: GCF_905115235.1. Classification (NCBI taxonomy): domain Eukaryota; kingdom Metazoa; phylum Arthropoda; class Insecta; order Diptera; family Stratiomyidae; genus Hermetia; species Hermetia illucens. The sequence continues at coordinate 76,423,723 of NC_051851.1, forward strand.
ATGAACTTGTTTGTTAGTGAGTACTCATAGAGAATAGCAAGCAATTCTTCTATAGCTCGAAAATGAGGCACGCAGTGAGTTGAGTCTCTGCGAAGCTGGAAATCTGGGCTGGTCCGTGAAAACGAGATACTATTGGGAGGTCATGATCCCGATGGCCTTAGAAAAGGTAGCAGAGACGCTGCCATGTCCAGGAAACGAATCTTCATAAATAACAGTTGCTGGCTGCATGGTTCCGAAAAAGGAGAAGATGCCAACGATTTAGCGAAAGATCAGACGTAGAGAAACAGCAAGTATACGCAAACCTCCGAGGTATGCTTAAGTAGGCTATACGCACCAGGAAGCAAGAATGCTTCAATGAACTGTGCGGAGGCAGATCGAAACTTCTGGGTAATAACGTACAGGATTGTTATGAAGAAGATGATCAGGGAACCACTACAACTGACCTGCCCGGATCTTCTTCTCGATATAAAGGCAGCGCTATTCGCCCCATATAAAGGCTACCGCGACAAGTATAAACAAGCGTTGGATGTCTTCACCATACATGCGGTAATTGACGAATCGGTGATGCTGTACCAAATAGAGTCTTTAAACTCACTGTTACGGCCAGACCCGACTGATGTATCAGCGCATCTGAGGAATGCATGGCAGAAGGAGCCGTAGGCATGGTTTTGAAGCTCGTTTGGGACACGATGTTGTTTAATCAATGGTGTGCCGTCATAATATTGAAGGTGAAAAATGTGGTCAATTCAGCTAGTTGAGTTAGAAAGTTACCTCTCGAAAAGGACACTATAGTATGATACCGGTGAGTGACCTAACCGGTACATCGGTACAGCAGGGCTACCACAGGGCAGTATTGAATTCTCTCTTGTAGAACGTGATGTACGATGAGGTCCTTTCCCTTCCTGTACCAAAAGAGGCCACGATAATTAGTTTCGCAGATGATCTAGCCTTAGTTATGGTTGCGAAAAAACTTCAAACTGTTGAACTGTACGCCAAAATAACTTTCAGTGCCATAAAAATGTGATTGGAGATGATTCAACTAGGCCTTGTGGAATAAAAGACGATTCCGGTTTTGATTGCAAACTGTAGGAAAAGGAATACGGTTAGTATCCGTGTTGCGCGCCACATCATTACTTCCAAATCAGTTATCAACAAACACATGGAAGTGATGATTGGCTCGAAGATTAATTTCGGTTTTTATTGAAAACCAAACCTTAACAAGCCGGAAATCGGAATGTCGGCACTTCAGGTGAAAGGTTTTATTGACTGAATAATTGAATTGATTGAATAAGAATATTTGACTACACGATGGTTCCACTTATATATTTCTTGCGGTGTATATACGCTGAACATACCAGATAATCTGTTTGACGTAGTACTGACAGTTTACCTACCTACTTTGTTAATAATGATAAGATTTTCCCCAAACTTTCGAATACGACGCTTCCTGGAGTTCACTGTAAATTTTCAAAATATAAGAATATACTGTTATCAACTTTATTTTTCAGGCCTATATACATACCATGTGCAGGGACCACAATTATTTTTTTTCAGATGTTTCAATTGAGTAGGGGGTCTTTAAAGCAATTGTTTCCTTATGGGCGCCCGCACTCCACCCCTTTACAACTAATGTCAAAACTAACATTTGCTTCGAAAAGTATCCTTCATATGATACTCAACATCACTATATTCGGTGAAAAAAAATTTGCACCTCCCTTTTAGGTACACTCGGTAGGTAGGTACTGCAACTTCAACGTGCAGTAATGTAATTTACGGCATGTGAGGGGGTTCACACTTCCCATCTTTCCAACAAATTGTGTCTTTCGGTGTAGTCGTTTCCGAAAAAAGTGCATCTGACAGATAGACAGAAAGACAGTGAATCGATTTTAATAAGGGTTTGTTTTCAACCAAACGTTAAAAAGGCTGAGCTAAGTAGAGAAGAAGCTTCTTCATATTTGGGACTTTAATATTTCTCGGTAATTATGACGTCAGCAACTTACTTGAGTGGCTTAAAATGATAAGTTTGAACTGCACAATTGGATACTAATGACCAGACTGCCAAATTTGGAAGTATTGTGCGATACTGTCCTTTATGCTCGTTCAAAATCCTAGGATGTTTTTTCCGGTCATCTTTGAAAAGTTGGTAATAAGCTATCATTAAGTTTATTTGAGCAGATATCGGAATAGGACATATTTTGAGGCTAGATTTCTTCTAAGCGCATGTCAATGATTTCAGATTGGGGTTGGGTAGTTTCTGAAAATGAATATTGTCTCCGTTTGAGTTTGCAATTTTTACCCCGCATCCACTCATTTTACAATTTACGAAAAAACTAAAATCTTCCTGTAAAAGTGCTGATAGAGACCTTTTACTTGATACCCACACCGATACATTAGGTTTAGCAACTTTTATTTCCCCTTTGAATGTATGGGAAGCCCCGCTTTAAAGTCACCAAACTTTATGTCACACTACCTGCTTTGTTACTTTTGGCTCAAACTTTTTAAACATTTTTCAAAAGTTGTTCGAAATATGGTCAACGCAATGTCCAAATTTAATTGAATTCCAATTAATTCTTCTTCTGTTCACCTTAAAAAAATTCCAAAAATTTTAAAAATATCTAATGTTGTTCTCACCTTAAGCGGGTCCTGTGTGAAGGCCGTTTTTTCGCCTCTTTTGGAAATTTTTTGTGAAAAACTCGATAAAGATACAAATAAAATTTTCTACCATAAGTTTGTTAATATTTGAGCATCCACAGTATTTTTTCCAGCCCGATTACATAGTTCGTTATTGAAATACAGAGCAATTTATACACCCATCTCAAAAAAAAAGTGTTTTTTTTTGCTGCCAAGCTAAGGGGCGCTGCGATCATCTCAGAGAAAAAGGAAAAGGCATTTTAACGTACAGACTTAACTACAGTCTAACTAGGATTATTAAAAAATTTTGAACGCTAAATTTTTGGTGCCTCGTTAAACTTTTTTTTGTGAATTTTGGTTTTTTTCACGGCTTCCTCAATGAATAAAAAAAAAGTACTGAATAAATCGCAATTATCCTAGTTTACGAACCGTAGAAGTATGTTTTGAATAAGTTCTGAAAATTTCAAAGAATTTCGTTGAATAGGTTTTGAGCTATGGTGGCAGCCGATTTTCAACATGCAGTTTCGAGAAAAACGCATTTAAAAAGTAGAATGAGATTTTTAGCCATAAAACCTTAACTGACCATTAATCTGCTATACCTAATCCATAAACATTGGGTTTCGCCAAAAAGACACATGTATAGCCTTGACTTCAATTGTTTTCCTTTTAGCGAAGTAATTCGAACGTCATTCGGACCAATAAATACGCGCTTTATTACGGCGATCGGCATAAATCTGGCATGCGACTTATCGCGTCGTGTCCGGATAGCTGAGTGGTTAGAGCACAAGGCTGTCGTACGAAAGGTCGCGGTTGAAATCTCGCTGGTAGCAGTGGAATTTGTATCGTAATTTGACGTCGGATGCCAGTCGACTCAGCTGTGAGTATCTGAGTCAAATCAGGGTAACAATGTCGGGCGAGCGCAATGCTGACCACATTGCCTTCTACAGTATACCGTAGTGTACCGTTACGGTCTCTAACACACTTCAAGACCCTGATCCAATATGGATTGTTGCACCAACGATTATTATTATTATTATGCAGCTTATCACGTGTTTAACACTATAATTTCCGAATGAGTCCAAAAATCAAAAAATCACTTTGCGCATATATTCTACATTATATCTAGATACAATTGGTGTAAAAAAAATTCGATTCCGCGAATCTACCACACCCCTTAAGTTAGCCCATTCGAGAATTGTCATCATAAAATACTGTAGTAATATAAGCTATAACATAGAAGATGATACTACCGTTTAGTGGAAATCACACAATCACAATAAACTATAGTTCAATCTTGTCGCTTTTGTGGGGGTCGGTTCAAGTGGTTAAAGCGTTGGGCTTTCGTAGCAGAAGGTCGCGGTTCAAATCTCACCCACAGACTAAAGTGAGCAGTCTGGCAACACACATAACGTTCCATTTCTGAAGCGTCGAGCTTTGGGTTTTTTAGTTGTTTGTTATTTAAACAGGAAGGTTTATCGTTGCTATTTCTGTATCACCAGGTTGTAGGTTTGCTCATCGATTTGTGGTCTAGTTGTAGTTGCCAGGATTTCCGAACAATTTTGGCCAAGTTCTTGCACTTGGTCACCATCGAACCTTTCCTCATTCCTCAGGCCGCCGCAGCGTCATCTTAAAACACTTCAATTTTTTTTTCTAAGTCTTCATCCCCTTTAAATTCAAGTGACATGGCTCCTTTCTGTGGTCGCATTAGACACATGAAATTTCTCTTCAGGTTGGCCAAAAGAAAGTCTGCTTTGAGTTTTTGCGAAATTTCTGAGTACACAGGCTCATTATTATGCATCATTTTAAGTACGTCGGAACTGGCTCCCTTTGGAAACCGTTCTTTGCTTTTCAATATAGAATTTTCGATGCGATTGACGACTTTTTCTAGGTGGTCAGATAATTTTATCTCTGCTGGGCCTTCCTCTTTGGCGGAACTGATTTCTTTGCTATGAAGAAATAGTTTCAGCGATATCGTGGCTGTAGTCCTTTGGATCCGATGTTTGTTTGTTATCAGATAAATGCTTATAACTACACCGCAAACTACGGACTACGTACGTATTAACAATACTCTTGTTGGAGAAGAATCGAACCCTTTTATACCAGAATCGCCGGGCATTTCAATTTCAATATGCCGGTATCTCAGTTTCGTCACACGTAATGCTGCTTTAGGGATAAACCTACAGCATTAGGATGAGTACAAGAATGAACATCCACAAGGCAAATCATATTTGTACCCGTTGTAAAAGTAAAAGCACCCGGTTTGAAGCCAAAGAGCTCAAGAAGCTCAAATATTCCTTGTACAGGGTTTTATACATCTTTGCCATCTCACAAATGGTACAAGAACAACAGGGATGTTATTTTTGTGACACATTGTCATATCATACTTTAGAGCCTAGTTAATAAATGAAGGAAGTTGATATCGTCTGGTCCCTTTCACAACACATGAAGTCGAAGGAGTGCCTGCAATTAGAACAATGTACTCCTATGTCGGTATTTTGGCAAACTATGAAATAGGAATGCAAATGGAGTTCGGATCCTAGAGAACTTTCTCATATCTCCATCCTACAAGTCTGTGGCTTGTAGCAAATGGGTGATAACTTTATCGCTCCGAAGACATACATTAGAAAGGTAAATTGCAGCCAGGAGAGTTCCTACGAATGAACCCTCAGTACTTTGGTAATGCTGCTCTGACTAAACGCCAGTATCAGATAAGTTATTGACTCTAAGCGACTGGATGGAATACGTTCAAACTAATTAAATCAACACAAAATTTATGCTAATCTTCTTGTAAAGTATTAACAGTATTGTATCTAATCGATAGTAGAGATAGATCCTGAGCGCGCCAGGCGTACCTGTGTAGAGTGTGTGCTTGACATACGACGTACAACTGCACGAGCACACAAAGACCTGCAACGATATATTTGCAGATACACCATTTTCATGCTATTGGCCATGGCATCGTGTTAAAGGATTAGTATCATGCACGAAATTGATTTCATCAACATGTTCCGTCTCATCCGCAAAAGCATGCTTAACGCTTCAATGGCATTTACAATTATCTTTCTCTGTTAAATCCCCTGATCGAAATTTATGGATTCAAGTTGAAAATTTCAGATAGCATTCGGTAGAATTAAATTTTAAAGTGCGTTTTGTGTTTAAAAATGAACGACGGCGGTAGGAACCTGGTTTTGTTGGAGGATATTTGGGGATGCGATTGCCGAAGCTTTGATTTGCGTGGTTTCAGATACCTGACAAATGTACACAGAAGAATTAGTGTGAAGCTGGAAGCATTGCCCTACAACCTGTGAAAGCAAATTTTTAACCTTGCAAATATGATTTTCCTTTTCAAAATGCTACATATATACATATATAATGAAGGTACTCGAAAGGAGTAGGAATATTTTGCCCGTTAAATCTCTCCTCTTAGGATCCTAATAAAATCATGGTTTTAAAATTGTATCTTCTTGATCGTCTCACCTCGGTATCTTTACTTCTGCTCAACACAGCCAGTTCGTAAAAGATGCACTTTGCAGTGTAGGAGAAGAAGGTGGCTAGCTTAATTTACATCATTGTCTCCAAAAAGAAGAAACTGGTGAAACTTTTAGTTCCTCTAGGTTTCTCAGTAATAAGGCTACTCGGTTAGGAAGAAAACATCACTCCAAGCACAGAGGCATCATCTGTATGTTTATTTTGTATATACACTGTGCTAGATTGTAGCAGTGTGTAGCAGACTGGTTCTAATTCGTGGAGTACTGCAATTCAATTCGTCAATGCCCCAACTCTTCTCTCTCTACGAGATTGTGGAGTCGGAAATCAACGTCCAATCTAACACGATGCAAATAAGTGAAAGGTGGTGGTTAAATTCTAGGTGTCTTCAATCGACTCGTTTCTTAATACACAGAATTAATATTTGGGTCCAGCACCGTTGATTGCTAATCTGCGAATGAAGCCAATGTTGAAACAACATGGGGGTGCCACAAATTAAATGGTGGCGATTTCACCAGAAGAGAGAGGAAATAGTCGCATTTACGCAACCGCCGATCGTCACGAAAATCTATGAAACGTAGAATCAAACTGAAAATACCCTTCACAAAGCGGTCTACGCAATCTGCGGTGTCATTAGGACTGGTAAGCGGTTCATGCAGTGAGATAATTGCTTAATTATGACAACTATAAGTTTATCATCGATAAAGACGTTTGTAATCAACAAAACGTTAGCCAAAGTGTTCAAACCGAGATCTGTATGAACTTGCAAGAAACTGAAACCAACGCCACAGGATATCGAGGACTTGTGTTGTGTAAATGACAAGAACAGTACTTTTTTTCCAGACCGAATTAAACGTATTAACCCTACAGGCATTGAAGGGGCAATCAAGTGGATGGAATCAGGAAGGACCTGACAACATGTCGGCTTGGTTTCAAGGTGAAAAGCTGAGACTCAACACTCTGGCTTACTGAGTTCTTCAATCGACTTATTGAGGAAGGTAAATTACCATCTGTCTGGTAAGAACAAACGGTCGTTCCCATATTAAAAATTGAAAGCTGTCTGATCCGGTTGCTGTCAGACACTATGCAGTTTTTTGAATGACAACCGCATCCAAGACATCGTTAGAATCAAAATGAACATAGCCAAGTTTGTCAAGAATTGCATAGCTACTGACGATTATGGAAAAAAAAAACGTGATCTGCTCCTTTCCTGGCAAACTCGTCCGCTGGCTCACTGCCTTCTAACCTAATATGGCCTGGAACCCACAGTACCTTACTGAGCGAGTCGTACATATTTAGTCCGTTAAGGCATTCCCATACCAATTTGGAATTCACCTGGTAGGGCCTAAGTGGCCCCAACAGATCCTTTCGAAGTTGAAATAGACACAACTATCTACGGTGAATATTTCCCGCTGGAATATGCTGATATGCTTATCCATTGACCCCGGTGCTGCTCCCTCTGCCGTAAGGAATCGGTCAGCATACCACCTAATCAGTTGCTGTATTAAGTCGTATGTCAACGCCACATTCAAACAGTTTGCTCTCTTGGAGTAACGAGTTTCAAACTTCTTATTGAAATGAATCCTCATTGTCATGTTATCTATTTGTATCAGTAATTCAGGATGTCACCTAGAAAAAATATCAATTTTTTTTTCAATTTAGGTAGCTCTCAACCTCACTGATACTCCCGGATATTCTGAAGGTTGCCTCTTTGAAATTTGAAATTATAAAAGGTTTTCGTATAACTCAGAATGAAGATGTCAGCCTTTCTAAATGTATGACTTATCCACTGCCACTTATAATACGCCATGCTTGGTGGAGGTCTTACCAGCATGTGGCATTAAAGGATTTCTTCATTTATTACTGTGTCAGGTCAGGGAGCATCGATGACACGTTGCAGACTTGAGTTGATGAAAGTTTGACTTTTCCGAGTAGCGGCACTGAGAGAACATTGGCATAGAATTGTCTTAACTTGAAGTTGCTGTGGAGATTTAGCACTGTTAGTACGTCGAGCGACAGGTTGTTTTGCATTTCTGATAGAATAAATCATTCGTATTTCTAAAGATACCTACACCGAACAAAGAGAGATGGCTGTCAAAAATCAAACAACAATTATCAACAATGAAAAGCGTCTGGGAAGCACGAATAGCAAAATCTTCCAGCATACATATGTACAGTTGCAAATCTCTTCCATAAGGATACTTATCGTAAAGTCTAGCTTTTTTTGGTCTGGCTGTGTGTCTTTTTTCTTTGTTTTTTGTTCATTGTTAAAGGGTGGAAAGATTCAATACCTACTGTCGGTTCCTGCCATGCAGTTATGTGAGGGTCTTCCTAACTAAAACCATCTCTTTCTTCTTCACTCTCCCTACGGGACTGTTATAAAGCATTGAATCGCATGACTGGATCAGTTCTTAACTACGGCTCATTTTTGCTCTCTCCCATTCTTGTTTTCTTCGAAATTCTTCATGCCTTACCTATTGATGAATCTTTTTCAGCTCAATTACAATTTGATTCCAAGCCTTCGTTGACTCTAACGTAACCTCCGCAATATGCTCAGGTGTTAAGCGCCTATTTGCGATCCACTGCGGCCTAGTTCGGCGCGCTGTAAACCTAGGGCACTAAAATTCAACATGCTCTGCATTCTCAGCCACGTTACCACATCTTGGGGAGCATGATGACTGGTCGGGTCCAAATCGATGTAGATAAGCTCGATAACTTCCATGTCCACTTAAAAACTACGTTAGTCCGTAGCTTAGTTCCCCGTGGCTTCTTTCAATCCATCTTCGACTGTGTAGAATGATACGGTAGATGCAGTGGCCAGTTTGTACCTCATTCTCTTTTGCCATGTTGCGATGGATTTCCGTAGTGCTAGTTGCCGTCGAAGTAGAATAGACTCGTCTATTGCATACGTTTTATCGTAGAGACGCCGACTTTCATTCGTCAAGGTGTCTATGGGGATTGTCCCTGCTAGTACATATGCTGCTTTTTCCGATGTTGTTCGATAAGCATTGCCCACCCGGAGTGCACTTAATCGATACGCCATTCCTAGTTTTCCGCAGTTTGATTTGTTTTACAGAACAGTTGCCCAAACTGAAGCTGCGTAGAGTAGCACGGAAATAACTACCCTTGAAATAAAACTACGTCAACTTAGTCTTGTTTCACCAATGTTCGGTATTATCCTCGAGATCGTTACAGCGATGGAAGACGCTTTATTTCCGGCGCACTCAATGTGTTTTTTAAAGTTCAGCCTTTTGTCAATAATTACTCTTTAGTATTTAAGCGATTTTTGGGAGTAAATTGTTTGTTCACCAACTTTAATTTTCGCAGATGCCTCCTTCCTTCTTTTGCGGATTAGCACTAGTTCCGTTTTATGTTCAGCACATGATAGGCCGGATTTTTCAACCAAGAATTGATTGACCTCGGAGCCTGTAGATTGGTTAGAGTCTCAATGATTTTCGTCCACGTTGCAGTGTTGAACGTATTGCAGTGCGAGCCAGGCCAGTCACTATGTTGATTGCATCAATTGTTGATCCCTCCTTATGAACCCCGAATTGCTTGCCGGATAGGCATTCTTCCTTTTCCGCAACAGCAAGCGGCCTCTTGTATAACATTCGTTCAAATAGTTCACCAACGGTATTGACCAAACATATCGGTTGATATGACAAGGGGTCACCGAATGGTTTACCTGACTTCGGAGTAAATATCAGTTTTTGCAGCTTCCATTGCTCGGGGAATTCTACTTTTCTAAGGCATCCCATGAAAACTTGGCCAAGCACACCTGGTGCTGTCCTGGCTACCACTTTTAGGGCAACATTTGGGATTGCATTTGACCCTGGGGTCTTATTTTCAGCATTTAGAATTTCCTCTTCTACAGCTACAGGAATTTCGTCGAGGTTTACATGGACTTTAGGTAGATCTGTGTAGTTCACATCCTCTGGGAAGAGAGTATCCACTATCTTTTATAGTAATTTAGGACAGATAATCGGTGGGGAGCGTTTGCCTATCAGTAATGATATTACCGACCGGTAGCCGCCCCCACATGAATCAGAGTAAGCTTCAGTACAGATCCGCTTGAAACGTCTGTTTGTCCGTCTGCCTGTCTGTCATACGCATTTTTCTCGGAGACGGTTATAACGGTTGACATCAAATTCGGTGGAAAGGAGGGAACTGTAAACGCTCACGCATTCAGTGAATTACATCATTCTACGTCGAATTTAAGGAGGGGTCCCCTTACATGCAAAAGAGGGTGTTTTTTTCTCCAAATATAGACATGTGAGGTACAAAATGAATTTAGTATTAGATTAGTACTTTCCGAATCCGTTGCTAGTTTTGACATTTGTTGGAAAGTTGGGGAGTGCGGCGGCGAAAGTCATCATTTCTTTAACGGATCCATTCTCAAAACCTACCCAACCGAAAAAATCAAGAGTCTGCCACTATATGGTGTCTAGGTTCCGAAATAACCTCTATACCAATATCTATTCAAATAAAGTTAATAATAGTATATTACTATAAATACTTACTACGAAATACCCGTATGTTCACCCTAGCAGCACGAAATTTAACAGCAATGTAGGCTATAACATAGAGCATGACCTTACCATTTACTGGCAATCGTACTATTAGTAATAAAGGTATCATCATTATCATCAACGGCGCAACAACCGGTATCCGGTCTAGGCCTGCCTTAATAAGGAACTCCAGACATCCCGGTTTTGCGCCGAGGTCCACCAATTCGATATCCCTAAAAGCTGTCTGGCGTCCTGGCCTATGCCATCGCTCCATCTTAGGCAGGGTCTGTCTCGTCTTCTTTTTCTACCATAGATATTGCTCTTATAGACTTTCCGGGTGGGATCTTCCTCATCCATACGGATTAAGTGACCCGCTCACCGTAACCTATTGAGCCGGATTTTATCCACAACCGGACGGTCATGGTATCGCTTATAGATTTCGCCGTTATGAAGGCTACGAAATCGTCCATCCTCATGTAAGGGGCCAAAAATTCTTCGGAGGATTCTTCTCTCGAACGCGGTCAAGAGTTCGCAATTTTTCTTGCTAAGAACCCAAGTTTCCGAGGAATACATGAGGACTGACAAGATCATAGTCTTGTACAGTAAGAGCTTTGACTCTATGATGAAACGTTTCGGACGGAACAGTTTTTGCAAGCTGAAATAGGCTTGTTGGCTAACAACAACCGTGCGCGGATTTCATCGTAGCTGTTATCAATTGTGATTTTCGACCCTAGATAGGAGAAATAATCAACGGTTGTATTCTCCTATCCTTATTCTTCCTATTTGTCCAGTGCAGTTTGATGTTGTTGGTTGGTTCGTTTTCGGTGCTGACGTTGCCACCATATATTTTGTCTTGCCTTCATTGATGTGCAGCCCAAGATCTCGCGCCACCTGCTCGATCTGGATAGAGGCAGTTTGTAGGTCTCGGGTGGTTCTTCCCATGATGTCGATATCGTCAGCATAGACCAGTAGTTGGGTGGACTTAAAGAGGATCGTACCTCTTGCATTTACCTCAGCATCACGGATCACCTTCTCGAGGGCCAGGTTAAAGAGGACGCATGATAGGGCATCCCCTTGTCTTAGACCGTTGTTGATGTCGAATGGTCTTGAGAGTGATCCTGCTGCTTTTGTCTGGCCTCGCACATTGGTCAGGATCAAATTCAAGGCTTTGAATATAAATATAACTCGAAACTGAATATTCTCATACAATATACGCATATATTACGTGCTACGTACTAATGAAGCAAATGCATACTCAAATGTCTTTATAGAAGAAATACACTAAACCTTTCGTATCTGCTTTTTTTGTAGACTGCCGTTTGTGGCATACATTCCAACAAATGTTACACAGTATGCCCTGAACATATAATTGCTTTTCCTACTTCCCTATTGTCACTTCATTTTCTAAAACAATAATATGGGCAGTTTCTTTAATGATTAACTGTTTATTAACGTCATTACCAAGGACGAAATTAAGATCCGAATATTGAAGTAGATGGTATATCACCGGTATTGGATTATCAGAGCTGGAGACAATGTTTAATGTTGTACTTCATAAAAAGAGAAAGGTACGCGTTGTTAAGACATTAGGGATAGCATTGGTAGTGCTGCAGCCCTATCGTTTATTTGGTTGGTTACCGCTACGAAATTGTATGATTTGAAAAGGAGATTGTGTATGTGATATTATTAATTTCCCATAAAATAATATAAATTTAATATACATATGAAAAGAGTCTAGCGTCGAATTCAAGCCATCTGCATAAGCCGCTTGGCGGACATATCGTTAGTCACCTCCAAATTCAAGCTACGACTGAGGCAGACATGCATTAAAAACGTTGGAACATCTCATTTCTGGCTGCAATATTATAGCTCCGGTGCAATACATGGATAGGCATAATCTTGCATGTAAGATAATTCATTAGAGCATGCACTGATTGCAGAAAGATAGACATGTTTGGCTTACCAATATGAATCACAAGCAGTAGTCCATAGTTCCACTTGCAATGTGTATTGGGGTCAACAAGTTTCAGCTGATGACTGTATTGCACACAATAAGTTCGGCGTGCTCTTAGTAGACAAAACGGGATGCTTAGCGTATATTTAGAAATACTCCTTTCATATTTCAATCATACAAAAATGCTAATTGGCTGGATTGGAGTTTATATAATGCAAATTGATAGCTTCATCGCTGTGTCCTGATCTTGAAAGTCGATTTCATATTCTTGACTCCGCTAACTAACAAGTTCTTGGATTAAAGTTATTTTACACAAAAGACTAACTTCATTCTCGCGTTCACTATAGTTAATTCGTGCGTCAAAATGTTCGAATATTATATTATTCAAATTCAAATTCAAATCCAGTGGAGTAACTAGAAAGTATGAAAATGAAAAATGGCATGCGGGTTGATTTTTATTAAAGGCGGCACTATAAAAACTTACGAAACATAATTGGGACCCGGCGAAAAAGGTTGCTCTTCAAATGGGAAACTTGCATATCGAGATCGCTAAATCGTGTACGTAAAATATGTCACCGATGGCGAGGTGGTGTCTAGACAGCGGATGTCCCACACACATGTGTATCGTCAAAGGGAATAATGGCCATTATGCAGAGGGGTATGGCGAAATAAATGTCGAACACGGCCAAAGCGAGGTATCATCGCACATTTGACAGCGGCGGCAAATGACGGTATAGAAGAACTAAAGCACTGTAACATATTGCTTGTTAAGGAGCTCAGGACTATTTTGTTCTCTGTATTCAGAATCACCCAATACGATCGAGTCGTTTTGTTTTGAAAAGACGAAGCGATCACGAGAGATCTGGATGGGAATGTCAAACTAATAGCATCTCGCGTTCGAAGTCTGTACTACCTAAGTCAGTGAACAACTCAAGCTCGCGTTGACAGAGGTGCCCGTCGGAAGGAAAGAAAGCTTGGGCACTTGCATATAGACGCCGCAGTAGACCTGTTGAATGCCCGCACTATAAGAATCAAGCCAGAAAGTTAACAGCAAAGCCTTTAACATTGCGTACAGAAAGGACAAGCAGATTGCTTGAGATTATCCACACAGGCTTGTGCTAACCGTCAAGGACAAGACCTTAAATTTGGAATTGATACTTCAGATCGCTTTAGTAGCTAGTGCGAGCTATACCTGCTAATGGGCAAGGATCAATCATTCAATGCCTAAAAAAAGCTGCGTATAGAAGCGGCCGGGTAAAATAATAAAGACTATGCAGTCAGATAATGGCCAACAATACTGTAACAAGCAGTTGCATTATATTACTACTTGACGCACGGAGGTATCAGGAGCTCAGTTAAAACGCCATACACACCGCAACAAAATGGTGTTGCTGAACAGGAACAAGATGACGAACGATATCTCCAGATGACTGTTTATTTATTTATTTATTTATTTTACCGGTTTATTATTTCATAAATAGTTGTAATAGTAATTCCTACAGAGGTATAGTAGTACCTGTGTGTAGGACCTGGTGTCTTACAAGCTAAGATATTACTTATAGACTAAAAAATTACAAAAAATTCATTTACTAATAGACTACCTTTAATAATCAAAATTTCAAATTCTCATATATTTTCTATAATCCAGGATTTCATTTTACACTTTCTATATTTTTTGTTCAAATTTTCCTTAAATACTTTATATTCACTGGGAAGCTTATTAAATATTTTAATTGCAATAATATAACTATTTTTACTACTAATAGTTTTACAAACTTTTGGCAATAAAACGCTTTTATTTCTGGTTCTGCTTGTTGATACTTTAGAAATTATTTTAAGCTTATTATAATGATGATTTGGTGGATGCGCATATTTACAAAATTACATTTGTTTATAATTTTCAGTAATTTATTCCGAAGTGCTTGTAACAAGTTTAGATTATTTGAATACGCTCCACCCCAAGCAATTATTTCATAACTTATAATGCTTTGGAAAATAGCATAATAAATTACCAAAAAGGTTTTCTTTTCCATAAATTTAGATAGTTGGTGAAAATCGTAAATAAGTGTGCTTATTCCATTTTAAATTGGCATCAATTATAATTCCTAGATATTTACAGCATTTAACTCTGTTTAGTGATTTGTCTCCAGTTTTAGTTTCTTTATAGTCACTAAATGTGTTTTCTATTTTTACTCTCTGCTATTTGTTAGATAACTACTTAGTAGTTTTAATGCATTACCCTTTAATTCAATAACAGTACATTTTATCTAATAACATTTCATGATTTACAGTATCAAACGCTTTTGCTAAATCAAGGAAAGTTACTATAACTGGTTTACTTTTATCCAAACAATTATATAAAACATTTATAATGTAAGCTAAGGCATATTTCGTTCCTTATTCCTTTAATAAAACTAAATTGTTTTTTAGACAATATGTTTTTTCAGGAATTTAAAGATTCTATCTTAAACGAGTTTTTCAAATATCTTTGCAATGTTAGAAATTAAAGAAATCGGTTTGTAGTTTTTAGCTTTGCTGCCATCATTGGCTTTAAAAATTGGCACTACTTCGGCTTTTTTCAAAACATCTGGTCACACAGATGCTTCAACACATAAATTAACAAGTCGGGAAAGAAAGTTGACGCTTCAGGTATAAAAGGTTTTGTGTTTCCCTATGTGAGGAGCATAACGCAGTTCTCCATTGGCTTATAGCATTGACCCGAGATATTGAAATCGCTCAGTTCTGGGCAGGTTACTGCCATTGTCAGAACTCTCGAGTCAATGCTATCAGCCAATAGAAAACTGCGTAATGAAATTGTTTCACGCATTAATGCAACCTGGATGAAGTGGCATTCCCCAACTGGTGTTCTTTGTGATCGACGTATCAGCGCACGTCCCAAATCTTAAATTTACTACAATGTCGTCCGTCTGCCGCTCTCTATAGTTCTGGGTGTTGGCCGACTATAAAGGACAATGAACGGCGTCTTGCAATAATGGGGACGAAGATGTTGCATTGCACTGGTGGCGTGACACGTTTTGATTACGTCTGAAATGAAAATATCAGCGATCGATATGGGTTTGCATCGATCATGGAAAAACTGCAAGAAACGCGTTTTCGATGGTGTGGTCACGTAATTCACGCTAACGAGAATTCAACAACCAGTGTTAGTCAGAACATCGAAAGCAATGGTAAGCAATCAAAAAGCCGGCCAAAACAATGGTAGCTTGATACGCTGGATGGGGATTTAAAGGTCTCGCGATTACATCCTGATCAGGCATTTGATAAAATAAAATGATGAAACCGATCACGACGAGCCGACCCCGCTTATGAACTGATGAAAAAGAAAAAGATGTGCGGAGCGACGAGTGCACGACAGCTCCGTGTAATATAGCAAAAATTTCCATTGCCCTCTATTTTCTAGAAAGCGATTTAAATAAATCATTTGATGGAAAGCCCTGTGTTGATAATGGTCAACCTCATACGCTTCACGCTCTGAGTTTAATATTATTAGCAAATTCCAACAATTTAACCAACATCAAATATAAACAAGTCGGAATACCGGAAGCTCGCGCTTCGGGTATAAAGGTATTGTGTTCACCTTATGTAAGAAATTTCAACGCACATTTTTCTATCCGTATCTAGCTACAAATCCAACATAATCCTTCATATTTTTCCAAACTACGAGACATACGTACATATTACAGTCATAGATATTGCGCTCACCCTAAACAAACAAACTACTTATTTCCGAATACTGTACACATATATGCACGTATATAAATTCATCGTACCCATATTTCCGATTTACTTTGTGCACAAAAGCGTTCATATGTACATATATAGTACGTATATTAAATACCGCTGGTTTAATGTACAAATATCTGAATTAGATACTGCCCGCAAACTTCGTTAGCACGCATATACTATATACCTACATACATACATCTCTGTTTGAAGTAATTGTGACTAAAAAACTAAAACAAAATAATTCTTTGCGACCCCATTCATAAAATGATTGATATGTAATGACGACGTCGTACAGGATGTAGAGTGCAAGAAATTCACAAAAAAATAGCAAAGTTTCACACCCTACAACTTTGTTATTAATAGTTTGTTTCTCTTCAAACTTGACCAAATTATGCGTTATGATCATTATACCCATGCCAGATTTTATAATTCTGGGATGAACATAAGGGGAGTTGCCGGGTAAATTTCTAAAATGCGAAAATATACTATTATTAACTTTATTTGTGCAGATATCGGAACCGGATATATTTTGAGGCCTAGATTTTATAGAGATGCATCACTGTGATTTTTTTCAGATTTTTTGGTTGGATAGGTTCTGAGAACGAGACCTGTTTCAGTTTTTGGGGTCACATTTTGAACCCTCACTCCCCTAATTTTCACATAATATCAAATATACAACCAGTTTCGAAAAGTAATAATTGAACCCTTTAATTTGATACCCCACATGCCCACATTTTATGAAAAAAAATGTTGCACCCTCCATTCACATGTATGGGGAGCCCCCCCTTAAACTTAATACAAAATGGCGCCACATGCTGCATGTAAAGGGAACAACAGATCACACACACTTACTAATTTTCGTGACAATCGATTCAGCCGTTTCCGAATAAATCGGGTGTGACAGACAGACAGACAGATAGACGGACAGACAGACAGACAAACAGACAGAACGGTGGTTGGACATACCGCATCATTCCGGATATTCGGAGATGGTTTGAACGAAACCATGGGGAATTAAGCTACGAGTTAACAGAATTCCTGAGTGGACATGGAGGTTATCGTGCTTATTTACATCGATTTGGTCACGACGAATCACCATGCTGCCCAAGATGTGGTAACGTGGCTGAGAATGCGGAGCATGTCATATTTGATTGCCCCAGGTTCACCGCGCACCGAACAAGAATGGAAGTGGTCGCACACAGGCATTTAACACCCGAAAACATTCTGGAGTTTATGCTGGAGTCAACGGATGCCTGGAACCAAGTTGTAAGGGAACTGCAAGCTATTCACCAACAGGAAGAGCTACGACGAAAACAGGGAAGGGAGAGAACCATAATGAGCCGCAGTTAAAAGCTGATCCAGTCACGCGACGCAATACTTGATAGGAGTTCCGTGGGGAGAGTGGAATGAGAAGGAGGCGGTTTTAGTGAGTAGAAGTCTCACATAACTGCGTGGCAGGAGCCAGCAATAGGTTTTGAACCTTTCCACCTTCCAACGCCGAAAAAAAAAAGACAGACAGACAGACCTGTGCGAAGTTGCCAAATCTCCCATCAGGCGCGTTCCTTCGTGCGGATAAGGGAATGCTTGGCGAATGCGTAGGAATATGCACATATACGCATTTGGAGGTGTGCGTGTATGGGCATGCTTATGCGCAGGCCGGGTAGGTGGGAAGTAAATGCCCGCCTGTGGATAAAAATTGGCTATGGGAAGGATACCCAGAAATAAAACCAAACATGGAGGAACAGAAGGAGAATAAAGTTACGGTACAGGGCTTCGGAAACCCAATACCGGCGGCTTTTGGGAGTGGGCAAGCAGGCTCCCGGCCGTCGATATCCCTCGACTGCAGTGCCTCGGTGGTGGATTACTTGACCACCGTTGCATCAAATACTACAAGTAGCCTGGAGAAAGAGGCATTTAAAAGGAGTGCATCATTCCCGAGAACGCCTGTTCAAAACACAAGAAAAGATGGGGCCCAAACTGGTCAGTTATTAGCCCATAGCGGGGTAACTACACCTGGTCGAAACATGCCGCAGGGCTTAGTGTTTGATCCATTTAAAAGAAGTTCGACGATCGTGCGATCTCCTCGGAAATCAACTTTGATGAAGGAAGGAAATCAGGGAAGCTCCCGGAAGGCTAATAAGTACGTAAGCGCCCAATGTGAAAACCAAGCGGAGGAGCTATGTCAGAGTCCGGAAGAATCATCGTTTTCCCTACTCGGAGGTAAAATAGTAGAGTTGTCTGAATTTATTAAAGACAAACACAACGTGCACCAGGCCATCAAAAACATGGTCCGTACCATTCGGGTACTATACAATGGTGCCAAAGAAGAAAAAAACGCCTCGAAGAAATCAAGCGTCACCCAGGCAACACAAGTGACACCCCCTCAAAATCCAAAGGGCGGTAAACTTGAAAAGAGGAGTAGAGAGGGCGCAAACGATTCTTTCGGATCCTCACAGGACGCGAAAAGGCAAAATGGCCTCTCACCGGCAAAAGGCAAGGGAAACAAAGTTACCAACATCGTGGAAACTGCGGCGGCGGCTCCAATTGACCCAAAGGAGGCAAAGCCTCAAAAACGGACGAAGGAAGGATGGACCAAGGTTGGCGGAAGGAAAAATACGACGCAGAAAAGAAGATTACGGCCCGAATTAATCATTATCTCCAAAAAAGGGGATATGACTTACGCCGATATCCTTAGGAAGGTCAAATCCGATCCTGAGCTGATGGACCTTGGAGAAAACGTCAGCCGAATCAGGCGCTCCCAAAAAGGAGATTTGATGCTGGAGCTGAAGAAGTCTCCGGGCAAAACGGTGGAAAATTTCCTCGGCAAGGTGGAGAAGTCCTTAGGGGAAGAAGCTCAAGTACGGACCAGAAAGCAGGAGATTGTCATAGAATGTAAGGACATTGACGAAATCACGACCAAGGAGGATATCCGCGACGCCTTAGAAAAGCAGTTCGGACCACTTGGCTTGCAATATTCCGCAATTAGGGGACTGAGGAGGGCATACGGAGGCACGCAAGCGGCAACCATAAGCTTACCAGCTGGAGCAGCGTTTAAACTGCTGGCGGCTGGGAAAGTAAAAATAGGTTGGGTCGTTTGCCGACTCAGGGAGCAGGTGTCCCTTAAGTGCTGCTTTAGATGCCTGGAATTCGGCCACATAGCGGCGAAATGCACCGGTTACTGTGACAGGTCAAAATGTTGCAGAAAATGTGGGGGAGAAGGCCATTCAAGAAGTAATGGAGTTTGCAGAAGTTGGATTCGTCAGGGCAAAAATAGCTGGTATCTATATATATAGTTGCTATGCTCCACCAAGCGCGACGATAACAGAATTCGAAGGAATGCTATGAATGCTAGTCTCCGATGCAAGAAGTCGAAACCCCAAGATCATAGCTGGTGATTTCAACGCGTGGGCCGTGGATTGGGGCAGTCGCACTACGAACACCAGGGGCCGTATCCTGCTCGAGGCTTTCGCGGAGCTAGATTTGGTGCTTGCCAACACGGGAAACGTTTCCACTTTTCGTGGGACAGGCTCGGGCTCAATAGTCGATCTGACATATGTGAGTACCACATTGGCGAGGAGAATGACATGGTTTGTCAGTGAGCATTATACTCAAAGCGACCACCTGGCGATTTTCCTCTAGACCGAATATGGGCCATGCGTCGATGCGTGTTCCCGTGAGGCTGGAAACCGGGGCTGGTCCGTGAAAGGGCTTGAGGGAGATGCATTCATAGAGATGCTACTGGGAGGCCAAAGTCCCGGTGGTGCGGCTACGGAAAAGGTAGAGCAAATGATGGGACGCATAACAAGAGCATGCGACGCTGCTATGCCGATGCGACGAGTTCTCGCAAAAAGGCGCTCAAACTATTGGTGGAATGAAGAGATCGCGGTGTTATGGGATGCATGTTTTCGTGCTAGAAGGATCTGCCAACGATCTAGAGCAAGACGAGAAACGGCTAGCATATGTCAACCTTCGAGGTAGGCTTAAGCAGGCTATACGGACCAGCAAGCGAGAATGCTTCAAGAAGCTTTGCACAGAGGCAAACCAAAGCCCCTGGGGAACAGCGTACAGGATAATTATGAAGAAGATGAGAGGGCGAACACCACAATTGACCTGCCCGCATCTTCTTCTCTATATCGTGACGGCGCTCTTCCCCCCGGATAAAGGGGAGCGCAAACAACACAAGCGAGCACTGGACGTCTACACCATACCTGCGGTAACTGAGCAAACGCAAATTTGCCGGAGAATTGGTGATAACAAAGCACCCGGTCTGGATGCTGTTCCCAATAGAGCCCTTAAACTCGCTGTTAAGACCAGACCCGACTGGTTTATCAGCGTGTTTAAAACATGCATGATAGAAGGAGTTTTCCCCGACCGGTGGAAGAGGCAAAAACAAGTTTTGCTCCCGAAGCCCAATAAACACCCAGGACACACATCATCATACCGACCGATTTGCCTTATCGACACGGCAGGAAAGATGCTCGAAAGGGTCATCTACAACAGACTGCTCCCTATCATCGAATACAAGGATGGACTATCGGAGCGACAATTCGGATTTCGTCAAGCCCACTCAACGATCGACGCCGTAGACGTTGTTTTGAAGCTGGCTCGAGACGCGATGTCGTCTAAAAAATGCTGTGCCGTAGTGACGTTGGACAGCAAAAATGTGTTCAATTCCGCAAGCTGGGAGTGGATAAAAAGTTCACTGGCTAAAATGGGTGTCCCTAGTTACTTGACTAAGCTCCTCAACAGTTACCTTTCGGAGAGGACACTGTGGTACGACACGGATGAGGGATCCAAGCAGTACATCGTCACCGTAGGAGTACCACAGGGCTCAGTGTTGGGTCCTCTCCTGTGGAACGTCATGTACAATGGGGTTCTTGTCCTTCCCGTGCCAAAGGAGGCCACGATAATCGGTTTCGCAGATGATTTAGCTGTGGTTGTCGTCGCGAAAGAACCTCAAGACGTTGAAATGTACGCAACGAAACCATTAGCGCCATAAAAGCGTGGCCGGAGATGGTTCAGCTTGACCTTGCGGAACAAAAGACGGAGGCGGTCTTGATTACCAATCATAGGAAGAGGAATACGGTTAATATTCGCGCTGGTGGTCACGTTATCACTTCGAAGCCGGTTATCAAATACCTAGGGGTGATGATTGACGCTAAAACCAACTTCAAGGGACATCTGGACTATGCCTGTGAGAAAGCGGCAAATACCAGCATATCATTAGCGCGGATGATGTCTAACATTGGAGGTCCAAGGTACAGTCGCAGATTGCTTGTGGCCGGAGTGGTTCACTCCACACTATTATACGCGGCACCAGTTTGGGAGGAAGCATTAGCGTGTGAGAGTAATCGTGGGAGAGTGAATATGACTTACTGCTTAGTGGCGCTAAGGGTGTGCAGCGCCTTCAGAACAATATCAGGCGAGGCAGCGTGTGTTATTGCGGGAATGATCCCGATAGACATTCTGGCAAATGAGACACGCTGCCTGTACGAGACAAGGAAAATTAATCCTCTTGAAAAGGATGCAGAATGCCGAAAGGCGGCAAGGCGAGAGTCGCTGGAGAGGTGGCAGAAACGGTGGGATGACTCGCAGAGGGGTCGCTGGACCCACACTTTGATTCCCCGTATTGAGGAGTGGATCCAGTGACGACACGGTGAGGTTAACTACCATCTGACGCAATTCCTGTCAGGACATGGCGGTTACAGGAAGTACCTGCACCAATTCAGGCTGGATGATTCCCCCTTGTGTCCTGAATGTGGTTGCATACCTGAGGACCCGGAGCATGTTATGTTCCACAGTCCACGATTTCTCTCAGAAAGGAGGAGTCTGGAAGACTCCCTGAAAACCACTCTAAGCCCGCAGAACATCGCCGGGGAAATGTTAAAATCGGAGGGAAACTGGTGTGCGGTGAACACCGCAATCAAACGAACACAAGAGGAACTTGGAAGAGCGGAGCGTGCAAGGAGGACGCGAAGAACGGAAGGCGTGGTCGCGTAAAGCGCAGTCCACCCCGCGAAGTAATGCTTTGCGGCGGTCCCGCGGGGAAAGAAAAAGGAGAAAGTGGGGGTGGTTTTAGTGGGTGAGAATCCCACACGCTGCTGCAACCTGGCGCGGCAGTGTCTTTCTAAGATTTCCACCTCCATCCATAAAAAAAAAAGACAGACAGACAGACGGACAGGCAGACATCGAATCGATTCTAATAAGGTTTTGTTTCACACAAAACCTTAAAACGGAATTAGATTCTTCTTAAATGGCATTTTATTATTCCACTCGAATTTCAATTATTCTCGTTAATTATGACGTCAGCATCTTATTTGTAGGGCTTAGGATGCTGTTAATTAGCACGAAATTGATAAGTTTGAACTGCTATAACTTTGGTACCAATAGTTGTATTTTCATGGAGCCTGGCATGTGTATGCACGAGACTGTCCTCTATGTCGTTGCAAAATTTAGTACACCTAGGGTGAACCCAAGGGGAATATTTTAGTCAATTTCTAAAAGTTGATAATATACTATTAGCAAATTTATTTGAGCAGATACCGGAATGGGACATCTCTCGAAGATTAGATATCACATAAGTGTTTTACACAAAATCTTAAAAAGGGCTGCAGATAAATAGATTCTTCATAAATGCGACTTTAATATTTCACGCGAATGTCAATTATTCCGGGTAATTATGACGTCAGCATCTGAATTGCATGGCTTTGGAAGCGGTAAATTCGCGCGAAATTGCTTAGTTTGAACTGCTATAGCTTTGGTGAAATATTGTGCTCTATGCTGGTACAAAATTCGGAAGTCCTAGAATGAATTTAAAGGGGGTTTTTCAGTAAATTTCTAAAAAGTAGTAATAGACTATTAGTAAAATTATTTGAGCAGATATCGGGATCGGACATATTTTGAGGCCCAGATTTCATCTAGGCGCACCACCCTGATTTCTTTCGGATTTTTAGGTTGGGTAGTTTCCGAAAATGAATCCTGTCTCACTTCAAGTGCATACATTTTGACTCCTTACTCACGCACTTTGCAATTTATGCCAAAACTAATGGCACTTTCGGAAAGTACCAATCGAGACCTTTCATTTGATACCCTACGCAACAATATCTGGTGAAAAAAAATTTTGAATTCCCCCTTTGCATGTACGGGGAGCCCACCTTTAAACTCTACCTAAATTTATGCCACTCGCTGTATGCGTCAGATTTCATAGCTCCCATCTGTCCACCAAATTTCGTTCGGTCCGTTTTTGCCGTTTCGGAGACGGACAGACAGATTTAATCGATTTTAATAAGGTTTTGTTTTACAACAACACACACACACACCTTAAAAATTGTTGCTAGAGGTTCCGCTATGCGTGAGTTACGAATAGCGGGCTTGCGCTATTCAAAACGATAAATTTTAAAAGTCTCTTCCGCGAGACTTATTATTCGAAACGCCACTTTCATTAATTTAAAAGCACTTTATTATAAACTTCGAATAACACTAGTATTCTACTTAATACTATATCCCGGAACTAAGTATTACTTTAAGAACTGAATTACAATAACCCGGCTTTTACTGTAAGAACTCCACTCGTCTTTGATATTATGAGAACTCCATTACAAGAACCCGACTCGACTTTGATATAATGAGAACTGAAAACTAAGTCTGTCTAATGTTGGGATGAGTTCTATATTTATAGGGTTCCGGACAAAGGATGCAAAATGCTGATAGTGCATTTTGCATATTCTGTAATATGATATTTTAATTACGCGATGATCTTCATTTGATCTATTATAGTTTGTTTATAGATCGACTGAATTCATCTATTGTTTGAAATGATGAAATAGTGATGACTCATCGTATTGAAGATACGAACTGGATATTGGAAAAGATAAGATGATGAGTCATATGAGATTGAACGGATCGATGTTTACATTAGTTAAGGGATGTTTACATATGAACTTAGGTTAGTATTTACATTGGTTGAGGATGTTTATGTATGAACTTATATTACTGATGATATGGACTGATGTCATCATCTGGATTATTGGTGAAGGTGACCTTGGGGTTAGGTACAAGTGTACTTGGTGTACTTATGTTAATGGGTGTAAGGTCCTGTGTAACTCGTGTAGAGATAGTTTTAATACTCCTGAATGTATATCATCAACCCCAATAGCTTTATCTTTTAAATTATCGATTATATCTTTAATTTCATCTTTCGATGTCGGATTAAAGAAAATACTGAGTTGAACTGTAATTGTCTTGTCATAATTGCCAGCAAAATTTATTTTATCACTTAAATTTATTCCAATTTCACAAAAATAATTATTTAAGAATTCAACAATATCATTCGGATTATCAATTTTTACACCGTCATTACTTATAAGGTAATCAATTCTTTTACGTTTTCTAACAATACTCCACTTCATCATCTTTATGTTATAGCCTACATTGCTGCAAAATTTCGTGATTCTAGGATGAATGTAAGGGGGGTTTTCCAGCCTATTACTAAAAATTATAGTAATATACTTATTAACTTTATTTGAACAGTTATCGGTATGTAGAGTATTTCGGAGACTGGGCACCATATAGTGACAGCCTTTTGACTTTTTCGAGATTCAGAAAATCTGGGTAGTTTCTGAGAACGGGTGCGTTGAAGAAATGATAACTTTAGACCCCCCGCACTCCCCACTTTTCCAGCAAATGTCAAAACTAAGACCGGCTTCGGAAAGTACTAACCAAAATCTTTCATTTGATACGCCACATATTTGATGAAAAAAAATGTACACCCCCCTTTTGCATGTATGGGGACCCTCCTTTAGATAGGACGTAGAAATATGTAACTCACTGTACGCGTGAGCATTCACAGTTCTCATCTTCATCAAATTTGGTGTCAATCACCATAACTGCCTCTGAGAAAAACAAGTGCGACAGACAGACAGGAAACCGATTTTAATAAGAAATCACCCAAAACTAGGTGTAATTGGTATCTTGTTGATCGACCATCAGATAACTAGAGTGTCCCGCTTGAAATCACTGATGATCATTCGATTGCCATGAAAAATCGACTTTGCTGGATATTACAAACTCTAGCTGATTGTAGGATAGTGGAAGCGGATCGGAAGGAGGGAAGTGAGGGCTTTATTGTTCGGACTTCAGCTGGGATACAGTGCCGCGAAGTTCAAAGGAGTGTGCACCGTGACAAATGGGAATATGTTATTGCGTTAGTCAGGGAAGCAGGAACTGACGCAGGTTGCATAGATTTCATCAGTATATACCGCATCACGAAAAAATGTGCATGTGCTCACAAATCGTTCGGAGTCTTGTGAGATATGTAAACAGTTACCTTTCCATGGTAGCGAGCAGCTGAAGAGATTCAAGGAACAGTTCACCACGGTTCTCAATCATGTTACATACGGTGAAGTTTGCCTTTTTGTAATTAAAATTATTATTCACTGTAACATGTGGATACGGATTGATTCCCCAAGTATAAGGGAAATCATGTCGGCCATCAATGCAGTTTTGGATCCGTTACTTCTACTGGTGCGGTAATCCTGGGAATTCGAAACGTGTCCCAGCAGGTGGAAGAAGGATATGGCCGTTAAGATTTAAATCATGGCATCCGTCTTGATTGTGGGACTGATTATGGTGGCAAGGATAATGACTAAGACAATCTTGGAATGCGTCAAGGAAGATCTGGAAGGGTTGACCGGTAGAGAGCAGTCTCGTTTTCGCTCTGAATCTTCTTGAATTGACCATATCCACCCTATGGATCGTTTTGGAACAGAAGGTGGAGTTTAAATCTTCGTTCCACCTATTCTTTATTAATTTCGAGAAAGCTTTCGACAGCAGAAGTGCATTTCGAATACTCTGCGCAGAAGGGGCATTCAGAAATATGGTGGCGCAACATTCACGTGCTTCATCGAAGTAAAATCTCAAAGGAATTTAAAGTACAAAGTGGATCCCGCTAAGGTTGTACATCATAATTTCACCAACATTATTTCTTATTACTATTAGTGACGTTCTTCATGCAGCCAGTTCAGGAGAACGTGACCATGACAACTGTCCTCGAATATCTCACCCACTCTGATGACATCTGGTTGGTCTCTCTTCGAGTTGTGGACAGTGACCAAATGGCGTCGATTTGAAAAGAGAGAGTAGGGCTGAAAATAAACGACAACAAAATCAAGCTTCTCGATCTAAAGAGTCATCGCACTGCCCCTACCTGCATTAATGGGCAGAGCTTCGAATAAATCGAACAATTTGTTTTTTTAAGATGGTTCCTGCTGACGGTGGTACGAAAGTTAATATTGCTCGACGTATTAACTTTGGATCCGTTTTCACTGCAACCAAGATCAAGTTGCGAATGTTTCGTGCTGGTGTTCTTTCTGTGTCGCTATATGGAAGTTGCATATACAAAGTGACTCCCACTATCACTCGTAGGCTCCAAGCCTTCGTCAGCCACTGTTTAGTTGTTGCACATGCCTGACACCTGTATACGATATGACCGGAAGGCTGAAGTGGTAGTGGATAGGTCGCAGATTATGAACGAGTGGCAATTGGATTGCTGACTACGGCTCTGATCGGAGATATCATAGTCTCGGATCACAGTCGCACTGATTTCATAATGGGCACGGACACCTCCACCCACTCCTTTTCGGAATCCGCGGAAGTCAGATTGGGCGATGTATAAAATAGAATTGAGCGCCCGAGTCACGATCCCTGGGAAGCGCATCAAACACCATGGTGGAACTCGGATTTGCCAAAACAGAGGAAAACGACAAGGATGTTCCTCAATCGTGCTCTGAAGGGTGAATCAGGCGCTAGCTGGAATCGCTATGAAGAGGCACAGAAGGCTCTAAAGAAGAACATAATATCGGCTAAACGATCATCATGGAGGTGGTTTTGCGAAGAGCCTAACTCTCTTGAGGTAACCTCAAAGCTGAAGCGGATTCTGGCCAAAGAACAGAAACTGGGTTATTTAAGTTTACAGAACCTCTAACCTCGGGGCCAACAGGTTCATATTCCCAAACCAGGAAAACCCACCTATACAGATGCAAAAGCTTACGAAAGATCAGTCTAACGTCCTTTCTGCTAGAAGGACTAGAAAGACTATTAGATCGATTCATAAGGGATACACACATTCCTAAGTGGCAATAGGCAACACGCCCTACCAGAAAGACAAATCTATGAACTTACGGCAAAAATTGAAAAGGCAATGTCGGAAAAAGAATACGCCTTAGGCGCATTCATGGACATCGAAGGTGCCTTCAATTATGCCTCATTCGCGGCAATTCGTGGTGCAGCAAGACAGCATGGAATCGAACCGCAGCTAATCAGTTGGATCCTCCACATGCTAGAGTGGAGGAAAATCCACATATCGGTTGGCCAGAAGTCTATTGGAGCAGGATGCCTCAGGGGATGCCCACAGGGAGGGGTTCTCTCCCCACTGTAATGGCTCTTGGTAATGGATGCCTTGCTATCGCTCCTGGAGGACAAAAAGTCTTCGCGCAAGCATTTGCGAATGACCTAGCCGTAATAATTACCGGCAGGTATGCAGACACAATATGTGACCGCTTGAATGCAACTCTGCACTCAGCTGGTGCCTCCGCAATGCACTCACGGTGAACGCTAGGAGGACTGGACTAGTTATGTTCACTAGGAACGTCAGATGGGGCAGCTATACGCTACCCACCTTAGCAAGAGCGGAAATCCAGCTGACACAAATAGTCACGTACTTAGGAGTACACTTCGACACAAAGTTAACGTGGAAGCATCATATCCAGGAACAATATCAGAAATCCTGCAGATTGCTCTAGTGCTGTAGGAATGCGATAGGCAAGACCTAGGGACTTTCACCTAAACGGATATACTGGATGTATAAATCCATAATAAAACCCATTTTGATGTATGCATGCATCGTCTGGTGGCCAAGACTGAACTCTGCTAACAGCAGGAAGCTGCTAACGCAGATTCAGAAGCTTGGTTGCCTAAGTATTACTGGAGCAATGAGTACTACGCAGACTGCGGCACTTGAAGCTATCCTAAATTTACCCCCCATTCACTTGGAGGTGAAACGGAAAGCAGCCAACGACGCATATAGGTTCGATACCATTGGGTCGTGGAAAGGTGGCTAATCACAAGGTCATGCGTCTATCTGAAAATTCCTTGAAAAATGTCAGGTAGCCCTGATGCGACCGATCATATGGTTTCCAGATTCGTCTTTGAAAAGACATACACTGTCGTAGTTACCGAAAGAAAAGAATGGTCGGCAAATGGCCATGAGTCTTTTCTGATTACGGGCTTAATAATCTTCACCGATCGGTCAGTCATGGAGGGTGGATCGGGCGCAGAAGTTTTCTCGGAGAATCTGATTATAGAACTCGCCCCTCGGAAAAATGACGACCATATTCCAGGCGGAGATATATGCCATTTCATTGGCAGCAGAAGACTGTCAGCGACAAAAGTGGAGGGGTCGCACCATTCGAATCTGTTCCGACAGTCGGGCGGCATTATCAGCACTAAATGGCAACGACATGTCAAGCCAGTTGGTGTGGAGTTGTCATCAGGTGGTGCAGGTGGCCGATTGAACGAAATATTCCTGATGTGGGTGTCGGGACACTCTAACATCGCCGGTAATGAGGAGGCTGACAGACTGGCTCGCCGAGGGTCTGGATTCACAATGGTGGGGCTAGAATCAGCTCTTCGTATCCGACCGTCTGCTGTCAAGTCTACTCTGAAGGGAGAAATTGCAAGGATTCACGCAACCGAGTGGAGAAATTTGGACTCTTGCCGGCAAGCGAAAATGTACTGTGAAAGAGCCTAGGGCCACTAGAGCGGCATTTTTGTTGTCCCTTAAGAAGTTAGACATGAAAACCCTAGTAGGGCTTTTAACGGGACACTGCTCCTTAAACTACCATATGGAAAAGATTGGGGTAGTGGTTTCGGCTATGTGCAGTCACTATGAGGAGGAGGAGGAGGCGGCCTTGCACTTTTTATGCAGCTGCCCGGCATCCTCAAATCTCAAACAAAAACACATTGGCAAGGTTTTCTTCAATGAAGAATCTGCAAACTCTCTGCCTCTGGGAAATGTTCTCAGATTCGCTAAAGCCTGCGAACACCGTACGACAAGCCCTTGAATAGGCAATTTACGGAGATAGTACAATGGGGCTAATAATGCCCTGTGTGCTCGGAGCTGCGCCGCCCCCGAGTAAACTAAACTAAACGGCACACAATGGAATACACTCTTCTAAGATGGGGGGGTTGCCCCAAGGGCACTTGACGCAAAGTTGTAACGAAAGAGTGCAGAGAGAAGTCGTGGGCGGAGCTAAAGCGCATTTCAAACGGCCGCGACAGATGGACCGGAGATATGGTTAAACCAGTTACCCCAAGGCCACCATGGGGTGAAAGACAACCATAGATATACCAATTCATGTGTGAATACCTACTTTTTTCCCATAGAAAATACTTTCAGGCGATCAACAAACACTAGTAAGACAAATATACGTCTGAATATTCAAGTCGTTAAAAATAACATGAAATTCCTTGAAAATTACCCAACGTATACAAGATTCTATCATATGAGGTGTGACCAAATATATTATTAAACAAATTTAAGATTATCTCGAAAATTGCATGATCTTTCGTTAAAGAGTGTTTTCTCACCGCCGGAAGTGTAATCCTCTTACTAGAAAACCATAATAGCATGCCCCGGCCCCCTCCATCCATCGAAAACTTCCTTGCTCGAATGTTTACGACCATTTTAAATCGCGTATCGTTGGTAATGCGATGCTTCCCGCAATGCAACTTTTCACTTGTGCAAGCTCTGGAATGTATCGCTTAACGTGCAGGATAGCGCTTCCCTCAATGTGCGAATATCCTGCTGTGTGTGAAAGGATGAAATTTTATGATGTTCTGGTGCACGAGCGTTAATGCACCGCATGGCTGTAGCTGCGGTTTCTTCTGCCGTGCACTCCTCGTCGCGGACGTGCGAGTGTGGTCTCCTCAATTTCCAGTCCTTCTTCGCTTCCACAATATACTTTTACGTGAATCATGTAATGGGATTCGAATGACATTTATTATGAGATTTTTATTAAAAATGTAATAAAGTTATTTCTTTATAGTGAAAAATATTTATACCAACTTATGAAATGTTGGCAGGAATTGATCAAGTTAACTTCTCTGTGAAAAATTTGTTGCAACATCAAATTTATGGCTTCGTAAATTAAATATTAGAAGCTACTTTGTTGCGAAGGAAGCAATTCGCACCAGATGCGGTTGCTTCCTTAATACTCAAGTGCCTCAGATAAGCGATCAAAGGGCTTCGCCCTTGGTGCTTTTAAAATTGTTTCCCTGGGATGGAGAATGGAAATAATAACATCTGAGAAAACGGATCGTAACTTGTCCAATACGTAAATTGACTAAATCGCACAGATCACGGCAAACGCCATGGAAGGTGCAGTGGAGAAATAATCAGGGTCTATTACATACCACACCGAAACGGTGACCTAGAAAGTCTTAGAATATGCGACAGAATGGCCGTTTCAGTGAAGGATGCCTGTACTTTACAGTGGAACTAGTGCCTACGTGTGGTTTGCTCCTGTGAAGTCTGCCTCAGTGAAACCAGGCGTTAGTATATCGGCGGTGACGTCGTATTACGTGACCATCTCGAAACACTTCTTCGTAGGGATGTTAAAAGGTTTGCCCATGTTGAAACTCGGGGAATGTAGGAGAATTTTAAAGAAATAAAAACTATCATAAAAACACAAACAAAAAATATGTTCTTTCTTTTGTTTGGATTGGCGGTCCAATCTGTTAAGAATTCTAGGAATGCATACTTTTGTAAACAAGGTTTCCTAGCCGAAAGTGGAAAAATGTTTTAATACACGGTCAAATGAAATGAGAAGAAAAATATTATACATTCAATTTGCACGGCAGATGTAACGCATGTGTCTCGAGTCTAAAATAAGGAAGAGTAGCCTTTTGGAAGGTATTCGGAAGACTTTTTCCAATAAGGATATCCTTCCGTTGTCAGCAGACCTCCGTAGATAGCAGAAACTGAATTTAAGAGTAATGTTCAGTTTTTTAGAAAGTACCAATAGTGGAAAAGTAAGACGAGAAATAGTTTAGAGAATGCAGGTTTTTACTAATTCCGTGGAATAGAGTAGATTTAAGAGTGGCGCAGTGTGAGTTTAAGAATTAAGGATGTTCTGTGACGATCTATGTACCTCCATGGTTCCACTAGCTGGGAATTCCAGCTATGCTCATGGTTCTTCCAGACTTCTTAGTGTAGCCCGCTGTTACGGTGCATGGCCACAGAGCCATGGTTCCTTCAGTAGAATCTTTATCACGAGAGTGTAGTTTGCATCCTCTTTAGATACTCGTAAGCGTTCTGTGATAATGTGTGGGCCTCGATGGTTCCGCCAGGTGGGAATTCCGGCTGTGCTGGTGTTTTGATAAGCTCATGGTTCGTCCACACACTTGAGGGTATTACCTGCTGTGATGGTGTTTAGTTATAAGGATATGGTTCCTCCAGTTAAGTGACGTTGTGGTGACAGTAAAGTTTGCACACTGTTGTATTACGTTTAAAGTTTGATCGACAACGGACTTATTGCCCCACCTAGGAAAGAGCTCAAATGTGGTGAGTGCCACTACGCTTCGGAAGTTCACCAAGTACCCAATGCTAATCATTTAATTATGTTCAGCATATGTGCGCCAATTGAACCGGTGGCGCACGAATGTATACGTATGTGTATCCAACTAGTGCTATTACGTTTAATAAAATAAAGAAAGGAGAAATACTGTCATTTTTGTTACACACGATTTTCCAATGCCGTTCCAAATTGTGGAAAGGAAGTTGACCATTGTCCTGGCCAGCAGCAGATTTTACCACCATATAAGGCCTTACAAAAGAATTTTCAGGTGCCTTCAAGCTTTCTGGTAGTCATGGGCATTAAGGGAAGAGTCCTAACTCGCTATGATCTGGAGTTGTAAACGTGGATGGAACCCCGCACTACAGTTCTAAATTCTATAACATCCGATGAATTTGCACTCGTAAATAAAATGCCTAGTCACCGTGAGCGGCTCCTTCTTAAAACAGAATTGAAATCAACTCCTCCGTCAATACGATATAAAATGGTAAACTCCCAAGGTTATACGGTCTCTCCAAAGAACTGTGTATGGCAGCTCCACGTTACTGCAGGGCTACGATTTCTATTTATCTAACAATCTTAAGAATGTGAGATCTTCCTTGGAGAATGAAATAGAGAAGTGTTCGTCAGGATGTCGAAGAGGCGCAAACACTTTAATTGCCATCATTGGAGAGGGATTTGCGTACTTTCTGCATACCCTGGCGTATAATATTACATGCTGTATCGAAATAAAATCGAAGGAATTTGAAGCCCAAAATAGAGTCCACCAAGAGTACTTTCTCTGACCCATATTATTCTCGTTATTGGTAACGTTCTACATGATATTCTGTGACGTGAAGGTTTTCAATCGAAAATTACATCTTCACCACGTTGATAACACGTGCATGCTCGCACACGGTATCATGAACCTACCCCAGATAGCTCTGGATTTCGAAAACGAATTCATGATTGTGGGACTGAATATAACCATCAACAAAACTAGGGCCCTCCGTCTGCTGGATCATCTTCTCATCTGCATGAATGACTAGAGCATGTTAATGTCGAGGTTGTTCCTGGTCAGTGTTTACTTGAAAGCTACAAGTGTAATCCAGCAGTCTTTGCATGCTATCGGGATATTATGACCTGATGCAACCTGAAACGAAAAACTACGTCGGTGTACTGACCAAATACCTGTAGGCTTGCGACAGTGAATGAATGAAACCCAGGCCCAAAGTGTATCAGGAGCTAATAGCACCTGTTAGACTTCGGACATCGGAGGAACAAGTGGCTATTATATCTGTCAAGAGTCGCTAGATAGCAGCCACCCTAGTTCTAATTTATCCCTCCGAGGGGAATTCAATTCAATTAGTTAATATTACATTCATCTGAATTGTTACGACTGAATGCCTTTGTTTTTCTATTAACATAATTATACATTATCGATTATCAATGAGAGCAATACTTTGTTTAATTGCTTAATTTTACAATATGTTTAACTTATTGTCGTTGCGATGTAACCAATCTCTACTGCTGAATTGCCCTACTACCAGAGGAAGGGGAAGATGTGCGGAATTCCGGTGTCATATATCATTTGACTCAGCCCAAAAAGTTTACGAAGGATAGCAGCTCTCTCACTTTGTAACCAAAGATTGCTTTGATGTCTCAAAGGAATTGTTTACCTGGTCTCCGAAGTCTGGCGCCAACAAGAGTTAGCCAATCGCATAGTAAGTACCTAATACGAATACAAAAGTTAACGGCCTGATTATTCAATTAGCAGTATTGCACGAAATCATTGTTGGAACTACGTGATTTTCGCAGAAAGACTACCAAATGGAACCAATTTCATCCAAATTGACCACTTGCACTTGAACGCCGCCCCCTCTCTACCTAGATGAAAGTCAGAACACCTACGGGGGTCCAATATAGACTTGTTAGCATAGTCGAATTACATCATGAGCTAGAATTCCTTTGACGATCAGGGGAAAGCAAATACTGAAGTCATCCACAACAAAGCCCTCCTTTACACCTATAAAGGGGCAATGGATGCCGTAATAATAGAAATAAACATAGGTCCTGGAAATGAAACGTCGACAAATGATCTTGACAGCCATTTGAAGAACGCTATCATTGATACGGCCACCACCACCACCTAGTTGCAAAATGGTCAGAGTGACTCGTTCGAGGATGAATGTGGTCTAACAGCAGTAGAATCCCGCTTACCGGGCAATAGTTCACTCTCAAAGAACGCGGGCAGCACAAAGAATTCGCTCGAACTCCAGAGAAAAAGGAAGCCTGGCAGAACCACCAAGGCTGTGGTCTCGATAAGTACAAGGAGCAACCCCATCACGCGCGGTAATTTTACCAACAAGTCAGAAGGGCGAAGAAGAAGAATGGAATAACCATTCCCGGCAATTTATCGGCTTAAGAGTCATATGTTGCCAGAAACCAAAGGAATTACAACCGAACTGGTTAAATATGGAAGCCACCAATTACACCAGGTTCTTTATCAACTTATGCTCAAGGTGTGGGACAGTGAATAAATGTCATCAGGCGAAAAGGCATTGTCTGTCCCATATATAAAAAGGGACATTTTATTAGTCCAGGTAGCCCATATACATAGGGCATCATCGGCCCATATTAAAGAGGCTTCACTTTAGACAAATCTGCGAGAATAAGAGTTTTTTTGCGGCAAGCCATAGAAAATCTCTCGGAATATGGTCATCAGTTGCACTATCTTTTCATTGGCCGCCAGGGTAAACTTTGCACGGCATGAGAGAGTTCGGTATCGGTAAAAATTTTCTAAGCTGTAGCAAGATCACTTTGGAATCATAAATGCTCTAAGAGGAGGAGATGTCCTATCGTGCATTTTTTCCAGCCTGGCCCCGGATAATTCGTGATGCTGGGTTAAATGCGAATTGACCATCCCTTCCCCCAACTACTGGTCAATGTAGACGGTATTGACTTTATGGAAAGAACAACCTGAGACGTACAGTCCATCATCGTTTTGATCTAGCAGACGGCGATTGAAGCGAGATATTGGGCTTCAGATGAATGAAGATAAAATAAAGCCCATGGTGGCAACGTCAACACCAAAAACCGTAGAACCAACAACATCAAAGAGCGGTGGTCAATTGAAAACAAAGGAGATAGGAGAATAGAACGTTGAAATGGTTGATAGTTTCTCCTATCAAGGGTCAAAAATCACGAACGGCAACAGCTACGACGATAATCCGTGCACAGTTGTTGGCAGCCAATGGAGCCTATTTGGCTCGAAACGTCTCGCCATAGGTTCAAAGCTCTCCCTATACAAGAGAAAGATCTTGCCAGTTATCATATCCTCCTCGGAGACATGGGTTTTTAATAAGAAAAATTACAAACTCTTGGTCGCGTTCGAGACAAGAATCCTTCAAAAAATTTTTGGTGTCTACATGAGGATGGACGATTTTCCAGACTCGATAACGAGAATCTTGTAATCAGTGCTGATGTTGTAATTCTTCCTCATCAAAATTGAAACGGAGCCATTGAAACAAATGACCCACAACGATTATCCACTTGGTAGAAAAGAGATACTGATTCGGAGACTTGCCAACGAGCAGGAGGCAGGCAGAAAGTTGGAATGTCAATAATTATTGGCAGTGGCCAATGAACTAACCTAAATGGCCTGTGACGACCAATAGGGGATAGTTATCCCAAAAACCCAAAGAGATACCGAAATTAACAATAAAGGTCTGCCAGCAAATATTGAGGCTCTATCGAAGTACTCCGTCGATACTTGCTTGCAAAATTTTGTGCTAGCCAGACTCGTGTCGACGGAGCACTTTGATGGAGCTCCAATATTGACGGGACCGTGAGCGCGTCAACTTCATCATCTCTTTAGGTTTTTAGGATAGCCTTCCCGTCTG